>NC_042621.1:13249507-13961625 GCF_901001135.1 Rhinatrema bivittatum
TTCAGGACTTGCCACATAAAAGGTCCTTTCCCTAGATTCATCAAGATGCACAAGTTTAAATTTTGATTTGCTGATCTTAAAGTGCGTGTAGGTTGATACATTTTCAAAATCGAGTTAAAACAACTGGGAGTAAAACCATGAAGTGCTTTAAAATCCAACATTAACATCTTGAACCTAATTCTCCGAGTCACAGGGAGCCAAAGCAGCCAGAATAATATTGGAATAATATTATCATAAGGCCGGGCTCCAGAGACTAAACTGATCGTGGTGTTCTGAACCAGTTGCAGTGAATGAATCGTAGACTGCGGAAGGGGCCAATGTATAAATACAATAGTCTAGTACAGAAATAACTAACGAACGGTTAACAAGCCTCAAATCAGGGACACTAACATAGGGATTAATATGCCACAAAATCCGTAATTTAAAAAATGTGGCACATACGAGATTTTGCATTCCAGAGCAGGCCCTGACTTTCAGCACCTGTACAACGAATATGCATGAGATAGATTTGCATACGATGGTGGTGCACTGCACATCTCCCTCATGCATATTCCCTAGGGGTGTCCTGAAAAGATCAGACCAGATTTGCCTATTTCTGTTGTGGTCATGCTGTTACGCCTGTTGGTCGCAGATGGCTGCGACCTCTCATGCTCACCTCTTTTTTCCCCGCTCCATCAAGTCTGGCGGTCTCTGCCAGTACCCGCCAACCTCTCCAGCGTTCCCGGGACAGCATGGGCGCTGCTGACTGTCATCTTGGACCCGGAGTTACCTAGACGCTCGCTCAAGGGCCTCATTTGAACACATCATGGTGGGAACCTCAGGGGCATCCCCGCCCGATGACGTCAACCCGCTAGTGTATTTAATCTGACCAGCCCTTGCCTTCCTCGAGTTAGCAAGGAGTTCCGTCTTGCCGAATTCTCCACATTCAAGGACTTCCTGTTCCTGACTCGGTCTTGGCATCTGGGCGCTCTGAGTACCTGCTCCTCGGGGGCTCCCCTGCATTCCCGGCTACCCGCTCTTCAGAGGGCCTTCCTGCCTGACATACTAGATCTGCTTCTCAGATATCTCTCTCCAGGAACCATCTACTGTGAGTACCTCTACTGACTTCTATTATACAGGCTGCATTGTGGATTCCACACAGCATACACCGACGCTCGGGCCACTACCGCCTTTCTTCATGGAAGTCATTCAGCATTCCTGCTCTACAGAATAGCTACACATCATCTACAGGAGCCACTTCCAGGTTCCGGCATCGCTACCAGTTCTTCAACATCTACTGCACAGACATCCTCGGCATACCCCGCTCCATGGGCCACTACCGGATCTGTATTCCTGAGGTGCCTACACTCATCAGAGGGGATCCCCTGTGTACCCCGCTCAGCGGGCCACTACCGGATCTTCTCAGCTGTGTCTCACTCTGGGTAATTCCCATTGCCCAGGACTGTACTACTATATCTCCATTCTGTGGACATTACTTTTTCCTTACAATATATTAAAGTCTCCACGTCTAGCTGTGTCCCACACCACTGAGACTGCGCTTGCTGACGGTGAGGCTCACAGGGCTCCTCCTTGTGGGCGGAGACATCTCTCTCATCTCAGCCCAGGGTTCACATCCTTACAAAAATATAACACATGCCTTCATGCAGTAGTAGTACCTTCATGCCCTGCAGTAATGCGACCTATTGAAAAACTGCACCAGTCCTCCCCCAATGGGCATAGATTTTTCTTGGATAACAACCTGTACATACGTACCTGATGTTTTGAAGATCTTTTTGTCCTTTGCACCGTTGACACCTTCTTCAAAATTTTACTGAAAATCTGCAATGTATACAATTAAGGAGCTCAATTACCAAGTACAAAGGAAGGAACTCATCACAGAAAGGACACTGAAATCCCAACCACATCTGGTCTCCCCTTGAAAGGAAAGAATTGTAAAAAGTAGTTTTTGAGGTCAACATGGAATTTAACTGCTGTGCTCCCGGATCCAGGAGGCCAATTTTAAAACGAGTGCACATGCATCCATATATGCATGTATCGTCGTGCGAGCAAGGATACGCTAGAACTTTTAATCGTGCGCGCACTTACGTGCATATGTTTTAAAATGCACCAAGCGTGCTTAAGAGGTTACTTGAGCACAGCTAGCGCGTGTGTGTCTTTAATAGGACCATGTTAGCTTTTACGTGCATATGTCATCAAATTTTAAAACATGCTCACACGAGGTACATTCCCAGTTTTCCAGTTAGTCCACCAGTTTGTCAAGTTAATAGAGAGAGGTCTTTCAGACCCTTCTGGTTCTTCATCCTGCACACCGCCTATTTGACCTGAACCTCTCACCCTGTCCTATAAGCCCTAAAACATGAGATCTCATCAGAAGCAGCAGTAAAGTTACGCGAATATGTAGCATGCGCGTGCTGTGGGTTTCATTTTTAAAATTCGGAGTTATGCATGTAAATCTTGGCTCTGCCCAGAATGCCTATGCCCTGCCCCTTTTCCGCTCTCTTATGTTTGGCGCACACTCTGGTATAGGCGCACGTACCTTGCAGCTTTTAAAATTGACATGCAGGTTTCTTTCTATGCAGAAGAGGAAGAAAGGAGAAGCTTAACTTGTAGGTAGGCGAGCAATTACTGGCCAATCCTTCCATTTTCTGTCACTCCTTGCCTTTGGTTTTCCTCTTGCTGGTTGTGTTTTCATAGTTCTCCATGTTTGGATTGGCGAAAAGTATATCTGGTATGATGTAAATGCTTTCCTTTTTTCTCCACATCATTATGTCCCATGCACCCTGCCCGCCCACCACTTTTCCCCCAGCGCCAAGAGCTTTTTCTCCTTTTATTTATCCAGGGCTCTCCTCTTTCTGCCCCTTTGGGTATCCAGCTCAACTGGAACAAGCTCAACTGGGCTGTGGCTCCGTGAACCTTCATTTGCAACTACCTGGAGGGATTTTTGCCTTTATTCCTATTCCCCTCACAATTCAGCCCAACCATCAGGCGGATAGTCCTTGGCATAGAAGGCTGCAGGCTACAGCTCTTTGCAGAATCCGGCTGATGTGGACCCCTCGGTCTGGCCACTGGTTGTTGCTGCTGGGCGACAGCTGGGGGAATCCTGTTCCCCCAACCCCCAGGATTATGGATGCTGTGTCCCTGGCATACCTGGGGAGGGGGAGAGCCGACATGGGAATTGGCAGCCTGCAGCACTAACATTAATTCTTTTCATTCCCTCCATAATGGTTCTCCCCAACTTATTCTAATACCCGTTAGTCCCCAGAAAGCATTCTTCTGTTAAAAAAAATAAAATAAATAAAAATAAATATATATATATATATGCATGGTCAAGTGACAGCGCGTTCACCCGTCTTTACTTCCAGCCATGAAAGACCCTGAAGAAACATTTATTAGCTAAATGTGTACTTTCAATTTTTAGGATATACGCTATCCTCTTTAAGCATTAGAACATGCTTTTTACACCAAATAATAATCAGAATTACTTGTGATTTTTGCATATCTTCATCTGAACAAGACCTGAGGGCGCTCTGAAGTGCATAACCTAATTGCACGATTTTGATGTCTGGGTTTCAGAAAAGCTTACAGAGGGGAAATGTCTGTTGATGATGCGCTATTAAAAAAAAATTGAAAAGAAGAAATCCCAGATAATTGCACAATTAATATTAATAGTTGATAACAATATTTACACATTTGAAACTCTTCCTGCATTTGCTTGCTGTGTTAGACACAAATAAGTATCCACGAAGAAGTGGTAGGGGATATTGTATAGGGGGGGGGAGGGAAATGTGCATATTAAGGTTAGCTTTTCAGCCTCTATTCTTCAGCAGAATGATCTTGTGTGCCTCGACGGAGACTGCAGAAGACATCTCCATTCTGCAGACGCAGACGCAGCCATCAGCACCGCGCTGACCATGGAGGAGCTGCAGAGACCACTAAGTGTTGCACTTGGCTGCAGTTCCTTTTAGTAATTTGGTTAATTGGATGAGCGGGCGTTTTAGTGACACAGACTAGATCTCTGTGCAGCAGTCCATCACAACTAATCAGCAGGTTGTTTCCCCCCCCATTTCTCAACCACTGACAGCTTCATGAGTGAGCTTAGTTGATGGGTAACTTTTTAAAATTGGATCACCCCTGCAAAAAAAAAAAAAATAATGGCAGCTGGAACTTGGCATGCAACTATTAAAGACGAAATCCACATTTCCCTTTGGCACTGGGAATAAATCTTGCTTTCTGTTGCAAATTGATGGAACCTTTTATTTTTCCAAAGAAGCATCCAGCAAAAACTCATGTATTCCTTTCTCCCTGACTGAACATTTGGTGTGTGTTTTCTTAATGCCAACGTAATGCAATGTCCTAATTACCTAAAATAGTTCCATCGAAGCTATTGAACTCTTTGTGTTTCAGCTCCGTTTCTCGCTGTTTGGTCTCCTGCTCCTGCTTCTCATGGCTGCAGTTGCTCCATAATTATTACTTTTGTGTGATGTTTATTTTCTCAGTTTACACGCCCCTTAAAGGACTTTTGCCTGCAATGGTGCAAAAGTCTCCCACAGCTGTTCACACTACTGCAGAGCACTGCTGGTCTTATTCAATGTAGATTTACTTTTTTTTTCCCCCCCTAAGAGGGAAAAGTCCTTTTTGAATACCCCACTCAGACGGGCTGATGCAATATTTGTGGGCAGAAAACACATGCTCAATGTTGAGCGCCCGTTTTCCTATCGCACGCCCAGCCACCTCTCCTGGGCGCACGATCCAATATTTAAATGAGGGGATCACGCAAAAAAAAGGAGGCGCTAGGGAAGTTTTGTGCATCCCTGGCATTTCCTCGGGAGAGGTGGCTGTCGAGCGGGTTGGGAAAACGGACACTCAATCTACGAGCGTCTGTTTTCTCCCACTACTGGCATAGACGCGGACAAGATAGATGGCCTGGACCGTGTATCTTGTGTGTGACTATTGGGTGTCCAGAATTTTTTTTTTTTTCAAAACCTTTTTTTTTTAAATTTTAACTACATCTGTTTTACTTGGTTACTTCTACTTAATATCATTACCATACTATTAGGAGGAATCACAGGAAGCAGAAATTTTCTTTTTTTTCAATTCATCCTTGAGCGTGGCATACCTTTATGCCAGCCCTGGGCTGGCGTAAAATTTGCCGCCTTGCAATGGGTGCATTGGCTGCATGGGAAATTGTTTGCATCGCAGGTATTGGCTAATAGCCTCATCTACATGGAATTTACATGTGATGAGCGCTATTAGCAATGCAGTGATTTGGACAAGCGTTTTGCACGCGCCAATCCCTGTATTGCATTGGTGGTGATGGATGCGCATCCGATCGCGTGTTAAACTGTGCCCTAGCCGCTGCGCACAGTATTGCTTCGGCGCCAGAGAGAGAAAGGTCTTGCAGCTTTGCTTTGAAACCACTGTCTTGTGTAATCTTCTGTAGCGGTTGTCGAAGGATCCTTCTCACATCTGAAAGAGATGCTTTGGGCCACCCTGATAAAGTGCAGCGCGATATTACAGAGAACCCAGAGAAGAGAGAGGGCGGGCTGGGGGAGTTCCTGCAGTGGTGCAGGGACGGATTTAGGATTGTTCCGCCCTTTAGGCAATTTTGGCACTTTCACCCACCTACCTTCTGGAAGGGTCTGCTACAGGGCAGTGGAGGGCTATTCTCTGAGGTATGAGATTGAGCAGAGCTGGAAGGCAGCCAACCTCAGCCAACCTGAGGCCCCTAAAAGTCTGCCGCCTTACTTACACACAGTCATAATAGGTGCCTATTGACAAATCCAGGGCTGGCTAAGAGGAGGAGGAGTCTCCTGAATGTAAATGTGTCGGTCGTTAACCTGATGAGACCTGTACGGAAATATTTAAATGCTTAAATACACAGGGATATATTGTCGTTACGGCTGCGTTGCTGGTCTTTTTGTCAGACAATAAGGGAAGAACAGTGCTCGGATTTATTATTCTTCTGTATAAAGAACACATAAAGAGACCCGAGTATGGATTGGTGAGGATTGTGCTTAGATCCAGTTCCAAAGAGTGAAAGTTGATGACTGCGGGGAGTCCTGACGCCACCCATGGCTCAGTGGTATAAAAAGTAAAGCCATAACATCTTCATTGATGTCCATAAACCACTGCTGCTTTCCCATGGCTGGCCACAGTTCACTTGGGGATTCGCACTGCCCTCCACAGTAGTGAAGGGAACGGCAACATGTCATGTAGTAGGGATGAGCAGGAGCAAAATTTTGGTTTGTTTGTTTTGTTTGAGGGGTTGTTTTTTTTTTTTCATTTTGGGAGCGGGGGTGGTGTGATTGGTTTTATTTAATGTTTACTTCAGTTTGTTTCATTTGCCAAACCAAAATGAACATCATATATAAAAAAAAACCCCAAAAAGAAGCACGTCTCCTTTTCCCCATGGCCCCCTTACCCATTCCATAGAACTGGTCCAAGGGTAAAAAGAGCAAGAAATAACCCTTAAGTCACTACTGCCCTCCTGGTTCTGCTTTAAAAATGGGACCAGTCTCAGGATTCGCCAGTGCCATGTTGTTTTAATGGTCCTAAAACAAGCTTTTTGGCTGTATTGCTTTACAGTTGTGTTACTTAATGGCCATGGTGTCAACTGGCCCTGAGACTGGCACCATTTATAAGCAAAACCAGCAGACCAGGGGTAATTGGCCCCTTTTACCATTGGACCAGAACTATAAAAGGGGGTAAGGGGATGGTGAGAGCCATGGGGGGGGGGTTATATTTTAATTTCTCAGTAAATAGTGCATACTATTTGCTGAAATGAAAAACCTGAAATGAACCAAACCGAAAATGGGCATTTTCGGTTTAGATTACACATTTGTTTCAAATGTGACACAAAAGAGATCCAACAATACGACCACACACTTTGTACATCAGAGCTCCTGGACTGCCCTGCCAATCCGCAAGCTCTCTGTCTCATGGTGTCCTCAAAGGAAGCTTGCCCAAAAGTGGCACTGATGCCGTCCTCAGTGTACATTGTTTGGGCACAGCCAGGCAGTGAGGCTTTTTGAACTGACTTGCCAGGGAAAAACGGGAAAGAAGACCGGTCTTGTTTTCTAAAGAAATTTCCCAACGGACACAGAAAAAGTGAAACCCTTTTGAAAAGCGATGAATGTACCTGAAGTTCTAGAGGTCAGGGGGCTTTGCTCATGTTTGTAGTGCCCTTCGTGTGTCTCAGAATCCCTCATGTAACGTATTCTGAGCGCCTTCTGCTGTGACTCTGCCTAAATTCCTTGGAGATCAGCCACATAACGCCGAAGGGGCATGACTGCCTGTCGAGGAAGGTCGTGCTCGCCCTCCTGGTGCAGCCTTCTTTTCGAGAAACTGCAACCAGGGTTAAAGCCTTTTTTTTTTTGGCAAGCGCGTCTCTCCGAAATTAAGCATTTGAAATGGATTTAAAAGGAAATCACGCGGTACTGAAGAGGCCTTTCATCTGGTTTCTAAAGCCTAATTGAGTTGAATACAAATATAAACTTATAACAGACGTCTCAGCCATTCTGTTTAGCTTGTCTTACAAAAAAGAAAAGTCGCTTTAATGATCGTTCTGAAGGCTGTTTCACTGAAGCAGCAGAAAGCAAACAGCTTTACATCATTATTGAACTCTGCATAAAGGAATTGTTTAGCAAGATGTGCTGTTTGTTAATAGGCCCAAAATGGGGAGCTCTTTCACCGAATACGGCTTTTTTTAAAATTTTGGGGACTGTGGGCAAATTTCATTTAAACAATGCTACCATCTGATGTTTAAAAAAAAAAGAAAAAGCACTAATGAGAGTGGAATCTTTCATAGTTTTTTGATCCAAGGATCTCATTAACCCCAAACTTTTTCTTTGAGTCTGAGGTGCGGATTAGATCACTAAACATTTGCATGGCCCATTTACTTATTTCTAAAGCGCCAGTCCCACGATGCCATTTATTCAGGAAAAGCTTGATGAACATACAAAGTGTTCTCTTACCTAATGAAAGTAAAGGGCTCAAAAATGGGAGACCGGGGTAGTTTGAGGAAGCGTACTCATAGAACGGAAAGTGATATGTGATATTGTAATGTTGACCTTGCAAATCAATTTGGGTGGCCCTTACAGCAAGGCAGAGGAAAAGCAGATTTATAAATACACGAAATAAATAAGCTGCGTACTTCAGATGTATCACTTTAGGGACAGGGGTGGATTGTGGCAAATAATCAGCCCAGGGCAGGGGAGGGAGGGCTAGTGAAGGGGGAAGGCATCTTTCTCCTTGCCCCCCCTCTCCCCACCAGTATCTCAGTCTTCCTGCTCCTCCTCACCCTTACTGCTGGGTCTGTGGCTCCCTTTGATCAACAGGCTCCTCTCCCCATACGCCTGGCTGGCCCACGCACTCACATTCTAAACACATTTCACTGGTCTCACTGGATTTCTGTGTTTCCACAAGCTCAACATGGCTGTATGTTTCTCCTTCATGGTATCGTGAGGTGAGGATAGTGAGCCCTTGAGCCACTGTTAAGTTTATACACTCCATCTTTTGTGAGCACAAGATAGGCCTTAACAGGCGGCAGCTGAAAAGCCATGAAACCCTCGGGTTGAGCCTACAAGTTCTGGTAGCCAACAGGACTTTCTAGGCCAGGTAAGAGGAAGGTAGCAGTAAGCAAGATCAGTGGCCTGGCTGAGGTTGAGGCAGGCAAAGAGCAAAGCAGAGTCAAAGTTCAGGCTGAGGTCAAGGCAAATGAACAGCAAAATTAAGCCAAGGTCCAGGCTGAGGTCAAGGCAACAAGAAATCAGGCCAGAGGGGAGAACACAACAGAACAGGCAGGAGCAGGCAAGGCAGGAAAAAGGCAAGGCAAGAACATACAACAGAAGCAAGGCAGGAACAAACCAGGAACTCACAGGAGCAAATCAAGAACAAGTCAAGACCGCACTTGATCAACTAGTACTGCAGATCAAGCAGGAAACCTGTTACAAAGGCATTGAGTGGTAGTTATGAACTTCCTTTATACTGGACAGGATATGATGTCATCAGGGTGTGTTAAAAGAAGTTCAAGCAGCAGGGCCTATGAAAAGGGTTCAGGAACTGTAGGAAGTTCAGCCATATTTCTGGGATGTGGCATGTTGCTGGAGGCCAGACTAGAGGTGAGGGGCATTACACATAGCTGACTAGTTCCCTAACCTACTCTCTGTTGGTTTGGGTTTTTTGTTTGTTTGGTTGGTTTTTTTTGTTAACAGAATCAGCACTTACCCCCTACTTTGGAGGACACTGTCATGCCCAGTTACATTTCCAGTGCACGTTGTTGATGAAATCTGAAAATAGCAAGTCCTCCCTCCAACCACCTTTTCCCATCCAGCCACCTCTCTGCAAATGCCACACTTGGAAACATTTGGGTTGTAGTCACCCTGAGATTCAGCGTGGATTGGGGGGTGTTTGCATCAGCTTGTTCTCTTCCATGCTTTCTGCCCACACTCTCTCATAAACATATTCTTTCTTTGAACAGTTCTCTGCTTTCTGCTCCAGCTCCGCCCCCCCCCCCCCCCACCCCCGGCAGCCTGCAGAGAACAGGAGGAAAAAGGATGAGAAGGAGGCTGAAGCAGACAGCCAATCTGCTCCCTAATCCAGCCCCTCCCCGTGTCTTGTAGGGAACAGGAGGAAAGGGGTGAATTTGGAGTGGACAGAGCAGAGCAGGCCAAAGAAGAGCAACTTTGCTCCCTAATTCTACCCTATTGTCAGCGGCGGATTCCCGATGAAGACCGGCCCGGGGATTTGCAAACAAGGCCGACCCAGGAGATACCACGTGGTCTGCCGAGCGCAGCTCTGTCACGGCCGCACTCGGCAGACCATGTGACTAGCGCGGCCGGCCCACCGGGGGATGCCCGATCCCCCGATAGGCCAATCCACCCCTGCCTTTTGTTTCTCTCCCAGGCAAGCTGCAGACGCACAGGTCAGCACTGAGGCATCTGACAGACTTGGGGATGCCAGATCATTCAATAGGACAATCCATTCCTGTTTGGAGACGGCAATGATTTTGTTGTACCAGAAACATCAGGGTCGAAAAAAATAAAGGACTTTGGGGTCTGTGTACTAATGGGAATTAGCATTAATGCCTATACTAATGATTATGTACTGAGTGCATTACTGCATGCTGTTTACATGTGTGCTATTGTCACCACCTGGCAATAACAGTAGCACACAAGAAAATGACTCAGATTTAAAAAAAATATACTAATAGTACCTCATTAGGTATTAACGGATGGCAGCCAATTTCATGCAGGTCGAAGTGTCAGTGGTGCCATTTTGCTTTTGGTGTCAGGACAAACAGGAGAAAAACTGGCTCCCACTTGTCAGCAAAGAATTGGTGGGGCCTTCTCACCAAGCAAGCAGGGGTCAGAAGGAAAGGAGAGTCGCAGTACTGAAGGCCCAGTAGCTGCTTGGGGGGGGGGGTGTGGAGGGAAGTATCCTGAGCTTGGAGGCCTAATAGTGGTGGTGGGAGGGGGGGCATGGGGAGGATTTAAAGCCTGGTGTCTTGTTGGCATTAAAATCATCAGGTAACTCATGTTATTATGCTGGGTTTAATACCAGTTAGTACATAAAACCCTACGTAATTTTTCTGGATCAATAATACCTGATCAGGGATTGTGATCCAAAAATGCTCTTCCCCTAGCCACACGAAATACACAGATTGAGCTCCACTTTTTTTTTTTTGTTTTTTTTTGCTCATGGCTGGTGCTATGAGATTCTCTTCAAAGATGTATTTACAAGAAATGTGAAGCAGGATACTTGGCACAGTAACCATTAAAAGAACTATCGCAAGCACTTGGCCATTGTCCCAAGAGGGCATCAAAATCCAAGAATCTTTCTGACTTAATCTGGGTAATCTGTAATGTAGTAAAGTTCAGTTACATAACTGGGCATGGGCAATAGGTGGGTGGGTACAAAGTCGATTACCCGTGTACTGCATTTTTGAAGCCTTCACATCTCCCAACCTCACTGGGTGGATATGTGACACCCGGGCTTTTTTCAAGGGGTACTTGACAGAACTGAGTACCAGCACGGTTCTCCTCCACCTGCTTGATTTCCTGGTGGTACCTCAAAAAAACTTGCATCCTGTATGAGAGTACTGGCATCTTTTTTTCCAGAAAGATAGCACTGGGTGAAACTCGGCAGTTAGATAAATTGAACATTAGTAGGCCATTTCAAGAATTCTAAAGAGGTCTTGGATAAATGTTCACTTGTTTTTAAAGTCAAAAAAAGTATTTGAAGGTTTCCGGTGAAATATGTGATTTCTTTGTTTATAGTGTCTGAAGTAGTTTCAGTAAACTTTGCTTTTTTTTTTTTTTTTAAACTTCAGACATTATGCAAGGGCTTATGGTAGTTCTAGACATAGACTAAAGGTGGAGAGTTGTTGCACGAATTATCCAGTCTGATCACATTTCTCATAAATTAGACTGATGTACTAAGGGAGCTAAATTTTGCAAAGGTCACATTGCATGCCGAAATCGCTATCGGCACGTGTTATTTGCAGTATCACGCACTACTGACCCTTTTAGCAAAGACAGCTTTGCTATTTGCTTCCCAGAGAGCTATTTCTCGTGTGTAGTTGTACTCCTGCAAAATAGTATTTCAATTTACAGTTGAGCAACTGAAATGCTAAATTTTCAAAAGTAGCTCATTAGCTATGTGTGCATAATAAACCTACAAGTGACTATAGCTTTACAAATGGGATTTCACAAAACCTATGAGGTGTTGTTAAAGATTTTGAGAAAAATTCTGTAGAAAAACTGTAAGGACCAGCGTGAGCAAGAGCCCTTCTTGCTAAAGCACAGTTGATGCTGCCTCGCAGCATCAACTGTGGTACTGTTGGTACAGGCCCACAAAGCCTGTACCAATGGAGAATGCGCTGGGGAAGGGACCAGACTAAGGCTTCACCTGAACCAACCATCTCCCCCAGGGATTGGGCCCTTTGGTTCCAGCTGCTGGCAGGATTCAGGGAGCTAGCCAGTGTCCAAGAGTCAGGGCTGGCATAGGTCAGGTCCAGGCAGCAAGCAAGGACATGTCTAAGGCTGAGATCAGAATCAGAGAGACTGTAAAGACAGACAAGACACAGGGGGACACAGACAGGCCAAGACCAAGAGAATAGCCATGGCAAGAATCCAAAGACAAGGGTAAGATGGACAGACAAGGAGACAGAGACAAGGCAAGACTGGAAGGCAGGTTGGATGAAGCGAGGCTGGAGACAGGCTGGGCAAATTGGGACAAGGCAAGGCACTGGCAGTACAGGAAACAGATACCAGGGACAACACTAGGCCAGATAAGGTTAAGACTAGACAAGACAGACAAGGAGAGGAAGATGACAAGTCAGAATGGAATAAGGAGCACAGAGGCCCGAAGGCAGTAGATTAGCAGACCCATAGGCCACTAAGCATAAGGTCCGAAGGCCACACGAGGAGATATTAAGAGACCCGGAGGCACAAGAAGGCAGGAGGCCTGAGAAGGCCACAGTACTAGGCAAGACTGAGCATGAAGGCCCAGAGGCCACGTATCAATACAAGGTTGAAGAGAGCCAAGCAGGGAGATGGGAGACTTGATGACAAGGCATCAGATATTGCAAAAGGCAGGACTAAATAGGCCAAGCCCTACTGAGTCATGAACCCATGGAGACTGTGGCTGGAACGAGAGCAGGTGTATCTCTCTGGGGTCCTCTGATGGCAGGCATTCTGCATCGTGGGCTGGATCCTAATAAAATTATGTCTGCTATTTTGCTACTGGGCTTATTTGTATATACGTTCCAGTATCAAAATTACATTTGCTTCCTTTAGCATATCATTGACCTCAAAATTCAAACAGTAATATACTTTACAGTTGAATGCTATTGCTTTCCCTGATGGTCCTAGTATCCCTATACAAGACCAAGTTCAAAATCTGGACATGTATATTGATTATGAGCTGTCATGAGTCCCTCATATTTGCTATCTATCGGGCTGTTACAGAAAAAAGTGCGGGAGAGCCGGCGAGCGCCCGCTCTCCTGACGTGTGCACAGGCCACTCTCCTGTGCACACAATTTAGTATTGGCCTGCATGCAAATGAGGGCCCGCTGTAAAAAGAGGCGCTAGGGACACTAGAGCGTCCCTAGCGCCTCCTTTTTGACAGGAGCGGCAGCTGTCAGCGGGTTTGACAGCCGACGCTCAATTTTGCCGGCGACGGTGCTCGAGCCCGCTGACAGCAATGGGTTTGGAAAATGGACGCCGGCTAAATTGAGCGTCCGTCTTCTGACCCGTGGGCCGCCAGCCGATTTAAAAATTTTTTTTTAATTTTTAATTTTTTTTTTTTATTTTGGGGCCTCCGACTTAATGTCACTATGATATTAAGTCGGAGGGTGTACAGAAAAGCAATTTTTTCTGCTTTTCTGTACACTTTCCCAGTGCCAGCAGAAATTAAGGCCAGCCTTTGGGCAGGCCTTAATTTCTGAAAGTAAAATGTGCGGCTTGGCTGCACATTTTACTTTCTGTATCGCATGGGAAAACTAATAGGGCCATCAACATGCATTTGCATGTTGTGGGCCCTATTAGTTTTGGGGGGGTTGGACACGCGTTTTCAACACGCTATTACCCCTTACTGTATAAGGGGTAAAGCTAGCGCATCGAAAACGCACGTCCAAACCCAGGCTAACAGTGCGCTCCACTGGAGCGCACTGTTAGCCTGGGTTTGGACGCACTTTACTCTATCGGCCCATACGTAAAGTCTGCTTTTCTTACTTAGGGCTGATTAAGAAACTTAGAACTTTCTTACAACAGGAAGATTTGTTGAAAGTTGCACATGCTTTCGTGAACTCAAGATTGGATTATTTTATTTATTTATTTGAATCTTTTTCTATACCGTCGTTAAGGTGGTTACCGTCACAACGGTTTACAATAAGGCACAAAAGTAATGCTATTAACCTCTATCATTTTACACAGGTGCCATAATTTTCGGTAACATAGTTTTAATCAAAGTTAGTTAAATGAGTGTGAACACTATCATGTCCTGGTTGATTCTATAGCAGTTTGAGTGGGGACTCATTCTATAAGTAATTTATCCTTTACTGATGAATTCCATTAAAAACAAAAAGCATACACCCTTAGTGATTTCTGTTTGCGTGGGTGTTTTGTCCCTTGCACTTACCTGGTTGAACCTTGCATTTCCCTGGATTCTATTCTATTCTCCCTTCTCTTTTTGAAAGGCTTGGTTGAATAGCCAAGTTTTCAGATTTTTTCTGAAAGTTTTGTTTTCTCTTTGTAGTCTTAATTCCAATGGCATGGAGTTCCATAATATGGGTCCTGCTAATGATAGTGCCCTCTCTCTCCATTATTGTAATGGATCTCTCAAAAGACATGTTTACAACGTTTACAATTAATTCAGATGCAGCTGCTTGAGTTTGTAACAAGCTCCAGTTATAGAGGTAGGATGTCCCTAGTTCTGAGACATTTGTGTTGGCTTCCGGTAGAGTTTCATTTACAATTTAACATCCTATGTTTAGTTTTTAGATCTGTGCATGAAAACGGAGCAGTCTTCTGATTAAGAGGTCACCTGCATGGATACAAACCAGCCCAACAGCTTTCAGCTCTCAGACTGCACTTTTAACTGTTTCCTACTTATAGGGAATGTAGGCTTGTTAGTTCTTGGAAACATGCCTGCTCATGGATTGCACCTTATTTTCAGAATCTGTATTGTTTCAAATTATTTGGATTTTAGGAACGTAGTAAAGGCATTTATGTGATGTTTGTGATCCAGTTATATTAAAAACTGTTTTTAGTTTTTTGTTTGTTATTGCAGTGTATTTTTGGGGGTTTTTTCTAAAAATATTGTATCTCGCTTAGAGATTACTTTTGTATTTTTAGCGAGTAACAAGAGTGCCAAATAGATAAATAATGAACAAGTGGTAGGGAACTGAATTATGTTTTGTAGAGTTGAGCGATCAACTAGTAATTTACATCAACGTAAAATTTAGTGGTTGTAATCAGTATTAATGTCCAATTTGAGTGCAGCGCTGGTGCTTTGTAATTAGGTTGGTCGGAGTGAGTGCCGCTCTTCTGCAACCCGCCAGTGCCCACCCAGCTATGCCAAAGGCATCTACGATGATACGCTTGGGCCATGCCAGTTGGAGCTGCCGCCTCCCTTGTTCCTGCCATCACCATGCAAATATAGATAAAAGCCAAGCAAGAGGCCTCTTCCACAGCTACGGAGCCACTTCAGCCAACCAGGTATAATCCTAGGAGTTTGGGGTAATGATTGCCAAAAGATATGCTGAAGGCAAGCTCGTCACATCCCCGCTTCTTGTAGACTCTGCCTGCTCAGAGATTTCTACATCCTTACTGTTGTTTTATGACATAAAGGAGAGCAGAAACATTATTGACAACCGATAAGCCCTTTATAAGAGGCAATCCATTAAGAGTTTCATCTAAAACAGCCAGCATATACCATATCCTAATGGATATGAATTAAAAATGACCCCCCCCCCACCCACACACACCCTTTTCCTAAAAAAAATAAAAATAAAAATTGCTATCATAAATTAGGGCCAGTTGCTAATTATTAGGGGAAAGGGCATTTTATTACGAGGTTAATGAAGATGAATGCAGGAGACAGGCAAGTAGTGGGACACCTGCTTCTGCTCTTAACTCCGGAGACAGATCAAACCACATTAGTGGCAGCAAATGCAAAAGCTCATAAAATGGAGTCGCTGGTAACACAGGAGAGAGCTGAAAGGGAATGCGTAGCATGTCTGACCAGGAAAACGATTCATGCATTGGCTTCCCCGACTCACTTTATTCTAGATGGCTTTCTGCTAATATGCACACAAAAAAAATACATTGGATTGCTTAGCACACAGATACTAAAAGTGATCTACTGTATACCAGCCCCAGATTAACACTGGTTTTGACATTTTTCTAAAAGGTAGTTGAAATTCATTTCCAAAATGTGTCTCTTTTCTGCTTAACTGTTCTTGTTAATTCCAGAAACACTTCCAAACCTACTGGACTTCCAAATCTATTTGATTTCCTAAATTTAGGAGTTCACATCGCTAAACATTTTCTGCGCAGCTATATTTTATTTCATTGTAGCTGACTCTTTTTCTGAGTAGGTGACAAATGTGGTTTCGATGTAGTTTAATCGAAACTACTGCTAAGGCACATCTATTCAGCCAGCATAAAGAAAAGGCGTACTGTCTAGTGACCACCACAGGAGCTTCAAGGTGTTCCGTCGTTCCCACTGCTACAAAGAAGCAGATATTTTGGAGGGAAACCATTCTGCAGTACAGCAAGGCAAACTACTTCACAAACAAGGAACGATCAAGAACATTGGAATCACTTTCATGACCCCCCAATTGTTTGCTTTTTTTTATTGCTGGCGAGTACAGTTAGGGGTCACGATTTAAAACTCCAGGGAGGAAGACTCAGAACCAATGTCAGGAAGTATTTCTTCACGGAGAGGGTGGTGGATGCCTGGAATGCCCTTCTGGAGGAAGTGGTGAAGACCAAAACTGTGAAGGATTTCAAAGGGGCGTGGGATAAACACTGTGGATCCATAAAGTATAGAGGACGTGAATGAAGAGAAGAGGCATGAGGGTGGCTTGCGGGAATGTCGGCTACTACCTGGTGATTAATACCCTTATTCAATAAACATACACATGGTTAATGTGACTCCAGCATTGCTCTATGCATCAACGGCAAGAGGAAATGTGGGAAAAAGGATTTGCATTCACAAATAAGCATGGGAGTAGCTTGCTTGTTGCCACGGTTACTACCCCGAACCAATTAAGCCTGATACTTCACTTTGAATACATATACAGCGCAGATCAGTGCTTCAATGGCAGGGGGGATGAAGAAAAGAAGATTTATATTCAGACAACAACCAACAAGGACTAAATTGCACAGGCTGAGTAAACAAATAAGTGTGGGAGTAGCTTGATTTTTGCGGCGGTTACTACCCCGAACCAATTAGGCTTGATACTTCACTTTGATGCAGCTCCAGCACTGCTCTCTACATCAGCGGCAGGGGTGGAAGGAAATTAGAACCAAAAAGTTACCAATAAGGGCCCTGATCTCAGTGGTCAGAGTAACAGATAAGTATGAGAAAAATAAGTGTGAAAGCTTGCTGGGCAGACTGGACGGGCCGTTTGGTCTTCTTCTGCCATCATTTCTATGTTTCTGTGTTTTGTAAGAGATAACCATTCGCACGCTGGAGAAATGAGAACAGCGGCTCCAGGCTTATGTCTAAAATGGGGGATGCTTGGGATACTGAAAGGAGACAGTCAGCACTGCCTTCAATGGAAGGATCCTGATCCTGGGAACAGCCATTATAGGAAAACCCACTGAGAAGAGAAAAAGTGGGGGGCAGTGAATGATAACAAGGAAGTGAGGCTGTAGTAACCAAGGTTCATTCTTTTTCTCAGTGTTATTAAGAAATAATGCCAGTAAAATATCTAATGCATACTGAGTGGGTATTTTATATTGTATCAGGGGAGTTGTCAGTGGAAGGAGCTGATAGGTTTTTAACCACTAACAGGGAGATGATGAAGGGCGGGAACCTTGGTGACAGAGCTAACTGGCAGTGCCAGGGGCTGTACGAGATCAAGAAGGGTTAGGGTGATCACTTCATGACCCCCCCTCCCCCAATTCAATGGACTGGATTGGCCAAAGCCAGGTTAAAGGGGGTTACTGGGAATAAGGAAGGCTTTCTAGGGAAATGAATCTCTCCTACATCAACAAAGCTCTGCTTCCTGTCCCAGCTTCAGCTCTTCCTCCAAGTCCCAAATTCAGTTCTCATCTCCAGCTCCTGTTAGTGATATAAGTAGAACTACATTTTTTGAAGGGCCAAGATTTAGGCATAGACAACATAGAGTGCTGCATTTTGAGATACCAAATATCCCAAACCAAAGAGGACCCTGTTTCTGCTTGCTATAGGATCATGTGCCAGCAGAGCTTCAAAGAGGCACCACCATGACAATCTGCTTATGAGTGCCAAATATTTTAAGTCCAGCCCTGTACAGATCCATGGTTTAAATGTGACCAGACCCTGCCCTCTACCTTTGGCTTTTACCCCAATAATTGTGGGTCTTCACAGGACAGGAATGATCTGCAGTCAATTCGAAGGGGCAAAACGCAGGCAGATGGTTGGAGGCCTGAGCCAAAATTGAGGGGGCATAGACCCCAGTGGCTATACCCCTAAATTTTGAGTTTCAATTTTGACTCTAGATCCTGTTCCTGCTCCATGTCCCCCCAACACAATACCTGCACTTTGGACCTCCTCTTCCTGCTACAACTCAACTCCTATCTGTGAGTGCTGGCATGGGTAAGGGCAGGCTTAAGAAACCCTAATGGAGTTGAACACCGCAGTTGTGATTCACTGGAGTCCGATGTCAAGCCTAGCAATGTACACTACAAAAATTCTTCACAGAGCTTAGTTTCAATTATATCTTGGTTTAGAACTATTACACTCAAGGGCTGGCCAGGTGGTTCAATGACAAGCGCTATGTACTACCATGTGGAAGATAGGCCAGGACTCTCTTCCAGGCTGGAGCTGGGAATGCTAAGGAGAGAGCATCCACAGCACCTGGGGGATGGATTCTCAGTTATTGCTCAACAGCGACACCTAGCGGGGCCAGACTATTGCCAAGGACTGATTTGTTATGGCTGGGGCTGAGTTATGGATAGAAAAAAAACACTTGGTAATTGCAAATAAGGCTCATGACGCCAGTTCCAACTGAAGCCCAAAAGAAGCAGAAGGAAACTGCTAGCCCTCAAAAATGTACCATGAACATATCTGGAAAAAAAATTAGATACACCTTAAAAGAATACTACAAAAAAAAGAGTATTGCATTCACTAAACCCTGCTACCTGCTTATGCTTCAAAATTTAATGGAGTTATATTGAATAAATGAAAGGCCCCCAAATCACACTGACAACTTGTCTTCTAAACTCTGTAATGTTGTGCTTTAGCTAAAGATTATTGATGCAGCTGCTTGCCTTTAGATGCTGAATTACATTACCCTTCCTCCTGCCCTCCTATTTCATTAAGAATCTGGCTGCAGATCAAACCAGTGTAATATCTTTTCTGTACACAGCCGCACAACTATCATAGGCCCCAGCCCCCCTCCCACTTCCCCCATCAGCTATTGATTGATTCATTGATTGACTGATTTTTAGTTGTTGGGGGTTTTTTTAGTGGCCAAGGGTCCAGAGGCCTTTATTCTACACCTATATTTGTGGTAGTTGGGTGCCACAGTGCCCAAGAAGGCATGACTTGATTCCCTCCGGAGTTTTGTTCTGACTTTCCTTACGTCATAACAGCTGTAAGAGTGCTACCTCCCTCGCCCTGTCAGGAGGAGCAGTGAATACTGCCTCTGTGATGCGTCCAACCCTGCTTGGCCTATAGATCTGGGGCTTGAATTAGGTGTCTTGTAGGGATGTGCAGAGCAAAAGTTTAAGTTCATATGTCCATATGTCCAAAGGGGGTCCCATTTGCGGTCAATATGGACATAAACAGAGTTCAATGAGTTGAGTATATGTCCATATGTGCAAATAAAAATGTAAACCCCTCACCCTCCTTAATCCCCCCCCCCCAAGACTTACCACAACTCCCTGGTGGTCCAGCGGGGTCAGGACGCCATTTCTGACCAACTTTGCAAGGAGCACGTGACGTCGGCGTCACGTCGGAGTGACGCGGCGTCACGTGATTCCCCGCAGGTTCACGCCGAAACGCTCGTTCGGCCCAAAAGGAACTTTTGGCCAGCTTGGGGGGGCCTCCTGACACCCCCAAGCTGGCCAAAAGTTCCTTTTGGGCCGAACGAGCGTTTCGGCGTGAACCCGCGGGAAATCACGTGACGCCGCGTCACTCCGACGTGGCGCCGACGTCACGTGCTCCCCGGAAAGGCTTTCAGAAATGGCGTCCTCACTCCTCGCTGGATCACCAGGGAGTTGTGGTAAGTCTTTGGGGGGGGATTAAGGAAGGTGAGGGGTTTAAATTTTTATTTTGGATCAACAATCGCGATTTCCAACTTATTCAACATAGCTATGTTGAATAAGTTGGAAATCCGATCGTTTATGTCTTATCACTTTTTTAAGTTAAAAAAAAAAATAAGTAGCGTTTTACATTTATGTTCAATACGAATGCACACCCCTAGTGTCTTGCACTATAACAGGTAGCCCTGCTACTGAGCTATTAGGTTGGCCCCCCTAATGTAAATTTCAAATGTTATATTTGTTTTATGGTCACTATGGACACGGACATTTTAGGCAAATTAATGTTTTGAAAATTCATACATCCGGGATAAGTATTCAGAAATGAAAGAATGAGTGTTTTCAAGAGATTGCTCATGCTTGGGGGAGTATATTAATCGATCCAAATTTCCCAATACATTCTCATCTGTAATGTGCTCCCCTCACGTCCAACCGCTATTACAAAATCCACATGGGTTTGGGTTTTGGGGTTTTTTTTTCATATTTTCATCTTTTTTTCCTGTCCAGGAAACTGTCAGAGTCAGGGCTGTGTGTTCAGGAGACCCTATGCACACATGACCTGCAAGTGACTACTGGTGGCCTTCATATTCTCTGGGCCATTTTATAATGGCCAACTTTTACAAAAATCCCATCTGCTTTTCAAGTGATAGTATCAGTGCTGGATCAGTGTAATGACCAAACTAAACCTAAATTGGGGGAGTGAATAAAATGAGGGATGCAAATGAAGGCTCCTGGTGCCAGGATGCCAGCCCTGGTTTCAGCTGAGCTGCAAAGGCACAGGAGCAGAAGGAAACTGCTGGATTAAAAAAAAAAAATGCAAAATACAGTACAGGAAAGGGAAAAAAACATGGTAAATATAATTTTGATGGAAGCAAGGATATTGCATAACAATTAAAATTGTTTTCATATTTGAAACTAATTCCTATATAAGCTAGATATGGATACTAGCAAGTCATTTTTGTGGATGAAAGTATTTATTGTGCACGGTAATTTTAATTATAATATTGCTTACATTTTTATATGCTGTCCTTTAACAATTACAGGACAAACTCTAACCCCAGTATTATAGTCAAAACCTGGCATATAAGCACAAAGAAAGTTTAATATAATTCTTGTATATTGGAATAACTGAAAACTTGGTTTGGACATAAATTGTATTTTATGTGTATAAATTCCAAATACAAGGCCCCCTGTACCATGAACTTCATATTCAGCACCACTGAGTAACACTAGCCTGTGTTTACTCCAGCTCTAACCGGGAATCACATTTTCACAGTTAAGGAACATCAGGTTAAGCCTACACATGTCTCTGAACAGGCTAAAGCCATCATTAACATGGGATCTAAATGCAGCTGTGCATATTTTTGCAAAACCCCTTGCTACATCAAGAGCAAAAATTGCATACAAATACTGTGCACATTCACGGGTAAAACTGAGCACACAACAGTGCATGCACCTTATTACAGCCGGACCTAAGTTTGTAGCTGAGGCAAAGGAGGGTGAAGTGGCTTTCTCAATACCACAAGGAGCGATGGTGGGGGAAGTGGGATTTTAACCCTGGCTTTGCTGGGGTTTTGCCCCCTGCTATAACATCTAGGCTACTTCACTCTGTCTACTGTAATATAATGTTACTGATGCATGAATATATTTGAATAGTGACATCTCCTTGGCATGGAGGTAATATTGCTTTGTTTTGGGAAATTGCAGGAAGATATTCATTTTTGAATTTTAGTAGACCTGACCTATCGTGTTGACAAATAAGAAGTAAAATCAATATTTCCAAAAGATCCAGCATTACAGGATATAATCATTTCCAGGGGCTCCGATTTAAGAAAAATGGCAATAAATCTGCCGGCTCATCAGTGATCGGCTCATCAGGTAAATCAAGTAAAAGAGGGAGATAAAAATTAGCTTATTTTATGTTGATTGGCAGATGTATTTGTCACCGGCAGTCTGGAGGTCTGCATTAATTTAACGTTCTTGTTAAGAACATGCATTTTAACCAGGAAGAAACAAGCTTTTTCTTCCTCTTTACAAATAACCTGAGGCACCGATCCATAGAAATTTTAAAGTTTATTTCCATTAGAAAGTGTTTTACGTAAAGATCATGTTAATTAAGCCCTAAACCTTAAAAGTTCATCTTAATTAGCCACAGTTCCTTCTCCTGAAGTTCCAGGAAATTGCTGAGCTCTGCCACACATTGCATTTGAGTGTTTCCAAAGGATGTGGGTGTGGGTATAAATGTACATATATTCACAAATCTTTGTGAAGGAGCAGCCTAGTGTGTTTAGACCAGTAGACTGAGAAGCAGGGAAACCAAGGTTAAAATCCCACTTCTCCCACTGACTGACCTTGGGTATTAACAATGCAGAATCAAATCTTTTCCAGTAGAAAAGAAGCTATAGAAGGTAGGGGTCATGAAACGAAGCTCCAAGGGGGTAGGACTCAAAAACGAGATCAGGAAATGTTTTTTTCGCAGAAAGTGGTGGAAGCCTGGGATGCTCTCCCAAAAGTAGTGATGAAGACAAGACAGAATTCAAAAGGGCACAAAGAGGAGCCTTCATGGCTAGAGGATAGAAACAAAGACATGAGATAACCTGAGGTAACTTTTGGTGAGGCATTTCTGCACGGAGCAACAGCAGCTAGGGATGTGAATCGTTTTTTGACGATTTAAAATATCGTCCGATATATTTTAAATCGTCAAAAATCGTTAGAGGCGATATACAATAGGAATTCCCCCGATTTATCGTCAAAAATCGTAAATCGGGGGAAGGGGGAGGGGAAGGGGGAGGGCGGGAAAACCGGCACACGAAAACAACCCTAAAACCCACCCTGACCCTTCAAAATAAATCCCCCACCCTCCCGAACCCCCCCCCCAAAATGTCTTAAATTACCTGGGGTCCAGTGGGGGGGTCCCGGTGTGATCTTCCACTCTCGGGTCATATGACAGGGCAAAGATAGCGCCGGCGCCATTTTGGTTCCTGTCCCCCGACGTCACGAGCGCAGGAGATCGCTCCCGGACCCCCGCTGGACCCCCAGGGACTTGGCCAGCTTGGGGGGGCCTCCTGACCCCCACAAGACTTGCCATACGGCCGGCGCCATTTTGCAATACGGCAATAAGATTTGAGTGCAGGAGGTCGCTCCCGGACCCCCGCTGGACTTTTGGCAAGTCTTGTGGGGGTTAGGAGGCCCCCCCAAGCTGGCCAAGTCCCTGGGGGTCCAGCGGGGGTCCGGGAGCAATCTCCTGCGCTCGTGACGTCGGGGGACAGGAACCAAAATGGCGCCGGCGCTATCTTTGCCCTGTCACATGATAAGGGCAAAGGGCCACCGGCGCCATTTCTATTAACGCACCCGTGGCCCGAGAGTGGAAGATCACACCGGGACCCCCCCCCCACTGGACCCCAGGTAATTTAAGACATTTTGGGGGGGTTCGGGAGGGTGGGGGATTTATTGTAAAGGGTCGGGGTGGGTTTTAGGGTTGTTTTAGTGTGCCGGTTTACGATTTACACGATTTACATGATTTAAAAAAAAAAACAAAACCGCGATGATCCGATTCCCTCCCCCCCCCCCAGCCAAAATCGATCGTTAAGACGATCGTTCACACGATTCACATCTCTAACAGCAGCTACTATTCTAAAAAGAAGGCATGGGGATTAACCAGTACAGAGCGGCAGTAAAAACGCCAAACAGAAGGCATGGGGGCAATCTGCATGGAGCAGCGTGTGCTGGGTGGACTAAATGATAGTTTTGGTCTTTATCTACCATCACTTACTATGTTACTATGCTAAGTCACTTTGCAAGCTCTTTGGGGAAGGGACTTACAATACCTATATAATTACCATATATATATATATATATATATATATATATATATGCAGGTTTAGTAGCACCATAAACATAAGAAGTAATATTATTTGCCCTTTGCGTTTGTTTTCTAAAAGTAGCAGCAGAGTCATCAGCACAGATTTAATTGTCAAGTTTCCCCTTTTTTTTTTCCCCATGGTGATATTAATCTCATTTCTAATGAAGACTTTGGGATCCTTTTAGTGTGAATCCAACAAACCTGCCCTGTTCCGATATTGCACTGATTTGGCGGTCCCCTCATTTCCCACATCCAAAGCCGAGACTAGCCACATTATAGCGCCCTCACGTGGAGCACGATTCACCAATGTGCTATAGTTTTTGCGGGTTACCACTGGTCCCTTTGTTTACTAAATAGCACGTGGTTACCGGGCTTTAGGGAATTACCCCTTTGAGTGACATGATGCTTTGTTGTTCACAAGAGTTTTCTGCTTTAATGAGCTTCTAGCGCTTTATCAGATTCTTTCACTGGCGCATATGCCTGATGGTTAGGGGCTTGAGGCCTTTTATCTTATGATCATGGTATTTTCCTGTAGCAGAAACTACAAAGTTTAGTTTCATCACAGAAATAATGTGTATTCAGCAACAGTTTATATTTAAACAGAAAATATTATGTCATAATAATAATAATAATAGAAGTGGACACCAATAAAAAAAAAATAAATTGTATTTTTTGTATAGTTTTGCCCCACCCGTCTTCTCCCAGGCCTCGGATGGGGAACCCTAGCCTCAAGCTCATTTTCTCCGAGTTTCTGGGGCCAGGGGAGGGGATCCCTTGGCCCCACATTCACTCTCTCTCTCCTGGCTCTACACTTCAGACAGGATTTTCCTGCCTCGCGCTTGCTGTCGCCTGCCTCCTTGCAACCTGTAGTAATGGATCCTTTGGCCCTGTGCACATTATCTCTGAACTCCCAGGAACTCTATGAATTCACCACTTCTATCTGGGCTCACAGGCAGCAGCAGCTTTGTTGGTTTCCTGGGACCTTGAGCACACCCCTCTCCCCTGAAATATCAGCTGCCGCAGGGCTAAGGGTTAAGGGAAATAGATCTGAATGTTCAGGGTGCCCCCCAAGCATCCAAATCACCTACGGATTTAGTGGCCTCACCTATGTTCCTGCTACGTGGAGACAAGATTCCCCAATCTGCACAGGCTGTGGAGAGAGAGGAGACACCCAGCTCTATGCTCCCATGTTTTCACCTGGGGATTCAAGGAGAGGAGGCCATGACAGAGCAAACCATGTGCTTGATATTTTGTGCACTGGCTGCTGTAACACATCCTGCACCAGCTTTTCCTTTTATGTTCTTGTCTTGACCATGTGCCAGTTGTTTTCTTGGATATATTCCTATCCAGTAAAACTCTGCCTTTCACTCTTTCCAGGGACTGATCAACTATGGGTGTAGGGCAACTGGAAGTACTCTGAACCTACACACAGACAGGGTAAATTTGCTATTAGTACATGGATTACTCTTTATAATATTTTATTTTTTTTACATTAAATAGTTGCTCATCCTGAAGGCACAAGGCTATGTAAAAATCAGATGAAACAGTCAATAAGCTGTCCTCCCCCCAGTGGAAAACACATAAATAGTTTCCGTAAGGATAGACAGCATGGTTGTAGGACATTGGGAAGCTCAGAGAGCCTTATCTGCTGTCAGATTTGGATTTTTCTTTGTGAGAAAGAACCCCAGTTCCACGTGGCAGGGAATTCCTGTCCTGAATGTCCCATGACAACTGCTAAATACAGCAGCCTCGATGATCTGCGTGAAGGACCTTGTCCTAAAATTAAGCAAGCACTAGAAGCTAGGATGCCTGTCCTCGTTTGCAAAACTTTTTCTTTTACCACTCTTCTGAAGATAAATCACGTGACTGCAAAACCCCATACCTTACAAGGTAAATTTGTGCATGGAAGAAATCGCACAGGGACAGAGGTAGAACTGAATTTGAGATTGTGGTTTGCATGTCTCTGTGCTCTAACCACTGCACTACATAATCAGGAAACACGGCCCGCAACTCGTGCAGAAGTGATGTACTACCAAATCCTCTTCAGACACACCAAAGCACGGCAACCTCCCCTTTGTGGCTGCTTTCCAGGTGAAAAGGGATTCTACAAACTTTTTCAGATACTCGGCATGGTACTGCCGGGATTTCCAACCTGTTTATGTTGATATAACTTGCAAGTGCAACAAAGGGATCCCAAGTTCCTCAGACACCAAATATTCAGTCCTTTGCTTATTTTTTTTTTCTTCACTTGAATGTTGTAGACACAGATGAGTCAGTTGGCCATTAAGATCTCAGCCTATCACAACTGGGTCACTGGTTCATTATTTAGTTAATGCGAATGAATAGAAGGCTATCATCTAAAGCCATTGGTGATTTAACAGAGAGGAGCTGTGAAAAACTAGGTCTGCCGATGGCTGGAGCCTGAGGGGTAAATATTCAGCTGCCGAGCGCCAGTTAAGTTAGCCAGATATACATATCTGGCTGACTTAACCAGGATATTTGTCAGCGCATCCACACCGCTGAATATTAGGGATGTGAATCGTGTGATCGATCGTCTTAACGATCGATTTTGGCTGGGGGGGAGGGAAATCTGATCTTCATGTTTTTTTGTTTTTTTTTTAAATCGTAAAAAATCGTAAATCGGGGGAGGGCGGGAAAACCGGCACACCAAAACAACCCTAAAACCCACCCCAACCCTTTAAAACAAATCCCCCACCCTCCCGAACCCCCCAAAATGTTTTAAATTACCTAGGGTCCAGTGGGGGGGTCCCGGCGCGATCTCCCACGATCACCCGCTCTCGGGCCACGGCTGCGTTAATAGAAATGGCGCCGGTGGCCCTTTGCCCTAACCATATGACAGGGCAAAGGTAGCGCCGGCGCCATTTTGGTTCCTGTCACCCGACGTCACGAGTGCAGGAGATCGCACCCGGACCCCCGCTGGACCCCCAGGGACTTTTGGCCAGCTTGGGGGGGGGCCTCCTGACCCCCACAAGACTTGCCAAAAGTCCAGCGGGGGTCCGGGAGCGACCTCCTGCACTCGCGCCGTATTGCCAATATTCAAAATGGCGCCTGCGCTACCTTTGCGCTACCTTTGCCCTCACTATGATTTATGTTTTAAATCGTCAAAAAACGATTCACATCCCTACTGAATATACCCAGGTAAGTTATATTAGCCTGATATGTGGTATCCGGCTGCTCATCCTCAGAATGCCTGCCTCCTGCTGCAGGAATGCCCCGACATACCCAGCTAAATTCTAGCCCAACATTCGTTATCCGGCTAGAATTTAGCCAGATAAGCCTTTTAAATATGCAGCTAAGCAGGAGTGGATTGGCCTATCGGGGGATCGGGCATCCCCGGTGGGCTGGTCGCTTCAGTCTTGTGGTCTGCCGTGCGCAGCTGTGACAGAGCCGAGCTCGGCAGACCACGTGATATGTCCTGGGCCGGCCTGGGT
The DNA here is from genome assembly GCF_901001135.1 of Rhinatrema bivittatum. Lineage (NCBI taxonomy): Eukaryota > Metazoa > Chordata > Amphibia > Gymnophiona > Rhinatrematidae > Rhinatrema > Rhinatrema bivittatum. The sequence goes on from NC_042621.1 coordinate 13,276,799, forward strand.
GGCGAATACCCGGGCCAGTCGTCCTTGGGAATCCGCCGCTGCAGCTAAGCCATTTAGAAGGATAACTTTCCCGTCATCTGTCTAAATGGCTTTTGAATATGTACCCCTGAATTATTAGCTAAAGATAAGGAAGAGGCATGATTGAGATCCAGGTCCTAAAAGCCATGAAGTGTCTTCATTAGGGATGTGAATCATTTTTTGACGATTTAAAATATCGTCCGATATATTTTAAATCGTCAAAAATCGTTAGGGCCACGATACAATACCAATTCCCCCGATTTATCATCAAAAAATCGTAAATCGGAGGAAGGGGGAGGGCAGGTAAACCGGCACACTAAAACCCCCTAAAACCCACCCCCGACCCTTTAAATTAAATCCCCCACCCTCCCGAACCCCCCCCCCCCCCCAAATGCCTTAAATTACCTGGGGGTCCAGCGGCGGTCCGGAACGGCAGCGGTCCGGAACGGCCTCCTGCAATTGAATCGTGTTGTCTTCAGCCGGCGCCATTTTTCAAAATCGCGGCGCAAAATGGCGGCGGCCATAGACCAACACGATTCGACTGCAGGAGGTCGTTCTGGACCCCCGCTGGACTTTTGGCAAGTCTGGTGGGGGTCAGGAGGCCCCCCAAGCTGGCCAAAAGTCCCTGGGGGTCCAGCGGGGGTCCGGAAAACGATCTCCTGCCGCAAATCGTTTTCCGTACGGAAAATGGCGCCGGCAGGAGATCGACTGCAGGAGGTCGTTCAGCGGGGGTTCCGGCCCGCCGCTGAACGACCTCCTGCAGTCGATCTCTTGCCGGCGCCATTTTCCGTACAGAAAACGATTCGCGGCAGGAGATCGTTTTCCGGACCCCCGCTGGACCCCCAGGGACTTTTGGCCAGCTTGGGGGGGCCTCCTGACCCCCACAAGACTTGCCAAAAGTCCAGCGGGGGTCTGGAACGACCTCCTGCAGTCGAATCGTGTTGGTCTATGGCCGCCGCCATTTTGAAAAATGGCGCCGGCTGAAGACAACACAATTCAATTGCAGGAGGCCGTTCCGGACCGCTGCCGTTCCAGACCGCCGCTGGACCCCCAGGTAATTTAAGGCATTTGGGGGGGGGGTTTGGGAGGGTTGGGGATTTAATTTAAAGGGTCGGGGGTGGGTTTTAGGGGGTTTTAGTGTGCCGGCTCACGATTTTCACGATTTTCACGATACTTTAAACACCCAAACGGCAACAATACGATTCCCTCCCCCTCCCAGCCGAAATCGATCGTTAAGACGATCGAGGACACAATTCACATCTCTAGTCTTCATCATCGTACCTCCGTGCTTCAGGATAGCGCTGTTCCCTTTCCACCACCTTCCTCATCTCGAGGCTGTTGTAGGTCATCTAGCAGCAGAAAGTGACAGAATGAGTGAGCTTTTTGTGCATTTTTCTCATTAATATATATTGTTTATTAGTATACACAGCACTGCACATGACAAATCAAGAGACCACAAGGTCTTAAAGAGGTTACCACGTTAGTCAAGCTGTGCTTTGGTGCGGGCAGACAGGAAGTGGTACAGACCGTTTCAAGTTGTGTAGCTTTCTATTCTAATCAATATAAAGAGTTTTCACTGCCAGCTCTGACTGGCTTTAGGACTGAGGACTCTTTTCAGACCAACAGCTCAAGTCACCCTAAAGGGAGCAAAGAACAGGTGAAGTTTTTCGCTGTCATAAAGTTAGACATTAGCCTCTTAAGGCTTTGCTCAGCATTTTGAAAAGAGGATCACACAGCCAAGTACTTACATTTTTATCTTACAGAAAAGTGATTTTTGCTAAAGGTCTAATGTTTATCTACGTTGGAGACTGGGCCTTAATAGACATCCATATACTCAACTCCATCTCCAGAACACTTGCCAAACCCTAAGACTCATGAGATCATTGCCTTGCTAAAGGTCTATTCCTCACCTCCTCCATCCATCATTGTGCAAAGGTTGCACTTCAGCAGACAGAATCAAGGTTGTAATGAGAGCTTTGCCACGTACGTGCTTGAGTTGTGCAGATTACTGCTGCATTGCAAATTCTTAAAATGACTTTTTCCATGACCATTTAGTCTGGGGGAGGGGGTCCCAAATGAAGCACTTCAGCACCTTATTCTCGCTGAGCCAAATTTGACCCTTGCAACAACACAAGAAAATGCTTTGGCAGTTGCAGTAGTGCCGCCACAGATGAGAGAAATCAGAGGTTGCGTCTGATGTTGATGTGCTGTGGGGGATTATGATGGCACGTGGAGGTTTAATGGGGTGGGGAGATGAGATTCCCTCTGCTAACCAGGCTTTTTACCTTCAGACTGGTTAGCATAGGGAGATTTCCAAGGCAAAATTTAACATCTGGTCTAAGGTGATAAACAAAGGCTGGAGCAGAGCATATCACACTATTTACCATGAGCCCAGTAATGCCACATTTGCATATTTATGCTCCCTCATTTATATAGTTGTACCCACTACTAGGGAAATGAAGTCATTTCATTCGTTTCACTTGCTGTGTATGCATAACGTTTTTATATGTACATAACTACTGCACTAAGGTGAATTTTCAAAGGAGTTAATGCATGTAAATGTAACATACTATCATAGCAATTTTCAAAAGCCTTTTACCCACATTACGTGCACTTAACACAGGTAAAACCTATTGCCAATTCAATGGCATATATTGTAGCAATTTTCAAAAGCCCACTTACATGAGTAAAGTGCATTCACACATGTAAAACCCAGTTGTAAGTGTATAAATGCTTTTGAAAATCGGGCCCTAATATTAGGCATGTAAAACCAAAATTATGCACATAGGGGCGGATTTTCAGAGCCCTGCTCGCGTAAATCCGCCCAAAACCGGGCGGATTTACGCGAGCAGGGCCCTGCGCGCCGGTGAGCCTATTTTACATAGGCTCACCGGCGCGCGCAGAACCCCGGGACTCGCGTAAGTCCCGGGGTTTTCGGAGTGGGCGTGTCGGGGGCGGGGCCGGAGCGCGCGGCGTTGTGGGGGCGTGTCGGCAGCGTTTTGGGGGCGGGTACGGGGGCGTGGCTACGGCCCGGGGGCGTGGCCGCGCCCTCCGTACCCACCCCCAGGTCGCGGCCCGGCGCGCAGGAGGCCCGCTGGCGCGCGGGGATTTACGCCTCCCTCCGGGAGGCGTAAATCCCCCGACAAAGGTAGGATGGGGGTTTAGACAGGGCCGGGCGGGTGGGTTAGGTAGGGGAAGGGAGGGGAGGGCAAAGGAAAGTTCCCTTCTAGGCCGCTCCGATTTCGGAGCGGCCTAGGAGGGAACGGGGGTAGGCTGCGCGGCTCGGCGCGCGCAGGCTATACGAAATCGATAGCCTTGCGCGCGCCGATCCAGGATTTTAGCCGATACGCGCGACTACGCGCGTATCTACTAAAATCCAGCGTACTTTTGTTTGCGCCTGGAGCGCAAACAAAAGTAGGCTGTTCGCACTCGTCTGAAAATCTACCCCATAACGTAAAGAAATGAATGGCACCGAAAAGGATCAAAACAAATGAAACTACCTGAATAAAAGTTTGTCTGTGCATTCCCCTACCTGCTAACATGTTGAGGATTGTTTTAGCATGTCATATAATTTCTTAGGGACCTTTGTTTTCAGTTTTCGTTTGTTTTTTCCCTGGGAATTTTTCGGTGTTTATTACAGCAAGAACAAAAACTAAATTCATTTGGAAAAATGCAGTCATTTTTTTCCACTAATTTCTCTCATTTTTGTTATATTCCCGGGGAAAATACAATAAAAACTGAAAATGAAGGTCCCTGCTTATTGTATTGCAAGCTACTTTTAGCATGCACAAAATGCCCTCACCATGCATGCTAAGCTTTATTGTATAATGCTCATTGTGTAAAAATAATTCCATGAGGCATGCATCAAGGCTCTTCCTGCAGCCCGGCAAACATGCCGCCATTGCACAGTGAGGATGTTGATGATGGCTCCCTCCCCTGCATGCCCTTCTCCAGGGGCTGAGAATACTGCAGCTTCCCCAGCCAAAGCTGATGAGCAGAACGGGAGCTGTGTACAGCATGGACACTGAGCCAACAGGCCAGCCCATGAGTCTCCTTGCTGCTGTAAGATCACCTGATTATTATTTATGCATTTTTGTTACATTTCTACCCAAAGTACCATATAACATGAATAAGAGGTACATACAGTACTTTGGAAAGTGGAACACTTTTTTCTGGAACCTTCTTGGTTTCCTTGTATAGAGAGTGCTTCAGTGTGATTAAACCACGAGTGTTAGAATTTAGTTTCAGTACTGGGATTAACATCCCAAAGAATGGGGGAGGACCTAGACATTGGATTCCAAAGAGAGCCCCCCCACTATGCGCAGAAGAACCCACTAACGTTGTGCTGGGGATATGGCTTCATTCCTGAACCAGAGCATGCGGTATGTATGCCCCTTTACTGATGCCACTTCCTTCAACGAGGTCTTTTTAAGGGTCACCTGGTCAAGATCTGTCCAGAACTGACCTTGACTTGTTGACAAGGTTTCAATCTCAGGCTCGCTCTCTTGTTCCAAAGCAATAATCAGTCTCGCCAAACTTATAATGTCTCTTCCATTAATTGCTAATTATTGGAGGCAAGTGATCTAAAGGTTAAAACTTGTTTGCATGTGAACTATAGGCTTTACCTTATAACCAGCTGAGCTCAGAAAAATAAGAATACGACTCAAGGATAACAATTTTGTTTGTCTTGGTTGAGGCTCAGTGCACATGTCTTCTTTAAATCATAAGGGATGGATTTCTAGATAATGGAGATTTGCAAACTTGATGGAGAGGCTAAGGAGGGAGGGGGAAATGGAAGGAGCAAGAGCAAGGGAAAAAAAGCTGTCCTGAGTCCTTGTTTCTGCTGAACGAAGCCTCACAGGTCTCACCAAGCAGAAAGATCCAATATGGCTCCGCCATTCCACTCTGCTGTCGAGCCCGAGAGGCAGAACTGAAACTCAGAGAGAAATCCAGCTTAAAGACTCCCTGTAGGCATCATTTGGGGAGTGATATTTTTATTTTCTGCCAAGCTCGCAGGTTGGAGATCACCCCAGAAGCGGTGCTGACACAGTCAGCTGAAGCAATACCAGCTTTCCCAGTCAGCACCTGCCGGGAGAACGGCAACTCCTGCCAAGAGCAACTTGGTACCAACATTCAGTCATATCACAACGGAGCATTTAAATAATATGACAAGACGATTTTGAAGACCACCAGGAATTGCTTTAAAGCAATGAAGTGCGCCCCCACCCTGCCTATAATTGACACAGTTTGGGCCTCTTTTGCTAGAGCCGAGACATTACTGCTCCGTCAACTCCTCCATTCTCCAGCTTCCCTTCATCCGGGAAAAAAATTTCAGAACTATGATCTGTGTATTTGCAGACTATCTTGCAGCTTTCCTCTCTCTCTGCTTAGGGGTGACTACACAGTCTAGCACAGCTGGTCTACTGCTGTCATATGCTGTGCTTCCATTTCTTCTATTGATTGGATGCTTTGTGATTGCAGAATTGGAATTTGGGAACACTTTGTATCTCGGCGGCATCTGTCACTGATAATTTTGGCATCAGCTTGGCCTTGACAAGAAGATTTTTGCATTCATCCTTTCAACGAAATGGTACCTCTAAGACACACAAGGTTAAACACAAGGCAGGCAAATGCTTATACACTAATTACATGACACTGCTTTACACTTTCTAACTTGGTGCTCTTCTCCAATAAGAAGCCAGGGCAGCTTGCAAAATAGCAGCAATAACCGTTAAAATACATCAGAGCTACAACAGCAAATCAAAAATACATTGCATATGTAAACACTTAAAAAAAAAAAAATACAAAAATATATACAAAATACAAAGTAATCCTTCCCCGCCACCCGTCACAAAGGGCAGGCACAGCTAAACTCGCATTCCTGCCCTATCCTGCTCAGAAAAGATGCCCCCTTTCCTTTGATTTTGCCCCTTCAGGAGTCTGCAACAATAAATAAGAAGTTACTTTTATGCAACCTGGGATTTTCCTCTGAGCGCCATATGTCGTTTCGCCTAATAATCAGATTGTGTCGCGATTAGCACGCGGGCGAAAACTTGTCAAGGTGCAGTATGGTGTGCAAGCAGGGGAAACCTCACCCTGCCTTAGGATGAGAAAAGTCACATTGACGAAATTGCAATGTTTGCTGAACAAGGTGACTATTCTGGAATTCGCGTAGCTGACAATATGCAACCCAGTGAAGAGTTTTTTTATGATTCTGCCCAGATTTCATGATTTTCTGGTTTGTCCTTTTCTTTTTCTCATGCATTCTTCTTCCTTGTCTTTCTCTTTCTTTCTTACTTTCCTTGCGATGGCTTTTTTTCTTTCTTTTTAATAATTATCTTTTTTTTTTCTTAAAACTTTTATTAAAAATTTCACTCCAGCAATAATTGTTCAAGACAACAGAATTATTTTAATGTATATGTCTAGGTGCTGTATCTGTTTTAAAATATGAATGCAAGCTTTATCTGTCTTCCAGGGAAAATCATAAAGGCGATTTTTTTAAATCCATGTATCCATGCAGACTGGCTGGTTGGAGGATGCCCTCACTCGATCCGGCTGAAAACACGCACAGGTTCGGTAGCGTGCTGAGAGCTGGGTTGGGAGGAGGCATTCTCGTGTGGAGCTGTTGATTTTTTTTATTTTTTTTGGGGGGGGGGGGGCATGTAATTAGGGCAACGTTGGGGAAAACAGTGCCCATGGGCCGGTATTTTCAAATCAACCCATGCTGTTTCCCAGCCCAAAAAAATAAATAAATAAATGCATTTGTCCACAAACAATCAAAACAAAGAGGTAGATGCAGTGTGTGCAGAGGTTTTTGAACCCATGAGCAGTTTGCAAAAGGAAAATTTCTGTGCAGTTTCCCTTTGAAAATTAGGAGGAAGTTCTGCAGGTATTTTGCAGCAATCAAGCTGTTTGAAAATTTCCTCCATAAGATATACTGTAATAAAATAATATAAAATAAAATGCTTTGATTTGGCTGCTTTGGTTCCTGGAACAGACCGGTGCCTATTTTGGTCTTCCTCCTCTTCCCCTCCTTTCTCTCTCTGAAATAATTTATTATTATTATTATTATTTACGAGTTGATCTCTACACTAAACGTTGTGGGGGGGAAATTGCTACTTATACCAATGAAAGGCCAAAAAAGTCATTACTGGATTGATAGTGCACAGATACCGCACCAGCACTTCCTTGGCAGCAGTTGCACAGGCTGAGGTTTTGCTCACGGCCCAAGGCTGTTCTCACCGAGCTGGTTAAGGCTGCTGTCTCGTTGCTGTCCTGTGCGCTCAAACATTGGCTTCCAGCCTTACAAATATTTCCCACCGAGTTTTGTTTTTTTTCTACTTGCAGTCCGTTTTCCACCGCAGTCTTACAAGAGTGGACGGTCTGTGTTCTGGTTGATCAGCTGCCTGGGTATTCCCACTGCCTGGGCGGTGGGAGTCAGGAGTTTATGCCGAGATCCCAGCTGCTCCCGAACAGTGGATTTCCCTTATGCAAATTCCTTTTGATTAGAGAGTCAGAATCTATTGCTTATAGCTGCTGGAGCGATAGTGCCAAACTGGCCACTGACTCACAGGCAGCGACTGCTAGAGTAAGCTGCAGTGATATATGGGCAAATTAATGCCATCAAAATAATATTTTGTTATTTGTTACTTTCATAAAACCATGGAGCAGTGTGCTGAGAGCTTTTCCAGGACTGCTGTGAGTTTAACAAAGCATGAAAGTCCTGATCTTAAAGCAATTTGCCACTTCAGTTATATTCTGTGTGAATTCCTTCTCACAGACGTACTTGCTACTAGCTAAATATGTAGACGACCTATTAATTTATGGTGCACATTTCGAGCTCGGAAAAAATGTATAAATATACTGTAAGCTCTTTTCCCCGTGGATTGTACCAACATTTGTTTTTCATTTTCCCAGTCTTCCTATGTCAAAAGCTAATATGCATACAGATTCCTTCCTCTCACACACACACACACGCACATACACATCCACACACCTTTTTTGTTCTTTTTTGCAGAGCACACCAGAGAGCTAAATAAAGTTTACTCTCTATAGAGTTTAACGCACCCCATAAAAGGAAGGCTGAATTTATACAGAGTAGAAAAAAAAATAACCCTGGTTCTTATATCTGAAATCTTTCGTAAGAGATAATACTTTTTTTTTTTTTTGTTAAACGGAGAATGAAAAAAAAACCTTCTGAAACCGAAGGGGGCTCAGACTGCTTACAACACGAAAATAAAATCAACAAGAGTTCTATCATTTTGCCATTCGCGCAGGTCCCACTGAGGGGAAACTGCTTTCAGCAGATCAGCTGAGATAGAGCGCGTGCCAGAGAAAATCGGTGGAGTGATGAATTATAAAAAAAAACCAAACACAAAGGTGAAGGAGGAGAGGCCGCGCTTGTGGAAGTCGCGCACTGAAAGTCTTGTTTTATGCACTAAAAATCCCAAAAAACACACAGTTTTAGTCCACTCTCCTCTATAATCCATACAGTTCACAATCTAAGAGGTGCTCTCCCTCCCGCTGGCAACAATGCATTTCTCGTGCATGGACGTTTCAGAAAACGCGCAGGGCACGTCAGTTGAGTCCAGCTGTTTTGTTAGTTTTCCAAAACACAAACACAATATCATTGTACCTTGTCAGCGGGGATGGGGAAGAGGGGAGGCAGATGTTGTTTATACAGTTGTTGAATTCCGTACAGCCAGAACATGGGAGAGATGATGCTTAACCCCTGCTGGACCCAGGCATTCTGTCCTCACTAGCTGTGGTTCATCATTAACAGTCCGGTGCACAACCATAGTACCCACTGTAGATGGACTGACTGAAGACCTCCAGCTTAGGAGCGATCCAGTTAGGATTCCTGACATGATCTATTTTTCATTTTCTCTTGTATCCAGTGTCTTTATTGGCCCATAAGAGAATTCTGTACATCACAAGAACATGAAGCAGTGTAAATTCATGGTGTGATGTACTGTTTTCCTACCAAACAAGAAGAGGGAGGTGGAAAGTCATCTTCAACAGTTGCTGCCATAAGGTTTGTCCCCAAAAGATAGTAACCAGGAGGGAATTAGCCATTGAGAGAGGGTGAACCCAAACTACAGCCCTCAGGCCATTTATGCGGCCTTTGGATGAATTTCATTCAACAGCAACAGCAGAAGGAATGTGATCCATCCTGTAGCAGGGATGACAGCAGGAGTTTGATCTGGCCCGCAGGGATGGCAGTGGGAGAGCATTGCACCACTACCGCCAAATCAGATACTTGAAATCAGAAATACAAGTATCAGCACATCAGAGCAGCATGGGCAGGGCTTGCCAGCTCAAGGCCACCACTAATTGGTTTTGTTATGCATTGCTGGCATTAGTGCTACTTGTGCAGGTGGAGCCGCTTGGGCCAAAGACAGACAGAGATGCTGCAGCACACGTAAGAATCAGCCATTGTAGAAGACGATGCAGGCCACGGAGAGGGAGCCACTGGAGATACCAAGCCATTTGTTCTGCAGACTGCCACGTAAAATAACAAGCCTGAGTTTTTCCTCATAGGATTAAGGTCTCCATAGGGGGCTGTTTTGCTCAGACCACATATCTGTCATGTTGCAAATGAGGGGAATGAGAGGAGGGGAAAAGGGGAAGGGAGCAAGAGTGCATGGGAGTGGAGGTGAGTGAGAGAGTGGACCATACGCTCACAAGCACTCCATCCTGCCGTCTATCTACCCTCTTCTCTCCCTGCCTCTTACTTCCCTAACCAGGCAGATATTGAAGAAGAGGGAGAGGCAGGGGTCAATGTGCTGGGAGTGTGGCGAGACTGCTACCTTTGGAGAAATCTAGAAATACCCTACATCCTGGGACCCTTTCTCCCTGCCTCCGCCCTTCCTCAGCATTTCAAATCACTGAAAGGGCCAAACATGACCCCCCCCCCAAAAAAAAAAAAAAACCCAAACAAAACCTTAACTCTTCTCAGCAAACAAAGGGCTGTCTCCCTCCTTCCCATCCCTTAGATCAGCAAATTCTGAGAAGCAACTCTTCCTCTCTCTGGCCCTCTTGGTGTTTTGAAATGTCCTTGTCTTGAAAAGTTTGGGGACCCCTGTAGAAGCCAGAACACAGGGACCTACCATTTAGGCCAGCAGCATGAGAGTGTTCTCTAGAAAGTGAGGATTTTGAGTGACAAGATAGAATGCCCTTGAAACTGGAGGACATATCACAGATTGACAGACTAAAGGATAACAAATCACCATGACTGGACGGTATTCACACCAGAGATCTAAAAGAACTAAAAAATGAAACTTCAGACCTGCTTCTGGTGATTTGCAACCTATCATTTAGGTTCAAATTTGTTTATTGATATCTGTAATCAAACAAACATTAACAGTATTTCATTAAACAATATTTCATAGGTTATAACTCTACATCAAAGCACCCTAATTACCTTGTACTTAATGTTGATGTATCGACTCAGAAAACCTATTTGCTATTGAGAAAAATTAGATTATGTATAAATATGACCTAGAAAATGTATATGATGTTATTTTGGCCTAGAATATGAACATTGAAACAGAATGGAATTGTTGGCCCAGTAACAGAAAACTGTAAACTGTTGTGATCTTATTTTGGAACGAAGGTATATAAAACACCTAAATAAATAAATATCCAGGTAGTTCAGATCAAAATAAAACATGAGTAAAACAACTATACTTGAGAGTTTTGTTTCTCAATACTCTTAAGTAATCTTAGCATATAAAAATAGGGGAGGATTTTAAAAGGCGCGCAAATAGCCTACTTTTGTTTGCGCTCCAGGCGCAAACAAAAGTACGCTGGATTTTAGTAGATACGCGCGGAGCCGCGCGTATCTGCTAAAATCCTGGATCGGCGCGCACAAGGCTATGGATTTTGTATAGCCGGCGCGCGCCGAGCCGCGCAGCCTATCCCCGTTCCCTCCAAGGCCGCTCCAAAATCGGAGCGGCCTCGGAGGGAACTTTCCTTTGCCCTCCCCTCACCTTCCCCTCCCTTCCCCTACCTAACCCACCCGCCCGGCCCTGTCTAAACCCCCCCCTTACCTTTGTCGGGGGATTTACGCCTCCCGGAGGGAGGCGTAAATCCCCGTGCGCCAGCGGGCCTCCTGCGTGCCGGGCTGCGACCTGGGGGCAGGTACGGAGGGCGCGGCCACGCCCCCGGACCCTCCCGGGCCGTAGCCACGCCCCCGTACCCGCCCCCAAAATGCTGCCGACACGCCCCCGAAACGCCGCGACGACCGGGCCCGCCCCCCCGACACGCCCCCCTCAGAGAACCCCGGGACTTACGCGAGTCCCGGGGCTCTGCGTGTGCCGGGAGGCCTATGTAAAATAGGCTTCCCGGCGCGCAGGGCCCTGCTCGCGTAAATCCGCCCGGTTTTGGGCGGATTTACGCGAGCAGGGCTCTGAAAATCCGCCCCATAGTGTGGAACTGGCATATAAACCTCAGTAAACCCTGCAAGTATCAGAACATAAAAGTCAATAAACATAAAAGTCAACCAATGCAAGTATCAGAACATAAGTCAATAAACATTCAAAACTTGACTGTGGGTTGGCAAAGATGATATATATGGCAACCAAACATCCAATATCTTCTTTTAACTCTAGGAGACATCATCTTTCCAGTGAGTTCCATTAACAAAAGATCATGAACAGAATTCTTCAATATGTGAGAGGTGGTACTGTCTCTTGTCTCTAATAATGAAGAATAGCCATGTTAGCAAGTAGAAAAACTTTCGTAATCCAACATTTTTGTAACCCATATCCAAAAAGGCCAGCCGACAATATACCAAGAATAGCAGCAGGAGCAGAAAAAGACAACTTCAACATCCAATTGTATTTTGTCACAAAATCAAAATCCATGACTTAATGTACCTGCAACCTATAATTTAAAACAGCCATGGTACCAGAAGACTGGAGGGTGGTCAATATGTAATGTCAATTTTTATGAAGGGCTCCAGGGTTGATCCAGGAACCCTGGAGCCTGATGTCAGTGCTGGGTAACATAGTTGAAGATATTCATAAAAACAAAATTACTGACCCCATAACTAGACATGGTTTAATGGGGGAGAGCCAACAGGTTTTTGCAAAGGGAAGTCTTGCCTTACCAAACATGTGGACAAAGGTGAGAAAGTTGATAGAGTGTATTTGGATTTTCAGAAGGCGTTTGACAAAGTCCTTCATGGGAGACTCCTCAAGAAATTGGGAGTTCATGGGATCAAAGGAGGTGTCCTATTGTGCATTGGTAACTGGATAAGAGACATGAAGCAGAATGGTCCATTTTCCAAATGGAGAAAGGTCATTAGTGGAGTGTCCCATGGGTCTGTATTGGGACCTGTGCTAATAAACATATTCATAAATAATCTGGAGAAAGGGCTGAAGAGTGGGGTGACCAAATTTGCAGATGACACAACATTGTTTTGCGTTATTAAAACAGCAGCAGATTGTAAGAACTACTGAAGAACCACGTGAGATTAGGAGACTGGGCTTCTAAATGGCAGATGCCAATTAATGTAGACAAGTGCAAAGTAATTCATGTAGAGAAAAATAATCGCAACAACAGGTATACAATGCTGGGTTCCATGTTAGGCGCCACCTCCCAGGAAAAGGATAAAGTCTTTGTGGGCAGAACCTTGAAATCTCCAGCTCAGTGTGTGGCGTCGGTCCTGAAAGCAAATAAATTATTATGACTTATTTGGAAAGTAATAGAGAGCAAAACTGAGAATCTCATAACGCCTTTGTATGGATCCAAGGTGCGACTGCAATTTTAGTATTGTGTGCAGTTCTGGTCCTCCACATCTCAAAAACGACACAACAGACATTAAAAAAAAATGGTACAGAGAAGGGCAACAAAAATGATAAAGGGGATAGAAAAGCTCTCTGATGGAGAAAGATTAAACAGATGAGGGCTCTTTAGCTTGAAAAAGAGACAACTTACATTCTGCCTTCTGGTTCTTTGTCATGACCTGCTAGAGATTTGAATGTTTGCATCCTATCTTCATGTCCCTTTCCTCCTTTTAGATCTTTAGCTCCTTCAGTCACTCTGTGTATGGCTTGGAGTGCAGTCCATGCATCATTTTCGGGGTACTTTGCCTCTACCATAGCAATGTTCTGTTGGAGATTTATTTATTTATTTGCTTAACATCTTTATAGCGCGCTTCTCCATAGTTCAGAGTGGGGTATAAAAAAACACACGTAATGAAATGAACCTCACACCATAAAAAATAAAAACTGTATACAATTTTTAAAAGCAATGCAAATGACACTGCACAGGGAAATGAGATGCGGTGTCCATAACTGAACGCAGTATTCAAGATGGAGTCTCACTGGAGACCTGTGAGAAGTAAAATTAACTCCCCTTTTTCTGTGACTGATAACTTTATTTAGGGCCTATGCACTGAAGGATATTAGCGTTAACGTCCATGTGCAAAATGCATAAATGCATGCTGCTTACATGTGTGCCATCCTTGCTGCTAGTTCTATGGCAGTAGTACTAGCATGCAAGCAAATGACCTGATTTAAAAATATATGTAAATTATCTCATTAGATATTAATGCTGTATGCATAATTCAGCATTAATACCCAAAGAGACTTAACATGGCCTACTAATAACCCAAAAGTTAACTGCACCTCAGGAGGTATAGTTGAGTTTAGCGGCCTTAGTTATGTGATAATAGTTTAGGCCTCTGGACACACAATCTCCAATCATAACTCTACCTGACCCAGACAATAACCTCGGTGACCAACCAACATCTTCCCCCACCATTCTGATGACGGCCTCCATGTATTAAAGACCTCCACTCCTTACCTTCCTGCTCACTGACAAGGGTCTCTGCAGCCTGAAGACTCCAACCTGACAGACCTTCTACTTCCCCCCCCCCCCAATGGAGCAACCACCCTCTTCCACCCTACCCCACCAAAATCTTCAAGAGCTTTGCTGGCAAGAGGAAGCCACTTTCCTTCCTGTTGGCTGTGGCATCAAAATCGTGCCACTGACCTACCAACCTGCACTTAGCAGTGATAGCACACACCGTGGTGGTGGGTGGGTCGTGTTCCCATAGTCCTGACCATGATGTGTTTGGGCTTTCCTGCTAGCTCTTTTCTGTTCACACCCCACCACAGGTTTTAGAAATAGCTCCACCAAGTTGCCAGTAGTCATGATTCAGGCTGCATGCACACATAGAGGCGCAGAACCAGGAGAACACTACACCAACCGTAAGCTGAGCCTGTTAATAGACGTGCTTTAGTTCAGTCTCTAGCCTGGGACCTGATCTCCGAAACGCACTGCAGCTCAATGCACATATGTGTTTGGGCAAGTGAGAGACTTTAGGGAGAGGGTGCCAGGAAGACCACTGAGGCCAATTTTTGATTGCCCTTAATGTGGCCATGGTAATGCTTCCACATTCTGCATCTCATTCATGTTATGCATTGAGCATTAAACCCTATGTACTGCCAGCAATAAAACTGGCAGGTAGCTCACCTTTCCTTGTCAGTGTTAATGCTGGGCAGTACGGAGGCCTTTCTATGTGCTCGAGTACCCTGTATCCAAAAGAGAATTATGCTTCAGTTTACTTATCTGTAATTACAGAAAAATGACCAGGTTCCTTTTCCTCTCTCCCCTTTAAAAGGTCTGACTGGAATCTGGCATCAAAGCTGATATCCAGTCTTTCCGCCCCAGAGATGGCTGTGTGCGCCAGCTTCAAAGGCATTACTACACAAACGTGCACTGGCATGCAGTTTGATTGCAAGATGCTGCATAAATCAAAATTATTATGACTGTTTATATAACAGGGTTATATAAATGAGTACTCGGTTGATATTTTCACTGCCCTAGATGCATGCCGTCTTTGGCCTTCATGAAAATTAATACAGTGCAACAAGGCACTAATACAAACACTCCATAGCAAACATTGTCAGTATAAGACAATAATGGAACATGATGCTAATAAGATAAGAACACTGTTCCTATTAGGCTCCCTCGTGGGTTAAGGTAACATTGCATTCAGTTTATGAGGTTGGTTAACACTACATGAAAATTTTCTCCTAGTCTCTGGTGGAGAATGTAACGTTGTACCCAGTTAAGCTACGATGTTTGCTAATAGCAGTGGAGGAATCTCTGTATCATAGTGGAGTCTAATTAAAAAAAAAAAAAAAGCAGTAATTTGAAGTGTCAGTGTGAATAATGGAAGGCAACGTCTGTGGCACAATATAGTGTAGGAATTTTTTAAACAAACAGAAATTAACTCAACAGTCCGGGGAAATTAACATTGGATTGTAGGTTACTCAAATATGGTACAATGCAACGTTCTTCGTATCCTGCTAATTGAGCATCATAAGGCGTTAGACCTCTGTTAGTATGACCTTTTTAAACTCCGCTGGCTCATAAATACAAATACTCTTATTAGCAATTCGAGCTCCTCTTGACACAGAATTCTTTTATTTTATTTTTTGGAAAGTAATTGACTGTCACTTGTAAAATAAGTCCAGAGGAGTGAGATGAAAACCAAAAAGAATGTATTATTCTATTTTCAAGATTATGACTTTTGTTATATTTTCATTTGTAACTGCTTCTCTAACCAGAGTAAGCAACCCGCCCATGGCAGGCTTGGCTGTCTGGTAGCCACATGCCCTGAACAACGAAGGTGGGCGAAAATCACTTGGGCCTACAAACATGATCTCAAATCCACCCATTTCTTAGGTATTTGACCACTGGTATTTTTCTGTTTTACTTTTATTTTTACATTTCAACCAAGAAATAAGTCTCAGAAAAACATAAAAGAAATAGACATGAGTGAAAAATGAGAAGGCTAGAGCAGTGCAGATCAGTAAGGGGAAGGATACCATTGAATTGCAGCCCTTCCCTTTGAGGGGTCGGGAATGGCTGTCCCCCTGAGGGTTGTTTTTTTTAAGTAGCTCCAGAGAGGGAGTCTGTGGGCAGTCATTTATGGGTTTTGTGAGGTTAGGAGGTACTAGAGGAGCTTAATCTGAGTTGTATTTTTCAGGCTCAGACAGGGAAATCAGGCTAACCCAGCCTGTGAAATCTGACCAGGATCGGGAGGGTTTCCTTCAAGTCTACTCATCAGCTGGTTGGGCTGTCCCTCGGGGTATATTTTGGGGGTTTTAGCAATTTTCTTGGTAGGAGATCTGGTGAAACCCTGTGCACCACCTGGAGTCAGGGATTAGGGAACCCTGTTTTTAGGGCTCTCCGGTTGGAGAAGACCTGCCCCTCTACCCCTCGACGAGGATGGAGGAGGTAGGGACCAGTGCCGGGACTGGTCACCACCTCCTCTACTAAATGTGACTTAGCAGAGAAGAGACCTTGTTTTGAGACTCAGGAGGAAGTGTTTGGCTTGCCCCTTCCTACCTGAAGGGAACAGGTGCTGTTCCAGAAGGGTTCCTCCCATCGGGGATCCAGGGACAAGGAAACAAAACCAAGGTACTTTATTTATTTATTTCATTTTTTTTTTTTTTTTATTGTATTTTAAATTATTTACACAAATAACATTGTGAATGAAAATTTGAATGATATATAACATTTAAGTAAACAATTTAGAAATATATCTTCATGAAAATAAACTATGTTAATATCATCCTACTAATAAGAAATTGTAGGGACAGATACTTATACGTATATCTCTGAGCGAGAGAATCTTACAAAGCCAAGGTACTTTAACAAAACCGTGATTGAGAACTTTTCTGTCATCACTTATGACACCCACCCAGAATCTTCGTCCCTGAGGAGAGAGAGGCACTGGCAAACTCTCGGGGCTTCGTCCATTTTTTATGCAGGGTTGGAGGGGAATCCCTGCAACACAACAAAAGCGGGTTACCTTTTCCACCCAGGGCATAATTCCTCCACTCCCTGGAAAGTGGGGATACCCTGAAAGCCTGTGAGGGATTCTTCTGCACAGATTGAGAGAGAAAAAAACTATAAATTGAATTGGGGCTGAGAACTGAATCAATTGTGCCCATATCCAACTGCTTGTCTGCCACTAAACCTTGTTTTGGACACTACCATGGAGTCTAGAGTGGTTTGTTCTGGCATAATAGTAGAACTCTACTGTTGTGTACTCCTCTCCCAGGGATATACAGATCTGGTACACTTGGGGCCCTGAAAGAAAACTGTCCCCCCACCTAACGAAGGACTCACACCGCGGGGAAAGAGACGAGATTGCATTAGCTAGCCAGGGGTCCCTGCCCGAAGGGACAAATACATTCTTTTACGGCTCCACCCATGCAGGACAGGCACGCCAGGGTGGGGTTACAAATAGAAACCAAGGAAGACATTTTCTGGCCCCGAAAAGCATCCGTCATTGCCAACCTTTCAAAGCAGCCAGTTTTTCCTAGGCCAAAGACAGTGCCTGCCTGCCTGCCTGCTCCCTGATACATAGCAATGATCAAAGCCCAAGATACTGGGAAATAAATGTAAATGTCCTCCCTTCAAATGTCAACAAATCCATGATTTCTTGAGCTTTTCTGTTCAAGCCAGTAAAACGTGCCAGCTGATGGATACCTGACCTCCAGCCTCCTCTCTACCTGCTACAGTACTTTGTGTGGCTGCAGCTGGAGCCATTTGGTTTCCACTGTCTAGACTAGAAACCTCAGTTAATACAAAATAAATGATATTTTTTGACAGATTACGATAATGCCTTCCTTTCAACTGGATCCCAGAGGCACAGGGAGATAAAGTGACTTGCTCAAGGTCACACTGAGAGTCGGTGGCAGAGATGGGGGTTTTAAATTTATAACCAGGACTTTTCCTAAATTACAATCAATTACTCTTAACTATTGCATGACGTTGCCTCTGATTTTATCTTCTTGGTGCCTTATGGCATGTATTAATAGTATGTTGCCAACATTTTGTAAATATCCTCACATGAACTTCATGAGGTCAACATTCAAAGCGCGTTCGGCGCCATTTAGCAGGATAAGCGGGACTAATGCAGTTAAGCAACGGCCCATGTTCAGTGGTCGCCGCTTAGCCGTATGTCCCTGATATGGCTGAAATGTATACGCATAAAAAGTAGGTGTGCACAGAGCGGATCGGGGGTGGAGCGCGCTGGAAATATAACTTATATGCCTAACTATCGATACTTGTTGGCTTTGTAAGTGCACGTCTAAGTTTAGGACGCCCCCCATAGAGCAGGCCTGAACGTAGCCGGCTTGCTTTACCTGGCTAAGGGCGCACATATTTGTGCATATTCAGCAGCTTTGCCATGTCACTGAATATACATCGTTACTTAGTCGGATAAGTTATACCTGGCAAAGTTACTTAAACTGCCAGCTTTGAATATTGACCTCCTTATGTGCAATGGCAATTTTATAAGAACAATTGAAAAGAAAGAGAATACTGCAATGGGTTAGAAATAGTTTAGAAACAATATGGCATGTTATTGACCCAATATTAGGCCATTCAGGGTATAGGGGTATAATAAAGTAATATACTATAAATTTACTTATTACCTGAAACAAAAAAACAAAACAAACAAAAACTAAACTACCACAAGGGTCAGAAAACTTTTTTTTTTTTTTTGACAAAATGCTAAAACCCCACAAAACTTGTTACATCTGTAGCAATAAAAGGAGCTTTCTCCTGTTGGGAGTGGGGAAGAACTGATCATGGAAAATTGTTGAGAGGTAAAAGGGGGGAGGGATCCTCAAGGGAGGGAGAGAAATTTGTGCCCCATAGCAGCAGAGTCATTAGGGAAGGGTCTTGAGCTGGCACAGTCATTGCTGGGGCAGGGAGAAGGGGGTCAACCCAGGCAAAATCAGTCCCGACCACTCAAAAAGAAAAAAAAAAAAACACCCCCCAAAAGCTGCTGAATGACCGAACACCTGCTCAGCTGCCGCTCCTGCCTGTGTGCTGGCACCACAAGCGTTTTCCCAACGCGTGGGCCAGCTGCAGCTGGAGATCTGCTGTCGCCGGCCTGAACATTTTCCGAAAAAAAAAAAGGTCAGGTGCCGACGTACAGGCAGGAGCGGCGCGCTGCCAGGAAGGACTTCTGGCGCACGTGCTGAGGATTGCCGACCTCCAGGCTATGACTTCAAGTAATTTGGTTTTATTAGAACTAAAAATAGTGTAAGCAGTTGCTGTAGCAAACCTAATTTAGAACAAAATGCAGACTTGACAGTTCACATTTTTAGCCCGCTTTCCTCTAGGGATAAAAGTGTCTCTGATGTTTAATGATGTACTTATTACACAGAAATTCACATAACAAACGCCGTCACAATCACGGGCAAATTCCTGTACCAAAAAAAAGGAAAAGACTAGGCGTCATGGAATATTCACACATCTCTTTGCCATTTACGTAAGAGGAGGTTTTTTTAGCGAGTTTTTCCAAATGATACAGAAGGCAGCCTAGAATACAGGTAAATAAGTCCCTGCCTCAGAGAGCTTAAGCAACAGGACTTTCCCAGTGTCAGGATGAGGGTCACTGGAGGACGTAGAGCTTGAAACCTGATTTCACTGGTTCTCAGCCTGTTGCTCTGACCTCCACACTATGGCCTTTGCACCCCTCTTTATTAGGGAGTGCATTCATTTTTAAACTAAATGAAAAATATGACAAAGCAAAATGACATTTGTCTTTATGTTGACTTAAACTGAAAAAAAGATCAAGGAATAAACAAACGAAGACCTGAAATTCCCCTCCCCCCCTTTCCCCCCCAGACTGCACTTACCCCTTCCGCAGGCATCTCGGATGTAGAAAGGGGCAGGAGAGGTCCCCAGTCATTCCTGGCCTCCTGGTGGAGGTTGAAAAATGGCATAAAGCCTAGGGCCGTAAACCAATACGGCTAGTAAACTTGAAACTTATCTCACCTCTATACTATTCATTCTGTCAATTATGGTAAAATTCTAGTAACATTGTCACATAGTCCTGCCTACTGAGACTCTGCTCCGTCTCCACCATCTCCCACCTCTGATCATATCTTTCCCAGTCATGCTCAGATTCTGACACTGTTTTGGTTACTACAACATCTGCTCTTTGGCTGTCCACTTCCTATTTTCTAATTCCGTATATTCCCTCTGAGCCCTTTCCCCGTCTTCCAATTTCATATCGTAACGGTGGGTATGTCCAATGCTATCGCCATGGCTAATCTTGTCATGTTATGCTCTTCGAGCCTAAGTGTTTGGAAGCCTTTCTCCTGTGCTATTTGTACAACTTGACCAATTTTCAGGTTAAACTGATCTGCGAAGACTTTCTTCTTCTATCTACTGAAACAATGTTTAGCCTCAGGGTGCACTATGAAATATTTTCTTAACTGATTCTCTCTGACAAACGGCTGCTCAAACACCAATTTCTCACAGCGTGCGATAACGGCATTCACCAAAACGATTCAAGTGGCAGAAATGAAATGTTCTCGCTTCTTTTCTCAGAACACTATTTACAATAACTAGAGGCCCAAACAAGCCCATAAATGTTGCTTTGAAAATCCACAAATTCCCCTGCTCTTGTCACGAATTTGATAAGAACTAGAAAGCTTCTTCTTGTTTCCCAGGTTGCTGTTACAATTTGTATTCTTTGTAGACCCCCGACTTTCAGTGACTTTCTCCCTCTCCCCACCCCCCCTTTCCCCCTCTGCTGTGGCACTTACAGGGATGTAAATCCTTGCCTTTTGTCGAGATCTTGTTTGATTGGATGTCCTGACCGAAGCTGAAATGGATATTAACTGTAATTACTCATTCCACAAGATCCTGTAGGTCACTCTTTGTATCAGAGTTGAGAACCTTCTTTGTCTACACTGCTTAAATTACTGAGCATTTCGCCATCAGTTCTGAATTAGTGCTCATTAATGAGCTTGTGCTTCTAGAAATTCCCTGTTTATTATTCAGAAGCTAAGTATAATCCAGGCAGCTGCAATGCACCCTGTTCATGTGACTTTACGTCTGGCCTGAAAGGACCATACATAATTGTTTTTATTTGGAAGCTGATGGAAGAGGAAAGGTTAGAGAAGAAGAGCAGGAAAGGGTCAAGGAGGCATGATCATCTTCTCGTCAGCTCGACCTTTCTGCATTTGCCATAAGAATGGCAATTACGCAGAATAGGCTTCAAAATTGTTCTGTAGAAGTCCCTACTGCTCAGTGGGAACTACTTAACTATATCCTGCCCCGTAGATTTAGATATGAACTGAAAGTTGTTTAGTCAACACGTCATCCATATCTACACTTATCATTTCTTCCCATGTTTCCATTCCTTGGGTTTTATAGCCTACTGCCTTATTGGCAGGTAGTAATGTAACATCATTTTGGTTTCCTCATCATCCTTCCCTTCAAAACCAACCTACTTATCTAAGATTAATAGTTGTTTTCCATTCCATACGGACTCAGAATAAAACCTTATAAACATCACAATACAGGTAACATATTCTATGTTCAAATGGCCTCCCTTACATAGATTAGTTCAACATGCTGAACAGGTTAACAAACCTGGTCCATCATTTACTTTATGAATGAATTAGATGTGTATAACTTGACCTTTTCCAGTGAATCATTGCATTTTCTATTTTATTCTAATGCTTAATGAATTTGTGCTGATTTTCCTGAAAAAATGTATGTCCCCTGAAAACAGAAAGGGCCAGTATTTGAACAATGAGACATAGGAATGTATGCATTAAAAACATGCTAAACTTGTTTACCATGCATGATGAAAGGGCTCTAAGTAAGTGCCATGCACGCATTTTTGGATGTACCTGCTAAAATGCAGCCTTTTTAGTGAGTATGCAAAAATAGAGTGAAATCTGCTCCAAGAAGTGTAACATACACACACTGCATTGCAAAACCCCCCATGTTAGCCAGCCCAGAGTAAAAGGTCTGCTGCTACTGAATTTCTGTATAGCTTGGAGAAATCACAAACCTTTTTGGACTTTGGTTTATCGAACTGGAAATACTTCCCATTTGAGAGGCTGCTAGATAGCGTCTAACCCTGAAAGTTGTGTGCATGTACTAAATGGGGATCTCTGGTTTTACACAAGGGCTTCGTGTAAAACCATGTCATAAATATCAGTGATATTACTATAATTAATGAAGCCAAAACACGTTGTAAAAGGCTGCTAAAAATTGTAAAAATCTCTGGTTTCAAATGTTTTGTTTTTTTGGGAGGGAATGGAGGTTGCTCTCTCTCTCTATATATATATGTTATATATGGAGGTACATATGGTACCTGAGTTACTGAAACAATTTGTCGATAATTTGCAATGGCAATGCTTAAAATCAGGAGCTCAAGCAAGAACCTGAAAGCAGACAGACGTAATCTCTGCAAGTTACAGCAGCCTTTGAAGACTGCCCAGAGCTTCTAACTGCATTCTACGATGGTAGGCTAAGCTCTGAAGATGTGCGCTATTTATCTGCATGGCGAGGCACAACACTTTCTTATTAAAAACATATCTATCATGGTTAATGACTTGATTTCCTCCCCCCCCCCTATATTACAGTACAGTGACAGGTGTAAAAGGAAGATGAGCATCAGATGCTTGGACAATATGCTCACTGCTTCAAGACGTCTTGAACATCAGCATTCCTTCGTGGTGCTGGGGGTGGGAGGGGGGAAAAAAAAAAAACCACCCCACTACACAGATTACACGCTTGTGTTAGGTAGAAAATGGTACCGTTTGCAATTGCAGATAAAAGCATGTTGAAGTGCATATGGAAAACACCATTAGGAGGAACTCCAGAGCGCCCGAGTAAAATGGGTCATTAGGCTTTCGTTTGCTGGAGAGTGTCTCCCATCTGACAGTGCAGAATGGTAGCATTTTTAGGAGCTTATGTTCCCAGTAACATTAAACAGACAAACAGATTGGCTATTTTGCATTTCCCATTTGACAACAGCTTGTCTTCATTTGCGGCACACTGGTGGCGGAGCTGAAAGCATTGCAACTGAGTGTATCCAAGGCCCCGGTTTTGAATAACAACACATGCCGGCGTTTAACTTCAGAATCAATCAATTCTTTTTTCTTTTTCTGTGTACGGATGGATAAAAGGTCTAGTGAAGTGCCTGAAGAGGGCTTTCCACTGTTAATGACTGGGAAAAAAAAAATAAAACACACCCAACAAAACTGTAAAAGCAGATTCATTACAGAGCTTTCTGCAAGAGACAAAAAAAAGTTTGGTGGTAGATTTTTCAGCTTCCCAAGTGGTAGATCTGGGCCTCACCACTGGCTTGGGTTCCTGGAATATGGGGCTTAGAAGTCTTCCACATGTAGCACTCGTTATGCACCCGACTGTGCCAAAGAATAATACTGTCACAAGCCAGGGCAAGGGAATGCACTGGATATGGCTGGGCTTTAGGGGCAATTCTGTCGTATTTTTCCTGGCAGTCAGAATTCTCCCGAGAATAGAGGTGGTGGGAATAAAATAAAACACTTGTGAATTCCATCCTAAGAACATATGAAGTGCTTTGCTGGTCCAGGCCAATGGGGCCATCAGTCCCAACACCCCGTCTTTGACTGTGGTCTGTCTGGCTCATTCGGAATTAACTGGCAGAATCCTCATGGGAGATCCATTTCCTGCTACTCATTACCAGAAGTAAGAGGTTGTGATCCTGGCTAGTAATTGCCAAAGGACCTGTCCTCCATAAACACATTTTTTAAGCCCATCTGTACTCTTCATCCTCTCCATAACATGAGCATGTGTTTTCTATTGCCCATCTGAAGAAGGGACCTGGGTGCTTCCAGAAAATTCTTGTCTTTGGATACTCCTTGTATCGAGTCACACCTTGCAAAGAAACCAATTTTCTTTAGGACCCATACGATTACTTAAAACTTTATATTTCATGTGAAGGGCAATAATCTAAACTGCCCATGTTAGTGCAAACTCCAGTCAGCACCTTCTGGAGGTACCTACGATACGAGAAGCTGGACTCCAAGAGACACAAAATTGAGCTCTATCCGTTATTGGCACAAGACTTTGGAATGATTTAACTGAAGAATTGCATTCCCTTCATGATTTGAAGATTTTTCAGAGAATGCTTAAGGCATTTTTATTTAAAGAAGTTCTTCCCGGTTTTAGATAATCAGATTTTTGTTAAAAATATGGTCTTTTAACTTTATTTTGTGTTTGTGTGTCTAAAGATTATTTTATGTTGAATATCTAATCCTCCTAGCATGATAAATGGTATTTTTACTCACAGGGTTTGTGCCAATAAACCAAAAATAAAGTCCACACAGACTTTTGCTCTGATTTTTGACCACCACCCCTCCCTCCCAAAAAAAAATGTACCCACAGATTGCGCCTGCTTTCTCTGTGCAAGATTTTCCCTTCAGAATAATCAAAGCAAGGCACTCTCTGCTCCCCAGGTACACTTCCAGTCGAATGATGCACAGACCTTTACTTGGAGAGGGTTGCACGATATTCAAATATGTCATTATACCGGTGGAAAGGAATTTGAGTACTGCCCTTGCAGTGACTGTAAAACATTTTGAGATGTTTTAGAATGAAAGATGTTATAGGACAGATTTCTCAAACATCTTGGAGGTCCCCTAGCCAGGCAGGTTTTTAAGAATCTATTCAATTAATATACATTAGATACATTTGCATGCAGTGGAAGCAGTGCATGTAAATCTCCCTCATGCATATTCATTGCAGATATCCTGAAAACCTGACTGGCTAGGAGTCCCCCCCCAGGACATATTTCAGGAACCACTGCTGTGGGAAATTCTATTATATTGTGTGTAGTAGAAAAGCAAGGAAATAGGTCACAAATTCAACAAGCATAGAGGATGAACTTAATCTCTGATTCTTAGAGGTGCTGACACTGGAGCAGAGATGCTCAACCTGGTGACCAGTCTGGTTTTCAGGATATCTCTAATGAATATGCATGAGATATATTTGCATGCACTGGCTCCAAATATGCAAATACATCTCAAACATATTCATAAAGGGGTAGATTTTAAAAAGCCTACATGCGTATATCGGGTTACGCGTGTGTCCCGGGGCTTCAAAAAAGGGGCGGGGTGGTCCGGGGCGGGGTCAGAGGTCTCCTACACAGCGGCCATTTGTCGCTGTGTTGGAGGATCGCGTGCTGGCAGGCTGCCGGCGCGTGCAGCTTGTGCCTGCCCAGAGGCAGGCAGAACAGGTAAAATAAAGGTCGGGGGGTGGGGGGGGGGGGGGGGTTAGGATACGGCTAGGGGGCAGGAGGGTTAGGGGAAGGGGAAAAGTTAGGTTAGGGGTTGGGAAGTTCCCTCTGAGGCCGTTTCGAAATCAGAGCAGCCTGGGGAGGGAACGGGGGAAGGCCGCGGGCATCGGCGCGCCCAATTTTATAACATGCGCGCACATGCTATAAAATTGGGCTTCCACGTGCGCGCTCCGGGTAGCACGCGCAGCCTTTTAAAATCTACCCCTAAGGGTATTCTGAAAAGCAGACTAGGCAGGCAGTCCTTGAGGCTGGGGCTGAACGGCTCTGCAATAATAGAGAGAGAGGCGCATTGGCAGAACCGTGGCGGACTATGGTTTTCAGTGCTGTCAATCTAAAGTGTTTTATGAAGGCTAAATTAATTAGAAAACAAACATTTAAAAAGTCACAAAACAAAAAGGTGGGGTGTATTTTGTTTGTTTTGTTGTTTAAAGAGAGTTGGAAACCTAAGCAATCTGTAACTGATAGCAATGGGAGGATTCTTAATTAGCTGGCTCTGACTTTCTATTTCATGCATTGGCCCTGAACTCTCGGGTGCAATGCAGATAGCAGTGCATATAGCTGGAAAGGCAGCTGCCTGACTACTGGAAGAAAGAGGGAGGCCCTGCAATTGCACGTGGAATCCAATAATGCAGAACAGGGTGCTTAAAATATTGTGACCGACGAAGGCTAGAGGTGAAGGCCCAATATAACTATAATGTACTGGAAATTAGTCAGTCTCTAGGGAAAAAGAGAAGTACAAGAATAAGCCATTGGTAATTTTGAATGCATATCTGTCTGCTTTTCAGTTGCAGTGTGGTAAGGAGTGGTGTCTAGGCTGGTTCCCCTGCGGTGGAGTTCTTTCATTATTGGTCATTGCTTCAGCACTTGCTGGGATTGCCTATAGTCTTTCTTCAAGTTGGAGAATGCATGCGTTCAATTTAATAACCCTCCCTGGAAACCTGAAATTCCTGTAGTTTCCACAGTTACAGGTATGGTTTTATTAAAAAGAAAAAAAAAAAAAAGCTGGAGTAGCAGCAGAATTATGACAGTGATTACAACACAGTTCTCTCTGAAAGGGGAAGAGACTGCACTCATCCTTTTACTGTTCCCTTTCCGCCATTTTCTCTTTTGCGCACAGATCCAGAAGCATCATCCTTGAGCAGTCAGCCGCAGCCTTTAAATTTTAGTATCACATTCACTGCCCAGCCTGCCAGCTATTGGAGGTCTGCAGCGACCCATTACAATATTTTTTTTTGGCTTTGTTTTCCTCCTGTTCATAATTTAAAAAAAAAAATATATATATATATATATATATATTGCCAAGCTACAAAACGTACATAAGGTCAACGGAAAGAAGGTTGGCCACTTGAACTTGCCTTTGAAAATGCAGGTTGCTGATGCCACTTTGCATACTCCAGTGCACCTTAAACATTAGGTGCTGTGCCATAACGTCTGCACCAGAAGTTCATTATTAACAAGGATGGTAAAAGGACAGGATTGGTCGGTCTTTTCTTGCATTTTTTTTTTTCTTCTTTTAAGAGGCCCCTGTTATTTCTTTTTGGACACCCAATTACACTTAAAAAAGCAGCCCAATAACAAATAAAATAATTTTCATTCTTTTATCCTGGATCTTCATGTGCTTAGGGCAATCCCCTTGTGGCAAAACGTTTTTCTGAAGAGCTGTTTTTGGTAATGAGTTAAATGTTCCAGACCTAAATATTGCCAATTTAGTTCTAGTGCTCTAATTATTGACTAATTGTGTTTAACTCACTGCAACTCCAGCTTGACTATGGAAACTTACTTGCAATAGCTCATCTTTATTAAACATATTTAACTCTTAAAATATTTTGTTATTCATTTATCTGTAAAATAATTTCTCATGAACCACCACAGAGCTCTACAAGCATCTTTTAATCTTGGGAATAATAACAAAATTGCACTGTTGGTTGCCCAGTTTTGATACAAAGAAAATTGATTCAAGGAAAAATGAACATACTGGACAGAAAAAGATAAATGTCTTTATTAGACTAAAGAATCATTGCTTGAAGAATGGGGCCTAGCAGTCCTGACATATTTTTTCTTCAAACATTTGTTAGCATAACAAGGATACTACATTTACCTGCACACTAAGCCCATTTAACACACGCTAAAAAATAGCATGCTGTGCATGAACGACTAAAAAGTGAATATTAAAAGCCCAATGCGCACATTAAATTAGGGGCTTGTGCGTGCCGAGCAGATTTTAAAAGCAAATGGGATAACGCGCATATCTCTCGGAGCATGCACATCTCAAAAATGTTCACAAAGGGGCATGAACGTGTTCTGGGTGGGGCGTGGGCATTTCGGGGCGTGAACCTGACATGTGCGTGTAATTACGCAAGCCAGCGTGCACCGAGACTTCCTGTTACATAACTTTACTTCTGCTATGGATGACGTGTAATTAAAAAAAAAAAGAAAAGAAAAATAGGGAGATCTGCGGATTTTAAGGGTCAGGGCTAACTGGGGGTCGTGAAGGCTATTAAACTAAGGGAGTTTGGAGGACCTATTTCTTAACTGGGACGATTGGGTAAAACTGGGAAGAGCGTCGGCACGCACCCCTTTTAAAATCCCCCGATTACGCAGTAGAAGTGGGATTTGAACGCATATGCACGTGCCCAGTTAAAATTTGGCGCCCATATGCACAGCCAGGCAACTTTATAACTGATGCGCATATGGCCGATGACAGTGTATAAATGTGCGCACACGCACCAGTTTGAAAATGACTGTACCTGCATACACACCAAACTGGTCTGAAAAGGCATACAAGTAAATGAAGGTTCACCAGATACAAATTAGGTTTTAGTGAGTGCCAGCTAAATAGCATGGCATGCTCGCCTCCGTGAGCTGTTTAGTTAACACTTGCTAAGGTCTAAAATTTGACATCTGCCTCAGACAAGGTGGGTTTTGTTTTGTTTTTTTTTAGCTCACTCACTATTTCCAGGGCTCAACTAAAAAGATGTATTGGGGGTTATAATGGAGGAGATAAGGCTGGCAGTGGAGGAGATGGAGGTTTGGAATAGGAGACATAGTTGAGTATTCCAAAAAATTCCACATTTATTATACAAGGAAATGTATTTTCAAACCAAGGTTCACAGATGGCAAGGTCCAAGAGTAAAAGATCACACCGGGACCCTTCCTCTTGACCCCAGGTAATTTAAGGCATTTGGGGGGGGGGTTCGGGAGGGTGGGGGATTTATTTTAAAGGGTCGGGTGGGTTTTAGGGATGTTTTAGTGTGCCGGTTTTCGATTTACACGATTTACACGATATTTAAAAAACCCAAACTGCGACGATCCGATTCCCTCCCCCTCCCAGCCGAAATCGATCGTTAAGACGATCAATCACACGATTCACATCTCTAATGACCACCACATGTGCAAACAGCCTCCCCAACAATTCCTTGATGAGGAAGATCCTGTGAAGGATCTTATACATCAGCTCCTCACTGCGGCTACACAATGATATTGTAAATGCTTTTCTCCAGATAAATTTCCAAGCTACCTAGTCCAGGCCTAAACCTAAGTCAACATTCCACTTATTAGTCAAGGAAAGGGGCCTGACTCTGTATGGCCCTGTAAAAAAATCTTGACCACCCTCCCCATCCAACAAATTTTAAACTCCATGATTGTTCTAAAATGTGCATGCATTGTGTGCCCTCCGTAGTCTCAGATGGCAGGAATAATCTGACAGGCAGTTGGTGCAGTGAGCTGTAAGCCCCTCATATAAGGCATGGAGTGGGGGCTAAGCGGATGCCCATGAGTTGACTGCCCCTTTTCCACATTTTGACTTTTCCATCTCTGGTATGGCAGATTTCCCTCCTTGTCATCACTGAGATGGATGTGCCTAGGACAGGTTAGGCGCCATCTGCTGCCAGGCCTCCATCTCCTCCTCAGCAGACATCTGAGGCACCTGCTTTGGGTTTGGGATCTCCTTCATCTCCTCTCCTACAGATTTTCCTTCACCTCCTCTCCTATGGCTCAGATACTCTCCCGCTTCTGCCCTAAGTACTGACAATCAACCCCTTGTGTCTGGCTTACTGTTATACTGATTTAAATCAGGCCATATACAGCTATTTAACTCACTCATACTGTTTGTACATAGAAGCTACCATTTTATGGGTTGACACGTATGCTAATAGCATGGGTATGTTATTCGAACCTCAAAGGAGGAACCTCTCTCAGTAGAAACTATTCATGTATTCTAGCAAAATCTGCCTATCACAATTTCCAGTCCTGGAACCCTTACATAGGAATACTAATAGCCCTTCACACAGGGAATCAGTTGCATGTGTAATATTGCAGTGATTCTCCATTATAATCATTAGTCTCTAAAATTTATTATTTTGTTGCAGATAAAACCACTTATATGTAGTACTTAGTCATTAAAGTGCTTATCCAGAATCAATATATTTTTCATCCATGTCCCAACACAGCCCCATGATTTAATAACATCTGCTTTGGGGGTGATTTAACCAATCAGTTTGCCAACCAAGTCTTACGTTCCTACATAGTGACACCCAACACAGCCATTTTATCCGCTATTCGTGTTTCATTAAAGAACTGATGAAATTCAAACAGTAGACTGACGTCAGATGGTGAAGAACTCTTCAATTGCATTAAATTAGCAACAATTATTCAATGTACATTATATCAATATAGTTCTTCATTAAGGCCAGCTGGCACTACTGCATCCAATGTATATTATCCAGCACTGCTTGCAATAATTGAGCTGGGCTACTTGATCATACCCTCTCCATGATTGCTATATCTGGTCTATTATTGTCCATTCTAATTCATGAAAAGAGCGTTGATAAGTCATGCAGTACTACACTACCGATGCTTGCACTTTGAGCATCGTAGCCACCTCAGTACTGGCAATCAGCTGTATCGCAATCTGACAGCAATGCTGGAAGCGTAGTGTAAACTCGGTATAAGAAAGGGGTTTCTGAAGGTTCTGGGTTGATAAGAGGGATATGGTTGGGGGTGAGGAAAGAGAGAAAGGTGGGCATTGATTTCAAAATTTGCTTAACTGGGATGGGGTATTGGAGACTGGCACCAACCCATGCTGCTTTTCTTTTTAAACACTACTTGGAGTGGTTTGGGGAGAAGGGCACTCGGCCAGGCATTGCCCATTTTTTATACATTGAGTGGGGGCTGGAAATGGGACCAACAGGCCTGCATGACACTTTTTTTTTTGTTGAGACTGTCACCACTTAATCGGCTATATTAAGTCTAAAGTTATTGGGACTATGCTGGCCTCTTGTTGCTTTTGTATTTATTTCA
Organism: Rhinatrema bivittatum; assembly: GCF_901001135.1. NCBI lineage: Eukaryota > Metazoa > Chordata > Amphibia > Gymnophiona > Rhinatrematidae > Rhinatrema > Rhinatrema bivittatum. The sequence goes on from NC_042621.1 coordinate 13,307,247, forward strand.
TCTTTCCACAGATTGATTGACTCTGGCAGGGCAAGCCAGGGAGGGGTAGGAATGTAAGGGATCACAGCTGCCCATGTGATAGTATCATCCATTTTTAAATGATGCACAGATTTTTTAGATTGTCCTTGAATCTGCAGTGAAGAGTTTGAAATCCATGAGACCACAGCGGGTCTTGCTGCCAGTCACCCCAGCACCAAGAGACTGGTCAAGAGATGTTTCCTATTTTTAAAGGAATAGTAATGTCTGCTTTCTTCTTTTGGCAAAATTCCTTCAGGATAATATTCTGAATCTTCTAGAGTTAAATATGATCTGTTTAGCTTTGTGAATTTAGTAGGTTTGCTTGTATCATTTTTGTGGACTTACGGAGGGAACCTATCAAAGTGTGCACAGAAGGGTAAGGTCCATGGGTACTTTTTATCCACCGACTTGAAAACTGAGTCAGCAAAACTACGTGCAGAGATCTCTGCCTGCTATTTACAGTATGTAGGTATTTTTTCCTCAGAAATGTATGTATAAAAAAGTGCTGAGTAAATTTTCAAAGGAGTGACACACGTAAAATTAGCATATGTACGCATAAGTAGTACTTGTTATTTTGTAAACAGTTTCGCGTGCACATTTACCGGCGCAAAATAGTGGCAGTCTAGGGGCATTCTGGGGCAGGGTGAAGAGGAACACGCGGAAATGGTTATTATTCTAAGATATTAGCCGACCTATCCACACAGTTTTATGCCTGCTAATTGATAGGCAAGTGAAATCGGATGTCCGTTGTCTCCTATTTTTGAGTAGGAGGTCTGGGTGAACTGAGGGAAGTTCAGGGTGAAGTACTAGAGGCTCTAGCTAGGTAAACTGGTGGTGGCATTGACAAACTGGTGATTTCATCAGGCTTTTAGGCATACATTTTATGTTTCTCGCATGTAAAATACAAGTGTATGTTTATAACATAGGCAGTGAAATAAATTGCATTTTAAATATTCGTGCATTCTGAAACATACACACGTGCTTTCAGAGCTGAACTGTGCTGTATTTTATAAACTGCCCTGCAACCCACAGCTTGCACAAATCCTGTAACGCAAATAGATTTGAAAGTAATTCCCAGCATGTGTAAATGCTTTCTCCACCCAGACTCCATCCTCAGATGGACACCTTCTTTTTACCTGTTGGTAAACGATGGTATTCAGTGGCTCAACAAGTGTGCTTATACCTGCAAATGAGGTAGGTGATTTTCAGCTCTGTTTCACACACGGAAAAGCCTTTAGAAATTGCACTTAGGGTGCATAACCCACTAGAGTTTCACCTTGGCCACTGAAACAATGTTGCGGCATGTTTGCATTTTATATTAACCAGTTTGTGCATTGGAAATGTATCAATTTAACAGATTTGTTCTATCAGGCATACATTTTATACCCAAATGCTTTATTCACTTGATAAACTAAACTTGCTCTTTCAACAGTTACTCGTTTAACTGTTTTTTTTCTCTACATATACAAGTGGATTAAAAAAAACCTGAGAAAACAACACTTGACAGAGTCAGTTGCTTTGGCTTTCTGTGTGATTGTTTCACAGTACAGAGAGCACAATATTGATTGGAAAAAAAAAAAAAGAGTGCCACTCTTGTGCCGAGAAGTGCGAATTATGGCATTCAAAAGCAGTTGGTTTTTTGACAGAACTATTAAGGGATGATGACCAAGAAGTCCTGCAGTTAAATGACTGTGTTTTCCTCTCACAGCATACAACACAGGTTATATTTTTTATTGGACCATTCAAAAGGAAATATGACGATGTTATTATGCATTTGCTTTTGGGGCTGCATAGATGAAGGAGGCCCTTGAAAGCTAATATATAGTGACATAGGAACATAGAATATGAAAGCAGATAATGAAGGCAATGTACTATGCAAATGGTGCTTCACATGCTAGAACACCAAATAATGTACGTTTTACCTATAGCATGCACTATCTGGTGATTTTGTGTGCAAAGCACCATTTGTGAAGTTTTCCACATTCACAATGAACAAAATTTCATGTATAGTTTCATTCAAATGAAATAGTTAAAGTGCTGCAGCAATGCAAAATTATGCAAAACTATTCATTAAGTATCCGCACTGTTAAACTACATATGAAATTGAGTTTGTAGGCCAAATTTTTACAAAAGAAACAACTGTGCCTCTATGAGGTATCATTGCTGCATTAGTTTTGTGAAATATCCTGTTGCAAAATTTAGCACAATTTTTCTACCAAGCTTATTTGCATGTAAGTCCCAATAGAGAAATTGCCTGTGCTATTTCACAAACAGTGCACACAATTTTTTGTACATCAGTACATCGGCGTCAGTTATCTACGTGGCTTCCTTCCTGATGCAATGCCATGGACCCCAGCTGTTTTGCGTTCTCCTCACTTCTTTGTAGCCGGCATCCTCTGCACTTATCTTGAGGCTTTCTTGAGATCCATAACTGGTTTTTGTCTCCATCACCTCCCCCTGGAGGCCATTCCATGCATTACCACCATTTCTGTCTAGAAATCCTTTCTGATATTGATCCCGAATCTACCTTTGGGGGTCTCATATCTTGGCATCTATGGCTAATTTCTTTCTTATTGGTTCTATAAAAGATATATGGACCTCCAAAGTATCTTGTGCTTCCCGGCACCAATACAGCAACACACATTTGATTCCTTTTTTGGGTGAAGGATTTGAATTGCTCTGATGTCATTCGTTTACAGTCCTGTGTTGACAACTGAAACTCTAACATCGATAAAGGGGTTTTTTTTTTCTTTTTATGCAGAAGGTTGAGTTAGCTTCTTTCTTTAAAAAATAAATAAATAAAATAAATAAATAAAGAACAACATTGTCTGTTGAACAATAAGTCACAAAGACAAAGCATTTGGTATTGCTGAGTTGAATGGATCTCTGTCCTTGTAAGCTGAAGAAAGGGCTCATTAGGCAGTGGGATTTCTTGTTTCAGATTTTACCAAAAAGGGTGATGATCTTGTATTAAGCAGCAGCCGCAGTAACCAGAGGCGGTGTACAATCATTGGTTGGGGGGACGGGGGACGGGACGACAAACCTCAACGAATCACTCTTAATTCTCAGGTTAGTTTATCCAAGTGCGGGGAATGATTGAACGGCTGCAGCCAGGCTACAAATTGCTGCTGCTTGCTTGCGGAGCCGGACTTGTTGCAGTTGACTGATGTTGCCCATCAGCGTATTGTATGCACAGTAAAACAGTCGAACAGTGACGGATTGTCCGAGGCGAAGAGCTCCTCCATCACCGCGGAAGGACCCTGCTCGCTGGGAGCGTGCAGGCACGGGGTGCGCCTCTTTCCCAGGCTGGCGCAGCCCATCCTCGTGTCAAGCGCAGCCAGGCAATGGGGCAGCAGCTGACGGACAGAGGTAAGGACTGTGCAATTTAAAACAAACAAACAAACAAAAAAAAGGCCGGCAAGGCAATTTGCTCAAACAGATCTGAACCAGCACACCTTTTACCAAATTCCTGCATCTCCTGGAAGGGGGAAAAAAAAAATCTCTGAGAAATAAAATGAGAAGAATAAAAATTGAGACCAAATTAAAAAAAAAAAAAAAAATGCCGAAGGGGCTTTTAGCCCAGTGGTTAAATGTAAGGACCTGACCGATGTCCCCCAGTGCTTTGGGAACAAGCTTTTGCTTACACTTTTTTTTTTAAATTTGGTGGAGTTTTATTTCCCAATCTGGAAATTGCTAGAAATTAAAACTTTGTGAAAAAAAAGTAACTAACCTAGTCCCTGGTGAAGAAGCACATCCAAATGGCTGGCTGCAACACTCCTAATAAACCCTGAAACAGCTTAAGAAACAAACTGATGCTGTCTAAAAGAAAATGTTATTTCAGTTTTAAAAATTAACATTCTAGTTGAAACCTTAATTGTGTAATCCCATCAACTGATTTCTTTTGGAGGGCCTGGCAATTTCCTTTCCTAATATTTATCCAGTTCAATCAAAACTGGACGTGAACTTTCATTCACAACAAGCCAAAGATTTCCCCCTGTTTTATAACCTCCTTTTCCCCACCCCACCCTACCTCTGTAGCACAGACATTGCAGCAACTGCCCTTGGTCAAGAGCCAAAGACAATGGCTCCTATTGGAACCTCGTTGTGCACAGTTCACCTGGCCACTATGTGTCACCACTGTACGATGGCCGATACTCCTCTCTCCCCTCCTCCCCAAGCAGTATCCTGGCCCAGGGGAGCAGGAGTCAGGTTGAGAAATCAGACCCTGGTGGTCTTCTTCCATGGAGTTAGCAGGCCAGCCCCTCCACCATCTTAAGAACATAAGAAATTGCCATGCTGGGTCAGACCAAGGGTCCATCAAGCCCAACATCCTGTTTCCAACAGTGGCCAAAACCAGGCCACAAGAACCTGGCAATTACCCAAACACTAAGAAGATCCCATGCTACTGATGCAATTAATAGCAGTGGCTATTCCCTTAGGGGTAGATTTTAAAATGTGAAGAATAAAAATTGAGACCACTAAGCAAAAACAAATTCCCGATGCATCAGCTCTGGTAGAAGGAGAGCATTCTTTTTGCCATTCTGGCTTTGTATGTGCAGTGGGGGCTTTCCTCTGATGAAGGAACAAATATAACAGAGTGCTCCCCTTGTCTATTTTAAAGACTGTATTGATTATGAATGGCCACCACCATGTCTCTCCTGTCTATTCTGTTTCAGCTACTGAGAACTGGAGCCAAAGCTAGCAGAGAGTAAAATACAACAGGAAAAAAAAACGTGTTTCTGCATTACAGTCCTCATGGAGCAGCACCAGGCAATCCCCAGCACTACTGAGAAACCTGACTCAAAGCCCACAAGCGTAAGCATTGCCAAGCTGGGTCAGACCAAGGTTCATCGAGCCCAGCATCCGGGCTCTGACAGTGGTCAGTTCAGGTAGCAAGGACCTGGCAGAACCCATAAAGTAGATCAAATTCTTGTTACTCACTCCCAAAGATAGCAATAGCTTTCTTTAGTCTACCTGGCTAATAATGTGCTAAGGAATTTTCCTCCAGGAACTTGTATAAACTTCTTTTAAAGCCCGCTATGCTCGTCACCTTGATCACGACCTTTGGTATAGGATTCCACAGCTTGATTGCGCGCTGAGTGGTTTGAATCTGCTGGTAGTTAGTTCCATGGGGTATCCCCTTGTTGTAGTATTATTTGAAAGGGTAAATAACTGTCATTCATTTACCCGTTCCACCCCACGCCTGATTTCATAAACTTCTATCATTCCCCCTCTCAGCCGTCTCTTTTCCAGGCTGTAGCCTCTCATTATAGGAGAGACGTTCCATTTCCTCTGCACCTTTTCTAGTTCCTCTATGTCTTTCTAGAGATGGAGCGATGAGAAGCGCACACAGTGCTCAACGAGTGGTCGCCCCCATGGATCAATGCAGAGGCAATATGATATTTTCCATTTTATTCTCCGTTCCTTTTCGCATCACTCCTAACTTTCTGTTTGAATTTTTGACCGCCGCCAAGCACTGAGCAGAGTATTACACGGCGCACAAGGTCTTTTTCCTAGGTAGTGATTCCCAATCCAGAACCAGCATGGTGTCCCTGTAGTTGGACTTTTCCATATTAAATTTCATTTGCCATTCAGTTGGCCAGTCTCCTAGTCTTAGAAGGTCCTTCTGTAGTTCCTCACAATCTGTTGCTGTAATCACAAATTTGAGTAATTTTGTGTCATCCACAGATTTGATCACCTCACTGGTTGTTCCCTTTTCTGTTAAAACAAAGCAGGTTTTACTACTGATCCCTGTGGTACTCCATTAATGACCTTTCTTCATTTGGAAAACTGACCTTTTAGTCTTATCTAGAGATGTGAATCGGAACCGGAACCTGGAGGCAGGCGCAAAAGGTGAAATAAAGATTTGGGGGGGGTTTAGAGTAGGGCTGGGGGGGGAAAGGTTAGGGGAAGGGGTGGGAAGGTTAGGGGGAACGGAGGAAGGCAGCATGGCTCGGCACGCAAGGTGCACAATTGTGCGCCGATCCCGGATTTTATAACTTGCATGCGCACATGTAAGCCACGCGCGCATGTTATAAAATCTACCCCATATCGACTCTTCCCCATTAAATCAGGTCTATTCATATGGCTGACAAGTAAAGTTGGGGCAGGATTGGAACTGACGCGCATCTATTTTTTTTAAATTATAAAATGTAGGTGCATAATTTTACCCACATGATTTATTCCCACCGAAGAGGAGGTAGAACTTCATGCAAGTTACTCTATGTGCATTCTTGGGCATTTGTGCCTGAATTTTCAAAGTTGTTTGCATTTAAAATTCCCGGTAAAGTTTGCGTGTAAAGGGCACATGCAGACCCCTCCCCCCGAGGCACACAGTTAACAGTTAAAAAAAAGCATGCTTTTAATGGATGACGCTTCTGACCGACTGGACTCAGGGTCTCCCTTGGCTGCGATGTTTCAGTGTGTCTGTGTCTTAACGCTTTACCTAACCTCTGCCACTGAGTTCTGTGCTCTCCCTTGTTCCTCTCCCACACAATTTGGGTGACATATAACAATATCTATGGGTGTGTGTGTGCACTCTTTATCCTATGTATTATAATTATATATCCAATGCATATCTATAGATATATAGCAGTGCCTATGTAAAAGGATCATCCTATGCTCCATCTCTAAGGTACTGACTGCATGGACTTTCCCGCTGTAATGTACGTTGTTGTACCCCCACCTTCAGTGAATTTGTTTTCAAAAAGGCAGATAATAAAGCATAATAAACAGCCATGTGGCTGCTCAGGTCACATACCTGGACTCCCAATATGATTCCACATACAGTTCAAGCTTCTCTTACCTACCAATGCATTCACTTTGCAGTTCTTCGCTACCTTTCTTCTCGCTCCTTTCACCCTTCCTCGTGAACTCTGCTCTTATCTGCACCCATCTCCTCCACCACCAACTCTCAATTCGCGCTTTCCACCTGGCTGCACTGTTTGCCAAGACAGACATTCACACCCAGTCTAGAAGCTCACCCTTTTGAGGTAGCTTTAAATCTTAAACATTTCTCTAACATGAATACATTTCCTGTAGACTTTTTTTGTCATGCATGTTTGTCTTGACTAGATTGTAAGCTCCAGGAGACAGGGACCATCTGTTATGCATTCTTTTTGGTTTTATTTATCTATATTCCGCTTTTTGGCACTTCAGAGTGTACATTTAGGTGCTGTGGGTATTTTGTGTGTGTCTGTACAGTGCTCTGCACGTCCAGTAGTGCTTTACAAATGATACATAATAGTAATAGCAGAAATACTAACACTGATTTTCAGAACTATGCCCCTAAGTTTGGGATCCTAAATCCAGGCAAATAAATTGCAGTCTCAAATTCAGGATTCTATGAGTTAGGTGCTAAATTTAAGGACGGTTTCACCTGAAAGATGCTCAAGGCTAAACAAAATGTTCTAAATTTAGTTACCAAATTTAGGGACTGAGCTTTTTCTTTTTTGGAAAACCATCCCATTGTCCTTATACTCTTCTTCCAGGAGCTGGCGTCCCAGTGGATAAAGGCTGGACCAGCTTCTGCCTCAGAGGTGGCTGCATGCATGCTTCTAAGATACTATAGTGCGATTTCATAGCAGACTCACATGCTGTTTGAATGAAAGGTATTGTCCACGTGCAGGCTGTTGACTCTTTTTGAATGATGAGGTGCAGTTGACCCCCAGCTGAAGCTGCTGCTTGTTGCTCAATTTCTTAAGTTTTAATAATGGCTGCTTTACTGGAGCACCACTGAGCAGATTTGATTTTGAGGCTCTGCAAAGCTTCATTTCTTTCTTACGAGACTGAGCACAGTTACAGTCACGTTTCCTTTTGTACACAAATAAAAAAAAAAAAAGGTTTGCATGCTGCCAGAGAAATATAGGGACATCCCTCCGACCTTAGCTGGTCACACGTGACCTTCCTTAGGAGCAGCCTTATCATACACAACACCTCCGTCCCACTAATGCCAAGTTATCTCTCACCTTGGAGCCACCATGATGGTATAAGAATCTGTCAGTTCATGCAGTCAAGCATGCAGCAAAAAAAGGTTATGAATGTCTCATTACAGCTCTTAGGAGAGTTTTCACAATAAGGTTATACATATCCTAACTTTTCCTTCCCTTCTACTCTCTCCCTCATACCCACCCCCTTTTCTCTTTTGAGGGGTTTTGTTGTTTTGTTTTTTTTTGCTTTGCACTGTGTATATTTCAGAAAGCCACAGCGATGGTGCATTAACAAAATCAATCCACACTGAATGCAGTAATAGCAAAGCCACCGGGTGGATATTAGAACTCACACAAGTAAGTAAGTCAACAAGGAGAAGGGTGTGAGAATTATATTTGAAATGCAGCGTATCAATCCATAGCAACGGTGCTGTCTTAACATGAAAATCCTTTCTCCATAAATGTTGAATTTTAACCCTTTGAACCCTAGGTTCCTATGGTGATAAACCCGTCAACTCTAATTTCCTCAGGAAAACCAATAATTTTTGTCAGCTATTTTTATAAGTAGTATTGGTTATTTAGTATGGGGCAGATTTTCAAAGGGTTACATGCGTAACCACAAAAACCCACTCCTGCGTGCGCCGAGCCTATTTTGCATAGGCCCTGTGACGCGCGCAAGCCCCGGGATGCGCGTATGTCCTGGGGCTTGAAAAGGGGGTGGGGAGAGGGCGGGGAATGGGCAGGGTGGGGTAGTCCAGGGGTGGGGCGGGGCTGGAGCCTCCAGGCACAGTGGTCATTTGCTGCTGTGCCCGGGATCGCAGGCCGGCAACAAATAGCCCTTTCTATAGTATGGGCAGCAGTTGACCAGTGGCCTCAACCTCTTCAGGTTCCCACTGAGTTTTTAATTGAACTTACCCACTTAGCTCATAAAAACATTTTCAGATTTGATGACCATTTTTTTCTTCAGATTAAAGGCACAGTGATGGGAGCCACCATGTCCCCCTTACATTGCCTATCTTTATGTTGCAGATTTTGAATCCCCTATTGTATACCCTTTTTCTTTCTCCTTACATTGTCACTTGCTAGAGATTTATTCATGGTATTTTTTTTATTTGGCATGGCTCTGAAATTCAATTATTCTTGTTTATTGACTGGTTGAACATACAGGACTCAAACCTCAGATTCATGCATGCCATCAGCACCTATCAAATTCCTTTTTTAGATGTTTTGGTTACTATAAGTGAGAATAAGTTAATCATTTCTTTTTACAAAAAAATCACTGACCAGAATACTTTACTCCTGTATTCTAGCCACCATCCATGTACTCTCTGTGACAGTATACCTATTGGTCATTTTATACCTTTTGACACAATTGTTCTTCTCATCATAATTTTATTGTTTCCCGATGTGTGGTAAGACGTGCTTACAAATGGACTCTTTACATACAGGGACCTACTTTTTACTTAGCGCCCTAAAGTCGTCTCTATGGGTTTGACATGCATTCTGACGTTTTCAGCTCAGGCAGGCCAAATCTGTAAACTGATTCGTCACCATTGGTTGGTCTTTGCCCCCTGAAGTATTTTGGAGACCTTCTTCGATTTGCATTTTATCATGGCTGCAACCTGTGGGACAGCCTTGTCTCCTCAGACTTCATATCGAACCCTACCTACATCCTTTCAAGGTCCTTTCGGACATCAACCTTGTAGGGGGCTGCTTAGCCTGCGACCTATCCCTCATACTAACAACATTTTCTCACCCATTCCTTAAAGTTCCTACAAGTTACTTTTGTCATCTGATTGCAATTCCTCATGAGTGGTCTATATTATCTGCCCCTGCAACCTCCTTTATGTAGGAAAAACCTTGCATCTACTCAAAACCCGCATTTATGAACACTGTAGCAGCATGCAAAGTCATAATGAAAATGCTCTCCTCACCCCACACATTGACATGATAACAATCATTCCATTTCGGACCTATGCTATTTTGCAATTGACTCAGTTATGGCCCACTCCAGAGCGGGTGATAGGGATAGTGTGGACAGAGATGGATTTTCTTCTTACAATCTTTACATCCCCTCGGTCTAAACTGTGATATTGAATGGTCTGTGTTCATGTAATTTGACCCCCGTCTTGTGGTTGGACTTTCTACATCAGGTGACCTCTTCGTGCCATTTTTCTTAGCTTCTTTACCTGTACAACAAACACTTTCATTTCTACATCACTATGAAGCTTGCTAGCTATATTAGTCTCTCTAGGTAAAACTTCAGTTTTATAAGGTGTTTTAATGTTATCTAGTTTCATTCGTTTTTTGCAGTTCTTTGTATTAGATCATTTTACTGTGCAGGTCCTACTCTTTACTTTTTGGATTTCACAGTTCAGTCCCTCTCGAAGAAGCCAGCAGGTGAAACATGGCCATGTCAGGGGGATCACAACATTTGAAATAAGGACTTTGATTGAGCATAGTGATAATTTGTAAAGTGTGAATTATTGGTTGTATGTTCATTCATTTGGATACTTGATGGATTTATATTAAATTCAACATTTATGGAGAAAGGATTTTCATGATATGAACAGCACCATTGCTATGGATTGATACACTTCTTTTCAAGTATAATTCTCACATTCTTCTCCTTGTTGTATTAACAAAATCACCAGAATAACAAAAAATAATAAGATTGGCCTCCATAAATCCACTCAACTTGCTGGGCTTATTTTCATCTTAAAACAATATTGCCACAACTCACTGTTCATAAATGGGAGTTGTGATAAAGAACCAATAAAATACAACGTAGAAGTACACTGACCCTAGAGGTTTCCCAGGTCTCTTCTTCAGACTCTGAAGTCTTGCATGCTCGTGATTAGAAAGATCTGCTTTTTTATTTTTGTTGGTCCTTTAAAAGGCATCACAGCCTACAAAGATTTGTTTTCTCCATGGCTACTTGGTATTGTGTCCCTGTTGCCCTGTTGTGAGGGTGCATTCATCTGATTTCACAAAGGGACTGCAGAATCAAAGGATTCCAAACACAGCACTTTATCCTGGACAGAATTTTATGTGAATGCTACAAGTTGCTCATAAATACCAAATTCACCTGCAGGTTTGTTTTCTGTGTCAGGAATTGGAACATAAAAGTGCAATGAGTGGTTCCCTAAACTTTTATTACACAATGAAACACAGAAGTATTCAAATTAAACATAGCCAGGTGTGTGTAGCTTAATCGGCACAGGATTTCTTTAGGTCCCAGAAGAGTTGTGGACAGACAGGGCCATTTTTGGGCTGGAGCAGAGCCTGGCGCAGTAATGAAATGTGGGGCTCTTTTCACAGGCCGTGTGCTCCCTGCCACCTCCAGCCATGCTTTCCTACCAGCTGGGCCCATGAACAGTCCCAGTGCTTCTCCCCGCTTTGGGAGAGAGCTGGTGGAGTGAGAAGGTGGGAACCCCAATGTGCATCTTGAACCTGGCTCCCTCCTCCCATTGCTGGGCCTGCACTGGGCCCCCTCTGGGCTGGTGCAGTCACACCTGCCGGTGCCTAAAGAGTGCATTGTGCGTCAGAAAGGAAGCCACGCTGTTTGGGACCTGCAGCACACCTTAGCCCTTAGTCGACCTGAGCTTTTAAACATGTACTCAAGTAGCTGAGCTGCTGACGTTTTGTAGCTGCTAAAAATAGGATCAACTTAAAAGCAAAGCTCTCTGGGCAGCTAGCCATGCTCACCTTACACCTTACACCTAATCCTAGCTTGGATTCCAGAGCGCTGGAAAGCTGATCAAGAAATATGCCTTTAATGTCTGGTGAAGGATACATTTTCCAATAAATCGTGCACCTCTTCCATGACTCTCTTAAAAGGTTGTTTGGGAAGCTAAACAGTGCAGTTTTCTTACTGTGCTAATCACCAAAATGTGCTGAAAAATGCACCGAGCGATGCTTTCTTCCACCTGAGAAACAGCTGTCTTATAAGCACCTTACAGATGTGCGACTGACACACATAGTGTAGTGTAAAACTATTACACGCAGTATTTGTTCACTTTCTTTATTTTATTGTACTTTTTGCAGCAGGCTTTTTTTTTTTTGGGGGGGGGGGGGGGGTGGATAAGGCTGGAAATTGTTCAGCTATGCCGCGATCCAAAAGTAAGCATCACCTTACAGTGAGATTCTAGTTTGCTTTCAACCTTGATTCTGAAGGACCTAAGGACAAATGGCAGATTACTGTTGCAAATTAATAAATGTTTGCAACAAAGAGGAAAAAGTGGCCATGTGATGAGAAACTGTACGGGCATAGATAGTCAGGCATATTTGCCCTTTTAAAATGAAGTTACTTAATCTCTATCAATATTCCTTTTAGGCACAGCTAGCAGGCAGCCTAAAACAGCCACCAAATCCGGAAGAAATTGATTTCTAAGGAGCATCTATGCAAATCATTCTCTTTCATTACATTAGTGGCCAGATAAGAAGTTGAGGAATTTCCATGATGTAAAACTTCCAAAGGGAAGAACTGAAAGGAGCAAATATGTGAAGCAGGGAACACATGGCAGTGACGTGGAATAATTAACAGGGAACCAAGCGTCTGTTTCTAATAACGTCTCCTGCTAAATTTCTCTGCTAGCTAAACCCCAGAGTTGGACACCAACATTGCTGGATTCCAGTCATCACTGAGTTACTAACTCTCTGGGTGACCTTGTGCATGTTTCTTCTATTGGATTAGCTCATCATAATTGGGCAATAACAATGCTATCGTTTCTACATATGCAGTCATGCAATATCCAGGCTCTGGAGAGAAAAAAAAAAAAAGGGCCACAGGCCTCCATTATTCTGAAGTGCTGTGACTGCAGGGAGATTCAAGATGCCCCAGGATTATCATGGCTTCTCATGTGATATAGAGGATTACCTATCTTTCTGCAGAATGATTGAAGTGGCTGTTTTCTACTGCTTTTAGCTAATTTTATGTGTCTCCTCATGGACCTGTTGGTCTTCGAGATGCCCTTGGGAGTACTTAATTACATATCTGATTTACTCAGGTGTATGTTTATAAATACATTTTTATATGTTTCAACTTCAAGTTATGCCATAGTTAATTATATTTAAATTATCTGATCTTAAGTGTCATGGTTTTTGTATCTATATGAGTTAGAATTTACGTGTATTCAATTGGAATTTTTGTGTTTGATTATTTGGTTATATTGCGAGGGGAGACCTTGCTATCTGTTGAGAGTCATGAGGCCTTCACAACCTGTTGCAGTCAGGGTTGGGATCTGATCACCAAGGAGAACATGAGCTCTTGAACCACAGCAGAACCCCAGGGTGAGGGTCCAAGGTACATGACATGGGAGGTGAGCATATCTGGGCAGACTGGATGGAGTTTGGAAGCTCTGGGAGACTTGGAACGCTCGAAGATTAGGAATGCTCAGAAACTTGGAACACTCGGAGGCTTGGAACACTTGGAATCTGCTGAACCTGAATGCTCAGGAGCATGACCCAGCAACACAATGCTGGTCTCTGGGGTAGCCCTCTGGTCACTTGAAAGCATTTTCATCCCTGCTGCTTGGGAATGGCATGTGCATCAGGTCAGACGGAGTTCGAGGACAGAAGATAACTCTGGAAACAAGGATGTGAAGAAGGCACTGAGGACTTGGAACTTAACTTGGAACGAGGAGATAACTTGGAACAAGGATTGTCACTTGGAATGAGTTACATGGGCTTGGAGGAGGATCATGGAAATCTGCTGGCTGGACAAGGTCCACAAGACCAGAACTAGGCAACTGGATTATCAGAACAAGGATGGTCTCCGAGGAATTGAACCAGTGAAGACGGAAACAGACCTTGTGCTAATGACGCACCCTACACAGCCCTCTGTGGGCTGGTCATAGACCATGGCAATGGCACACCTGGAAGAATCTGGAAGGAGATTGTGCATCAACGCACCCTGCACAGCTGCCATGACTTGTTCACAGACCAGGCACTGACACATGAGGAAACTCAGGAACTTGACTAGAGAAAGAAGTTGGAGTCTTGGCCCCAGGACTTGGGCAGCAACGCGACCCATACTGTGGGCTGGTCACGGTACATGTGCTCATCTGCAGGGCTCCAAAGACTCAGAAGACTTGGATGCAGGAGCCAATGAGAGACTAGGAACAAGAAACAGGATGGACGTTCAACGAGGAACATGAAGACAATGAAGACCAATGCAAATGCAACCAGGAAATGACAGAAGAGCCCCTTTATAGGGCTGGCTGGAGTATGATGTCATTGGGTGGTGCTGTGGCTTTTCCCACTCTGGGACCTTTAATGATGAGCAGAGGCACGTGCGCCTAGAGGACATTGGATTGCAAAGCTAGAAGAAGAAGGCATCGGCGACACTCAGCCATGATGAGACACAGCGCGGCAGAGCAACTCAGCATCGCATGGGAGTGGCAGCAAGGTTTGGCGACATTGGCGGATTCTCCAGGCCATGCCGAGAAGTGAGCCTTGGCAGCACAAGACCACAGACAACCCAGGGTTGGGGGTGAGTGAGCTGCTTGTAACTTGTCTGTGGATGGCAAGCACAACAAGGACTGAATTGCACAGGCTAGTAAAACAAATAAGTGTGGGAGTAGCTTGCTTATTGCGGCGGTTACTACCCCAAATCAATTAAGTCTGATACTTCACTTGGAATACATATCCAGCGCACCTCACTGCTTCAAGGGCAGGGGGGATGAAGAAAAGAGGATTATATTCAGACAACAACCAACAAGGACTTTACACTTTCGAATAATAGAAGGACTAGGAGGCATTCCATGAAGTTAGGAAGTAGCACATTTAAGACTAATCGTAGAAAATTCTTATTCACTCAATGCACAATAAAGCTCTGGAATTTGTTGCCAGAGGATGTGGTTAGTGAAGTAAGTGTAGCTGGGTTCAAAAAAGGTTTGGATAAGTTCCTGGAGGAGAAGTCCATTAACTGCTATTAATCAAGTTTACTTAGGGAATAGCCACTGCTATTAACTACATCAGTAGTATGGGATCTTCTTAGTGTCTGGGTAATTGCCAGGTCCTTGTGGCCTGGTTTGGCCTCTGTTGGAAACAGGATGCTGGACTTGATGGACCCTTGGTCTGACCCAGCATGGCAATTTCTTATGTTCTTATGACTGAATTGCACAGGCTGGGTAAACAAATAAGAGTGGGAGTAGCTTGCTTATTGCGGCGGTTACTACCCCTAACCAATTAAGTTAGATACTTTACTTCGATGCGGCTCCAGCACTGCTCTCTGCCTCAGTGGCAGGGGGGAAGGAAATTGGAACCAAAAAGTTACCAATAAGGGCTAAGAGTAACAGATAAGTATGAGAAAAATAAGTGTGAAAGCTTGCTGGGCAGACGATGGGCCATTTGGTCTTTTTCTGCCGTCATTTCTATGTTTCTATATTTTTGCTGTTTTTAACTGAGATTGTTATGGATTTAGATTGTGTGGATGAAATGTTTATGTGATTTATTAATGCTGTTTCTTACCTTAAGCACCTTCTGGGTGAAAAGGCACGCGAGTAATTTAAATCAAAAACAATAAACAGTAATGATAAACACTAAGGGCCAGATTTTCAAAGGGGTACGCGCATAAGATATGCCGTACACCCCCCCCCGAAAACCTGGCCGAAGTACCCCTTGCGTGCGCCGAGCCTAAGTTGAGTAGGCTCGGCAGCACGTGCAAGCCCCGGGATGCGCATAAGTCCTGGGGCTTTCCTGGGGGGGGGGGGGGGGGCGGGGGCGTGTCGGGGGGGCGGCGTATCGCGGCGGCACATCATTTGGGGGCGGGGCTGCGGGTGCGGTTCCAGCCCAGGGGCATTTCGGGGGCGTGGCTGAGGCCTCCGAAACGGCTTCTCGGCCTGGCGCGCGCAATTTACGCCTGCTTCAGGCAGGTGTAACTTGTACAACAAGAGGTAGGGGGATCTAGATAGGGCTGGGGGGGTGGGTTAGGTAGAGGAAGGGAGGGGAAGGTGGGGGGAGGCGGAGGGAACGGAGGCCGGCTACACGGCTCGGCACGCACAGGCTGCCAATTTTGGGCAGCCTTGCGCGCGCTGACCCCGGATTTTAATGGATACGCGTGGCTACGTGCATATCTATTAAAATCCTGCGTACTCTTGTTTGTGCCTCGTGCGCGAACAAAAGTCTGCGTGGGCGCAGATTTATAAAATCTACCCCTAACATTGTTAATGCTGTTTTTTTTCTCACATGAAATATGCTTTTGCCATGAAGAAAATAGATTCTCCCAAAATATGGCAAAGACCACACCATAGAGTATGGGCAGATGAATAATTCTTCTGTGGCAGCCAAAGCATAACTAACCCAAAACTTGCCAGGTTTTAAACCAGTGACACTAACTGAAATATCTTCTAACCCACTCTTACACTGGACACGCGACCTCTTTTTGTGGAGTCCCCTGAACACATATCCTATAAAATATGATGCAAAAATGGCTTGGCATTTTTTGCTAAATGCTATTTTATTTTCCCTTCAATGATTATTTTTCAAGGCCATACAAGGACATCAGTCCAGCGATGTTCCATTTTAGCTGCGGCACAGTACTGTCAACTGTGGTAGGAAGACGGTGTAAACGAAGGCAGTGGCATGCATCATACTGATATGCCTTCAAGAAACTTCTCTCTGTATATTGCCCAAATATCTCACCATTTATTAGAACCTAAGTATAATATTTTCCAAACTTGTAGGGAAGTGGGGATAGGTGTTTTACTATATGTACGTTCAAATTAACTAGAGATGGATATCCTCAAAGGTCAGATAGAACATATTCAGGATGTCCAATCAATAAATTGATTTAAAATAAAATGTGATTGTCATTATTTAAGAAAATAAGTTTGCTTACCGTAAATGGTGTTTTCCATAGATAGCAGGATGAATTATCCATTGTATGTGGGTGACGTCATCTGGCGGCACCGAACACACCGCTCTTTCATAGCTAGTAAAGCTTTTGCTCTACTGAGCATGTGCAGGAATTCCCAGTTGGGCATTGACTTATGAGCCCCCTCAATTGATTTCAGAGCTAATTCTTGCTAGGTAGTTGACTCTTCAGGAAGATGGGTGGGTATTTAGTATGGCTAATTTGGCCTAATATCTAGGGAAAACAAAGTTTAAAGTAAGCCAGTTTGCTTCTTCTGTCCTATAATTAGGGCTGAATTAGCCATTACATATGTGGAGTTGCAAGCTGGGGCTTATAGTGGAGCATTTACTGAATAAGCAATATGGACCCCACCATGGAGAGTGGACTACTGGGTGAACAGGTTACACAAAATTGCTTCTCCAAATTTACTGTCACTCTTCGAAAGATTTCTCCAGAAGTAATGGGATACAAAGGTATCTACTGATGGCCATGTTGCAGCTTTGCAGATGTTTTCAAAATAGTACTGAATATAAGGACCGAGTTGGCTAGTCCCATTGGGAACAAAGGTCCCACTGCAAGAAATCTATGTGACGGCGGGATTCTGACACTAGAGAAATTGCTGCTGCCATGTGGCCAGAACAACCAGCACCTCCTTGGCTGAGTTCTGATTTGTGTTCGGTATTCTGTAGACAAGTGATCTGAGAGGATGTGCTCAATCTGATGGAAGGAAAGCTCTCTCCTGCAGAAAACCTATCCACACACCAGTCCATTTCTTGAAATTCACCAGGAAGCCTAGTGTGTGCAGGAGTCATGATTTCTGCAGGGAGATTAATACACCTTCTTGGGACTTCGCTGTCACAAGCCAGTTGCCTAGGCAAAGGAAGACTTGGATGTCCTAATGCCATAGATATACTGCTACTCCAGCAAGGCATTTGATGAAGACCAGCAGTGCTGCTAATAGGCCTAAGGGGAGCACTTTGTACTGACAGCAAGAAGAATCCACTGTAAAGTATAGGCAATGCTACTGGGAAGGAGGGATGGATGGGAATATGAGCATAAGCATCTTTTAGATACAGAGCACACATCCATTCCCCCTTCTGGATGACGTTTTGGGGAATTCATTTTGAATTTCTCCCAGAGAATATGTTTGTTCAGGCTTCTTAAATCCAGGTTAGGTCTCAGTCCCCCAGATTTTGGGGGGATGAGGAAATAGGGGAGTAGAACCCCTGGCCATGGTGATGCAGGGGAATCAGTTCTATCACCTGCTGTTCCAGGTGGAGTTGCGTCAAGTGAGACAGATCCAGATTGTATTTCATTTATTTATTTTATTTAGATTTTTATATTCCGCTTTTTGCACTTTTTTTTTTCAGCAAAGCAGATTACATTCAGGTACTATAGGTATTTCCCTGTCCCCAGAGGGCTTACAATTATCCGGCTATCTAGCAGCCACTGAACTTGTCTTTTAAAAGCATAAAAGATACACCTTGCAGAAGACTGTGGCGAGGGACTGCACTGCCATGTATTGTTCCTTAATTTGAGCTAATTTTTCTCTGAGATTTTCTCTGAAAGAGTCATCATCCAAGCAGGTCATTTCCTCTAACGTTTTGTGGACATCCTTGCATAGGTTAGTGGCTCTCAACCAGGCCATGCGGAGAGCTCCGATGGAGTTTGATGAGGAGCTTCTGTTGGTATCAAATACTTTGTAGACAGAACAAATAAGATGTTCTGTCTACTCTTCAGTATCTAGAAGGGGCTGAGGGTATGCAATAGGGATATGCAGCACGGACGGATTCGTCCGATTCGGTATTCGTATTTGTCGGTACCCAAATCCGTTGCATCCATTTTTGGGGGATCCCGATTCGTCCATTAGTTATATATGATATTCGTTTCCCAGGTCCTGGAGCGATCTGCTACATGCGGGCCGTCGGCTGCCGGTATTCAAAATGGTGCCGATAGCCTTTGCCCATACTATGTCACAGGGGCTACCGGTGCCATTGGTCGGCCCTGTCACATGGTAGGAGCACAAGATGGCGCCGGCCATCTTGTCCTACCATGTGACAGGGGCTGACCAATGGCACCGGTAGCCCCTGTGACATAGTATGGGCAAAGGCTATCGGCACCATTTTGAATACCGGCAGCCGACGGCCCGCATGTAGCAGATCGCTCCAGGACCCCCGCTGGACCACCAGGAACTTTTGGCAGGTCTTGGGGAGTTCAGGAGGGTGGGGATTTTATTTGTTAATGATACGTTGCATTCGTGGGGGTTCGCCATACGTTTCAGAACCCCACGAATGCAATGAATATAGACATATATGTTGCGGATTGCGCATTCATTCAAAACGAATGCACATCCCTAGTATGCAACTCTGTCTTCACTGGCTGGAAGAAAGGGTTTCAGTTTATGTATACATTCATGTAATATTGTACCATATAGAATTGCTGAGTTGAAATGCATGCATTAATCATGGAGCTTTGAAACATCTTTTTGGCAGAGTTAAGAACATAAGAACATGCCATACTGGATGAGATCAAGGGTCCATCAAGCCCAGCATCCTGTTTCCAACAGTGGCCAATCCAGGCCATAAGAACCTGGCAAGTACTCAAAAACTAAGTCTGTCCCATGTTACCATTGCTAGTAATAGCAGTGGCTAATTTCTAAGTCAACTTAATTAATAGCAGGTAATGGACTTCTCCAAGAACTTATCCAATCCTTTTTTAAACACAGCTATACTAACTGCACTAACCACATCCTCTGGCAACAAATTCCAGAGTTTAATTGTGCGTTGAGTGAAAAAGAACTTTCTCCGATTAGTTTTAAATGTGCCACATGCTAACTTCATGGAGTGCCCCCTAGTCTTTCTATTTTCCATAAGCATAAATAACTGATTCACATCTACCCGTTCTAGACTCATGATTTTAAACACCTCTATCATATCCCCCCTCAGCCGATTCTTCTCCAAGCTGAAAAGGCCTAACCTCTTTAGTCTTTCCTCAGAGGGAAGCTGTTCCATTCCCCTTATCATATATATCCTGGTTTTCTTTGCTGTTTTAAGAGTCAATTCCACAACCACAGATTGATGGGTCAATTTCACTAGTCCAAACCCTGGCAATTTTTGAACTCTGTATTTAAGATTGAGTTTCTTTGCCATTGGGCTGCAGAATATAGGAGTTTCCTACATTCATTTTTGTAATTCTTGCAGGATACTAGGGACTGGCCACACTAAGGGTGTGGCCAGTCCCTAGTAGCCTGTCCCTAGTTACAGCGGTTGCTACCCCTAATTGAGCTGGACGTTCACTTGGATGCAGATACGGCACTGCTCTCTAAATTGGTGGTGGGGTGGAGGGGAATTAGGGCTGGAGGGTACTGGAAGCCAATAGTAACAGGTGGGAGAGAAAAAAAGGGGAAAAAATGGATAAAGTGCGTAGCTTGCTGGGCAGACTGGATGGGCCGTTTGGTCTTCTTCTGCCGTCATTTCTATGTTTCATATGTTTCTATGTTTCTATGACTGGGAAGGCAGTTGGCTCTGCTGGTGTTTCTAGATTTGGAGGTGACCCAAGAAGCATGCATGAGGATGTTTGTCCTTATGCACATTAACTTTGAGCACTTTCCCCAACTTGTCCAGAATCCTAGCGTAGGAAAAGTTTTTTAGTGGAGATGAGTGTTCCAGAGGTCTGGAGAGGGTTCACAGGGGATCTCTGTCAATCCTTCAGGAGGAGGACAGACTACATTTTCTCTGAGATTTGCACAGTTCATCCATTTCCAGGCCCTCAGCCTCTAGGTATGTGGAGACATCCATCCATTCCCAATTGTAACTTGGCCTACTCATGCTTAGGACCCAGATAGCACTGCATATGTTGTGTAGCACTATAGAAATGTTAAGTAATAGTAGTAGTAGAAAATGGAAGCAGAAGTCATGTCTATGGGTGATGGATATTTTCCTTCCACAAACACAGTCTTTGAATCCACTGACCGTGGTTTTTGTTTCTGAAGAAAAAAATTTTCATTGGGGGTGCTAGAGGGCACCATATAAAATAGCAGCCCGAGAGATTTGTTCCTAAATCTTTCTAGATATAGGCTACTTACATCACTAAAGACAATTTTTTTCTTGGACATTCGGGCCTCAGGACATATCTAACTTGAATTTTTTTTTTTTTTTAAGGGTTGCATTGAAAAGTGCTCTTTGGGGGCTGCTGAGGCAACTTTAAAATCAAAAGTTAGTAAAGTTTTTACAGAATAAACAGAGAGAGAAAGGTATATATCTGTGCTGGTGCTCGGATGAAAAAAGACTGAAGGGGTTCACGAGACAGTGCTTGAGTGGCACATCCTGCACATGCTCAGTAAAGCAAAAGCTGTACTAGCCATGAGAGAGAGATCCTTTTGGTGCTTCCAGATGATGTCACCCACATGTAATGGCTAATTCAGCCCTGCTTATGAATGGAAAATCACATTTATCTTACAAAATCTTTGCAAAAGAATTAATAAATGATATGCATTTTATGGTTATCTTTTTCCCTGAAAAATGTAGGGTTATGGAGTGGAGGGTGGAACTTTTTAGTTTGGGGTTGTTTTTTTTTTTTTTTTTTGCTTATTTTTTCTGTGTAAGACCTTTTATTTGCTTGTAATTTGGCATATGGGACCTATGAAATACAGTTTGATGTGCCTCTTGTGCAGGCTAAATAAAGTGTGGTATACAAAGTGGCTTTACCCTGCCATCCTGCCTGTAAATGAGGGAGCAATACACGTAAATTAGGTTTTTTTTACCAGGACCTCCATACCTGCTATTTTCTGTGGACATAGCAAAGCCTGACAATTTCTTACTTGCCTGGGACCAGGTGTAAAATTTTTAGCAAGCCCAGAAAGTTTAAAAATCCCACTTGCAAACCAACCCTCAACCCTGTCACAAACATGGAGGTCAGCATACCCTGATGCTCCCCCTCCCTTCACACAAGTCACCTTTAACGGCACACTGGATCCCCTCCCACCTTCTTCCAGCCCCAACGTCCTCAACAAAGGCACCATAACCCAATGGTCCTCCTCCTGAAACCCCTTGGAGTCACTTACAAAGGCCTTCTGGTCCAATGTCCTCCTTCCTCTCGGCACATCTAGGAGTCACCTGCTGGCCCAGCAGCCTCCTCCCTACCCTCAAGCAGGCAGGACTGTTGCTGGGAAAACGGCATCCCGGACGAGGCTTGCTATCGGTGCCCTCCCCCGTGGCACTTACCTTCCCCAACTAGCTGAGAGCAAATCGGGCTGGATCCTATCGCCAGCCAGAGAGCATGCAGGGATTGTATGATTTAAGTAAAAGAGCCATGTGGTGCACAGCTCACCTGGGCAGTAGTCTCCAGTTTTTCCAGCTCTTTGCCCCACTTTGAGTCTCCTTCAGCGCGGAATGTAGCATTGTGGGCTAAGCAGCACCCCGGGGCACTGGGGATCAGGGAGTTTCCCCCTGTGATGACAGGACTGGTCAGGCAGAACCTTACTGCGGTGACAGTAGAACTCCAGTCAGGTACCTGCCTTGCCCTTGCCTTGTTTAAAGACATTTCTGACCGTTACATACAGTCTTCAAGTAGGAATATCACTCGGGCCTGAGGCATAAGAGGTAGATTTTTTTGGGGTGGGGGAGGGGAAAGTTTGTGTCCTGCATAAGATGTCAGGTGCCCTGCTGAAAAATAAGCACATCTGGGAGCAGGCAGGGGTATGTGAGTGTTCTAAACTCCCCTGCCCTTCCTGACTCTTCCCAAAATTATTTTAAAAAGAAATTGGGCTTATGTATTTCCGACTCTTTTTTTTTTCCTTTGCTTGTAAGGACTAAAAACAAAGGCCACCACGGAGTGAGGAACACTCTCATCACCATTTTTGTCAATTCCCTAATCATGTTTTTTTTAAATAAAGATGCTTTTAAACAGTTACCTTTCAGGTAGCATGCTATTTTTTTTTATTAATTTTACATTTTTTAAATGAAAAAAATGGATGTGAGAATTAACAACAGCGAAAAAAAAATGAGTCTGTTTCCCACTGTGGGAGGGGAGGGGGGTAACGACTCATCTTTTATGATTTGCCTCCGTTCTGTGATGCTCGGATATCTGACTTCAGGTTTAATTGACATTATTTGCATGAGAGGAAGTGTAACAACCTTGCAGTAAGAGGGACAGTCCCCGGCTGTGAAGTGAGTGTGGCAATCGCTACCTGAGGAAGTTTAGCAAGAAAGAAGTCATTAGCAATTCTGTCCTGGTGGCTTCTCGGCGGTTCATTGAGGTCAGAGCACGCTTTAGACTTTTGACTGTTTCCAACATGTGAAAAACAGAAGACACTTACCATCTTCATAAATCCTACAACATGCATAGGTAAAGCTAAGCCGTACATTTTCAAACAGAATCTATGTGGCACGGTTTTTCAGAATGTTTTTCAGAAAGTTCCGGAGTTCTGGGTTTAGCTGTTGCTGTACCGCCAAACTGGAAAGCAGAAAGCTGTGATCATGAAATATTTAATGCTTGCATTTTCATTCCTAGGCCTTGTGATTGAAATGTGGCTGAAAAAAAAAACCTTCAAAATGAGGTAAAAGTAACATTTATAGGGAAAATGCAGCTTCCTAAACCTGTCCTGGTGACCCCACAGCTGGTTAACTTTTCAGGATATCCTCAATGTGCCTGAAATACATTTGCATACATTGGAGGCCCAGTACATGCAAATGTATCACATGCATATTCATTAGAGATATCCTGAAAACTCGACTGGGTGTGGGGTTATCGGGACAGATATGGGAATCCCTGCTGTACATTTGAAAATCCTTATAACAGTACGCCCTACCTTGAGAGTATTTTGCTCAATAAATGCTCCCATGTCTGTAGCAAGATTTATTTGTTCTTTGGATCATGTGGAGTCATGCTTTTGTATCTCTGTCATTCCACAGATTCCTGATAAATCCACTTTTAAGCTGTAAACCAGTGGTTCCCAAACCTATCCTCTCGACCCCCAACCAGTTGTGTTTTCAGGATCTGCAATGAAGGTGCATGGGATATATTTGCATACAATTGAGGTAGTTCAGGTAAATATACAAACATACAGTATCTCTTGCATATTCCTTGAAAATCCAATTGGTTGGGGGTCATGAGAACAAGTTTGGGAGGCACTGACTATACTTGATCGTTTTTGTTACTTTTTAATAATTATGTTGCTGAGTTTGACATCCCAGAGCCAAGGTCCCCAAACTCAGTGCTTGAGAGCTGCAAAAGTAGATGCATGACCTAAATTATTATAATCCACCTTGAGATTATTCTTGGTAAAAGGTGGAATATCAAGAGGATGATATTCAGTGCTACTTAGCTGGATAAATTAGGACTTATCCGGCTAAGTAGCAATGACTGAATATCTGGCCCCGCTGAATGGCCATCACCTAGCTGGATAATTAATTATCAGGCTAAATAGTTAGCTAGCTAAGTGGTGGGCAGGGGAGGAGCCAACTTAGATGGATATTTAGAGTTAGCTAGATAACTTATCCATCTAAGGGCCTCATTTTCTAAAGTATCGCAGGCATGCGGTACTTTAGAAAAATGCGATAATGAGGGGCGGGGGGCTGAAACGGGGGAGGCGGTCCTGTGCAAGCCGGCAGCGATCGCACCTCCGCGGTGCGATCGCTGCCTATTTCGCGCCAAAAAGCTACACCTTCTATGGTGGAGTTATTGGGCGCGATGCCGGCAGCAAAAAGGCCCTTACCTTTTCGCTGTCCAAGCCATCGTCGCAGAGTCAGCCCCGGTGACACCCTGACTCCTCCTCTTCCGGGGCCGACTCCGCCCCGATGTAGGTAGCACAGGCGTGCGCTACCTTCGCTTGCTATCACAGGCTTGTTAGCGCAAGCCTGCGATAGCCTTGGAAAATAAGGTCCTAAGTCTGGTTGACCCATAGGGCTGTCCTAAAGTTAGCTGAATAAATTTATCCAGATAATTTTAAGGTAGCTGGATATATTCTATGGAGCAGCTGCACCGCTGAATATTTGGGCTAATTTAGCTGATAAGTTTATCCAGCTAACTAGCCGAGCTATACAGAGGCTGAATATGGACCTACAAATGCCAACAAATAAATAAATATATAAGATAAATTTACAGAGTATTTTAATATTTATTAAAATGTATTATCCATATAAATCACATATAACAGTTCTTGACAGATTACAGAAGGAGTCACAGACATAATAAAAAACACAAACTACATTAAATAAAAACATAAACAGACTAACAAAAAATAATCAATTAAGGTGTTGAGAAGCGGGGGTGTTTTTTGTGCCCTTGGGCCTCAGCCCGACCCCAGACGGATCCAGGACCGAACCGAGGGTTGACGGCATGTTCCAGCATGGCTGACGGTCTTACCCTCTGCCAGGCCTGCAAGCTCCCAAGGCCAACAACATGATGATGTTGGAATGTGAATGGTCCTCCGACGATTCCGAGCCCTTTTGGATCTGCCGCTTGGATCGGCATGGAGCAGCAGGCCTGGCCTGAGGACGAGGGAATGGGCCTTGACATGAAGACATAACGCCAAGGTCGATGAAACGGCATCACAGATGAAGACATGACACCAAGGCTGATGCGGATGGCATCAGAGACAAGGGCTGGCACAAGACATGACACCAAGGTAGTTAAAGACATGATACCAAGGCTGATGTGAAGAAATCACGGACCAATGGTCGATGCGACGGCATCCCGGACCAGGGTCGATGCGACGACATCAGGAACAAGACGTTGACATGATACCAAGACTGATGCAACGGCATCCACGATGAGACGAGGAACTTGACGAAGTCCAGATGAGATGAGAGCTGGGAGGGTGAACATTGGCACTGTCTCTCAGGGCCCCCTACACAGTCCACCCGCGGGACTCTTCATGGACCACCCTGTCCCACTGTGCGCCGTACACAGCCCGAGGAGGCTGGTCACGGACCACGCTGAGAACGGGACGAGCACAGGGAAGGATCCAGTCGAGGTGGGACTCTGACGACGAAGCCAGATGTCATCCGAAGCTCCACAAAGGCTGGCAGGACATGATGGCTCAGGAGCACAGGAACGAATTCCACCTGTAGGCAACTCCACGCTCGGGAAAGACGTCATCCGAGAGAGCAACGGCCGACAGGACCAGAAGGCTCAGGAGCGCTGAAACGAACACCAAGAAGGGCAGGACACCAGGGATGAAACACCAGGAGACGAACATCAGGACACCTGGACGAGGACCTCAGGCACGAAGACTTGACGTGACATGAAGAGAAGACGAAACGAAGAGGAGCTCCACGAAGAAGACCTGATGGAGCACTGGCAAGCAGGAGCCTCCAGAGTGAAGTAACTCTGATGCAAGGCGAAGACTGAAGTGACGTTGCAGCCCTTTATAGGGCTGGAGCAGGAAATCAGTCCTTAGGTGGGGCCAGCACACTTCCTGTGTCTGGCCCTTTAAATACAGTAGAGAGGCATGGCCGTGCGCCTAGGAGGAACAGGAAGCTGGCTGTGCAGGACCATGGACAGCGTTAACATCGCGACGAAGCAGGGCAGGCCTGAGAAGCAGGCCCCCGCTGCAGGGGACCCTGGGGCGGCTCCAGCTGCCAATCCAGCCCGGGCTTGCAGCCTGCAGCCCCGGGGGACGGTGACGTCGGTGGCAGCTCCTGTGCCATAAAGAGAAGCAGTAAAGTCCGCGGCTCTGGCCGCGGTGAAGATGACGTACCAGAGCGGCCTCTGGGCCGCAAGGAGAACTTAAGTCCGCGGCTCCAGCCACACAAAAGGGCCCAACTTCGGCGGCACCTTGCTGCGACAAGGCAGGACAGAGCCAGCTTTCCGGGCCGCAGGGAGAAGCACAGACCGCGGCTCCGGCTGCGTCAGGGAGAAACAGCATGGGGGAAGGTGAGTGCAACCTGCTCATGGGGGTTAGCTCCACGGACAGGGTTCCATAACAAGATTAATGTTGGATGTCCAGCAGACACTAAATCAACCTAAAAGATAATACTGCCATTTGAGAACCTTATAGCACAAAGGGCTGAGTAGATGTCTATTATAAAGATTGCTCAGATACCTCCTGACCATAAGCCTGCTAAGGAAATAGGAAGTAAGGCATGCAAATAGATCTCATGCATATTTATTGTGGAGACCCTGAAAATCAGACTGGTTTGCAGCACTCGAGAACCAGATATGGGAATCCCTGCCCCAGAGTAGCAATAATTGCTAGCCTTTTATTTTCTTGATAACCAGGAGTCATCTGGTTGCATTGTTGGCATGCCCTTAATCTCTGGATCAGTTTTTATCAACCAGATCCTAGAGGATTACTCAGCTAGTTTAGTTTTTCAGGGTAACCATAATAAATTTACAAATTTGCATGTTATATTGTATTATTCTTATATATATATATATATATATAGCCTTCCTTCAACAGAAGTTTGACTCAAAGTGGTTTCCATAAACACAATAGTACAATAATCAAAATAATAACATAGTACATCAATGAAATACATCTCTTGCATATTCATTGTGGATATCCTCCAAATCAGATTGCCAGGTGGTTCTCAAGGACCGGGTTGCAAAACACTGCTCTAAATTACTAATTCCAGTCTGACTTTGGTTGGTACTAGTTGAAAAATGTTGTTGAATGAGTTGGTGGCCTCAGTTCAGTACAACCCATCATTACAGCTGGCACTAAGTGGCACCCTTATTTTTAGTCTCAAGAAAAAGGTCACATTAAATGAGCATGAAAATTGAATTATCCTCTCATCTCTTAACAATGGCATATTTAAAAAAAAAAAAAAAAAGTCTATTGTATGTCGATATTGCTGCTACCCTCAGGCTGCCATTGTGATCCTGTTTATTAGAGACATTAAATTCACTAGAAAAAAAATTACAAAACAAATAAAACAGATTCATTCTTGTCCAAGGCACTTGACTGTAGCGCTACATACATCACTACTTTAGGCTCAATGTAGGTAGGGTGATTTAATAGCTTGGAAGAAGAAGAAAGAGCTACAATTTTAATCTCCCTTGTTTTTGAACAAGACTGGAGTATGATAAGCCTTTGTACCCAGTGCCTAAAGAGGATGCTTCACCCAATGCTCC
Source organism: Rhinatrema bivittatum (assembly GCF_901001135.1). NCBI lineage: Eukaryota > Metazoa > Chordata > Amphibia > Gymnophiona > Rhinatrematidae > Rhinatrema > Rhinatrema bivittatum. The sequence goes on from NC_042621.1 coordinate 13,335,126, forward strand.
AGAGACCTTGCTTCAGGCTACTTCACTCACATGCAGTGCCAGAAATCTTGCTACAAGCTGCTTCACCCACAGCCTCAATAGGGACCTAGATCCTAGCACCACCAAAGACGTTGGTGGTGCCAGGAGGGGCTGCACTGGGAGGGAGGAATTCTGTCAGGGGAAAAAGGCATGTTTGCTACTTTTGAAGCGAGTTCTGCCCAGTTCAGGGCCTGGGCTTTATTCACAGAGCCACAGAATGGCTTAGATATAGCCAACTCAACATTAGAGCTGGCTTGTGTGTGGCCCCACCCCTGAGGATCTGGATTGGTCCTCAGGGGTGGGGCTGGGACACCTCACAGGTGTTCCCAGCATTTAGACGGCATGGAAGCCATAGAGAAGTGTGGGATCCCGGAAGAGGCCCATGAGTTCTTGAATATGTAATACAGTTCGTCTACTCTTCTCTGCAGTCAGAAGACTTACCCTCATCTGGGTCTATATTGTTATGGAAGGGGGTGCACATTTGTGCAACCTGCGCGCGCCGAGCCCGGCGCGCGCTGCCTGTTCCCTCCGAGGCCGCTCCGAAATCGGAGCGGCCTCAGAGGGAACTTTCCTTCCGCCTCCCCTCACCTTCCCCTCCCTTCCCCTACCTAACCCACCCCCCCCCCCCCGGCCCTATCTAAACCCCCCCTACCTTTGTTGGCAGATTTACGCCTGCTGAAAGCAGGTGTAAATCTGTGCGCGCCAGCGGGCTGTTGGCGCGCCATCACCCAACCCGGGAGCTGGTCCGGAGGCCTCGACCATGCCCCCGGGCCAGCACCACGCCCCCGGTCCCACCCCAAACCGCCCCCTGACCCCCAGACACGTCCCCTCCCGCCACTTTTACGAAGCCCCGGGACTTGCGCGCGCCAGCGGCCTATGCAAAATAGGTGCGCCGGCGCGCGTGCACTGCGCGTGTAAATCCGGCCGGATTTACGCGCGCAGGGCTTTTAAAATCCGGCCCTAAAAGTGGGGTAGATTTTCAGACGAGCGCGAACAGCCTACTTTTGTTTGCGCTCCAGGCGCAAACAAAAGTACGCTGGATTTTAGTAGATACGCGCGGAGCCGCGCGTATCCACTAAAATCCTGGATCGGCGCGCGCAAGGCTATGAATTTTGTATAGCCGGCGCGCGCCGAGCCGCGCAGCCTACCCCGTTCCCTCCAAGGCCGCTCCCAGAGGGAGGCGTAAATCCCCGCGCGCCAGCGGGCCTCCTGCGCGCCGGACCGCGACCTGGGGGCGGGTACGGAGGGCGTGGCCACGCCCCCGGGCCGTAGCCACGCCCCCGTACCCGCCCCCAAAACGCTGCCGACACGCCCCCGAAACGCCGCGACGACCGGGCCCGCCCCCGACACGCCCCCGACACGCCCCCCCTCCGAGAACCCCGGGACTTACGCGAGTCCCGGGGCTCTGCGCGCGCCGGGAGGCCTATGTAAAATAGGCTTCCCGGCGCGCAGGGCCCTGCTCGCGTAAATCCGCCCGGTTTTGGGGGGATTTACGCGAGCAGGGCTCTGAAAATCCGCCCCAGTGTGATGGGAGAGGTAAGAAGAGAACCAAGACAGGACAAAGTGAGGGCAGAGTATCAAGGAGTAGGTAGTGTTGAAAGCAGCAAGTAGGTCAAGGTGGATGAGTAGTCTGCAGCACATTCACTTCTCCCCTAAACATCAAGACTATCGTTTTGGAAACTCACCTGCTCTTCACTGGCATCCTGTGAGATGAGCTGCTCCCATTTCTCTTTCAAATAGTGTAATGGACTACTACCAGACCCACCCATCTAGCAACATCACTAATACCTACAGTAATAACATGCTAAATTATTTACAGTAAATATTTTTCTTTGAAAATCTATTTATAACCTTAGCAGTTTATACTGAACTGCGAGCAAAGGAATAACCATTATATAGCTATGGATAAATCCTTTTCTGAAAATAATACATGTGGAAAGCTAAGGGCCCAGAAACACAGGAGACAGGTAGCACAGGGCGAGCTAATAAATTCTCATGTCACTCCTAGTTGCTTTGTCACTCTGTGCACATTAAGTTCCATTTCATCTTCTCCCCTACACCTGGTAAACATAACCAGCCCATGGCTCTTTTATATCTTGCTCAATCTGCCGTCTGTATGAGGAACTGCATGGTTAAACAACCAGTGATATAAGTAAGCTTTTCTTGTGCCTTGAAAGATGAAACAGGAATAGCTGGTGATACAAAGGTCAACAGGAATCTCAAACACCACTGCAGACAAGAAAACTCCTATTATAGAGTTTTACACCCCAACTACAGTGTTCTATTGACAATAATCTGCAGTTTTCACTGCTCTAATCCAAGCTGAACTTTACAGTTTAATGCTAATTTTTGGAACCATTTACACTTTCACATTTACAGTTTATCCTTTTCACCCCAACACCACATGGTAGGAAGATTATTTGTTGGCAATAACTACCTATTATCATAGGCAATATTTTGACTAAAGGGGCCTCACAGTCCTTATCTGCCATCATATTCTATATGCCATTGGAATTGTGATAAATTGCATTAACATGGATTAATAAAACACACCTGAAATGTATAAATGCAGAACCTATTTGAGCCTCTGGAACTTGACAGATTTTGCAGTTGGAAAGGAGAGAGTACTCCAGGAGCTGTCAGGTTAGGCAGAGCAAAAGTTCATTTGCTAATAAACTGCAGCATAGTAGCAATGCACTTTTCCCGTATAAAAATCACAGGGACGATATGCATCAGTATAGCCTGTGTGTGCTAGACGCTTATGATTACTTCATTGGAAAACTGCTGCAGGCAGTGCTTCTCTGCTCTTAAAGTTGCAGGCTCTAGATCTAGGACTGCAAAGAAAGGATGTATACAAGCATCACAGTAATGTTAATATTATAAAACTTTGAGACAATGTTTGCGGAGGAAATGCATTAAAATACCTATTAGATATAAGTGGTCTGTTCTTAAAAAAAAAAAAAAAAAGATGTATTCTGTTCCAGTGGGACTGCTTTTTAAAAGAAGGCTCAAAATAATTTGTATGCCACATCATATATCATTAGGAATATTTACATTGTGATGGTATTATTACAAAACTAAAATAATTGCCTACAGAAATTTGTCTAGATCAAGTGCAGTGTACTGGCTGCAAAGCAGCACATGAAAGCCTGCTCATTACCAGCTCTGTTTTAATTGACTCCAGCTTTCTCTGCTTCTATATATATATATTTTTTTTTTTTATTTTTTTTTTTGGGCTGAGAAAGAGACATCAGCAGAATGAAGAAAATTGCTTTCAGAGTAGAAACACTGTAAGCTGTTCTGCTATATTTCTAATAATTCAGGAACAAAAAAAAAAAATGTGCGCTATTAGCTTGATTGTGGAATACATCCAGCTGAGGGTTGATAATTAAACAGCCACCACCAGTGGCTGAATGGCTATTGGAAGTTGCAGCCCTTGACTTCCACTGGCTATCATATTGGTTTCCATGCAACCAATCACCCCTGCCTCTCTACATAAGAACAAAAGAACATAAGAAATGCCATACTGAGTCAGACCAAGGGTGATCAAGCCCAGTATCCTGTTTCCAACAGTGGCCAATCCAAGTCACAAGTACCTGGCAAGTACCCAAACATTAGATAAATCACAAGCTACTATTGCTTATTAATTACTGTAACAGCAGTTAATGGATTTACCCCCTAGAAACTTATCCAAGCCTTTTTTAAACCCAGTTACACTAACTGCTGTAACCATATCCTTTAGCAATGAATTCCAGAGCTTAACTATGCGCTGAGTGAAAAAGAATTTTCTTGGATTTGCTTTAAATGAGCTACTTGCTAACTTCATGGAGTGCCCCCTGGTCCTTTTATTATCTGAGATTTACATTAACTTGTTCAAATCCTTTCATGATTTTGTAGACTTCTATTATATTCCCCCCCCCCCCCCCCCCCTCAGTCGTCCCTTCTCCAAACTGAACAGCCCTAACTTCTTTAGCCTTTCCTCATAGGGCAGTTGTTCCATGCCCCTTATCATTTTGGTTGCCCTTCTCTGCACTTTCTACAGTGCAGCTATATCCTTTTTGAGAATCAGTGACCAGAACTACACGCAGTATTAAATATGTGGTCTTACCATGGAGCAATAAAGAGGCATTATGACATCCTCTGTTTTATTTTCCATTCCCTTCCTAATAATTCCTAACATTGTTTGCTTTTTTGATCACCACAGTACACTGGGTGCCTAGATCTCTTTCCTGGGTGGTAACTCCTAAGATAGAACCCAACATTGTTTAACTACAGCAAGGGTTATTTTTCCCTATATGCATCACTTTGCACTTCTCCACATTCAATTTCATCTGCCATTTGGAAGCCCAATCTTCCAGTCTCACACGGTCCTCCTGCAATTCATCATAATCCACTTGAGATTTAACTACTCTGCATAATTTTGTGTCATCTGTAAATTTGATCACCTCACTCGTTGTACCCCTTTCCAGATCATTTATAAATATATTAAAAAGCACCGGTCCAAGTGCAAATCCATGAGGCTCTCCACTGTTTTTTTCCACTGTGAAAACTGCCCATTTAATCCTTTTCTTAGAAGCCTCTCATGCGGGACTTTGTCGAACGCCTTCTGAAAATCCAAATATACCACATCTACTGGTTCCCCTTTGTCCACATGTTTATTCATCCCTTCAAAACAATGTAGGAGATTTGTGAGGCAAGACTTCCCTTGGGTAAATCGATGTGGCTGTGACCCATCAAACCATGTCTAACTGTTTTGTGATTTTATTCTTTATAACTGTTTCTACGATTATTCCCGGCATTGAAGTCAGGCTCACTGGATCACCCTGGATCCCTTTTTAAATATAGGGGCTACATTGGCCATCTTCCAATCTTCAGGTAACCAGATGATTTTAGTGATAGGTTACAAACCTTTACTAATAGTGCTGAAATTTCCTTTTTTAGTTCTTTCAGAATCTTGGGGTGTATACTATCCGGTCCAGGTGATTTACTACTCTTCAGTTTGTCAATCAGGCTACCACATCTTCAAGGTTCACCATGATTTGGTTCAGTTGATCAGAATCATCACTCATGAAAATCTTCTCCGGAACGGGTATCACTCAAACATCATATTCAGAAAACACTGAAGCAAAGAAATTGTTTAATCTTTCCATGATGGCCTTTTCTTCTCAAAGTGCCCCTTTAACCCCTCAATCATCCAATGGTCCAACCAACTCCCTTGCTGGCTTTCTGCTTTGGATATATTTTAAGAAGTTGTTATTGTTAGTTTTTGCCTCTATGGCCAGCTTCTTTTCAAATTTTCTCTTAACCTGTCTTATCAATGTCTTACATTTAACTTGCCAATGCTTATGCTTTATCCTGTTTTCTTCTGATGGATCCTTCTTCCAATTTTTTAATGAAGATCTTTTGGCTAAAATAGCCTCTTTCACCTCACCTTTTAACCATGCTGGTAATCATTTAGCCTTCCTTCCACCTTTCTTAATGGATGGAATATATCTGGTCTGTGCTTCTAGGATGGTATTTTTTAACAATGTCCATGCCTGTTGCGTGCTTTTTACCTTTGTAGCTGCACCTTTCCGTTTTTTTCAACCTATTTTTCTCATTTTATCAAATTTTCCCTTTTGAAAGTTTAGCACTATACTGTCCCCCTTCTGTCATTAATTCAAATTTAATCATATTATGATCACTATTGCCAAGCGGCCCCACCACCATTACCTCTCTCACCAAATCCTGTGCTCCACTGAGAATTAGATCTAACATTGCTCCCTCTCTCATCGGTTCCTGAACCAATTGCTCCATAAAACTGTCATTTATTCCATCCAAGAACTTGTTTCACTTACCCAGTCAATATTAGTGGCCAGCAATGGCATTTTACATTCCTTGAACAAGCTATGGCCACAAATTTGATTGCAAATATTTTTTTCATGATTATTCAATGCAATTTTATGCTTTGTGCCACCCCTCCCCCACCATCTGCACGCTTCTAGTTATGGCCCTGGACAGGGCCTTTATTGGCAGCAAAGGCCCTATCTGGAGCAGTTAAATTAACCAAACAATGCATTAACCAACAGCCAATGTTGTACCCTGAGAGAATTATTATCTCAAGCAAAAATATGTTTAATCGTATTTAAATTTTTGTATTCCATATTTCTTTTTAAAAAAAGCAGCTGCTGAGAAGATCCCTCAAAGTAGCTGAACACACATTTCTAAAGCATGCATACATAGAAATATAGAATTGTCGGCGAAAAAAGACCAAATGATCCATAAAGCCTGCCCAGCAAGGTTCTTATGGTAGTAACTTCCGCTCCATGCAGGTTACCCCCATGTCTCTGTTTAGGGTAGTAATTGCCACTCTATGCAGGTCACCCCCCCCCCCCCCCATGCCTTCTGTTAAGGGTAGTAATATTTACAGTCAAAACCAAGCAACTGTCAATTCCATAACAAAATTACTGCTAGCAACATTTTTACAGGGTGAGCAGCCTTCCTGATAATTCAGACAATGCTACTTGAACATGCTTTGCTTTTGGACTTATTTATATCTCCTGTGCATTGTCCCTAATGTCAGCGTATCAGTACCCCAGACTGTAAAAGTCGGCGCCCAGCATTGGCTTTCTTCAGAATCCAGCACTCCTTCCCTCCCCCTACCCTGAGCTTAAAGCTGGGGGTGGGAAGCACCATGCCGTGCTTTTGAATCAGTCAGTGAGTCTGTGAGCACGCAAGTCGTAAAGGAAAGGGAAGATACTGGACAAAATGGCACTAAAACGCAAGGTGACTACCCTGATTAGCCCTCTCTCCTCCAGCTTAGAATCCAAATGGACACTCTGTTTTGCTCTCACTGCCCGTAAACTATAGATGATTGTTGTCAGTTTTTCCTGCAAAGTAATCTTTACAAGCAAATTTGAAAATGGATGTGATTAAAGTCAACTGGTTGCATGCTCCCTGAAGGCTCTACATGCACAACTGGCCACACTAATCTCAGACTGCAGCAACCTAACGCCCAAAACACAAAATCAGTCCTGGGCGAGAATTCTAGGAAGGACACTAAGAGCTAAGCAAAAAAAGACACCCTGTGGGCTTGGCAACAGTGATTATAACATGATCAAATTTACAAGTGGAGGGAGGACATTAAGAAAAACTACTGCTCTAGCTTTTAACTTTCAAATGGGAGACTTTGATAAAATTCAGCTGCAAAAGTTGACAGTATAACAGGCATGGCCATTGTTTAAAAACACCTTCTTAGAAGCCCAGACTAGATATATTCCATGCATTAAAAAACAACAACAAAACAAAACCAGAAGGAAGGCCAAATGACTGCTGGCATAGTTAAAAGATGAGTGAATGAGGCTATTTTATCCTAAAAATCTTTTTTCAGAAGATGGAAAGAGGATCCAACTGAAGTGTAACCCCATCTTTAGGTGGCTATTAACCACCAATGTGGCCATACATTTTTTTAATATCTCTTTGGAATGGAACCATTCCTAGCTAGCTCTTTCATAGTCTGTCTTACCCCAAGGGTCTGGATTCTTTGTTGCTGGGGGTAAAATGTATCTTTCAGGGTCCAAAGTGACATGGTTGTACTTTCTTTTCTCTGGGGGTAGTATAGTTTTTCCTTTACTGTGTGCTGCGACGCCAATAAATACACTGGCACCATGGATGGTGTCCAAAAAGAAAATACTTTACTGGAGATAAAGCAGATGAAATATGGCACAATTAAATCAGTCCTCAGCACCACAGGAGCCATTTAATTGTAGTCTTTTTTCCTCTCTATCTGTGCATGGGTATCTCAGCACCAGGACATGGGAAACACCCTCCAGGGCTTGGCTGAGCAAGGTTCCCAAGTAAGCAGGGTATCCTTGGTTGGGCAGAAAAACTTCTTCCAAAACTGGCAGAAAGAGGGCAAACAGTCTAATTCACAGACTCCAAAATCCTCTCTCTCCCCAGGGGTGATGACTCCAAATGGGTATCCTCAATGGTCTCAAGTGGTTCTTACTCACAGTTAGGTGACCACCTTTGTTCTCATTCTTTCACACTCAAATTCCTGATGAGGAGGATTCTCTCTAGAGCATGCGGCAGTTCTGAGTGTTCCCTAGAAGGGCAGGAAGATGGGCAGCAAACTTCTTCCACTTGATCTTTAACCAAAAAAAAAACTTTCTTCCAAAAAATGAAATTAACACCAGAGTTTGTTCCTTGCCTCAGATCACTGCCATACCTCCTTCCTCATCGAGGGTACAGAGAGGCAGGTCTTCCTGACCCAGGGAACTCCCAATACAGGGTTCCCCTTGCCCTAAATCCAGATGATACCCAGGGGTATCACAAGGCTCTGATCATGAAAATGCAACATATTGAAAATAACCCAAAGGGAAGCCCCAGCCAGCCAGTTAGTGGACTGTAGGAACCACCTACAGAACTTGCTTAGGATCCCCAGGCAGAGTTTGCCTGGATGCTCAAAGTAGGCTTGAAGATTCAATGAAACACTCCTTACTGCCACCTAACTCTCCAAAACCTAAAAGCACTGCCCACAGTCTCTCAGTGAAGAGCTGCTTGTAAATCCTATGCCATGGGGACGGCCATCCCAGCTCCCACAAAAGGAAAGGCTATGTATGAATGGTTCTCCCCTCATTTCCTAAACTCACTGTCTCAGGCTAAAGGAGTAAACCAAGGCCTTAATGGTAATGAGCCTGAAGGGTCCATTACAAAAGAAAAAAGGAAAATGCATAAATATTGGCCATAGAAGCAAAATACATCCAAAGCAGGAACATTTGAGGGAGTTGGTTGGGTCGTTAGGTGCACATAGGGAAGACAAGACCACTGCAGAAAAACAAAATTAGTTCTTTGCTTTGGTGTTAACTAAGGAGGATGTTGGGGAGATACCCATGCTGGAAATGGTATTTAATGGTGATGATTCAGAGGAACTGAAGCAAATCACGGTGAATTTGGAAAATCCTTTTATAGAGGATCGAGATGTCTAGAGCCACTATCAAAATTATAATTCTAATAGAGTACTAGTGCTACTACTACTGGTAGTAAAAGTAGTATTAGTAGCTATAATAGTCTGATACTGAACAGAAAAACTGATAAGCTGGTCTGTGATGAAATGTTTTTATTTGTTAAAGCAGGGATGGCGAACTCCAGTCCTTAAGAGCTGCAAACAGGCCAGGTTTTTACGATATCCACAATGAGCACACATGAGAAAGATTTGCATCCAGTGGAGGTAATGCATGCAGATTTTTCTCATGCATATTCATTGCGGATATCCTGAAAACCTGGCCTGTTTGTGGCCCTCGAGGACTGGAGTTCACCATCCCTGTGTTAAAGTGATAAATGCCTGTCCTGTGAAATACATTTCCATTTAAGAACTCCTATTCCTTATAGATTTCAAGTTAACCAGTAGGTAGCAGCATAACAGTGCAGCATTCCCCAATCACTATAGCCACTGTTAATCTCCTATTGTTTTAAACCAGTGACAGGGAGATTGATGAGTTGGTGCTGTGCAGGTGGGAGAGTTCCCATTTCAGCTGGAAGATGCAACAGTGCACTGGCAGGAAAACTTTACCCAGGAGTCAGGACCTTCAGATCTGACTGAGAAAGGTATAATATTTAACTTTGTTAACAATTTAAGTATAGTAATTAGTGTGATTGTGAAAATCCCTTTTCTTTACCCCTGCTTGTTGTATTGCAGTTCTTTCTCATCTTTTTATGTTCATTATTCCACTTTTTTAAATAAACTTTTTAGTTTATTAGCTCTTGGTTTGTGACTAATTAGTGATTCAGCTATGTAAGCTGCTGAATGATCCTAAGGTTTTTCGTAAGTGGTCTGTCAGTTATTTTCTGTGAACTTTGTAATCTTGACTTGCCTCAACAATCTGCTACTTTTTTTGAAGGGGTTACTAAACATGTGGCTAATGGATGTCATTTATTTGGACTTTCAGAAGGTGTTTGATAAAGTCCTTCATGAGAGACTTCTCAGAAAATTAAAAAGACATGGGATAAGAGGCAATGCCCTATTTTGGATTGTCATCTGGATAAAAGATTTATTTATTTAGATTTTTATATTCCATACGTTAAATTCCAGATTAGAACTTACCACCCGGGAAAAGAATCTAGGGGTTATCATAACAATATGTTATGTTTCGGCTTCGAAAGGCCTTGCATTCTGTTATGTTTCGGGTGGTTTTCGTGTGCCCATGGGCCTCAGCCCAACCCCGGCCGTCCAGGGCCGAACCAAGGGTTGACGGTGGCCCCGCATGGCTGACGGTCTACCCTCTGCCAGGCCGGCAAGCTCCCATGGCCAAACATCTGAGGATGTTGGAAGGTGAATGGTCCTTCGACCATTCCGGGCCCTGTTGGACCTGCTGCAAGCAGCATGGAGCAGCAGGCCTGGCCTGAGGTTGAGGGCAGACGGGCCTTTACACGAAGACACTGTGGTTGATGCAACGGCATCACATGGAACGGAGACACTTGGCTGAAGACATGACACCAGGGCTATGAAGACATAACTGTGGATTGATGCGACGGCATCCAGGAACAAGAGACATGGCTGATGTGATGGCATCCAGGAACAAGACAATTGGCTGATGCAACGGCATCCAGGAACAAGACATCCAAGGGAGGCAACACAAGGCATGGACATTGGCACTGTCTCTCAGGGCGCCCAACTCAGGCCACCCGCGGGACTGAGTCGCGGACTACCCTGTCCATTACACGCCCTACACAGCCCCAAGGCTGGTCACGGACCGAAGACACATCAGGACCAGATGGCTCAGGAGCACAGGACAACCGTCCACCGGCAGGCAGCCCACCCAGGAATACTGCATCTGAGGGACTCCCGGCCTACTGTACCAGAAGGCTCAAGAGCAGAGACGAGGCATGGCGTAGGAAGGAAACATCCAGGAAGGCAGGAACACCAAGACGAAGGCTGAAGAAACCTGGACATGGACCTCAGGCGAAGACATGGAACAAGGAACGAGACATCAAGATGAGGAGCTCCACAAAGAAGACATTACATGGGCCCTGGCAGGCAGGAGCCTCCAGGGTGAAGACCAACGACGATGCAAGGCAAAGCACAATGAGCGAAGCAGCCCTTTATAGGGCTCAAGCAGGAAGTAGTCCACAAGGTGGGGCCCAGACACTTCCTGTGTCTGGCCCTTTAAATATCAAAAGAAGATGCAGCCGCGCTCCTAGGGAAGCAGGAACAGGGCTGTGCAGGACCCTGGACAGCGGCCTGCACAGCGTCTGCACGCCGGCAGCGTCAAACGCTGAGAGGAGGCAGGAGAGAGCCTGGACGCAGGCTCCGACGAGTGCAGCGGCTCCAGCCGCTGCAGGAGGCCCTGAGAGTGGCTCAAGCCGCCAGGAAACACCGGGGCGTTTGCGGCCTCCAGTCGCGAAGATCAAGATGACGTCGGGAGGCATCCGAGCCCCGTTGGAGGCCGCGGCTCCGGCCGCGGAGCGAAGAAACAAGCAGGGCAGCCTCCTGCCGCGTGGGAGGGCCGATGGCGGCGTCCTGCCGCATCGGCGAAGAAATCAGCATGGGGTGAGTCCGTGCCTGCTCGCGGGGGGACCCGCGGGCAGAGCAATTCATAACACAATACTATGAAACACTCAGCTCAGTGTACAGTGGCAGTCAAAAAAGCAAATAGAATATTAGGAGTAATTAGGAAAGGAATGGATAATAATATAGAGAATCTGCAATTGTACATGTCCTAGTACAAAATGTTTGCTTTAGGTGGTATATAAAAATATCTAAATAAATACATTTTTGTCAGACTGCACCTTCAATACTGTGTTCAGTTCTGGTCATTGCATCTCAAAAGCAATATAGCTGAACTCAGGGCTGATGCAAGGCTATTAGGCGCCCTGGTAAACCTTATAGATTGGCATCCCCCCTCCCCACCTCCCCATACACAATTTTAAATTATGCATTTATAACAACAGATTTTACATGAAAAATAACATTCTGAGGTAAAAATAATATACACGTTGCTGTGATAGTTACATGCTCGGTTGTGATGCCAACAAAAAAACTCTGCAACTTGGAATTCATATAGCATTAGACCTTTTATAACTTGTTACATGTGGGCATGGTCCTCCCGTATCAACACAGTACTATCTGCCAACACTCAAGCAGTAACAACCCTACCTATGAACAGGAATACTGCAAATATTAAACCAGAAATTAAAATATCAATACACCTCCTATCAGGAAAACAGAACAGGCCAAGCTACTACAGATCCCTACAGAGAAACCTCACGCTACAGAATGCTTCATCTCAATCTCGCATGCAGAACACAAACTCTCACCAAATACAGAATAAAGCCACCATAAAGTATAAATAGAAATGTGCAGACAAAAACTGAACTGTAAAATACAACTTGCCAGACTCTATAAAGTGCAACAATGGAAAAACAAAAATGTCACCATTCCTCATGAAACATCAAATAATAAAATCAAGATATATAAATCAATCATATTAGTAAAATCATACTAATAAAATAATTTCAAAACAGCTGATGAATAGAATATCCAATAATTAAAGACTCATGCAAATTTTGAAAGCTTTCCCAAACACCAATAAAATACTTAAAAACAGCAGACACACCAATCACCACCCAATAATTAAAAATAAGGATAAAAATTCTCCCGCTCTCCCTACCTGGAACTTTTAATTTTCAGTCTGTCATAGATTAGCGGGAGGAGGCAGTGGCTGCCATACACAGACTTTCTCCTCTCTCTCACAAACACATACTCTAATACATGCATGCTCGCTTACACACATATTCATTCACACACTCAGTCTCTTCCCCACATGCTCTCTCTCACACACACACACACGCTCTCTCTTCTATATGCTTTCACATACACATGCTCTCTCATACACATACACATGTTCTCACTCCCCCAAGTCAAAGCATTTCTTTCACCTCAGCTTCTACAACCTGCCTCCTGGCTTCGGGAATCCGGTCAGGCCGTTGTTTAATTATTACTCCTGGATTTGTAATAATGTTGTGACACACTAAGTGGGTTCTCCCGAGCATAGTCAAGACGACATCTTTATTCCGAGTCACCAGTTTATCTAGGTCCACTTTCTGCATTGTGGAGAATTGGTCCCCATATGGGATCATCTGGGGCCCAGAAGTTTGTGAAACGTCTGGACCAAAGTCTTCTTCTTGGACCAGCTGCAAGTCGGAACAACCCATTTTTTTAGTAGATTCACGTGGAAGATTTGGGTCTTCTTCCGTTTGTCGGGTTGGGCCACTTTATAATCCACCAGGCCCATCTTCTCCAGTACCTCATATGGACTTTGCCAATGGGACAGCAATTTACTTTCTGAAGTCGGTAGTAACACTAGTATGCAGTCTCCCGGCTAGAAGACCCGATGAACAGAGGACTGGTTGTATTGCCGGGCTTGAGTAGCCTGGGCCTTTTCCAGGCGTAATCGGGCAGCCTTCCCTGCCCTCCATAGTCTGTCCTGCATCTGGATCACAGAGTCGGCCAAATTCCGTCCAGAGTTGGGTTCCTCCTTCCAGGTCTCTCGTACTATATCCAGGATTCCCCATGGGTCTTCTTCCATATAATACTCTGTTTCCTGATGGCTGTAGAAGCAGTCCTGTGCTTTTTCCCTTATGTCTGGGCATCAGTTCCCCAAGCCATAAAAGTCAGGGCCCTCTTGGTTGTTGTCTGAATCCAATTCCCCTTTTTCTCCTGCCATCAAAGTGGGGAGCAATGTTGCAGTTGCATGAAAAGCATCAAGGCTTATTGGTTAAGGGTAGTAACCTCCATGCCCTCTGCTAAGGATAGTATCTGCCACGCTGAGTAAGTTACCCCGATGCACACTTTCTTCATTTCCTTTAGGACTTGGCTGTAGAAGCAGTCCTGTGCTTTTTCCCTTATATATGCATATCAGTTAGGGATGTGAATTGTTTTTTGACGATTTAAAAAAATTGTCCGATATTTTTTAAATCGTCAAAAATCGGTACAGTGCGCGATACAATAGAAATTTTCACGATTTATCGTGAAAAATCGTTACTCCCGTTAGTATCCACTAACGGGAGTTATTTGGGGGGAGGGCGGGAAAACCGGCACACCAAAACAACCCCTAAACCCACCCCGACCCTATAAAACTAATCCCTTACTTTCCCCACCCCCCGAACCCCCCCAAAACATTTTACGAGTACCTGGTGGTCCAGTGGGGGCGCGGGGACCGATCTCCTGCTCTCGGGCCATCGGCGCCATTTTGGCTGCCACTCAAAAATGGTGCCGATGGCCTGATTAAAAAAAAACCCACCTGCCCCTTTAAAGATGACCCCTTAGCTTCTCCCACCCTCCCGATCCCCCCAAAACATTTTTAAATTACCTGATGCTCTAGTGGTGGTCCTGGGAGCAATCTCCCGTTCTCGGGCCGTCGGCTGCCAATCATAAAGATGGCGCCGATGGCCCTTTGCCCTTACCATGTGACAGGGTATCCGTGCCATTGGCCGGCCCCTGTCACATGGTAGGAGCACTGGATGGCCGGCGCCATCTTTAAAGTTGGCGGCGGCCATCTTTAAAGATGGCGGCGGCCAGCCAGTGCTCCTACCATATGACAGGGGCCGGCCAATGGCACGGATACCTTGTCACATGATAAGGGCAAAGGGCCATCGGTGCCATGTTTATGAGTGGCAGCCGACGGCCTGAGAACGGGAGATTGCTCCCGGGACCACCACTAGAGCACCAGGTAATTTAAAAATGTTTTGGGGGGATCGGGAGGGTGGGAGAAGCTAAGGGGTCATCTTTAAAGGGTCAGGGGGGGTTTTAATCAGGCCATCGGCGCCATTTTTGAGTGGCAGCCAAAATGGCGCCAATGGCCCGAGAGCGGGAGATCGGTCCCCGCGCCCCCACTGGACCACCAGGTACTCGTAAAAAGTTTTGGGGGGGTTCGGGGGGGTGGGGGAAGGTAAGGGGTCAATTTTAAAGGGTCGGGCCTCACTAAAAAAAAATTAACGATGTGAATCGGAACCGATTCCGATTCACATCTCCAGCGATCAGATTTTTTTCTCCCTCCAGCCGAACCCGATCGTTAAGACGATCGGGCACACGATTCACATCTCTAATATCAGTATCCTAGACCATGGAAGTCAGGGCCCTTGCTTGTCATCTGAACCAATTCCTCTTTTCTCCCCTGCCATCTAAGCGGGGAGCAATGTTGCAATTGCATTAAAAGTATCAAGACATATTGATTAAGGGTAATAATCTCCATGTCTTCTGCTAAGTATAGTAACTGCAACACCAGTAAATTACCCCCCAGCAAGCTTTTCTCAATTCTGTCCTCTTGCTTTTTTAGCGTTCCAAAGTGTTTATCCCATGCCCCTTTTAATTCTTTCACTGTTTTTGTCTTCACCACCTCCTCCAGAAGGGCACTTCAGGCATCCACCACCCTCCGTAAAGAAATATTTCCTGACATTGGTTCTGAGTCGTCCCCCCCTGGAGTTTCACGTATTTTTCTACATGATCTCAGCTGTCAACATTGGACAAGAGTCTAGATCACTACATTTCACTGTGTTTTTCTGTGTTATTGGCAATTGCCTCTCACTTGAGAGGTAATTCCGTATTCACAGTTCGTGTGAATACAGAATTACTCTTTACCCCCCTCCCTTCAAGTGTAGACCAAAAGTCATTATTGGGGTCATTGTAGAAACTTGCACTGCACCAAACAGGGTTTGTGAATTAATAGAAGACTCCAGCTTCTGTTTACTGCCAAATAAGTAACCTACACAAGAACAAGTAGAGACACAAGAGGAAAATTCTGACAGATGCTATGGAGGGTATGTGTTAAAATCCTACACAGAAACAAAGGCAATTTAAAAGAAACATAGGCCCACTTCCAGGTTGATTTTTGTGATAGGATCACACCATTTTGACATCTCGTATTTAAACATCTCTGTTTTTAAAATTATCTTGCCATTCCTTCTGTGGTCCCAGTTTTCAAATGGTAATGTGGCACCTCATCTCTAGCTGGGGATAAGCTGGGGAGAGAGAGTGCAAATAGCAGCTGCATCACAACACCTCCATGACACACACAAGCACATATTCTCTCTTCCCTTTGCACAGCATTCCATATTATTGTGGGACAGGTGCCAAGCTGTGCTATGTATTTGTTTCATGAAGGTAATTTTCAAAAGGTTTTATGCGTGTGGACTTTTGAAAACTGCAACTTTTCATAGGGCTGAATTATCAAAAGGTTTTACACGTTCAAATGTGCTTTTGAAAATTACCACTTTATATGCTTATACGCGCAGCTCCTTTGAAAATTGCCTCCAGAGAGATATTTATAGGGTTAAGGAAAGAAAAGACCTGAGACTGAGCAGGATACAGGAGGCAGATACAAATAGAAAGACTGAGTGGATCACGTGCTCTCTATCTGCTGACATTGTCTCGGATGCTGTGCTTTTAGTTTCAGAAGCTAACAGTAGGGTATAGATGCATGTAGCTCATATTACATTTCAAAAAATAAATGTCCACTAAAAGTAATTAAAGCATGTTGGTTCATGAATAATACACTATTTTACTACTGTTTGCAAAGCATAATGAGACAAGCTACTAAACTAACAATGAATGCTCTATTATGTGATTGCCAACTGTTTTATAAGATATTGAACATATTCATTAATTCTCTCATCAAGTGTATTATTTAGTCACTGTTTAATAAATTAATTTTCCTTACTTCTCAAGGACACTGAAATCTGGCTGTGGTGTAAATTAAATCAATTTTCTGATCTCAGCTTCTTACTAGTGATTGGTGAGCAGGTACAGCATGACTGGGTGTGCATATAGGGGCAGATTTTCAAGGATTTACGCGCGTAGGGGGGTTACGCGTGCCGGGCCTATTTTTCAAAAGGCCCGGCGGAGCGTGTAAAGCCCCGGAACGCACGTATGTCCCGGGGCTTTTCTGAATGGGCGGGCAGGGGGCGGGACAGGGGCAGGGCAGACATCCGGGGGCGTGGCCAGGTGGTCTGGGGTGGTCTGGGGGGCGTGGCCGAGGACTCCGGCACAGCGGCCAGTGGATCTCGCACCGGCACAGCACTCGGCTGGCAGGCGTAACTTCTAAAACAAAGGTACGGGGAGGGGGTTCGGGCTGGGGGGCGGGACAGGTAGGGGAAGGGAAGGAAAGGTGGGGGGAGGGAACGGGGAAAGCAAGCTGGTCTTCCCGAGGGCTTGGCATGCGCAAGGTGCACATGTGCACCCCCCTTTGCGCGCGCGCCCCCTGATTGTATAACATGCGTGCGGCTGCGCGCGCATGTTATAAAATCTGGAGTACATTTGTGCACGCCGGGTAGCGTGCACAAATGTACCCCTTGTGCGTACCTTTTAAAATCTGCCCCATAGTGTATTTGCAGCTGGCGGCACATCTGGGGGGACAGAGGCAGCAGCAGCAGAAAAAGCTACAGAGCTGCCGGCGGACTCCAATCCACTAGCAGCCAAAGAAAAAGATAACCTACCGGCGAGTGAAAATAAGAAGAGCGAAGGGCATTCCTGCTCATGTACATATGCCTTGCACACAATTTTTCCTGCAGGCGTGCTCAGCTTTTGCTCTCTCTCCCCAGCGCAGAAAAACTGATAGGCCATGGTGGAGCTCATTCCACCATAGCCCAAAGAGAAGAGGAGGCCATATATGTGTGTGTGAGAGCCTGTGTGTGTTTTTGTGAGACCTTGCAGGCATGCGTGATTGTGAGAGAGCCTGTGTATCACTTATAGGCTCTCTCACACACACACACACACAATGGGGTATATTTTATAGGCCGGCGGCGCGTGTAAAGCCCCGGAACGCACGTATGTCCTGGGGCTTTTCTGAATGGGCGGGCGGGGGTGGGACAGAGGTGGGACGGGGTGGGGCAGATGGTCTGGGGGCGGGGCGGCCAGGAGGCGTGGAAGAGGACTCCGGCACAGCAGCCGGGGGATCACGCACCGGCACAGCACTCGGCCAGTGTACGCAAGTTATGCCTGCCTCTGGAACTGGTATCTCTCCAACATCCTCATTAGTTTTGGAGCAGCCTCGGAGGGAACGGGGAAAGCCAGATGGTCTCCCCGAGGGCTCAGTGTGCGTAAGGTGCACTAGTGAGCACCCCCTTGCGTGCGCCGACCCCTGATTTTATAACATGTGCGCGGCTGCGCATGCATGTTATAAAATCGGGCGTACATTTTAAAATCTGCCCCAATATGTCTGGGAGGGAGAGAGAGCCTGTGTATGAGAGAGAGGGAGTATGTGTGAGAGCATAAGCATGTATATGAGAGAGGAAGAGAGAGGGAGAGAATGAATATGTTAGTGTGCGTGTGTGTGTGTGTCTGTGTGTGTGTGTGTGTGAGCAAGTGAAAATAAAGTTTGTGCAGCGCTACCTCCCACAATCTATGACAATCTCAAAGTGACTCAAAATAAAAAGATCCTAGGTATGGAGAGCAGGAGATTATAAACTTTATTAGTATTAATTAATGGGTGTAATTTGATTTTTCTGCTGTTTTGAAATATTTTGTTGTTTTGGGGAAAATAGAGCATTTTTTTTTAATTATTGGATTTTTTTATTCATCAGAGTTTTTGAAATATTTTATTGATGTTTGGGAAAAATTGGATATTCTATTTAACTGCTTTAGAATATTTATATTTTATTTTATGAATATGATTTTACTATTATGATTGATGTTTTATATTTCTTGATTTTATTATTTCTTGTTTTATGAAAAATGGCAATGTTTCTGTTTTTCCATTGTTGTTCGGCATATAGAGGCTGGCATTTTGTGGGTTTCAGTTCTTCTCAGCACATTTCTATTTATATTTCCTGGTCTCTTTATTCTATATTTGGTAATGCTCTGTCTGTGTCCTGCAAATGTGACCAAGGTGAGGGATATTGTTGGCAGGTCATTTCTGTGTAGGGATCTATAGCAGCCTGGCTTGTTCTGTTTTCCTAATAGGAGGTGTATTGGTGTTCTAGGGCCTGGTGTAATATGTGCGGTGTTGCCTTTTCATAGATAAGGTTTTTACTGTTTGAGTGCTGGCAGTTAGGGTTGATTTGGTATAGGAGGTTTACTATATTGTAATAGTAATTCATGGCTTTCTGAGGGCCAAGCCCACATCCAACACC
The DNA here is from genome assembly GCF_901001135.1 of Rhinatrema bivittatum. NCBI lineage: Eukaryota > Metazoa > Chordata > Amphibia > Gymnophiona > Rhinatrematidae > Rhinatrema > Rhinatrema bivittatum. The sequence continues at coordinate 13,354,248 of NC_042621.1, forward strand.
CATTATAAAAAGTAATTCCATAGAAGTTCCAAGTGTCTTTTTTGTAGAGTTTTCTGGGTTGGCAACCACAGTGTTATGGTTATGAGGTATTGGAGTGGATTCTTGGGTACTGCAGTGATGGCCACTCCCACGGGGAGGAGCCCCGTGAGGAACCGCAGTACTAGGCTAGACCCTATACACGCAGACACAGAGAAGTAGCATTTATTGTACAGCTCAATGGTACTGCCCGGGGCGGGCAGCAGTGAAGGTAGTCCAGTGAAGTAGTCCAGGGGTCCTCAGCAGAGGAGACCAGTCTCACACTCGAGTAGGTGATAGGCAGCACGGCGTAGCAGGGACAGGTCCCGGATGTAAACCCTGAGTGCTGAAGCTGAAGGTGAGACAGACTGAAAGGTTAGTACTGAAGCAGAAAGCTGTATTGTAGAAGGTCCTAGCAAGCAGAAGTAGTTCAGTGGCAGGCACCAGATTAGGGAGAGCAGGCCCTCGAGGAGCGAGTACCCAGTATCCCAAGATAGGTACCTGAAATAGAGCAGAAGGGCCCCCGAGGAGCGGGTACCCAGGTTAGTGAAGAATACCCCGAAGGGCAGAGAGAGCTTAGACCGGAGGCAGTCCATTCCTTGCTAACTCAGTTTGTTAGCAAACGAAGGGCAGGCTAAATACCAGGATGTGATGACGTCACAGAGGGGACGCCCCCGAAGTTCCCGCCATGACGTGGATATAGACGCGGGTGGCATGGACGCTCGCACCCTAGGAGGCCCTCAGGAAAATCATGGCGAACACCGTCGCCGTTGCCGATCCGGGGACGCCGGAGAGAGCGGCATGAAGACGCGGCAGCAGCCATCTTCCCAAGGCTTGAGGAGAGAGAAGGAAGAAAGGTGAGGCACAGAGGTCGAACGTCTGAGACCGACGGACGCAACACACTGCAGTGCACGTAAATACACAGGTCAATTTTAAACGCGTTGCTCGCACAAAAATGGGTGAGTAATGTGGATTTTAAAAAGTCACAAAATACACATGTATGTACTCATGCATGTGAGAGGAATAAATAAGGGGTGGGGCCAACATTTACGCACGTACACAAGAGATCCATGTAACTTTACTGCTGTTCCTGATGAGGAACAAGTCTGTAGATCTCGAGTTGTTCAGCTTAGAGAACAGGGTGAGGGTTCCTGGTCAACTAGGCATGTAGGATGAAGAACCAGAGGGGTCTGAAATATTTTACTATTATCTGGTCACACTGGTGGACTGAATGGAAAACTGGGAATGAACTTCGCACGAGCGTGTTTTAAAATTCACTGACGTGCATAAAAGCTGACAAGGCCCTATGGAATATACACGCGCACTACCTGTGCTCAAGTACCCTCTTAAAAATAGAAGCATACTTAGAAAATAAGACTTGCCATACTGGGTCAGACCAAAGGTAAATGAAGCCCAGTATCCTGTTTCCAACAGTGGCCAAGCCAGGTCACAAGTACCTGGCAGGATCCTAAGGGGCCGATGGATTCCAAAGCAGTGGATTTCTGCAACGCTATCTTAATAATGGTTAATGGACTTTTCTTCCAGGAATTTGTCCAAACCTTTTTTAAACACAGCTACATTAATAGTTTTCACCACATCCTCTGGCAACAAATTCCAGAGCTTATGTGTTGAGTAAAAAATTATTTTTTCTTTTTAATTTTAAATGTATTACCTAGTAACTTCATTGTGTGTCCCCTGGTCTTTGTACTTTTTGAAAGAGTAAACAACTAATTAACGTTTAAGTATTCCACTCATTATTTTATAGACCTCTATCATATCTCCCCTCAGCCGTCTCTGCTCCAAACTGAAGAGTCCTAACCTCTTTAGCCTTTTGTCATAAGGGAATTGTTCCATCCCCTATATCATTTTGGTTGTCAAATGCTTTTCTGGAAATCCAGGTACACTATACCAACTGGCTCACCTTTATCCACATGTTTATACCCTCAAAAAAATGGAGAAAATTTGTGAGGCAAGACTTCCCTTGGCTAAATCTATGTTGGCTTTCTCCTATTAAACTACAGTATACTTATCTATATGTTCAGCAATTTTGTTCTTTATGATAGTTCCTATAATTTTGCCTGGCACAAACATCAGATTCACTGGTCTTTAGTTTCTTGGATCACCCCTTGATCCCTTTTTAAAAATTGGTGTTACACTGGCAAGCAGGTACCATAGATGATGTTACTGATACTTGCATTTTTTAAACATAGGTGAGCAAGTTTGCACACGATTAAAAATTCCAGCGAATTCTCGCTAGCGTGCCGATATGCACGCGTATGGGCGCATGTGTGCTCGTTTTAACATTACTGTCATAATATGCATGTTGTAAATATTTTTGCCTGAATTTGCTTTTTCATGTAAACGCCGTTATAAATGCATTTACTTATTTATTTTTATTTAAAGATTTTTGTATACCGTCGTTCAGGCGTACCATCACAACGGTTCACAAATTAAAATGGAAATACAATGAAGTAACAATAAAACTATAAAAAAAATCTAAGGTAGAAATAAGAAGAAATAAGAAGAAATAAACTAAGAGCCTATAAAATCAAGCTAAAACATCTTACATATTAACAAAATGATGAAATAAGAAGAAAGCATTAAAGAAAATAAATAGCATGGTCTTGTGTCAGTCACGTTCTTGATAGACTTTGCCAAATAACCAGGTTTTTAGGTCTTTTTTTTTTTAAATGTTCTCATGTTTGGTTGTAGCCTTAAGGCTGTGTGTGTAGAGGGTGTGGGAGTGTGTGGCATGTGTGCAAAGCTGTAAGGTTTGCTTAGAGTACCTAATATCCTAACTTGACCATGGGTTCAGGGGAGGGGGAAAGAGGGTCAGTGTCAGTTTTTAAAAATATAGATTGTTGGGCGTTTTTTTATTTGACGGGCCCGGGACAGAGAGTGAATGGCTCGAGCAGCAAAAAAGCTAGTACCAGCCCTGTTGGTGAGTTACACTGAATGGATACTTATGCTAAAAGCAAAAAATATCGGGCATTGATATTGATAATAGAGGATGTGCACTGCCTCATCATGATTTGCATACTTCACCACTCCTGCCCATCGTAAATGTTAGTAAATAAAGGGCACTTTTACAGGCTTTCCCTGTTCGTGCTGTTCTATGTGAATTTCAGTAGAATGCAAAATGCCAGCCTAAGAAATATTGTGATTGCCTGTTTAACCTGCTGTAGGGTAACACAGCATCAGAATAAATTGTGTGCTGTCATCACATTATTGAGGGCTGAGGATGAGGAGTCATGATGGAGTTCAAGTTATGAGAATGTTCAGTCTGTAGGGATGGGTGAATAATTTAAACTCAGACCAGGCGGCTTCAAGCAGATTCATGGCAAAATCCTAGGCCAACCCCATGTAAGTCTAACATGAAACTGCTGGTTTGGAAAACCTGCTGTGGATTTATTTATTTATTTAGTGCTTTTTTATCCCACATTCATGATACAGATCATATCATATCGGTTTACCTGGTGAATCTACAATGGAATCTGCAAACCCACCGTGGATTTTCAGTCCATTGAGTGCTTTTCTGAAAGATAGGCTTGCTCTGTTGCACCAATTCAACAAGCTTGATTTTTTTCACAAATTTTTTCAAATGGCTTCTGTACCTTTGTTTTGTTTTTTTAAATTGAATTTTAATTTTCAACAAATTACGAGACTATCTTGTTTTAGGAAAATCTGTTAGATTACAAAATCACAATAAAGAAATATTGAACTAAGAAAAGTTGCACTCAGATTAATAAGACCTGATCATGGGGAGAGAAGAAGAAAGGAAAACAAACTTATATGGAAGATCAGAACAATAACTTGCAAGGAGCCTTCCTAATTTTGGAGCAGCTTTCCCAGCTTCCACGGAAACAATCTTATTTTGGAGAAGTGCTTCTCGTTGTACTGTACCAGTAAACACATATTTAGCTCCCTGGAATTTAATTAAACATTGCAATATAAATATATAAATATAAATTCTCCTCTTGGCCTGTGTCTCTTTCACTACATCCGTAAATAGAAATAGTCTGACCCATAAAAGAAACAGTTTTCAAAGAAATGGACAGTCTCAATGTCCATTGTTTATGTTTATCACTCGCTGCAGGAAAACCAACAGGGGCTGATCTCCACAGTCTCTGCCACAGACTCAGACTGTTCTAGAGATTAGCCCCTCCAAAAACTTCATGAATCTCAGCCACTAAAGAAGCTGGTAGATAATACGCCTTAATAAACTCAGGAATCATTTCCTTACAGATCTTTAGAAACTCCAAATAGAACTTCCTCAATACCTCTTTAGGAGATATTAATAGATAGTGAGGAAAATTAAGAAAACCGAGATTGAAGCGCCTAAGGTAATTACCGATATATTCTAACTGCTGATGAACTCGTTGAAAATATTTAAGAAAGGAAACACCACATTCTTGCAATTTAACACATTTATTTTTCAATTCTCCCCCACCCCACCCCACAAAAAAGATGATGGTGCCGGTATTGTGCTGCTGGCACCACGGGGGTCCTCTTCCTGGCGGTACCACATTTGACGCCGCTCCTCCGGGTTGGTCTGGCATCAGGCATGGTGACATCAACAAAATGCGCCCCAACACCGGGCCCTCGGATTCGCCTGGAGAAGCGCGCCATGTCACGTCAGAGGAGGGGCGGCCGGCGGGAGATTTAAAACCCGCTGACTTCCCTTGGCTCAGCCTCTTCCCTCCTATGTCCCCGAAGCAGCGCCTACCACTGCTGATTCCCGAGCTGGTTCCAGTCCTGCCGGGTCGAGACCCACCACGATCAAACTGGTGAGTAGTGCTGAAGCAGCACTCCCACTACAATTAAATTAAAAATTTATTTATTTATTTATTTTTTGCTTTCATCTTACTTTTGGGTAACTTTTAAAACAGCAAAACCTTTAGCTGAGCAACAGGCTTAGCAAGCTCAAGTTAATTGAGTTGCCTGCCTCTTTTGCAACCTCGTCTGCCGCCCGTCCATTCCCCGTTTCCCATAGATCTCGCTCCAAAAATGAAAAATAAAAAATTTAAAAATTATTAGAATTTTAATTAGGAAGATTTAGCTGATACGCATCAGGATCACACCTATCTTTTAGGAGGTGCTGCCAACATTTGTGACAGAGGTCCCTGAGGTCCAACTCCACGGATGTGGTTTGGCAGGCCCCAGCACAGTGCGCTATGGGGGCTTTAGGCATCCCCCATAGTGGGCATCCCACCTAATGGGCATCTTTGAGGTGCCCATTAGGACGGAATCTTCATGTCCAATGCACCTCTCCGGGGTGCCCAATGTAATATATAAATGTGCTGCCGCGGTAAAAAGGAGGCGCAAGGGGAAATTGTGCGACCCTAATGCTTCCTCAGCAGTGGACGCCCAGGAGAGGTGGCTGTCAACACGCGACTGGATGCGTGTTTTGGACGTGCGTCCATAACCCTCAATTGAAAACAGGGGTTAGCATGTCCAAAACGTATGTCCAACCAAGCACGTAGGTAATAGCTAATTTTTAATCCTAAAAAAAAAAAAAAAGTGAGCCAACGGTCAGGTTAGGAAAAGGGATACCATTAATTGAGTGTCCCTTTTCCTAACCTGACCGTTGGCACACTTTATTTTTTTTATTTTTAGGATTCTTCTTTTTTGGTTCCTCTGACCTAATATTGTCATGAAATTAAGACAGAGGAAATACAAAAAAGCAGTATTTTCTAAGAATGTGCATCGTTTCTTTGACGAATTAAAATATCGTACGATATTTCCTAATTCGTCATGTATCGAGGGTCCCCAAAAATGATAGGAAAACCCCACGAAATTTTGTGTGGTTTTCTTATCGTTTGGGGGAGGGGGGGGGGGAGAAAGGGCACACAGAAAAAAAACCCAACCCCAAACTTACCCTAACCCTTCAGATCTAATTATTTACAATCTCCCACCCTCTCGACCCCCCAAAACTTGCCTAAAGTCCCTGGTGGTCCAGCGGGGGTCCCAGGAACGATGTCCCCCTCATGGGCCACCGGCTGCCACTAATCAAAATGGTGCCGATGGCCCTTTGCCCTTACCATGTGACAGGGGCTATCGGTGCTATTGGCCAGCCCCTGTCACATGGTAGGAGCAATGGATGGTCCGTGCCATTTTTTTAAGATGGCAAGTGATGGGGGTCTCTCATAGTCACTTAGTTAATGACTATTATGAACTGGTCTAAACCCTTTTTAATCCCAGCTATGCTCATTTCATCTTCTGGCAACAAATTCCATAGTGAAAAAAACCCCAAAACTTTAAAACCTGACCTTGCAGAATGAATTTCCACAGTCTTGTCTGGGTTTGAACCTGCATAGGGAAAGCCCCAATAGATTTGAAGTTCATCGCTTCAATCACTTGGTCACAACTATACCCTACTTGGGTCATGACTGCAATTTTACTTCAGTTTATATTTGTACTAGCCGTTAAGCCCGTAACAACGGGCTACATTAAAAAAAAATTTTCGGTCCATTTCCTTCCCCCTCATTCTCCCTCCCCCTCCTCTCCCTTCCACCTCCACCTCCCCTCATTCTCCCTATGCTTCATTCTCCCTTCCACCTCCCCCTCCCCTCTCATTCTTCCTTCCCCCCTCCTCCTCCCCGTCCCTCCCCTTCATTCTCCCTTCCACCTCCACCTCCCCCTCCCTCTCATTCTCCCTTCCACCCCCCCCTCATTCTCCCTTCCCCATTCTCCCTCCCACCTCTATTCTCCATCACTCCTTCTCACCTCACTCTCTCCTCCCTCCCCCTCCCCTCAGTCACTCCCCTTTCTCAATCCCCTCCTCTCCCAGCTCATTCACAACTCCTTCGGATGGTGCGTGCGCCGCCGCTACTGGTCCTCCCAGCACCATTTTTGTCAACAGGCAAACTCTGGCCGACGTGCCCGCACATGCGCGGTAGAGCTGCTCTCTACTGCGCATTTGCGGGCCGTCGGTCAGAGCCCATTTATAAGGTAGATTTTACTGTAATGCTATCACTGTGAGCAAATCCCACCTTAGACAGTACATCCAGGGATCTCCTGCCAGCTCTGGTTTATCACACTTTATTGCTGTGCGCTATTTCTCCCCTTCCTGATGTAAACTGACATTTTATTGCAGGAATGGCCAGTGTTTGACGACGCTGGTCATTGGTTTTAACAGCAGCACTTAATGTCTGATTGCATGATACTGTCATTATAATGGAATAATGCAACTGGGGTGACAATCTCTAAGAGAGATGTATTAGAGGTGGGGGAAAAGGGATCTCTACAGCTTTTAGTTCAGGCTGGAACAACACATGGTGCTTCGGAGCTATTTTGCTAGGTCGTAAGCGACTATGCATCGCAGGTGGCGAGAGGGCTCAGAGTGTTCTAGCTGCAGAGTTACGATTTTGCAGAAGAAACCCTTCACTATGCCTTTAACAATAAGGTTGACAGATGTCAAATGAAAAAATGGCACCAGGATCTAATGCTTCATCTTTGTTCATATTTTTGCAAGTAATGTTTTTTGTATTATTATTTTTGACATAATGTGCAGAGTGCCTGCTTTTGCAGGAAGGTGGGGGATGGGGGATATGTTTATCTACTAGTCAGGAGCCCTGAAGACAGACAGTGTAATTTCCCCTCTGGTGTCTGCTTCCTCCCCTCATGCCCCCTCCCCTTTTACCTCAATCCTAACTTGCGAGAGAGACTTAAGCTGTTTCCCCACTCACATCCTGAGATAATAAGCACGCAAAACAGGAGAATGGAACCAGTGGGGACATTTTAAGTCCCCATAATATAATTTAGCATAGGCAAGATTCATTTGATATTCCTTTGCTTTTAATTTTCTCTTCACGGGAAAGCAGCTTTCCGCAAATGAGCACTTTCTTCTGCTCTCTGCAAGGGGTGAGCTGATCGCTGCTGTAAGAACTCAGCAACTTCCCAGCCCTTCCCGAGTAGCAGCATGCATCTGTGCCAAATTATTCCAAAATGCCAGACACCTTCATGGTGGTGATATCCACTGGAGAAAGAGAGAAAAAAAAAAAAAAAAAGAGGCCAATCATTTTGGCCGCAGATTCACCTTCCTGGACATTGTTCTGGCTCCTCTGTAGAGCGTTTAAGCACTTCTCTATTATCCATGGAGTTGTCAGTCTTTGGGAGAGACAAAGAAAAAAACACTGCACTGGCTCGTTTCCAAAGAGCAGCTATCTCAGGTAGTTTCCCTTTGAAAAGTAGGAAGGGTAGACCACGTGAGCTAAAAGCACCCATGCATTTTGCACCTCCTGTTTGAGTGGGTGGCGAGGGGTGGAGGAGACACATAGCAACATGGAACATAGACATGACGGCAGAAAAGGACCAAACGGTTCATCCAGTCTGCCCAGCAAGCTTATGGTAGTACCTGCCGCATTGTGCAGGGTATCCTTGCTTAGTAGGTTCCCCGTCTGCGGCAGGGAAGGTGGCTGCCCTCCCCCTCCCCCACCAGAGAGGGTGTCACATCGCGGCCAGCAGCAGGGGTGGCACAAGTAAACACCCTGTACACATTATCTGCCAGCCATAACATCAGAGGTGGAATCTCCCGAGTTGCTAACGAGCGCAGTAGCCTATCCTACATGCACTTTTATAAATGGCACATACCTGCGCTGCTGCTGCACCCTCTCCTCTCCCCGGGGAATGTCTCTTTTTAATTTAGCTAATAAACGTTAACGCATGCTGTGGAAGCCCGGGTGTTCCTTTTAAATAAACAGAGTAGGGCAATTTCCATGCAGGCCCAAAGAAATCATTATTCATCTAGGGAAATGAATATGAAAAGTGCCCTCCGTGAAGGCAGGATGGGTTGCAAGTTTGTTCTTTTTCTCAGGACACATTTAGCAGTAATAGTGTGCGTTGGTTTGCAATATCCTTTTCTTCATATGAATCCTGTCTTTTGGATTAGACTTTACATTTCATGCTCCTGTGAAAACTGCCCGGTGCTGGATATCAAATGACAGGTGCAACTAGTTTCTTAATTTTTTTTTATGGAATGTTTTCTCCGATTCCTTTGGACTGCTGGGTCAAACTGGAATTGGCTTCCCTAGCTAACAGCCTTCTCTCACAAAAAGCCTGATTTCCCCCTTTTTGTAAGCCTCGCACCCATCTAGCCCAGCCAGTCTGACAGGGCTGTGGACCCTCCAAGCACCCAGTACACATGCATGCTGGAGTCTGGCCAGTAGACGTCACCATTGTGCAATAGCTGCGGCCTCAGCTGCTCCAGACTCAGGAACAGAGCCCAGATCTCCTGCACAGCAGCCTGCAGCAGTGCTGCCTCTGAGCCGTTGGACTGACCTGTGTAACACTTATAAACACTGATGTAGCTCTAAACCAATCTTGTTTGCAGGGTTTTAATGAAAGCTCTGATAACATTTCAGTTGAATATAATCTTTGGAATGTTAGTGCATATAGTTGAAAATCTTTAATTTTATCAGGCTTTACCTTGGATGAAAAATTGTGGTTTACAGCCCGAGTACTATTTTGTACTTGTGTTTCATGGTAAAACAAATTCCTTCCCTTCATTGCTTTAGTAGCCTTCACCAAACAGTGATTCCATCAGCTCAGGAACAGATTTGTTTGGTTTTGTTTTGGTATTTTTTTGGGAAAAGGAAGGGAACTGATGTTTGATGAATCCCTTTCATCATTCTTGATCCTCAAACATACTGCAGGTCACATTTCTTTCCAGGAATAATGTAATACATTTGGGACTAGCTTCGGAGAGTTAAACAACTCCCTTCGCACAATGAAGCATGAGTTAAGAACTGAGTTTTCTGAGAAGGCAGATAAACTGTTGGGTGGATCATAACAGCGGGTACGTCTGAGAGACACATCTGCTCTGAAATGACACGACCGGCGGTTGGTGAAAGGGTAGTGGCGTTTAGTTGAACAACTGCAATCAGAATTGGTGATAGCAAGTAATGCCTCCAAATAGAGAAAATGAACGGCTTATCAGTGTGTGGAACAACTAGTGTGCTGGAGATTCAGTGAGAAAAAGTCTGCTTCCTTTGAATAAGACTGGAGTTGAATATCGATTGAAAGAAGGTGCTTTGAATCGTTCACTGGTTTGAAATTTCATCTCCGTGGAAGAAACTTCTTTCATTTTTGTCCCGCCATTTAAATATCAAATTTATTACCAAATTTATTGTTTACAAGCTTGGAGAGACGCTGTTCTGATATGGATCCCCTTTTTATTATATAATATAAAAAATAATTTAGAAGATTACTCCAGACAAGGATTCCATTTGGAATTGTCCCCTGAAGAAGCCACCAGTAGGTGGTGAAACAAGTGGCCCTTGCCAGGAGTTTAGGAATTTAATGGGAGTTTAGGAATCTAACGAAATAGGGAGTTGGGGGTGTTATTTGTAACAAGTAAGGGGAGCTTGACATTTTTCATTGTAAAAAAATTCTAAAAAGAATGTGGTTATGATATAGAGGTGAGTTAGTTGGTTTGTGTTAGCTAGCAGCTATATGGTTTTAATGGTGTGTATGAGTGATGGATGAGTGTTGTTACTATTAATGTCCTCAATATACATAAGGTATTGTATTATATGATGTGTACATAAAATATTATGTTTCAATAGAAAGTTTTTATTGCGATATTAGATAAAAACTGCTAGAGAAAATTAAAGGTATTTATAGGCTATAAAACAGTAATTAGTCTTTGGGCCTTTCACGATTATTGCTGATTATTAACATTGGGCACCTACATAGATTCTGTATCTTCAATGAATTTCTGACACAGTTTTTTATACCTAGTGAAAAGTCATTTGATAGGGCCTTAACTAGGATTTCTGAGTATTTATGAACCTTAAACAGTTGGTTATCTGAGAACAAGCTAGTATTGAATATGAACAAGAATGACGTTATCTATTTAGAACCCCTCTCTCTTGAGGCAAGTACGAAATCATGGGGCGACTATGTTTACACTTTCTTTACACCCACAAATATAGAATGTAACAAAAAAGAGCTTTTTTTAAGTCTTGAATATTTTGTTAGTTATGTCTTCACTGGACTACTGTAATGCATTATATAATGGGTTACCATATCCTTTATGTGCATTGCAGTTAAAGTGTGGTATCATAGATGATTTCAGATGCATCTATTCATGAGCATATTACTCCTAATTTATACAGGCTGCATTGGTTGCCAATCATGTGGCGGGTGAAATTGAAGATGCTAATACTAGTTTACAAAGGCTTTTATGGCCTTACTCCAGCAAGTGTTAATGCGGCATTAAAAATTTACCAACCCACTCGCTGTTTAAGATCTGCTTCCAAAACCCTGCTGAATATTCCTTCCTTGAAACATATTTGGCTGTCTGTAATACATGAACAGGCTTTTCTATGTTGAAGATCCTAGCCTATGGAGCACATTACCTGAACAGATTAATGTTACGGTCCCGGGCCATGCCCCGGGACCTGCACTCACCTTTCGGCCCAGTCTGGCCGCGGGAACGCCTTCACTTCGGCCTCCCAGGCCCGAGATGCAGCCCTCCGTGGCGTCCTCCCTGCGAGGGAGATGCTGACGTCGATCCGCAGCTGGCCCTGCCCCCTAGGTGCGCGCACGCGGGCCAGGGTTGCCGATTTAAAGGGGCCAGCATGGGAAACCTCGGACAGCTCTCTGCTGACATTAGACGCTGCCAGGCTATTTAAACCCGGCAGCTGCAGCAGTACCTTGCCTTGCAACAAGGTTCACACAGTTCCTCTGTGTCTCTAGTTGCTGCGTTGGACTCCGATTCGTCTCTGCTGACTCCTGGCTTCTGATCCGGCTTCGTCTCCTGACTTCGTCTTCAGCTTTCGTCCCTGGCTTTGGTTTGGATCTCTGACTTCTGGCTTCTGAGCCGGCTCCGCTCCTGGACTCCGACTTCGGCTTCTTCCACCACCGCAGGTATCCGGTACTCGCAAGCCCAGAGGATTCTCCTAAGTCCCAGCGGCTCGGGCTCTCACGGGCTCCTCCCGGGGGAGCCGCGGGCTTCCAAGGGTGAAGACTCTCCAGCCTCCTGGGTCCAGCCGTCCTCTTCTTCCATCTCTCCGGCCGCTGCCTGGATCCTTGGTCGCATAGGGTCCCGCCTAAGTCCAAGAGGCCTGGGTCCCTAAGGGCTCCTCTTGGGGGGACCTCGGGCTTCCAGTGGTGAAGTCTTCTCCGGAGCTTCTTCAGCACCGCCTCTCAGCTGTGAAGTTTCCTGTGGGTTCCCACAGTATTCCATCCACTGTCTCAGCCGGCTCAAGGGTCCAAAACCATAACAGTTTGCAAGGCCATGGACCCGGCGGATCTTGCATGCTTGAAAGCCATTCCGGGTATTGCCCAGAGGCTGCAACAGCAGCAAACTTGCCTCGACTCCCTGATGGCAACGGTGCAGGGACTAGCTGACCACGTTGGCAGAGTCACTGCTTCCAGTCCTCCGGTACCTGGAGCTGGGACCAATACCGGACCAATGGCACCCATACAGATGCCACCACCCAAATGGTTTTCAGGGGACACGAAGCTTTCCCAAGGGTTCCTGAACCAATGCTATATTCGATTCTATTTCCTTCCAATTCAGTTTCCGATGGACCGGGTCAAGACGAGCTATATTATCTCCCTGCTGGATGGGAGACCCTTAGCGTGGGCCTCCAACCTCTGGGAGCATCAGGACTCCTGCCTGGACAATCTGGTACAGTTCGTCACCTTTCGGCGGGTCTTCGATGAGTCCTCCCGCAGATCCATGGCCGCATCAGAACTGCTCCAGCTGCGTCAGAGTAACCGGCCTTTGGCTGAACATGCCGTGGACTTCCAGACTCTTGCCGCTGAATTGAACTGGGGGAGTGATAGCCTGCATGGTATCTTCTTGGAAAGTCTCTCCCCAAGACTTCAGGATGAGTTGGCGGCCAGAGATCTCCCAGATGACTTGAACGATCTCATTGATCTAGCGGGCCGCATGGACCACCGTATCCAACGCCAGTTCCGGGAGAGGAGGTCTGCTCACAGACCCGGGAGCTCCGGAACCACACCTTCCTGAAGTGGCCACTCTCCTTCTACCTCTCCTGGGGCTCAAGATCCCAAACCCATGCAGGTGGGCCGGGGGCCCATCTCTCAAGAAGAAAGGAGGAGACATTGGTCCCTGGGCCTGTGCCTGTATTGCGGGGCAAGGGCTATTTCCTTGCCCGCTGTAGCGAGCATCCGGGAAACACTCAGACCTAGGGACAGTCAGGGAGCTAACCCTAGGTCACACCACTTCTGCCTCCCCGTGCACCGTTCCGGTGACCTTACTCCTCCCCGAAGGAGAGTTTGATACGTTAGCCCTAATCGATTCCGGGGCTAGGGGGAACTTCATCCTCCATGACTTGGTCCAGCAACTCCAGATTGGACTCCAACCCCAACAACCCCCTCTCCACATGTCTTCTATTCAGGGGAGACTTCTTCCTGGGACCATCACTACGTGTACCAGGCCTCTCACGCTACGCACTGGAATCCTGCATCAGGAGGAGATTTTGTTCCTCGTCCTGGAAAAGTCCATGCATCCGGTCATCCTGGGGCTACCTTGGCTGCGGAAGCACTCGCCTGTAATCGCATGGGATACCCTCCAGGTGGTGTCCTGGGGTCCCTCGTGCTTCGACTCCTGTTTGGCCACTGTCCCACAGCCACCAGTACCTCTGCTGACAACTTCCTTGGCACTGCCTCCCCACTACCAGGACTACCGCAATATCTTTTCTAAGGAAAAAGCTGAGATCCTCCCGGAGCATCGCCCCTTCGACTGTGCGATCAACTTGTTCCCCGGTACCACACCGCCATGAGGGCGGGTATACCCATTGTCCCTTACCGAAACTCAGGCCATGTCTGCGTACATTCGGGAGAACCTGGATCGAGGGTTCATTCGACCATCCAAGTCCCCAGCTGGAGTGGGGTTCTTCTTTGTAGCAAAGGAGGACGGGTCCCTCCGACCTTGCATAGACTACCGTGGCTTGAACAGCATTACTCGGCGGGACTGAGGTTCTACGAGAGATGTTACATACCTCGGTAATAGTTTACTTAGATGACGTGCTTATATACTCCCAGGACCTGCAGACACATTGCCATGATGTCCGTCAAGTATTACAGAAGCTACGAGATAATCGGCTTTACGCCAAGTTTGAGAAATGCTTATTTGAACAGGAATCGTTACCCTTCCTTGGGTACATCGTATCCTCCACGGGGTTCCATATGGACCCAGAGAAGGTTGCTGCTACCAAGAATTGGCCTCAACCTGTGGGGGTCAAGGCGCTTCAGTGGTTCCTCGGGTTTGCCAACTTCTACCGGCAGTTTATCCCACACTATTCCCAGGTGGTGGCACCACTGACGGCTCTCACCAGGAAGGGGGCAGACGCCAAGAACTGGCCGGCGACGGCCATACTAGCCTTTCAGGAACTGAAGGAGGCGTTTCTCCAGGACACATGCCTCCGGCACCCAGATCCTCAATGACAGTTCGTCATTGAGGTCGACGCCTCCGACACAGCTGTCGGGGCCGTCCTAAGTCAACTATCCCCTGGAGGTAAACTCCTACCCTGCTTCTACTTTTCACGCAAATTCTCGCCTGCAGAAAAGAACTACGGCATAGGGGATAAAGAATTGCTGGCCATCAAACTGGCGTTCGAAGAGTGGTGCCAGTGGTTGTAAGGGGCCCAACACCCGATGGTTGTGTACACAGACCATAAGACCCTAGAATACCTATGCCGCGCCCAGCACCTTCATCCCCGGCAGGTCCGGTGGTCTCTCTTCGACTTCCTGCTCCGCTAACAGCTGGCAGACAAGAACATCCGGGCAGACACCCTTTCCCATACAGCGGAGATGGAGGACACCCCTAATCCACCACAGTACATCCTTGACCCGGCCAAAGTGCTCCTCGCGGCCTCCGACATGGTCCTGATGGGGAAGACTGTGGTGCCCCTCCGACTGCAGAAGGTGGTCCTCTCCTGGGCCCACGACTCCCTAACTGCGGGCCATCCGGGAGTAGCCAGGATCCATGAGTTACTCTCTATTACTGGTGGCCTCAGTTTAAGAGGGATGTCCGTCTCTACGTTAACTCCTGCCCGACCTGTGCCCAACAGAAGACTGGCCATCCCTGGGGTCTTCTCCAGCCTCTGCCTGTTCCCACAGAGCCATGGACCCACTTGTCCACGGACTTTATTGTAGATCTGCCTGCTTCAGAAGGGAAAACAGTGATCTGGGTTACTATAGACAGATTCTCTAAGATGGCTCACTTTGTGCCCACTAAACTGCCCTCAGCACCTGAACTGGCAAACTTGTTTATGCAGCATATCTTTCACCTTAATGGGCTCCCCCTCCACATCGCCTCGAACAGGGGCTCCCAGTTTACGGCAAAGTATGGAGGGCGCTCTGTGAAAAGTTTGGGGTCTAGCTAGACTTCACAACCGCCTTCTATCCCCAAGCCAACAGTCAAGTAGAGCGCACAAACCAGACCTTGAAGACGTTTCTCCGTTCCTTCGTAGGAGACCTGCAAAATGACTGGGTGGCTCTGCTCCCGTGGGCGGAGTTCTCTTACAATCACCACAAGCATTCCACCAGTGGTAAGTCTCCCTTTTACATGATCTACGGCAGACGTCTATGGCCTCCTTTACCAGTACCGTTAGAAGTGCCATCTCCAGCCATACAGATCACTGCCCAACAGTTGCACCAGATCTGGAAATCCACTCAGGAGAGACTCCAGCGCACGGCGGTTATTATGAAGAAAGTTGCGGACCGCTTGCGATGGCCGGCTCCAGTGTTCCTTCCCAGGGAGAAGGTGTGGTTAAGCACCAAACACCTCCACTTACGGCTTCCTTTGATGCGTTTGGCCCCAAGGTACATTGGCTCCTTCGCTGTCAAAGATAGGATAGGGGCAGTCTCCTACCGTCTCCCGCACACGCTCAGGGTCCACGACGTCTTCCACGTTTCCCTGTTGAAGCCTTTGGTTCTCTCTCCCTACCACAAGAAGTCGCCTGCACCAGCCACTCCTGAGGCACAGGAAGACACAGTCTATCAGGTTAAAGAGGTACTTATGGTTCCGCCTCAGGCACTGGGAGTACCTCCTCTCCTGGGAAGGCTACGGCACTGAAGAGAATTCCTGGGAACCAGCCGCCAACATCTTGGACAAAGGCCTTCTCCACCAGTTTCATCTGGATCATCCAGGTAAACCCCGGCCTCCAGGGAGGGGGCGTAGGAGGGGGGGTACTGTTACGGTCCCGGACCGTGCCCCGGGACCTGCACTCACCATGCGGCCCGGTCCGACCGTGGGAACGCCTTCACTTCAGCCTCCCAGGCCCGAGATGCAGCCCTCCGCATTGTCCTCCCTGTGAGGACACCGTGGAGGGGCCAGCGCGGGAAACCTCGGACAGCTCTCTGCTGGCGTCAGATGCTGCTGGGCTATTTAAACCCGGCAGCTGCAGCAGTACCTCGCCTTGCAACGAGGTTCACACAGTTCCTCTGTGTCTCTAGTTGCTGCATTGGACTCCGGTCCGTCTCTGCTGACTCCTGGCATCTGATCTGGCTCCGTCCCTTGCCTAAGTCTTCAGCATCCGCCCCTGGCTTTGGTTTGTCTTCTGTCTTCTGACCCGGCTTCGTCTCCTGACTTCGTCTTCAGCTTTCGTCCCTGGCTTTGGTTAGGATCTCTGACTTCTCGCTTCTGACCCGGCTCCGCTCCTGGACTCCGACTTCGGCTTCTTCCACCACCGCAGGTATCTGGTACTCACAGGCACAGAGGATTCTCCTAAGACCCAGCAGCTTGGGCTCTCACGGGCTCCTCCCGGGGGAGCCGAGGGCTTCCGAGGGTGAAGACTCTCGCCTCCTGGGTCCAACCATCCTTCCATCTCTCCGGACGCTGCCTGGATCCTTGGTCGCATAGGGTCCCGCCTACGTCCAAGAGGCCCGGGTCCCTACGGGCTCCTCCTGGGGGGACCTCGGGCTTCCAGTGGTGAAGTCTTCTCCGGAGCTTCTTCAGCACCGCCTCCCGGCTGTGACGTTTCCTGTGGGTTCCCACAGTATTCCATCCACCGTCTCAGTTGGCCCAAGGTTCCACAACCATAACAATTAAGGATGAAACCTCTCTTATAAAGTTTCACAAGTTATTAAAAGCTTTCTTGTTCCAGCAGGCCTCGACGTTCGTTCTACTGATGAGTTAACAACCCTGTGTTTTTTTTATTTGTTCTTGAGTTGTTTTAGGATTTCGGTTTTATGCATTCTAGTGGTTTGTCAGCGAGGGTATGTGGTCAGTATGATTTGACCAAAGAGGACAACAAGTGAATGAGATATTAATGCCAAGTGTTGTGGTGTTCCGTGCCCACGGCCATCCGCGTGCCCCCCTTCCTGAGCTCCGTGGCGGCCGCCGCGGCAGCGTCGGGGCAGATTGCCCTACCTCATGTGCCAGGGCCTCCGGGCTAGCCGCCGGGTTAGGAGCCGTTCCTGCTCCTCCCTCGCAGTAGCTAGCAGCTTTCCTCCACGGCCCGAGATCCAAGATGGCCACTGCCATCTTAGGCGCTAGGCCGCACCTCTTCACCAGAATTAAAGGGACCTCATCCCTTTAATTGTCTACAGCTGATTCCAATCCATTAGGCCAGAGGAAGTATAAAAGGAGACTTCCTCTGACCATTTCTTGACTTGGCAACTTCCGTGGTTGGTCAGGTCTGCTTGCTTCGGTGAGTTCTTGTGTCTTGAATCCTTGTTCCTGTCTCGTCTTGGTGTTCCGGTTCCTGACTTCGGATCGGCTAGCAGTGTTTCCTGGTGTGTGACTTCGGATTGGCTAGCGGTGATTTCTGGTTTTGACTTCGGACTGGCAAGTGGTGATCCCTCAGTGTGTGACCTCGGACTGGTGAGCGACGACCCTCTGGCACTTGACCTTGGACTTCTTCTTGACTATCGTCTCCAAGTGCCCACCTAAGTCCCAGCGGCCCGGTCCCTACGGGCTCCTCCCGGGGGGGACCGCGGGCTTCCAGGGGTGAAGCTCCAGCCAGCCCTTGCACTGAACGCTCGACCTCCCAAAGGTCCACCTAAGTCCCAGCAGTCCGGGTCGCTACAGGCTCCTCCTGGGGGGACCGTGGACTTCCAGTGGCGAAGACACACTTCCTTCCTCGACATCACGACTCTTCGTCTGCCTCTACAGTCGCCTCTGCCTCCAGTGCCGAGGGTCAGCTGGTCACGCCCTCTGTTCCTGCCTCGCCACCCGACGTGAGAACCTACGGATCTTCCTCCTAAGGTATTCCATCCTCCCGTCGGCCCAAGGGTCCACAAGCCTGAGCATAACACCAGGATTCTCATTTGTTTTTTCAGATTTTTTAAAAGAAGCAAAGTTTGAATTATATATATATATTTTTTTCCATGTTTTTAGTAAGATTTTAGTTATTTGTTTTTATTTGATGTTTTATTTCATATTGTATTGTGGAGATTGACATCTTTCTTTCATGCTTTCAAATCTCTTTCTTAAACACTTCCCGATGTAAAGAAGTTTGAACCTGAGAAGATAATTAGCCAACGTAGATGTTGGCTGTTTTGTGCGAAAACTCTACTGATCAAAGTAGCTGAGATCATTGGGACATCTATCTCCAAGCTTGCACTTTAGGATAAAAGTTCACATAGGCTGATCTGGATCATGAAGGCAAGGCAATTCATTGCTGATTTTCCACCATGTTCCAGACCATTCTGAGATATTCTCAGTACGAAGCCTTCGAAACAGGAAGTATACTGTGCAGACTTGATGAGCTTTACTGTCCTTATTTGTCATGATATTATTGAGGATTTCTATGTCAGAAGAGATGCAGAATCAGAAACAAACTCCTTTGAGATTGGTCAAAATGGCACAATTTTGTTTTTTGTTATAAACAGTCATTGGGGGCCACTTAGATTCCTGGTCCTTCACCTTCCCATGCGCTCAAGCAGGCTGGTAATTAGCAGGGAGACAGATGGAGGGAGAAGTTAGCACGCGTTGATATAGATTTTAATACCAAGTTAAATTCCTCTAAAATTATAAAATATTGACACCATTGTGGCATCAAGCAGGATAACATGACATAATTCCTGTACCACCCTGCACATTATAACTGCTTAAATGGCAACATGAGATACTTATGGCAGTTAGTGAAGTTAAAATATATACACTAGTATGACTGATAAGAGATTTACAGAAGCGTTTGCAACACTGCCCTGGAGGCAGCCTTAACCAGTACAGTTTTCAGGCTATCCACAAGGAGCATACAAGAAATCTATTTACATACACCAGTTCGAAAGGATACAAATGTCTCATGCATATTCATTATGGAGAGCCTGGAAAAAGAAAAAAAAAAAACCCAGCCTGGTTAGATGTGCCTCCAGGACAGTCATGAGAAACACTGGTTTACAAGGCAGTCTCTGTTTTTCTGTATAGCACGTATGCAAATCGCAGACCTGAGTTTTCTGGGGAGATCACAACTACATTTCCATGCATGCAATGGGGCTGAATCCAGGGCTGACTCTGCCTGCCCTTTTGACATGGAGCTATAGGGTCACCTTGTCTATAACTGTCTGTATGCTGCCTCATCCACACTCTTAACAGTGCCATTTGCCATATGAATGCACAAGTGGACATGCTAGCCAAAATACATCTCTTCAGCACTCTGACAAATATTGTATATGATAGGAATTACTAAACTAACAAAAGCCATGAACTGTGATATTATCTTTAGCCACTAATACCAGATAGGAAA
Source organism: Rhinatrema bivittatum (assembly GCF_901001135.1). Classification (NCBI taxonomy): domain Eukaryota; kingdom Metazoa; phylum Chordata; class Amphibia; order Gymnophiona; family Rhinatrematidae; genus Rhinatrema; species Rhinatrema bivittatum. The sequence continues at coordinate 13,373,933 of NC_042621.1, forward strand.
GTTAATCTTTTATCACTCTCAGAACTGAGAAGCTAAATTATCATCATATGTTCTTTGAAATGTGCTCAACTCCCACAAGCAGAGAATTTTGTTTTCATGTTTATATTTTTTTGTATAAACAACTGCCTATCAAATTGATAAGAGCTATTTTTAATTAGATAGCAAAGTTGCATGGTTAATGTTCCATATAAAAAGGTCCATAAAACATTGCAGAGTGAATAAAATATCTGCTTGTTGTTTATTTCAGGCATTCCAATGTAAGCCGGTATTCTCCCGTTAAGGGGACTTGATATAATAGCCCACCAGACATGACAGATTGATTAAAATGACATTGCCCAGTTTAAAAAATGGCACCAAATTGACAAGACAAAGCTGTATTTTTAATCAAGATCCTTGCACAGACAAAAAAAAAATGTTGTGGATTGCCCGTGTTCTATGCAAACACTTCTCATGTTGACAGCTACCTCTGGATGACTCCATCAGTGTACACTTTATCTCCAGCTGTCCAAGTAATTTTCCCAGGATCTCTCCCCTGCTTTTTTTTTTTTCTCACTCCCCTCCACACAGATGGATTAGAGCAACAAACGGCTTACATGCTGCACATCATTAGCTATCCTCCCTCACTACCCAGCAAATAACAACCGGGCTCTATCATCAGGACATTCATAACACCTTGACACTTTTACAGCTCTGCCAGAGCAATCTTCTCTTTTTTAAAGCATGGAGCTAATTCATGGAACACCAGTTGGAAGGCACGCTATTAAAGAGCCAGCTCTTTCTCTATCCCAGTGCTGCAAGGAAACTTAAAAATGCATCAGCTGGAAAAAACCAAAAGAATTTAATCATTTTTATCGTCATTAAAAAAAGATCACCTTGCCACACTTTCAGCAAGATGGTTTCTTTTGCTTTGTTGAAGCATGCCTCTAGTGAAAGATTTCTACAGGTAGGACATTCATTCACCCTCTGCCGTCTTCCTTAAAAAGCTGCGATTGCTGAAGCTGGAGTAATACAGCTTTACTCTGTGCTCTTCCGGGGCTTTGTATTGGGGTGAAAAGTAGCTCCTCCTCCTCCTCCTCCCAAAAGAACAGGTGTATGCTATAATGCTGCAAAGCTAAAAGGCTTGGGTTTGGATGTAAATATAGTCGCCTTTCCAAATCCAAGTTCAAGGCAGGTTATAAATTCAGGGGGAGCTGGCAGTAGTCGGTTTGGGTTTGACCAAGAGGTAATGGCCACAAAATCTTAAAAGAAAAAGCAGTGTTTGGTTTACAGACTTTTTCTTGCAAAAGATCATGTCCCACATTGCCTTTAAAGAGAACATGCACCAGAAATCCAGGAGTCTCTTCTTTCCTTGTTTCTATACGCTGATCGAATATTTATTTGATTGAATATTCTATGCTAGCGAATGCCCTGAAAACTAAGGCATATTTTTCTAACCGTTCCACATACACAGTATGAGCTCCTAAGTATGCATTGTAGGTGATTTCTCAAAGTATTTACTTACATTTTTCTTACCCTATTATTTCATTTTTATTTGTATTCTTAAAACTCCTTTTAGTCCGTATGTCTCCATATTTGTTGGATAAAAAGTGTGTGCTTTTCATGATGGTCACAACTCTTTTTCTTTCCTTGAGTATGTTCCAAGTTGTCCATGCCGTATTTACATTTTACAAGTATGTGTCATGCCTGCATTGGGTGTTTGATTGAAATTAGCACAGCAGACTCACAGTGGCAGGGGAGAAGTAATAGAGGGAGTTTTCAAAATCTTCAAACCATAATCTCTCCTCAGAAGTGAAATGATCTTAATGAAAAAGGGGACCATAATTAGTTTGTTTATATTAACTGATAACTAACCGTAGCATGCACATATTTTTTCAAGTACATCCTTAAGTTGCCTGTATAAAATATGCAGCCTGATATTTCAGCTGGGCAAATAAGTATTATTGAAATCAGTTTCTAAACTTCAGCAGCTACCAGGATAAAAAAAAAAAGGACCCTCAATATCTGGGGTTCTCAACCTTCGCTAGTTCAAGATGCATCATCAGCTGGTTCCCAGACACACAAAGGGGAAAAGCCCTTTAGTACATCAGGCCCTAAGTATAAAATCAGAAAACTCAGCACAGAATTAAATGAAGCTCAATCCAAGTTCAAATGTTCACAAAGCTTATGTTGTAAATGTGATTCTGAAAACAGTGGAAAACCAGAACTTGCCGCCCCTTGATATTTCTGTTTGGATGCCACTCTATTTCACATGATGCATCTGGAGGTCTTCAATGACCCTACGCTGGGCCCAGAAACAGTTTGGGAGCCACTCTCATGAGTGACAGAGCCAGGCAATCAAATACAAATACATCCTATTTAACAAAGGGCTGGTATATTTTGGGAGATCGTCAGTCTCCATATGAGAAAAATGTAAACGATCCTGTCATACTGGTATAGTATTGTTACTGAAAAGAACATTTTCAACTGTCAAAAGCACTTAAATATTGTTTTGCTTTGGAGAAGATTGGCATGGATGGTATAATAAGAGGATAGGAACTAAACTGGCTTAGGGAGAGGTCAATGCATTCTGAAGAGTGGATGAATTCGGAAATGCTACAAAGCGCAAAGGTTCTGATGGATGTTAGTGCCAGGAGCACTAAGTATGGGCACAGAATAGTAACTGACTCTTAACTGAGTAGTAACTGCCAACCTTTATGTTTGAGAAAAAGAGAGAGGGGCATGGATTCTCCTAAGGCTGCCTGCTGCCCGTTACCCTCCTGTCAACACCTTGGCTGCTTGGCTCTCCCTCCCCCGTCTGTGATAACATCCGGAGGGGCCCCAGGACTCCACAAAAGGAGAAGTTCTGTGGTGGTCGGCAGGCGTGAAGGATTCTCCCGAGGCTCCCCTGCTGCCGATTACCATCCCTGAACATCTTGGCTGCTCAGCTCTCAATCCAAGTGTGACATCATCCGGAGGGGCTCGAAGACTCCAGAAAAGGAGGCGCCCTGCAGGGTGCCAGTGCGCCGAAGCCGCAAATCTAAGGGCAAAGTTTGGATTTCATCCAGCTCTGGGAATTGACTTCTGGCTCTCTTGCCCCCTTCTTGTCAATAATATAGTCAAGTGAAGAAGCAGAGTTCAGAGAATTGCTGTTCCTGGTCCTTCCAGTTGACAACTATTCCCCAGATGTTTTCTGGAGTTTCGAGGCGAGGGAATTCAGGTGCAGCGGTTGCTCAGTCTGAGGCAGAAGTCAGTCTCCGCCAGCACCGAGTCTGCGGATGGACATGAACGCTTTTTAATCCAGGAGCCCAGTTCCGAGATTCAGACACTGAACTCAGGTACAGGAGAGCCCTCGGGTGGGCAGGAAATACCCTCGTTTGACTCTGTTCTGCAGAGACCTGCAAACATTGGTGTTGAAGATGTGAGGCAGGCCATAGTAATTTTGGAGAGAATTGTGAGGAGAAAGCTGGATGAGTTTTCTTTATCTATTGATTCCATCAAGGAATAGGCTATTGCTCAACAATCTTCTATATTAAGCCAGCAAGAGAGGCTTAAAATTATTGAGAATGATTATTCATTGAATCTGCTTCTTTTTTGGATGTCACTAATTTTAAAAAGCATTTAGGATCTCGGGAAAATAAATCCAGAGTTCTTAATTTGCACTTTTTAAACTTTCTTCCTTCCTCTCTGATTGGTCCTAGACAGTTATTAACTCAATACCTGAAAGATATTCTTGGTATTTCTGATAAGCATATGCTGTCTATTTCTAAGCTATATTATGTGTCCAATATATTAACATGCACGATAATCTACCTGTCACTTCTGTCATCCAGTCTGATTCTCTTAACAAATTTTCTAGAACAGTCTAATGATGTTATAAATGATCATGCCACTCTTTTGGTTACTTGTTCTTTGAAAATGGAAAAAACGTAATTGAGGTTATTCTTTTATAATAGAGAAGCTCTCTTTATGGGCTATAACATTCATATTTTTCCTGATGTGGCTAGACAAATGCAAAGTAGAGGTAAACAGAGTCACACTAAAGGGGGGGGGGGCAGCGGGGGGTGCCATTGCCACCAGCAGGAAGGTCCTGCAGCAGCGCGGAACAGTGATGTGGCGGGGGAAATCCCATTAGCGAAAGCAAGGACTTGCAGCAGTGGCAGAGGCCAGCGCTGCCACCTGCATTTCCTGGAGCCGGGGGGGGGCAAATAACGGGCCTAGCGTTGCCGCCGGTGCTCCCTGAGCCAGCGGCCGAAGAGGCCCAGTATTGCCGCTGGCGTTCCTGGAGCCAGTGGCCGAAGAAGAGGCCCTGCGGTGCCGCCGCCGCCAGTTGAAGAAGGGAGAGACTGGCCCTGTGAGCAGGCCCGGCGCCACCAGGTGTTCAGATCGTGCAATTGCACAGGGCAGCACACCCGGTGGAGCAGCATCAGGAGCAGGGAGAGGCCTGCGAGGTCGCCGGTGGGCCCCATCTCACCAGCAGCCCAGAACAGGAGTCGGTCCCTGAGGCCGCTGGTAGACCCCATCTCACCAGCGGCCGGGGAAAAAGAATTGGCCTGTGAGGCCACCAGTGGACCCCATCTCACTAGCGGCTGAAGAAAGAAGACGGAGCTCATTCTCCTACTACTTCACGGTGCCGGCGTTCACTGTCTAAAACACGCGCAGCTAGCACGCTTTCTATGCTGATCTCATGATGCATGAGATCAGCATAGAGGAAGTGCTAGGCTCGCGTGGTTTGATTAGCGCAAGGGCCGGCACTAGAGGAGGAGCAGCAGAATGGCTCCCAGTGGTGTGTGCATGTGTGTGAATAAATAAATGAGAGTCTTATTGGGGTGTGGGGATGTGGTGTGTGTGAATGAGAGCCTGACCTGGGGGTTTGGTGTTTGTGAATCAGAGCCTGACTCGGGGGGGGGGGGGGGGGGAGGGTAATGTGAATGGGAGTCTGAGTGGAGGCGGGGGGGGGGGGTATTACTTTGATTACTGGCAGCTGACGGCCCGAGTGCAGGAGATCGCTCCCGGACCCCCGCTGGACCACCAGGTACTTTTGGCAAGTCTTGGAGGACCCTCCTGACCCCCACAAGACTTGCCAAAAGTTCACCGGGGGTCCGGGAGCGACCTCCTGCACGCCGGCCATCGGCTGCCAGTATTCAAAATGGCGCTGATAGCCTTTGCCCTCACTATGTCACAGGGGCCGACGGTTAGACCCTGTCATAGTGAGGGCAAAGGCTATCGGCGCCATTTTGAATACTGGCAGCCGACGGCCGGAGTGCAGGTCACTCCCGGACCACCGCTGGACTTTTGGCAAGTCTTGTGGGGGTCAGGAGGGTCCCCCAAGACTTGCCAAAAGTCCCTGGTGGTCCAGCGAGGGTCTGGGAGCGATCTCCTGCACTCGGGCCATTGGCTGCCAGTAATCAAAATGGCGCCAATAGCCTTTGCCCTTACTTTGTCACAGGGGCTACCGGTGCCATTGGTCAGCCCCTGTCACATGGTAGGAGCACAAGATGGCACTGATGGCCATATGACAGGGGCTGACCAATGGCACCGGTAGCCCCTGTGACATAGTAGGTCAAAGGCTATCAGCGCCATTTTGAATACGGCAGCTGAGGGTGTGAGTGCAGGGGATGGCTCCCATACACCCTGCTGGACGACCAGGGAGTTTTGATAAGTCTTGGGGGGGGGGTCAGGAGGGTGGGGGGGGGGGGTTGTTTAAATTGGCTCCTTTAGGCAGCCGAATAATTCGGTGAAGATTAATTGTATTCATGGGGAATCGCGATATATTTCGCTTCCCCATGAATACAACGAATATGGCCCTATACTTTGCAGATTCCCAATTCGTAGGGAACGAATGCACAGCCCTAATGTGTATGTTTGAGCAAGATTTATGCTGTAATTCCTTTTAGATTTTGCTCTAAATAATGCTTTGCTCCTCTTCTGACTATAATTTGGAGTAGTATTGTTTTGTTTTTTTGGTTTATTTACTGGCTTTTACTTTTTTGTATTTGACTACTTACCCCCATTTTCAAGCTGAACTTTTCGCTTGTATTATTTTAAATGATAAAGTTTAAAAAAAAAAAAGAAATTAAAAAAAGAAGTCCAGTAATATATGGATATGATAGAGGAAGGAAGAACCATATTTTATACTGGCAGAAAGATATTTAGCAAAATAGCACATTAAAGACCTTAGGATGTAAAAGGTTTTGAAAATTGCTACTTTTCCACTCATAACTCTTTTGAGAATTCACTTCATAGGGCTGAACAGTTTTATGTGCATAAATGGGCTTTTGAAAATTGCTATGATATATGCTATTTTTAAGCATGTAACTCATTTGAAAATTCACTCTTTAGGTTTTTCATAATTTAGCATGGAAGTAGCTTGACTGGACCAATTTTTAAAAATTTGCAGTTTGCTTTTCAGTGTTGTGCGGTTTCATCACCACCTTCCAGCAATGGATAAAACAGAATAGAGCCATACTCATGAAGATCATTTTATACACACAGACCCAAAAAATGTATCACAATCGGGTCAATTTTCAAAATATGCTTAGAGGTTGATATTCAAAAAATCTGTCTGGATAACTTTTGGAGTTACCCACATAAAAACCGAGATTTCAGTATTTCCCCAGTCTCCAGCTAATCGTGTTCAGATAATTCATTACCTACACTGAATTTAGCTAGGAAAAGAGAGTTGGCACTGGGGGCATTCTGGAGGTGAGAATAAACTTCAGCTGGTGAGCACTGATATCAGGCTAAAGCTAGCCGAATAAGTCTGGCTGGAAAAATAGCTCCGAAAGTTACCCAATGGAAATATCCAGGCAAAGTTATTATCTGGATAACTCTACTGCTCACAAGCCCAATGAATATTAATCTCTCAGTGCCTAGGGCTCTAAATTTAGGGGATGTTCAGCCAAAGTGAGGTGTGTACATTTTCTGTTGAAAATTCACCTAAATGTAAGAACATTAAACTTAGGGGTCTATATATAGACCTTCAATTAATTTCCCTAGAATTAGGACCCGTAAGTTAGGCATCTAGTGCTGAAAATCAGTGTTAAATGGTTAATTTTTAAATTGCCAGTTTAACATTCAAGGTATTGCACAGGTTAGGTCCCTCATATCTGTCAGTCCAGTTATCATATTTCACTCACAGTCATAGTCACAGGCAGCTCTATTAACTGTGCTTACTATACATTCAATTCAACTTTCCTCAACTTTTCCTTTGGGATTCCATCAGTCTTGGTTAGCCTCTCTGTGGAGGTCAGGTTATGCTCAAACTATCTAAAACTGGTGAAGTCTCGTCTATTTCAATCCACTTTTCCATGAACTCTTGTAATTTGGGGGGCTCTTGTCCTGTGGTTTGTTTTATTTTCTATGGGGTGAATTTTCAAAACTCACACACACATGCTATTTTATAAACATCAAAAGTACAGGCGTATTTTCAGTCTGGCATGAACATTTGTGTGCAAACAATAGGGCCGTCTGGGGTTTTCCAGGGTGGGACCAAGTGGCACATGCGCAATTTGCTATTTTATGAAACTTGCGTGCATACATTTGTCTTATTCATTTGCATAATTTTACAGCTGCTAATTATTTTGCACAATTAGTATCAGACTGGTTGGGAGAGAGGTCTGGGGGAACTGGAGAAGGCCTGGGTGAACTGGTAGAGGTTTCAGCAAACTGGTGATTTCAATTATGCATGCATGTTTGAAAATATAACAACTTCTGAGATAGTCAATTTTTTTCACACGTAAAACATTTGCGCAGATGTTTTTAAAATAAATAGGAAATATAGTCGCTTTCAATGCATTGTAGATTTTCACATGTAAGGAAACATACACACATTTTATAATCTGCTTATATATGATACGCACAGATTACAAAATACTGTCGTAGACCTTTACGCGACCATATATGCGTATACATGGGGCCATGTGTATGAAAGTTACCCTCCATGAGTTTAGATTTTGCTGGTATTGCTTTGTGATTTTGAGGATGCTTGTTCATATTTCTTGTTTGTTGATTTTACACCTTCTATGGTCATATTATTTGCTGTAACCTGTCAAGAGGACCAGATAATGGTGTTTGTGGGGGGGATACAAATGTAACTAAATAAATATATACAAATAGATAGATATTAATTAACTTATTTTCCTTGCTTTGAGTCTGCCCCCATACCTGTCCATTTTTTTAAGCACCTAAATGTAGGTGCCTAGTGAAAATAAGAGCCTAAATTTAGTCACTATAGTCGCTTTTCAAAGGCACTAATTTAGGTGCTTAACTCCCAAGGTTAGGTACCTAAACCCTTTGAAAAGTGACAACATCATGTATATACATTATAAACAGTCACTCAAAACAGAATTTGGAGAAATCTAGACTAGCAGTGGTGGCCCGGCTCAGGTTGATGTCCATTTTAGATCTCTTACTCTACATTTTTTTTGAACCAATTCATTACCACCAAACACAAAATCATCATAAATATTCAATGTTTGCAAAAGTCCATGTCTCTTATTAAACAATATCTTAATACCTGATAATTGTTTCATTAAGAGGTTTGCCTCCTACCACATCAGGGTCACCATGAGATATTTCACCAGCTTTACAAATTTGGTTCTGCTGGAGAAATGTCTCACCCCAATTCCTCAATTATATAAAATGAAAAACGTGGAGTGCACTGTTTTGAACGGAGATGTGTGAGAATGGAAAGCAGACATCAGCATTAGATTTAGTGATAGTTTGGTGCTGTTTCTCTTAAAGAATTATGCAAGCTCTTTTCTACAAATATAAAGAGCTGGGACATTTTCATATTCTTTTATTCAATGCCATTGGAAAGCTTAACAAATGTGCCATTTTATTAGACAGATGCATATACTTAACTAACTTTAATGAACATTGGAATCAATCTAGTGGAGCGTGACACTTTCAGACATTGATTAGGTAAATCATCTGGAAAAAATGTAAACTGATCAAATATATACATCCACCTGAATTGTGTGGCATTCCAGTTTATGAGCGCAAGGCCATGGATTACTGCTGCAGCAGATTGGACCAGGCTGATTTGCAAAAGAGCATTTTTTTTTTTTTAAATACTGCCCATATTAGCATAATTTCCTACATGTTGCGTGATGAAATAAAACAGTTTCTCTTAGTAGCACGTACGTAGGGCAATTTTTAATATAAAAAGCAACCCAATGAACATTGCTATACACAGCTCTCTCACCAGGTACCTTTAGCAGCAGAATTCACAGGTTCATAGGAATTTGAAAGGGCCATGATTTGAACGCTTCTGTAATGGTCTCTGGAACTGAACTGTGACCACCATCTCATTTCACGTCCCTACCAACCTGAACTGGTGGCCTAGAGGTGAATGATAATATTTTGTATTTAACATTAGCATTTCTGTTTTGTTATTGACAAGCCAAGGGCAGTCTCACAAGAAAATGGAGATTCCCCAAGGCTGACCTCCAGAAACTCACTGCTGTACACTGAATTACCAGTGGGCTATATACTCACTGCTACCTGGAATAGACCTCTCAAAGCCACCTACTTGTAATCAAGAGCTTTATTCCGTGTTCAATGTTCAGTCCTCCACTTCACTTTTAAGACAGCAGGATCACCCCAGCATAGTACTTTACAAAGAAGGGCTCTGCTACCCAGCTCCCTAGGGACTTAGCATTAAATTCCCCACAGTACCTTTTGGCAGATTTAGTCCTAAAGCAGGTCCAGGTCAAGCACTTTCTTCTGGGCTCTCACTTGCCTGCCTCCCCATTCTTCTTCTCTCTGCCTGCAGGCAAAGCTTAAAGCTCACGCTGATTGTCCTGCAGACTTAGTTGTGCCAGTCCAGTCGGCCCCACCTGTTTGCTTGGTTGCTAGCTGGTCCTCTGCACAAGGTTGCCAGCAGTCTTATGCTTACTGGTGTGTCTGGTTTTAGGGTCCCCTGGTCAGCTCTTAAGCTGACGTTCTCCTTTTAGGCTAGTGATCCCTCTGAATATGTCGTCAGTGCTCCCTCTAACTGCTTTCCCACGTGTGAAGCTCCTGCTACATCATAGTTACTGATTTCATGCATCTGTCCACTAGAGATGTGAATCGGAACTGAAATCCGAACCGATTCTGGTTCCGATTCACATCTCTACTGTCCACAGGTTGCCCATGGATTCTCGCTGAAATTTTGTGTTTTTAAAAAAGGGAGATCATAAATCCTCAAGATTCGCAATAATGCAATTTTATCATCATTGCCATCAGAATCAAGTCTCCGGTCTCAACCACAGTATTCCTCTCCATAGAATTTGGTGGCACCAACCTACCAACTATTAGGCACCCCCCATTAAAACAATGTATAGTTCGCAAAAAAAAAAAATATATATAAACCTCATGCCCTAGGGACCTGGTATGTTAAGAGGTATAAAACCCAATGGCTTGAAGAAATCCATAAGTACAGTGGAGTTTGGTAAAAACACATGGACAGCCTCAGCCTAACTGCTGGAGATCATGGCCAGGCTGCTCACAGGCAGGGTCGGTGCAAGGGATTGGGCGCCCTAGGCACTTCAGCCTTGTGCTGCCCCCCCCCCCCCGTCATGCTGCCCCCAGCCCCGCCCCCCCCCGATCGCAGCCCTGACTCCTCCCCCCCCCCCCAAAGAAAATACCTGGTAGTCCAGTTGGGGGCCTGGGAGTGATCTGTTGCTCCTGGCGCCTCAGCTGCCACTAACCAAAATGGTGCCGGTGGCCTTTAGCCCCCACCATGTGACAGGGGCTACCAGTGCCATTGGTTGGCTCCTGTCACATGGTAGTGGCTAAAGGCCACCGGCGCCATTTTGCTTAGTAGCAGCCGAGGCCCCGGGAGCGGCAGATCGCTCCCGGGCCCTCTGCTGGACCACAACGGGGGCGTCGGGAGGATGGCGCGGCGAGGCGGGGGGCTGGCAGAATTTTGAAAGGGCACTTTTTGCCCTTTCAAAATTCTGCCACCTGCCGCGCCGCCCCCTAGATCTCAGCGCCCTAGGCACAGGCCTAGCTCGCCTAGTGGTTCCTCCGGCCCTGCTCACAGGGCAATCTTTCTCTGGACTAGCTAGAGAACTGCTTGTTTTGGCCTTCTCATAAATAATAATAAAAATACATAAAAACATTGTCGTCAATATTGAAAAGGGATTGTGTGGATAAATTTGGTTAGCCAGACAAAATCCAAGATTTTATTTTCTCCAGTTTATATAGGGGTAGATTTTCAAAAACGGCGCGTTCGTGTACTTTTGTTGGCGCTCCAGGCGCCAACAAAAGTACGTGGGATTTTAGTAGATACGCGCGTAGTCGCGCGTATCCACTAAAATCCTGGATCGGCACGCGCAAGGCTGCCTATTCCGTGTAGCCGGCGTGCGCCGAGCCGCGCAGCCTGCCGCCGCTCCGAAATCGGAGCGGCCTCAGAGGGAATTCGCTCTCCCCTCACCTTCCTCTACCTAACCCACCCCCCCGGCCCTGTCTAAACCCCCCCCCCCTACCTTTGTTGGGGGATTTACGCCTCCCAGAGGGAGAAGTAAATTCCCGCGCGCCAGCGGGTTAGACGCAACCCGGGGGCGGTTCCGGAGGGCGCGGCCACACCCCCGGACCGCCCCGGGCCGAAACCACGCCCCCGGGCCCGCCCCCCGAAACGCCTCGTCCCGCCCCGAAAACGGCACGCCGCTCGTCCCCGCCTCCCGACACGCCCCCCCTCGGAAAACCCCGGGACTTACACGAGTCCCGGGGCTCTGCGCACGCCGGTAGGCCTATTGAACATAGGCGCACCGGCATGCAGGGCCCTGCTCGCGTAAATCCGGGCGGATTTACGCGAGCAGGGCTCTTAAAACCCACCCCATACTGCCTAATTTACAGAGACTCTGGGAAGGTTTACAGAAACATGCAAGAAAAATACATTTAAATTCCGCATCCTGCCAACTGGCAAAACTGTAACCAGGTAAACTTTTTCTACAGGTAAAATCCAGCTGGATAAAAAAAAAGGCAGGGTGCAGTGACCTAAATTTATCGGGATAGTGCCACACTATTCAGTCCTATGCAGGTAAATTTAGGAGAGTAAAACTGTCCTAAAGCTACCCAGGTTACTTTACGTGGGTGTATTCAGCAGCAGACGTACCTGGGTCCATTTTCACTCCTCACACTGTCCCAGATGGACTAGTCTGTTGCTGATGACACATTTTCCTTATGTATTTATGCACGTTTCCAGTCTTCAAGAGCCACAGATTGTTATTATAAGGATAGAGAAGTGGGAAAAACCTAGTGCTAATTTAAATAAAGAGTAGTACTATCTCTCTGTATTTATAGCTAGCTAGCTACATGTGGACTTCTTTAAAAGAAAGTGACAACCATAAGTGAAAAGTCCTTAGCAGCACCTTCATGGTTTGGCAATGGATTATGAAAATGTAAGGGACACTACATCATTAGAGTCGAGTGTTGAAGATTCATTTATTATTTGTATTTGAATAATTTGTATACTTCTTTAGCGACAGTTGTCCAAGGCGGTGTACAACAGAGCAGTAAAAATGACAAATACAATCTATCATATTAAAAAAAAACCCCAAGAAATCAATCTGTACTTTAAAGAAAGGGCCTAGTGCATGTCTGTTTATGCAATCCTATGGGCAAACTTTTTCTACAGGTAAAATCCAGCTGGATAAAAAAAAAGGCAGGGTGCAGTGACCTAAATTTATCGGGATAGTGCCACACTATTCAGTCCTATGCAGGTAAATTTAGGAGAGTAAAACTGTCCTAAAGCTACCCAGGTTACTTTACGTGGGTGTATTCAGCAGCAGACGTACCTGGGTCCATTTTCACTCCTCACACAAGAAAGGGCCTAGTGCATGTCTGTTTATGCAATCCTATGGGCAAACTTGGTCCTTCTAGGAATAGCTTAACATATACTATGATAATGGGAGGTGGACACAATTCAAAAGGTGAAAAAGAAACCAGAAAATAAAACATTCTCTTGCATTTTTTCTTGCCCATATTCTCCCAACCAGGCACTATTTTGGCTTAGCATCTTGTTCTTAATTGGGCTGATAAAATACCAATTCTTCTGTCCCCCCAACTCTCGTCTGGAAAGATGAATTTGCTCTAATGGCACTTAACATGTGAGAGGTAACTGGAGCACTGGGGTTAAAAGTGATGTGCGTGCAAGCATGATAATTCAGTACAGTATTAGATTTTCATGCACGCACTCCAATTAGGAAAAATCACAGAAGACAGCAAGCTATTACTGAATATAAATAACAAGCAAAGTATCTGAGCTTTGACTAACGGCCTCTGTTTCTCTTTCTTTAACAGAAAAACACAATGCTGGAACGACAACTTCTGGCCTGGAAATTGCCATAAAGCACAACAGTAAAATAAAAACCCAAAAAGAGGAGAGGAGGAGCATTAACACAGCATCCGCAAGAATCTCTTTTATTTTTCTCTGGTTTTCTTTTCTAAGATGGAACAAAACATGTAAAGAGACTAGACATTTTTTTCTCTACAGGCAATGTTATCTGAGCATGTTCTTTTAATAAATCTTGAGAAAATAAAAAAAAAAAAAAAGACAAGACATTTTGAATATAATAAAAAAAATGAAGTTGCAACAGGAGAATGGAACTCCTCCCAACTCCTTTCCCCTCCACTCGCCAACAATGTGAACCCAGTGGGAGAATGACTGTGACTAAAGGAAATGGTGGAAAAAAATCTTTAACCCCCGAATGCATCCTGTGTCTTCCTAAGGAGTCAATATCTTCCTGCTTACATCTATATTATGTTGTAAGGAACTGTTTTGCAACGCACCTTTTATTACAAGCTTAAAAAAAAAAAAAAAAGCAATTTTGCAATATTTAATCAGCAGTGGAGTGACTGACTTTCTACTGTGTGTTAACATTTCAGTCAGCACTTGCTTTTTTAATTTGGTTTTTTTCTTTCACAAACAGTGCAATTATGTTTTCAGTTCTAGGTCAAAGAGGACCAGCTTTCTTTGCCATGCCCAATAAAACTAGATAGGGGAAACCAAATGCCTCCCTCCTGCAGCCCTCTTCCCTCTCACCCCAGCCTCCTATCATCTCCCAGTGAACATAGCTAGCAGCAAGCAATCACCAAAAACAAGGTCACGTTCTTTAAAGTAACTGTGTTTGTACATGTCAGTGACAAAAACTCTGCATTATGCTTCGTGTAACTTCAAAGGTGCCAAGCCGTTCATCCAAGGATATGCTCTGAGCAGGCTTCAATCAAAATGGAGAAAAACCAAGCTTCTCCAAGATCAAGAAAGAGATATTGCCCATTCAACTTATGGTGTTCCCCATGTCCCAGAAGTATTTCACATTTTTCACTGTGTTGTGGCTGCTGTTATTTTATTTAACATTAGCTAATCTGTATGGCAGGTCTATGGAAACCCTCTAGATAATACGATTGGAAAGCGTCCAAAGTTGGCAGTTTGGAGCGAGCACACGCTCTGACTGCTTTGATCCTTGCGGGCGCTCCCCCCGTTAGTTTGCAAGCCTGCCAGCTCTTTCTTGGACCAGTCGCTCGCTCAGCTCCCACAAAGCCGCCGCCGTCACTTCATTCTGGGCCTCTTGCGAAGGCAAGCAGCGACAGCAGTTATTAAAGTACATTCCTCCCAAGCTCTCCAGCTCTGGAGTGGTGGCACAATAGATGGTGGTGGCAGCTCCTTGTTGCTAGAGAGGGGTAAAAAAAAAAAAAAAAAAAAGGAAGAATGACAATTTTGAAAGCACATCAAATGAGGAAGTCAAATCTAAAAAACACCGGCTTTAATAATATTTGAAATGCAGATTGTGTGCTACGTATTAGCTATTATTTCTAAATTATAATTAGAGCCCTATCTAAATTGTGGGATGAACTTCCAATAGTCATGGCTAAGTAGTGGGCAAGAGAGATAAAATGGCAGGAAACAGCTGAGCGCTAGGTCCCACCAACATGGAACAGCGGACCAGTAAGGCCCTATTAAATTGCAGTTTTGCAGAAACTGTGAATCCCACAATATTAGTCCTCTATCACAATTTAAGTAGGGCCTTAAATATAATTATACATTTTCTGCAAACAAAACAGAATTTACATGGTTAATGTATGTTACGGCAATACAGACTGCGAGAAGCTATAACCCGTACTACCAAGAACACGTTACAATGAAGTACACTTCCTGTCGGACATGTTAGTATCGCTGTCGGTTCTTTGACCCCAGACTGAAAGCTGATGGATCAGGTTTCACAAACACCGGTTCTGCAGGGACTACAAACCAGTCTATTTTCTAGGATATCCAGCATGAATATTCTTGAAATCTATTTGCATGCCATGGCTCTGGTCAATTAACGTGCTTTGCCAAGCATGAAAATCAAACCTGGGTGCAGACACTGCAGACTAGAGCTGGGCCTGGCTCTAAACATGTAAACTGCTCACTCCAACAGTCAGGCCCTACCTACACAGACAATATTTGCCAAAACGGGTTTAGTGAATCCCTGTTGCTTTGCTTGAAACCCAAACCATTTCTAAGTAAGGGAGAGCAGAAAAGATTTTGACCTTTGGGAGAACTAACTGAGGTTAAGATGTGGGTGTCCGTAAATAGGGCCAATTTAGTAGAAATTGGCAACCCCTAAAACAGTTCTTGAGCAAATGATCTGGTCAAAAACTGATGAAGGTATGTTTAAACCTGTCTGCATTTCTGCAAACAAATACAAGAATTCCTTCAAATGACTTTAAAATGTTGTCCACTGGAGAATGCTTCCCTCTTAGTAAATCCATTTGAAACAGAAATGGGAAGATTTCCAAACGCTAGGGAGAATTGAATGAATTTTGTATTGTAACTTAAGAAAAGATAGTGGTTTAAACATGCCTGGAAGCATTACATTAATCAACTGGGGGGGAAAAATGGCTTTACCTCTCCTGCCTCCAGTATTTTATCTTCTCATCTCTCTACTGGTCATTATCCTGACACTTCTCTCTGGCCTGCTTTTCAGAATAACCAAGAACATTCAGACGAAGCCAGTTCTTAGCTCACATGCATGCAGAAAGTTATGAATATTCATTGCGGATAACCTAAAAACCTGACATGGTTGAAGATTTAGAGGACCGCATTTGGGAAATTCTGGCCTACTGTCAAAATATGCAAATCCACTCTTGCACATAGGTTTCAAATGTGTAATTAAACTGCATAAATGTTTTGTTTAGAAAGAAGTAATTCTGTTTATCTAGCCTAATAGTTGAATGTTAACACTGTCAGGGAAGTAAGAAGCCATGCTCTGTTTTGGTGTCTTTATATATATATATATATATAAAAAAGGGAAAAGCATGTTGAACCAAAATACCAGTACACTGAAGCAAGTAAATCATCAAATATTTTGACCTGGAATTTGCTATTAGAGAAGCTCGTCATGTTATTGTTACTGGATATGCAAATAGCACTATATTTAGACATTAAAAAGCATCATGAGATGCTCAGCCAATCAAGTTTCTGGTTTGGTAGACTATTTCAGATTTGTATATAACAAAGATGCAGTGGGACAGTAATAGACTAGAAGAAGGGGTTTATAATTTTTTTTTAAATAATAAGCTCCTATACATAAATCAAACTGTACTGTTCACAATAATAAAATAGGCACATTTACTGATGCCTGCTAGCGCTTGAGAGAAAACACCATCTTTTTTTAAACCATTTTAGACAATAGAACCACTCAACCCCATTTGATAATCTCGAGCATTTTGAGTCATCGTAGGGATCCTCTAGGTTTGCCCATCCCTTTCATACATTCTCTGAAACTTCGTTTGGAGGCAGTAAAAGAAATCCATAAGGGAAAGCATTTAATTTGCCTCAAACACAGAAGCTTTTCCTAATATATCTGACGGCAATTAAGGTCAACGCAGCAATGGGGGAAGTGGCACGTCACTGAAACCCAATGTTACGTGAAGGCCGTGTAAAAATATGAGGGCAGAACACAAGCCCTCTCTCCCTTAGACCAGAGAACATTGTGTTTGCCAAAAATGCCCCATCCCCCTTATGAATAAAATCTCCTAGGTGGATTTTTTTTCGACAATAAGATATCGTGAAAGCTTAAAAACAAATTCATTTATTTTTGCTCATCAACTTTCCAGTTTGGATATTGTCAGCATATGACAGAACAAGATGTCAGGGAAATCTAATCAGTAAACAATTCCATGGTGGTGAACCAAGAGTAAGCGTCCAATAACCAGCAATTTAATCACTATTGAATGACTTCCAAAGCCGGGCATTTTGTGCCAGGCGTGTTCATAATGGGAAAAAACATTACAATACCATATAAAAGAATTGTTAACTTTGTTAAAACTAAGTCTTAAAGAATGTACTCCTTGTGGCAATTTTTTTTTTTTTTTTACATGTAAACAGTAGAGTAAAAGAAACTTCAAGGAACCTAAACACATTTTAAAATTATCAGAAGCTGGGGTCAACCATCTTTAATGTGTAACAAAGGCAGTGAGTTAGAATGATGAATACACAGGATAAAGAATTTTTCAGAAGCCCAACTGAATGTTTAATTATGCTTAAATGCCACTTCCGATCCAGTCAAACATTTGCAAGCTGCCAGGCTAACCTTATGCCATCAATCTTTGTATATATGCAAAATTACCTAGGAATCTTTGGATTCTAAAGGGTGTCTTGGTAATAAGGATTCATCAGTCTCTTTCGCAAATCATTTGTCGGACATGTGGTGCAATCTTAAAACTGCAGCAGCGTGGGATTTAAAGCAATTGCTGTTTATTTAGTGGTGAGGCTAAAGTCTTGCTACCTTCCAAAAATCTTTTGTTGGTACAGATGCACTAAGCAGTTTCGGGGGATTGAACTGATATTTGGAGGCCTAACATTTTAACGGATGGCACTGAATTTCAATTAATAATGTATATCTCTGGGCAGTGGGGAGTTATAAATAAGCTGTCAGTTGCAGACTAAAATATCAGAATGCTTTCACTGGTATCCACAGGATAGCCTGTGTTATGGGTCTAGAGATTCCTTATTATACTGTTGGATGCCTTCTCAATGACTCAACTTTGGGGGAACATGTAAATACAGGTTATCATTTAGGATGAAAGGACATGACCCTGACAAGGCTGGGTGAGGTTAAGCCGAGTGATGAAAACTCCACAATTTAACTACAGAGAATCTAATGATATTTACAGTGGAGACATATAGAATTCTCCAAATATTTTAATTTTACATTTTTAAACTAAAATCGAAAAAGCCTCCTGATAAAGCAATACCACCAAAATGTTTTCAATGGCTTCCCTATAATCCATTGCTCAGACTAGTTTATATGCCAAGCTATAGAGAATGCAATGGTTATAAAATAAGTCATTAGATTGCTTTAGTAAAATTCAATATTTTATTATTAAAGTTGTGTCAAGGTTAAAATAATTAATTGCAAAGTAATGGAAAACATTTTTGGTGACAGATTCCTTTAAGCAATTGCTGGTCCAGCAGTTATGGAAAGGGCAAGGTACCATAGGAGGACGACCAAGGCCAAAGGTGAAAAGGCAAGAGGCCAACAAACCTTGCAAGATTCTAAATTCCAAGCGATGCAAGCCATCGTGACCAACAGCTACCTTTACACTGAGCTGTTTTGACAAAATTAAAAGTGAAGGTCTGCCTGTAAACTTCCCATGCTTTTGTTGTTATTCATCTTGGGTCTGTTAGGAAAAGCAAACAGTTTCCAAGTGCAAACCCAGCAAAGGAATACGGCAGCACTGGGAGCACGATATATGGAGCAGAATAATTTATTATACAGCCGTGAAGGAGATGAGGTAATGTGAAGACATTTCACATGGTGGAATAAATGGTAACCTCCACACCCTCTCCATTTTTCCATGGCTTTCAGAGCGAGCATGCAGTGGAGTTTAAAATTGCCCTGCTGGAAGTACTTTAGGACTGCAGTATTTTTAGGGAAATTGTTACCTCAGAAATTGATTGATGTTAGTTCCATAAAAAAAAAAAAAAAAAAGGATTGTGAAGATCATTCTTTAAAATCAAACCAACCACATAAGATAGTTATGTCTATTTTCAGCTCAGCTCATGCTTGATATATGTTAACAAATTTAAGGGCTTATGTATTATTATGCACTATGCCTGGTGCACCTGTTCATGAGGTTTTAAAAGCACCCGATTTACTAAGGCCCGACCATAGGCCAAAAGTGGCATTTTTCAATGTATTATGCAAGTATATTAAAAATGAATGCACCTGCATTTGCAAAGCATGCAAATGGCATAATAATGATTTCCCTTCCCATTACCATGTTAATTACTAAGAACTCTGGACCAATAGCTGAATTAAATGTTTCCTTTTTACTGCATTATTTTTAGCTTCTTGTCTCAGCTGTAATTACCTCCTAACACACTGACCCAACATGGTAAGAATTAAAGATTGCCAATGGACCAACAAGAAAAATCAGCTCCCCAGAGCCCTGGATTCCTTCTTGAGGCATCATCACCCACTCAGACCTGCAAACGTCGCCCTCCTCCCAAAACATCACCCACTCTGCTTTCTTAGATCTACTTACCGCCTACCACCAGGCCAAGTTGGCAAATGGATTATGTCTTACCTCATACTGGTTTGGCCTCCAATATAGATTTGGTGTTGCAAAATTCAAACCATATGCAACCAGGCAGCATCATATCTTTGCTGGAGGCTGAAATGGTAACAAGTAGGATCTGTCCTGCCAGCTTGGCCTGCTGGTAAGGGAGCAGGGAGATGGCCACGGGTCAGTTTTGGTTAATGTGGGTATGCAAGGGGGTGGTATGTGGTTCATGTTTCCACGAGTTGAATGAGCACTTTAACTTTCAGCTGATTAACGCAGGGGAATTACATGGATATGCACAGTGCTTGAGTCCTGCATACTTTCATCTTAATACATTCATTAGGCACTAAACATGATGTACTGAGCACATTCAGAAAGCATGCTAAAATTGGCACTGCCAGTGCTAGCACACTTTTTGTACATAGCCCTGAAAGCTTATTACTGAGTTTATTTATTTATTTGTATTTATTAATTATCCATCTCAGGGTGTTAGCCAATATACCACAAAATGATCAAAAAACACAATAATGAAGTAAAAGAGAAAAAAAAATGTGATAGATACTGGTTATCGTTTAGGATGAAATGAGATGGCCCTGACAAGGCTGGTATTCAGTGGTGAATTATAGTGTGAAGGGATTGCCATTGCTAAATTGAAGGGAAAATGAAAGCTTTTGCCCTTCCAAATATGAGCTAATAAAAGATGACATAAGATAAAACTTCGCTTGACTTACTGTTTCACATGTACATGTTTTAAATAAATAAATAAAATCCCACACCCATGTGCCAGATTCTCCCTTCCCTCAAACCCACAAGAAAACCTTGACCATGACGGCTCAAGGATTCTGGTTAGAACATTTTCTGCAGGACAGAGAAAAAAAAAAACCCAACTGAAACTTGAATGATGTAAGTCTTGAAAGGGAAAAGTTAAGCAACAAGACCCAAAAGGTTGCGCAATAATGATGGATTATTGCATACCTCACTTATGTTGGCCTCTGGTCTTGTTCTTTTGCCACTCCAAAATGCAACAATCTGCATAAATAAAAAGACTGGCCTGCTATATTGATATTATAAAATGGAGTGAGCGTAGTAACTGATGAAAAGAGATTGGTGATTAGACTTCTCATGCATTTACTAGCTATTGTGGACAAGGCTGTGTGGCAGTGGGTAGCCAATCAATTTATACCATTTCTGTTTCACATTTTAAAGCCTTTTCATAATATCAAATACAAGAATATGCAGGAGTATAAATATCTGCTGGTAAAATACTGGATACTAAGACTCAAAGCTATAATATTTGTAATGGTTAATTACCTGCTTCATCAAGGTTTTCCCCAACCCCCATCCTATAATGATGTAGCTGGTTCTAGCTTTAAAAAACAACCACCCACCATTGATTCAATTCAAATGCTACTTTTCAGACAATGTTACACACTGAACATTCATGATAGACTATCCATAGTCCAGGAAATAATGTAGACATTAATATGTATATAAGCAAGTTATGTGTGAATATGCTCAAGCAGAATATGCACTCATTACCTAATTGCTATTAGCATTACAAGAATATGATTGAGTTATGCTACAATATATGTATTTTTAAGAATTGTTCAAAAATATCATTTATGCAATAATCAAAATATTTAACTAATGTTCATATAAATGTAAGTATCAGCCTTTTGGTTCAACTCTGTTTTTCTGAATACTGTACAAACTACAATTTAATCATGATTATTTACACTGTACTTGCTTACCTGCATTATAGCACAAGCATATTTACCACAAATGTTGCATTTTAACACAATGTACTATGCCATACGGGATTTAGCAATAGAGCAGTGTAGATGGGAACAGCAAGGCAGGTTAAGTGCGCCACTTGGTCCTTGGCTGCCATCATCTAATGTTACTGCGTTATTTCATGTGAAAATAATTCAGCTTATTCCCCAAAATGGAACCCAGTATAGGTGATCAGTTCTGTTGTGAAGTTAATATAAAAAAAATGTTTAGCCCATTTGTTATGACTATGGCAGACACTTTTAATGAAAAATTGAAGAGGCCAACCCTGGAACACCAAAAATGAATCCTCATGTATGCCACATGTATGTCTTGGACTTGTTCAGTTAAACGTTCCCTTTGGAACATACTGAGCTGAAAATAACCAGATGACAATTTCTATGTGGCACAGAGCAATGGTGATGTTATTTTTCCTTAGGTCATACTTAAGATCCATTTTAAACAGATGCTAACAGCATGCTGCCAACCAAAATGTGAAAAGTGCAGGTCACTTTTGGATGTGGAAGGGTCCCAAGGTGATTGACATTTTGCATTTTCTAATGACCGGCTTTTCTAAGGTGCAAAATCAAACCCGGATTTCAACTTTTAAACAGAAGGAAACCTGGATTCAATTTTTAACACTGTGTACAAATGCAACAGGACAAGGAGAATTTGTTGACAAAAAATGTTTCACTCCTAATCTTGGCTGACTTTGAAGGACTTTATTTTTGCTGTTTTTTGAATGCTTAACCTTAGCTGAAATATAAATAGTATTTTTATAACTCTTGCCAGACAAAATAAGCCATCTTTCCAGAGATAATGCTGCAAAAGAATTATATAAAGAAAGGAAGAATATCACCATAGTGAGCAGATACCAACAACTGACTTTTTCCCTTGTTTCTTGGTGAAACATTATAACATGGGTCACATTTTAGCTGCTGTACTGCAGACAAGCAGAGGGTCATAAAGGAAATGATTAGACTTTTTAGGATAAAACTAGAATATTAGCAAAAGGTATGTACGGTGACTGCTATAAAAACAGTTCTTTGGTAGATATTTATCAACAAAAAAAGGCAATGACCAAGGCATGAAAAAAAGAGACATTTGCAGTGGGCAGTTCCACCATACATACTCCGTTTACAATCTCTGATCTGGCCATAGAGATGTCAAACACCTATTCTCCCAAATACACATATGCCATTTATTTGCCTTCAGGCAGCTTTTAGATTTAAATATATTTGCTTATGTTTTAGGCTAGTACAAGCCTGGGCTCGAGTGCTATTGCAGACATGAAGCTTCCACCACTTCCTAGTGGGGTGATTTTGCATGTTTAAAAACTTATGTTTACAAAAAGACAGCGGATACGTATCAATTTAAAAATAAAAAAAAAATCCCCATTTATAAACACTGGCTAAAATATTCCCCTGCAAAATCCACTTTAAAGAGCCAGTGTAGGTGATCATAGTATCTCCCTCTTATCATGGTGGTTATCTCCATTTGCCACATAGTATGAGGAAAGGTCAGATACTTAAGTGTCCAGAAGCTTATTATCCAAAATATCGAATGATGTGATATCAAACAGACAATACTGTGTTTTCTTATGTTGCTCATGGTCCCCTGTCATGGACTGTGTTTCGCTGAGCTGTGTTGAGAGAGATCTTAATCTGTCAATGAATGAACAATAAAATGTATATAAGAATTCCAAACAGGACATGGAGAGCAAAAACAAGATAAAAAAACACAATCAGATACAAATGCATTAATTCAGCATTTACCAAATTTACGGAGGGATACACATGTACATTGTGAATGGCACATCAAGCGAAAGTTCCGGTAAAGTATGTTTAAATAAGTCAGAAACGTGCCAAATTAGATGATCATGAGAACCTCAATTGTCAATCAACAAGGGGAGGGCGGAGCCATATCAGAATGGTCATATACATCAATTATATGTAAACCATAATGAGACAGTTCAGGGCACAGTGACATAAAATAGAAAACTAAAGCAAAGTAGACATTATAGAACATGATGTTTCCCTCAAAAAAATACCGACCATTCAATGTTATTATTTAATCCATGGGGGGATACCATATTCAGGATATGAATCTATCTTTGCTCATGTTGCATTAGAAAACATGAGAAATCACCTCCATGGAATGAATAAGAACCATAGTTCAAGTGCAAAAAAATAAACCTGTGAGAGATGGTGCAGTTTCTCTTGCCAATGTTATACGAGAAGCGCGTTTTCATGAAGTTGTCGAAAACAGGAGCAATGTTCAAAAATTCTTGTCCTAATACAGCATGATGTCTGACCCACATAGATCAGATAACTCCTTTAGATGAACAATCAGTTGCAGACCGAAGAGGTAACTTTCTTCCAGACGAAGTATCAATAAAAGAAATGAATAATAAAAGAAATAAATCAACATTAAAGAAAAAACCCAAGCTCTGCAATGTCTGCAAAGTTTATGAACAGGCAGCAGAATTTTTGAACATTGCTCCTGTATTCAGTTTCTTCCTGAAAACGCGCCTCTCGAACAATATTGGCAGGAGAAATAGCACCATCTCTCACAACTTTTTAATGTACTTATATGTTCTTATTCAATCCATGGAGGTGATTTCTCACGTTTTCTAGTACAACATGAGCAAAGATGGATACATATCCTGAATATGGTATCCCCCCCCCTTGAATTAAATAACAACATTGAATGGTTGGTAATTTATTTTTATTTTTTTGAGGGGAGCATCATGTTCTATATTGTTTACTTTGAATGCTTTACTCTTTCTGTTTTATGTCACTATGCCCTGAACTGTTTCATTATGGTTTACATATAATTGTTGTATATTTTGACGGTTCTCATATGGCTCCGCCTTCCCCTTGTTGACTTGACAATTGAGGCTCTTGAGACCATCTAATTTGGCACTTTTTGACTTATTTAAACACACTTCACCGGAACTTCTGCTTGATGTGTCATTCACGATATAAATGTGTATTTCTCTGTAAATTTTGTAAGTGCTGAATTGATGCGTTTGTATCTGGTTGTGTTTTTGATCTTGTTTTTGCTGTGTCCTGTTTGGAATTCTTATATACATTTTATTGTTCATTCATTGACAGATTAAGGTCCCTTTTGATGTTCAGAGAAACATGGTCCATGTTGGGGGACCGTGAGCAACAAAATAAAACACAGCATTGTTTATTTGATGTCACATCGTTAAGCTGTACTTAAAGAGTTTGGATAATAAACTTTTGGACGCTTATGCATTTGACCTTTCCTCATACTATGTGGCTATGATTCGATGGTTTGGTTCTCCACTTTTCTTGATGGTTATCTCCATTTGTATGCATTTGCAGACTTGGGGAAGCACCACAATTACTATCCTTCAGTTCAATAGGACAATTATGGAACACATATTCGTCCTTCTGAAAACAAGCTTTTATTGCATGAATAAAATAGATTTTTTTGCAGCCAGCTCCTGCCAAAGTATGCAGTGTGCAAGAGACCTTTTTTTTTTTTTTAATTAAATGAATTGAATTCAACATAACACATTTCCCTAACTCATTATTTTCTTTCTTATTTCTTTATGAACATTTTAAAAACAAAATTTTACCCAGTAAATAAAAGATTTCAAGTTTTTGGTGATTTATCATCGCTTTCTATGAAGTTGGGCTGTGCAAATGCTTTGCAGAATATTTATGTGAAGCAGTATGGTGGCTGAAGAATTTTTAACTGACTTCATGGTCAGAGCATGCTCGGGTCGCTTTTTTCTACCCAGTTCCATAAGTCGACAATGTCAGGAGAGTGACTGCATATCCAGTAAGGAATGAGGCTCAAGCATAATGCAATGGAAGCTGCTAAAAGTATTATGCAAATCTGCGTGGGGAGCCAATCTTTAAAATCTACATTTGGGTTTCGCAAGCTATGCAGGGCCTGTGAGTCATGCTGCTCTACTCCCTTTTTTTGCCAAACTCAGCGAATATCTTTCTGCCAGTAACTTCCAGAGCGGCAGCCGCATTAGCCCGTAGCAGCAAAACGGCCGCAGAGTTCTGGTGCTTCGTGTAGGCTAACGGATTTATTGAGGCAGCAGCTTTTCAGGACAAGAGTCCATTTTGTCCGATGCAATCAGCTTTTCTAAGTCTTGAATTTAGGTGAATTAAGCCTTTAGGGTTCAAAATTTATGCTTGATTTATGTTGATCATTATACTGCATTTAACATATAAAAAAACACACAGGGTGTCACAATGGGGCCAAAACATGGCAAGAAATTAACTATTTACTCTGTCTTCCAGAAACTAATCAAGGGAATGTATTTTGCAATAATACAAACATAGCAAACAGGTTTCTAATGTCTAGGCTTAGATCTCTAAGTCCGGCATTTCTCTATAATGTATGTGTGACTTCCGTAGATGACCTGTTGTAAAGTGAGGCCTGTTGGTGCATCTTTCAGGCTCAGAGACACAGGCCTTGTTAATATTTCATTTAGTACATAGAGTCTCATTTATATTACTTCCATAATTAATGGTGATAGCTTAGGCACTGCCTTTACAAGGAGGGAGAGGGAGAGAGAGGGGAAAGGGGAGGGAGAGGGAGAGAGAAAAAGTGCGCCATGCAAGTTGGGCCATGGATAATGAGAAACAGGTAGTACTTCATTCACCAGCAGCTGCTGCTAGTTAGTAGGGAATTATTGTGTGTACTGTCGCTTTAATCGTCAGGGTAAATAATGCTGCCACTGTGTTAGTGAACATTTTAAAGCACTTGATGCAAATAGACTAGAAATAAAATTTACCTTTACTATGCTATACCTTAGCAAAGAAACTTTAAAAAGGTATGTCTTAAAAAGAAAAAAAATCTTTGCGTTCTATCATGCAAATGTGATCCTAATATGCATGTGCTGAGTACTCGGCTACTGGATTTTTAAAGTATACAATTATGCTGCCTTTCTCTTCCGTGTAGACTGTAAATAACTGTAGAGCTTTCTCTTGTATGTAAATACCTGTAAATACTAACAAGTTATGCATGCTGATATTCTAGGCAATTTCAGGTACTTTTATAATCAAAAGGCATGTACTTAAACTGGTTTGTTAAAAAAAATACCCTCAACTCCAACTCTTTAAAGCTTATTAGAAATTAAAGATTTCTTACTAGACTGGTGGTTTTTATCTGATTTGCTTTCTTTAATGCTTATGAAGGGATAAGCTGTTCATTCTCTCCTCCTCTCTGTCCTGCTTTATTGATTTTATATTTGCGCAAACAGCAGCAGATGTGATCCAGACTAGGTAACCGCCTTGGTTTCCTGGAATTGCAGCTCTCGATAAGGGCTTGTGCCTTACACCCTATCCTCAGAGAACCAATCAGGAAGCCTCCAAAAAGCCTCTGCTTTTTTCCAGATCAGCTGAAAAGTGTGTGTGTGACTGTTTGCGTGTGTTTATGTGTGTGTGTATGTGTGCACATGTATATGCGTGCGTACGTGCGTGAGTGCATGCGTGTGTGGATTAAAGACCTACCCTGGCGACAGTACCAAGTGGCATGGCAGCTACTGCACTTCAGAGCTCTCAGAAACCAAATCTGAAGGTCTAACGTTTTGGTCAATGCAAGATCTAGCCAAATTCCGGTTAATAGAATCCACAAACTGACTATCTCCTTATTCTTTGTAAGTTTCCCAAAACTTAATTTTACGTTGTGTAAGTATTCCTCAGGGGCTGAAAAGTTTCTTAAGAAAAAGCAAGACATAGGTCTTATGCTCTCAGCTGCAGCTGTTCTATTCTCTGAAAGCTAGATTTTAAAACCTGCGCACATGGGCGCGGCTATTTTATAACATGTGTGCGTCGGCACGCGTATGTTAAAAATATGATTCCCGCGCTCAGATGCGTGCCAGGTTTCAAATATCGGCGCTCACGTTTGCGGTCGGGTCACGACTCACATGTGCAGGCGGGGGGGGGCGAATTTTGTAAAGTACGCGTAGCAACGCGATCGGGCCTTTTCCCCAGGTCCCTCCCAGTTCCCTCCAATTAAGGAGTGGACTGGAAGGGAACTTTCCTACATCCCTACCTACCCTTCCTTCCCTTTCCCCTCTCCTCCCCAACTCCTAAACTAACCTGATCTATCCCCAATTTTTTTTGTTTACTTACAAGTCCTTCAGAGCAGAAGTAACTTCCGCACGCTGGCCAGCTTCCGGCGCATGCTTCCCTGGGATAGCGTCTAATGGCGCTGTCCCGGCCGGCCCCTGCCCCACCCTTATCCCACCCCCGGCCTGCCCTTTTGCGCAATACCAGCAAATATGCACGTGGCCGGGCCATTTTTAAAATGCGCTTGGCCCGGCCACGCGCGTATCTGCCGGGATTTGTGCGCGCCGGTGTTTGAAAATGTGGGCGTGTGTGGAAATATTCTTCAGATTGCTATTTCCAAGCAAAACCTATTACATTCACACTATCAGTCATTTTTACCAGTATAATAACTGAATAGATTCAATGCAATTTTAGTTTGGATGTCCTATTTCATGGTTTTTCTTTTAATGAAGACTTTTTTTTTTGTGGCCACACTATTTATAGCAGGCAAAGCCCCGTGAACTGTATATTACCCTCACCACTGACAAACCGATCCTGATCATCTGCTTCAATTAATTTATAGCACTGGCAATTTTTTAATTTTTTTTCCAGGGCCAGATCCAACAATATTGCATGTGGAAAAAAAATCCTATTAATTAGACTCTAATCAGTGTTATCCCATTGTGGAGATCTGCTAAGCTCTTAATGATAAATGGCACATTTGCAAATTATCTGAGCACTGATGAGGAGCTAGCAACCTGCAAGTTTCAGTGACTTTGAAGGACTGCACTGCATGGCACATCTGGCTCATTACTTGATATGCCTGCCAGATTAGTGCATTAGTATATTAAGGATCTAATAAATTGACTAACAAGCATTTGATGAAAAATGGCTACAACATCCATTATAGTTAGCATCACCACCAACAAGATTACCACGTTCTGATGGCAGAGAAGCCTTGCACAGTGAAGTTAATTATGTTCTTTCTTACTTAACCAAATCTCTTAGCCCTGCACCAAAAGAGCAATCCATGAGTGTTTGCATCAGTTTTGACAGACCTCTTTGTCCAAGAAGCCTCCACTTCTAATTTCTAAAACCTCACAGATGTTAATTCATCAGCTGGGCCACTGTGCAGAGTAGGTGACATGGGTGTTTCTTAAGAATGATCAAACACGTAGAGGAAAAAAATGCCCAAATTCCCCTTTGGTGTTGCAGAAATGGGTCTTCATTTTGTTGTCATCATTTTGTAAAATTTATCTCTGGTCCACTAAACAAACATACGCCAATAAGAGAGCACATGCCATGCATGTCATTCCTCCATTCTTGCAAAAGCTGCACTTCACTTCTTCCAAACTTATCAGATGTATAAAGGATATAATTTTAACACTGCCTAAACTCTATCTTTATCATTAGAGATAATACATACAGTGTATGTGTGTAATGTGTATGTGTATGTGGGAAATGTGTATGTGTGAAGACGCACCTACCTATCTCATCTGCATGTCACAGGGAAAAATAAAAGGTAAACAAAAGTATTACATTTTTATGTCACTTGCTATGATTAAACTATTTTAAAAGCCATCTCTATGGGTAACTCAGCATTTTACCTGCAGGCATAACCTGTTAAAAAAAACGTCTGACTGATATATGGGTAACCTCATGCATATATGTCCTGTACGCGTGTAGGTTTACCCGGGGTGAGCAGAGGCGTTCTTTTGGGCGGGATTTAGATGTACACACTTACTTTTGGATTTTCAAAAGTATGCTCGTGAATTTTCCCCCAAAATGTTACATGCATAACAGCAGGCATAATTGTAAGCAGGTAAACTGGGTGGGATTTATGCATGTAAGTTCACTTTTAAAACTGGTATCTAATGTGCATTTTTGCTGTCTAATTTAGGAAGGCAGTTTGAAAACTACCCCATAGGTCAATGTTTATACACAAAGGTAGATCCCTATCATATGCAACTATGTAGATGAATAGCAACCTGGACTTTAGAGGAGCAGGATCTAGTGGCACATTAACAGAACTGTAATATAGTGAAATCTATAAACCCTTTCCCCCCAAGATTACAGCTTCCAGGAAAATGGTGGTCGATGATGAGGATGGTGCACTATTGGTAAAAAAAAAGCATAGGCATTGATACAAATCAATCTCATTTAATCTGTGTCATGTGGGACTATGGCACCCACTGCCGGTGATACCACCATCTGACATGCACATATTTTTAAGGTTTTGTTGGCACATATCCATGTACCCTTGAGACAGATTTCTATGCAAGCTGAAACACATAAATGCCGAGAGGTGGCACTGCCAGTGAAATGCAACCATAGGTGTTGCTGCTGTAATTGTCATAATTGTCACAAAGAGGTTAATTTTTCAAACAGGCCGCCTAAATCAGGCAGCCAAAATGCATTGAGTTCCACCAGTTTTCAACTTGGATTCATGTGCATAAGAGTCTCTTTAAAAATTATCCCTCCCCCCCACAATCTACCCACACGCCCTCTATATGGTGCATGGACATTTTTCGGGAACATTTATACACATTATGTGCATGCGCCTTCCCAAATCCATCCCTCGGATTGCCTCCACTCAGCTCGAGTAAACTTACTTGCGAACAGAGCAGTGGGCAGTTTTATAGCAAGCCATACCTGCGAGTTAAACACAGTTTTATGCAGAAATGTGATGGCAGAAAAAAGATCATACGGCCTAAGAACATAAGAACATATCATACTGGGTCAGACCAAGGGTCCATCAAGCCCAGCATCCTGTTTCCAACAGTGGCCAATCCAGGCCATAAGAAGAACCTGGAAAGTACCCAAAAACTAAGTCTATTCCATGTTACTGTTGCTACCTGTGGCAATGACTTTTACTCTCAGGCATATGATTAGATGGTCATTTTAATGTTCTTTAGTCTATAGTACAAGCGGCTTTTTGTGTTACTATTCGACATGTTCCACCATGATATAGAATATAGGAGATTGATTTATAGCTCTTTCTGTCCTTTTGTAAGCTAATCTGGGAACTGGGTACTCATGCACACACATCATTGCTGGTGTCACAAGATCCCTGGCTTGAGCCCAGATAAGTGCAATAAACTCTGAATGGGGCAGCACTTGCTAACTAACTTGGAAAAAGATCTGGGTATACTGGTTGATAAGAAACTGGGAATGAGTATGCGGGGCCAAACAAATACCAGCCTAATGGTACCATTACCATTCGTTAAAAGGGGAGAAGAAGCAAAGAATGAGGATCTCCTCTTACCATTATATAAGGCATTTTGCTGGCCACATTTGGAGTGCAAGGTTCAGTTATGGACACCCATCCTCAAAAAGAACATGCAAATATTAGAAAAGGTTACAAAGAGGCCGCCACCACGCCAAAAAAGGGGACACAGAGGCTTACAGATGATAAAAAAGGCTATCTAAACGGGGGCTAGTTGTATTTGAAAAAGACTATTTACAAGGAAATAAAATTATACTATATAAATATATTAAAGGGATCTCATAAATAATCGTTTTACCAAACCAACTTCAAACAAAACAAAGGGGCATCCTTTAAACCAGCACTTCCCAACTGATGTGTCGGAGCTGTAGTGCAGGTGTGCCACAGCTGCAGTTTCATTTCCCATTTCCCTCCTGGCCTGCAGGATGTCCTCCTGGCAGCAGGGGGCATCGGAGAGCAGTGCTTATCGGCAGTTGTCCTGCGCAACAGAAATTGAATGGTGCTCTGCAGGCTTGTGAAACCTGTTGGCCCCCTGCAGTTCAGATTACAGAGGGAGGCTGGCAAAGGAGGAAGAGGCAGCACTTGGTAAGTCTGCTCCCAGACTTTTGCTGTGCAGGGATTGGGGAAAGGGACAGAGGGGTGTGTGTGTGTGTGTGTGTAAGGTGATGATGCTAGGGGATGGGAGACAGGGAAGTTGATGATGCCAGGGGTTGGGGGAGATGAGTGGAGGAAGACGATGATTCAAGGGGGTGGGGAGAAAAGGTGGAAGGAGAGGGAAGGTGATAATGATGCCAGGGAGTGAGGTTGACGGAAGGTGCTGCCAGGATGTGGGGGAAACGGAAGACTGATGATGATGTCAATGGGAGAGGAGTGGAGAGAGAGGGAAGGTGATGATGCCAGGAAGTGAGGGAGAGCGCAACTGATGCCAGGGTTGAAGGTAAAGTGAACAGAAGGTGATTGGCATGGGGAGTGGAGGAAGAGGGAAGAGAAAGTGATCATGCCAGGGGATGGAAAGAGAGGGGAAATTGATGATGCCAGTGGGTGAACGAGAGGGAAGGAGATGATGCCAGGGAGTGAGAAGAGGGAAAGGAAGGTGAAGATGTGAGGGGGGTGGGAAAGAGATAGTGGTGATGCTTGAGGGTGGGTGAAAGGGAAGGTGATTATGATGCCAGGGGGTGGGATAGAAGGAAAGGGAAGGTAGTGGTGATGAGGATAATGTCAGGGATGAGGAGTTGGAGAGAGAAGGTGATACCAGGGGGTGCAGGAGAGTGGTGGAAGGTGATGCTAATGCAAGGGTGGGGGAAAAGGTGGTAGGAGAGGGAAAGTAATAATGATGATGATGGTGGTCTGAGAGAGAAGGGGAGAAGGAAAGGGAAGGTGGTGGTAGTGATGATGATGATGATGATGATGCCAGGGATGAGGATGTGGAGAGAGAAGGTGATGTTGATGCCAGGGAGTGAGGAAGAGGAAAGGTGATGATAATATGAGGGAGGGAGAAGGGATGGGAGAGAGAAGGTGGTGGTGGTGGTGGTGATGATGATGCTGGGGGGGGGGGGGGGGGGTAGGGAAGTGAAGAAGATGATGCCAGGGGAGACACATGATTATGATGCTGGGGGAAGAAGGAAGGGAGGAGGTGATGATGCCAAGGGGTAGGGGAGAGGGAAGAGAAAAGAAAGTGATGATGGGGCAGTGGGTGGTGTGCCACAATGAAGTGACCCCTGTGCTAGTGTGCACGAAATAAAAAAGGTTGGGAACCACTGCTTTAAACTGAAGGGGATAAGAGCTTTCACCAACTTTGTTCACTCAAAAAGAGATTAAATTAAGAGATTTTGCCACCAGTAGTAGTAATTATGGTTCTAATGCTAAATCAGTTCAAAAGGACCTGGATACTTTTTAAAAGAAAAATTACATTGGTGGCAATGAAGATATAGCTACTGAAAAAGTGCTAATCCAGCCATTTTAAGCTTATTATATCCAAGGTCAGGAAAATAATTTTTTTTTTCACTATTGCAGATTTGGCTACAGATGCACAGTGTTGTTCTTTTTTCACAGAGATGTCTTGCTGAGTTGTTGACTCTGACTCTGAATACGCTCAGCATGGCCCAAGTCTGTTGGCTTAGACCCTGAACACGTTTAGTGTGGTCAGAAGTCAATTTTAAGTTAAACATCTTGTTTCTTTTCCCTCCGTATCCAATTCAAAAGATATTGGATTTAAAGAAGGTAAACTCTGAGGTCCATCATATCAGAAGTACGCAAGGGAGACTTTTTGGCACCTCTTGCCTTGATAGAGGCGCATTTGCACATAGCCAACAGGCCGAAGCACCAGAGATTCCAGAGGTTAATGGTCCTAAGGGAACATTTTCAGGCAAAAGGAGGGTGTACTGGTGTATCCTTATCAGGATGACTGGCTCATTCGTGCAAAATCAGATGACCTCTGTCAACAATCAGTACAAAAGGTACAGATGTGCTTGAAGTCTCTAGGATAGTTGGTGAACCTAGCAATGAGCCATTTTGTTCTCTTACAAACTCTGGAGTATCAGGGAGCTCAGTTCAACACACTGGACAGAGACAGTGTTTCTCACCAAGAGAGATTGCTGAAATTGCAGAGTCAGATTAGGCTTCTGCTAGAGCTATCAGTGCCCAGAGTCTGGGACTATTTATAGGTGGCTAGGTTCTATGGCATCAATATTGGAATAAATGCATTGGGCATCCACATATATGCGGCTCCTGCAGGGGGGCTCTTCTCTCCTGCTAGATCCGTTATTAGAAGAGTTTCATCTTCCTCTTCTGTTAGAGAAGGAAGCCGGGAACTGTCTTTTGTGGTGGCTTACTTGCATCAATCTTGAGCGTGGTGTGAAATTGGAGATTCCAAATTGGATAATAGTCACCATCAATACAAGTCTCTCCAGATGGAGGGCAGCATGGCAAGATCAGTCGGCGCAAGGCCAGTGGTTGAAACAGGGGGCCTCATGACCTATCAATCAGTTTGAGATGAGAGCAGTGCATTTTGCATTGCTTGCCTTTCTGCCAAGGATATGTGGCCATTCAGCACGGATCCTATCGGACAATGTGGCGACGGTGGACTACATCAACCATCAAGGCGGAATCAAGAATCAGGCAGTGGCTCGAGAGGCCCCGGAGTTGATACTCTGTGAAGAGCAGCACTTGTAGCAGCTGACCGCATCTCACATCGCCGGAGTGAACATTCATGCAGATTTTATCAGTCAGATAAAGTTAGACTCCATGGAATGGGAACTGTCAGAGGCAGCAATGTGTCTCATTGACGGAAGATGGGGGTATTCCGACCAATGAGAACACCAAGGTGTTGCGGTTTTTACAGCCGCTGAACATAACAGAGGAATTGGAGCTCTGGTGCTGCCATGGACTCGAAGGATTCTTTTTTGTTGTCCCTCCCATGGCCTCTGGTAGACAAGGGATTATGGCAGAGAAACATCTGGGCAACATGATCCTGATAGCTCCAGAATGGCCACATCAACCATGCTTCCCAGATCTGATCAACATGGCCATAGACAGGCCCTAAGGTTCGGACATTGGTTAACTGTTTTCAATCAGGGCCCAATATTTTTGGGTCAGGTGGCTCACTTCTGAGAGGAGATGTCTGAGATGGAGCGGATATTCCAAAGTAGTTATTTCCACCTTACTGCAGGCTAAGTGATCTTCTACATCCTTAACATATGTGCGAATTTGGAGGATGAGTCCTGATCTGCTGTTGATGGCGTGCAGCCTTAGTCTGTTCTGGCTATGGTGTTGCATATTTGGCTTTTCAACAGAAAGGTTCTGGTCAAGGGACTAACTCTCTGAGAGTCCAGGTAACGACACTAGGTTGTCTCCAGGGTAAGGTGCAAGGGTATCCTCTGACCACACATCCGGATGTTATATGGTTCCTTCAGGGAGCTGAGCTTGGGTTCTCAGGTGTGGAACATTTGTCCATCTTGGAATCTGAATCCAGTCCCTAGAGGATTGTGTGAGGCTTGGTTTGAACCACTAAAGAGAGCTACAGTTAAGGACTTGACTCTTAAAGTGGTTTTCTTGGTGGCTATTTGTTCAGACAGGAGAATTTCAGAGCTCCAGGTGCTGTCGTGTCAAGATCTCTTCCTACAGATCTCTGATTCAGGGGTATCTTTCCTGCATGGTGTCTTCTTTTCTGTCTGAGGGAGTCTTGGTGTTCCATCTTAGACAGTAGAGCTTCCAGCTTTTATGGATTTGGATTCCTCTGCACCTCACGTGAGGGAGTTTAGACTTTTAGATTGAAGGCATGCATTATTGAGGTATATAAAGGTTACTTATGAATTCCGTAGATCGGATCAAATCTTTCTACTATGGAGTGGTCCAAACTAGGGAAATAAGTCGTCTAAGGCTACAATTGTGCGGTGGCTGAAGAAAGCGATCGAGTTGACTTACATTTCTAAAGGGCATCCGCTGCCGAGTTTAGTGGCACACTTGATGCATTCTCAGGCGACTTCCTGCCTTGAGTCACAACAGGCATCTCCGCATGAAATTTGCTGAACAGCTACTGGGAAGTCATTGCACACTTTTGCTAGGCATTATCGCTTGGAAGCAGCTTCCATGTGCTTTACTTAGCATGTTCTATGAGCGGAACTTTCCAGGTCCCACCCAAATTAAGGGGAGCTTAGGTACATCCCAGGAGTCTGGACTGATCTGGGTACATACAGGGAAAGGAAAATTGGTTCTTACCTGCTAATTTTCATTCCTGTAGTACCACAGATCAGTCCAGAGACTCACTCATTTACTTGGGGGGAGAGTCCACTGCTTGTACTGTTGCTTTGTATATAGTGAGAGTTGTTGGAAGTTTTTCATTGCTGATCGCTTATATTAAATTTGGGAAATGAGTTTTGCATTTTTTTGGGCAACTTCACCTTCTTCCGGCTCATTGGAGGGAAGCAAGTTTGCTTAGAAATTTAAGGTTGTTGCTGTCATTGTGGCTTGGGTACAGGTCAATACTGAGGGACTGCAGATGGCACACTGGGTTATGTACAGTGTCAGTGAAACTTTGTCTCCATCTGCTGACCAGGAGCTGGTTATGGCAAGAAGAAGCTGGACCAATGTATCACATCACCTGGCAATCATATTGGGACTGGTGGAAGACTCACCACATTATATTAGTTTTATTTAAACGATAATACCCTCTTATCTAGAGCTGGATTCTTTTTACATTTTACTTCATATTTACTTATATGTAAGCTGCTGAGTTAAAAAAAAAAACCCACCTGAATATCCATTTGTCAAAAACGGATGGAAAGACTGTGGACTTTAGGCAAAAACAAAAATAATTAAAATAAAATGGTGACCATATGGTGAGGCAATACCACCAATCACATGGAACCATACTGCATCCCTTAATGCGATTGTTCACTAAGGTATAATCATAGTCCATATAATGTGCTATTCTCATTGGCAAACAGTCACAACTGGCATCCTTTAGGACTTGGCTTTGTCAGATGCCTTATTTAAGATCTACGTGGCTTCTATATATAAGCTTTAGGACGAGCTCTGTAGTGGATACTGCATATATGCAGATGACATTCAATTCTTTATTCAAATTTCAGCATTCTGGAATCTAACACTTTTTGGATTGTATCTGTCTGCTTGTCTGCTGTAGTGCAGTGGCTTAATCATCATAAACTGTCCTTAAACATAAAAAAAAAAACTGAAGTTATGATCTTGCAAAGACCTAACAAACCTGATCCGCCATTTTAATTTGTCTTGAAAAAAAACAAAATTCCTATTGTAACTTCTGCCCAAAGTTTGGGAGTTAATTGAGAGCGAATTATCCATGTTTAACCATGCGAAGGCTGTTGTCAAATTGGGGTATTACAAATTTCATCTACTGCGGCCTCTGAAGTCTATTAGTTCATTCTGAATTCAGATCAGTAATGCAAGCCTTAATTCTTCCTAACATTGAGTATTGCAGCTCTCTTTATCAGCCTACCAACTCTTGTGCTGCGTTCTCTACAGTTGTTACCGAATTCTGCAGCTTGTCCGATTACTGGTTTGGACAGAAGAGCTCACATTACCCCTGTGCTAAAAGATCTGCACTGGTTGCCAGTTTTCTGGCAAGTTCTCAGTTTAAAGTGGCACTCCTGATCCATAAGAAGTTGAGTCCTGATGCACAGACATGGATGAAGTCCATGTTGAAAGTTTACAATCCAGCCTGTGTACTAAGATCCTTTCAAAGAGGCTTGTTAGTTCCATCTATGCAGAGATAACAGAAAAAACTGTGTCGATGGCTGGTCCTATAATCTGGAACTCGTTAACTATATGCACCAATCATTTAAAAAGATTGCTTAAAACACATTTGTTTCAGCTTGCCTTTTCAGCTGATGAATAATCCTGATGCTGGTTATTAATGATGGATCATGATGGTTTCAGGGCTTTGACAGGGCTGTCGTCTGTATGCTGCCTTTTCTCTGAGTGTTTTGTTGTTTTATTATTTGTTTTATTTGCTTTTATGTATGCACTTGATTGTGAGCTGCCTAGAACTGTGTTATAGTAGCATATAAATATTTTAAATAAATATATGTGAAAGTTCAAATCCAACTCAGCAAACATCACCGAATGCAAAAAACACCACTTAGTTTATTTTATTAGTTACTTCAAATGCCTAACGAAGCCATATTTTGGGGCATCACAAATGCCTGCTTCGGGAATTCCAGTTGTTAAAATCCTATGATTATATCTTGATGAACAATCACATTAAGGAGAAAGTATAATTCTGAGTACTTGGTATTATCACCTGTACGTATGATAGCTCAAGTGTTCACCACTTATTTTTAAACTTTTCTTTGGTCTAACGTCCACAGTTTTTCTATAAGGAAATGTTTTAACTGTACATTTATTAATAGAGATAAACGGACTTGGAGAGAGATGCATGTTCTTCATTATGTTCAACAAGAAGTTTCACCCAGAACTTGTCTGCTTTCCATGACCCACACATGTGCCCGGTCTGTGGACAAAGCCCCCATGTCCTAAATATTTGGTGCAGATATGACACCAAACAATAATGTTACTAGGGATACACACAAATATAACCATCTCATAAGCCACCTTTGGAAACTAGGCTAAAAATACCATAGTGCATTGCAGTCGAATTATTTTCACAACTATTTCAGACAGAGCAACTGGCCCTTTCTAGAGCTTGCAGATTGTGTCTACACCTGAGCCATTTGCGTGGCTCCCTGGGTTTAGGAAGCAGTCTTTTACTAGATTTGTTTAGCTTATCAACAGAGTCCGCTTCTGCTAGCAGACAAGCCATTTCAGTCCGTTCCTGGACAATAAGGACTTGAATGACAGTTCAGCCAGATAAAGGCATGGAGGATAAGAGACCCAGGAACAATCTGAGTATTCATGTTGTCGTTTCTGCCGGGTTGAAAGGATTTGCCAGTCAAGAGTACAACATTCAGGCTACATTGCTCAACCAGAGTATAGGCGAGTACAGCTACAAATCAATGACAGATGTCTGAGGGACCCTGTGCTCTGCTTAAGGGCTCCTATTTAGCTTCTTCACCAAGCAAACACAAATGGGAATAGATATTGGATGAACAGCAACCACCTTCCATGCAAGTACCTGTATTGTAAAATACCCAGCCATTTTCTGAAGTGAGAAAGCTCAGTATGTCTAAATCTGAAAGTAAAAAGTAGCCAAGTTTGAAAAATAAGCCTACGATTTTTCAAAGCATTGATTTAGTTTATATTTTTGGAATATATTTCAATGCTTTTTCTTTTCTTGGAGGGGCAGAAGAGGGCGTGAGGTTTGTAATATTTTAGAAGCAAAATCCTTCCGGCTCAGGATGAACGTTGAATTGAGCAGAAAGAGATGGGAGATGTGTTTGAAAGGAAATACTACCTTCCTGCTTTCTGACACACTTCAGGCATCCAGTGGATAAAACACCAGGGCTGCCAAGTCATTGGCTAATCGCATCAAAATAAATGATCTGGAGAATATCCAATCTCAGATTAATAAAATTTAACTACTCTAATACATTTCCTTCAAGCAAGCAGTCAGCTATATTCAATTTTCAGTGCTTTCAATTTTTACGCTGCTTCTTGCTCCACAGGCTTTCTGCATTGATTAACAGATTTAAGCATTATTTAAGGTACATTTAGGAACATTTCTTCCATTCCCATTCATTACTGTTTCTGCACCACTCTGGTGCTGGCGGTCATATGTTTACCATGATTGGCAATGAACTGATGTCTTCTATTGCACAGGAACAAACAACCCACCACTCATGACTCTACATTCAAAGGATTTTGCCCTTGGGCAGAACAAGAGACAAAAACAGGATTCCAAAGAGGTTAACATCTTCACACTTGAAAAAGGACAGGATCAATGCTGGTAAACTAGGAACTTGACGTTTTCTAAAAGACAAGCCATGTTATTCCACTTTTACTTCTGGCACAAATTCAGCTATGCCTAAAACTTCTTTTGGTCTTCTATTTTTTTTGTTTTTGGCCAGCCAATTTCCTCTGCATTTTCAGCTCATTCAGAACCGCTCTATTCTGGCAGAATAAACCTTCATTCCAACTACTGCACTCAACGCATAATTAAACTCTGGAATTCATCGCCAGAGGATGTGGTTAAAGCTATTTCTTAGCATCTAGTCAGATGAATCCAGAACCAGTGAGTTATGCACCTCTAAAAGCGTGCCAGTATTCTCCTTCTCCAGCAGATGGTGACGTGCATCTCCCTATTGGAGATTGCTTCACGCTTCAGAAGGAGAAATAAAAGGAAATTTAATTCGCCCTTCTCTCCTGTGGTGATACCAAATGGTCCCTCCCCCAACTGAGAATGCCTGAGGTGATTTCCATGGTCCCTCAGATGAGTGCCTTGGTCCTGTAGCTGGTTTTCTCAGCCTCCATGGACTTAGTGGTTTAAAACAGCTGAAAGGCAGCGGGTGCAGGATGCCAAGCGCAGCAGTAACGGTATATGCCCCCCCCCACAGCCAGAGACTCTGTACTCAGCTGGGAAGGGCTGAGCTCAGGTAAGGTTTTTTAAAAAAAGAAAAAAAAAAACCAGAGGCAGAGCAGAAGGGTTGTTTGTAAGGACTCCCCCTTCCTATGATCTCCGTGCTCGATGCGCTGTTCAGACGTTTGGTTCCTGTCCCCAAGGGAGGTTAAGGGACATGGGCAGCCTGGCAGGTTGAGCAGCTCTTTTTGGGCTAGGCCTTGCTGTTGGGTTTTTCTCTGTGTGTCATGTGGTAGGCCGCGGCGGCATTTTCGCGCGTTTTCCTGCACATTAGGCTGCCCTCTTCAGGATCGGTGCGTGTAAGTGCACCTGGCTGTGCGTCCAGGTTGTGTGCCCAGTTTTTGGGGCACTTGCTCAGATGCTTGCTTGGGCATCCAGGTGATAGCGGATTCCGTGTTAGGCGCGCCCTTGCCTGTGTGCACAATTTGGGCACATTGTTGTGCGATTAAGTTTGGGGTGCCTAGCTTTGCAATGTCTAAATTTTGTGCGCATATATTTTACAGTGTGAATTCAGCTGGACGCATACCTTTCAGTTGCCTGTTAAGCATACTGACAGACTGATGGTGCCTAAGAAACCTAAGCGCCTTTTCCATTTGTGCTGCCTGTCATAGAAACATATACATAGAAACATAGAAATGATGGCAGAAAAAGACCAAACGGCCCATCCAGTCTGCCCATACTTATCTCTTTCACTGACCACCGAGTTCAGGGCCCTTGTTGGTAACTGTTTGATTCGAATTTCCTGCCACCCCTTGCCGTTGATGCAGAGAGTAATGTTGGAGTTGCATCAAAGGTGAAGCATAAGGGTTAATGGTTAAGGGTAGTAACCGCCGCATCAAGCAAGTTACCCCGATGCTTGTTTACGCAGACTGCACAGATAATTGCCTTGTCGGATGTTGTCTGAATATAAATCCTGTTTTCTACATTTCCCCCTGCCGTTGAAGCAGAGAGCAACGCTGTATATGCATTCAAAGTGATCAGGCTTCATTGGTTTAGAAATACCTACAGTACCTGAATGTAATCCACTTTGAAGTGCTGAAAAAAGTGTGAAAAGCGGAATATAAATCTAAATATATAAAAAAATATATAAATAAAAATAGGGTAGTAACCGCCGCAATAAGCAAGCTACCCCCACGCTTATTAGTTTACCCAGATTGTGAAGTTCAGTCCTTGTTGGTTGTTGTCTGAATGCAAATCCTCTTTTCCACATTTCCCCTTGCCGTTGAAAGCAGAGAGCAATATTGGAGTTGCATTAACTATGTGAAGGCTTATTTAGTAAGGGTAGTAATGACAAGGTAGTAGCCACCATTCCAGCAAGCCAACCTCATGGCTCTTCCCTTCATTCCCATCCTCTAGCCTTTATGAATCCACGGTGTTTATCCCATGCCCCTTTGAAATCCTTCACAGTTTTAGTCTTCACCACTTCCTCCAGAAGGGCATTCCACGCATCCACCACCCTCTCCGTGAAGAAATACTTCCTGACATTGGTTCTGAGTCTTCCTCCCTGGAGTTTCAAATCGTGATTTTTTTCCAACAGAAAATTTTGTTGTTGACCATGGATCATTAAAACCTTTCAAGTATCTGAAAGTCTGTATCATATCACCCCTGTTCCTCCTCTCCTCTAGGGTATACATATTTAGGTTCTTCAATCTCTCCTCATAAGTCATTTTATGAATACCATCCACCTTTTTGGTCGCCCTTCTCTGGACCGCCTCCATCCTGTCTCTGTCCCTTTGGAGATACAGTCTCCAGAACTGAACACAGTACTCCAGGTGAGGCCTCACCAAGGCCCTGTACAAGGGGATCATCCCTTCCTTTCTCTTACTAGATATTCCTCTCTATGCAGCCCAGCATTCTTCTGGCTTTAGCTATCGCCTTGTCACCTTGTTTTGCCAACTTCAGATCGTTAGACTTCAGATCGTTAGTCATATTTGAACATCTCAGCCTACATGCCCTCTAACTCGTGCCAGTGCTGCTTAGAGGCTCAGAGAAAATTATCTTCCTCTGATTTTGCTAAACCTGGTCTTCCCAGCCTGTTGAAAATCGGGGTAAGGACATGTCAGGAGGGGCACCTGACCTTGGCACTCTCTTAACTGGTTCATCAGCGTGGGAAGGTAGCACAATGGGTGCAGCAAAGGTGCCTTCTGGTTTTGGCTTGGATATTTTTGTTACG
This sequence comes from Rhinatrema bivittatum, assembly GCF_901001135.1. Classification (NCBI taxonomy): domain Eukaryota; kingdom Metazoa; phylum Chordata; class Amphibia; order Gymnophiona; family Rhinatrematidae; genus Rhinatrema; species Rhinatrema bivittatum. The sequence continues at coordinate 13,415,668 of NC_042621.1, forward strand.
CCCTTTGGTCGTAGACAGCTGCGACCACTCATGCTCACCTCTTTTTTCCCTGCACCATCAATCCTGGGAAGAATGGCGGCCTCTGCCAACCATTGCCGATCTTCCCGGTGTTCCCGGGACAGCGTGGGTACTGTTGACCACCATCTTGTCTCTGGAATCACTTAGGCACGCGCGCAAGGGCCTCCTATGTACACATCATGGCGGGAACCTCGGGGGCGTCCCCTCCTGATGACGTCAACTTGCTGCTGTACTTAAGCTGACCGGTCCTTGCCTTCAACGAGTTAGCAAGGAGTTCCCTCGTTGCTGAATCCGCTCCATTCTTGGACTTCCTGTTCCTGATACTAGTCTTGGCGTGTGGACACTCTGAATACCCACTCCTCGGGGGCTCTTCCGTGTTCCTGGCTATCCACTCCTCAGAGGGCCTTCCTGCATTAGACTACTACCTGACCCACTTCTCGGGACACTCTTCTGGAAACCACCTCTTGTGAGTACCTTACTACAGACTTCTACAATACCAGCTTTACTGAAGGTTCCCTGCCGTGTACCCTGTGCTTCGGGCCACTACCGTTCCTCTTCAGTAGAAGTTGTTCCAGTATCTCTGTGCTGCAGGGTACTGGCGCACCAGCTACAGGATCCACTTCCAGGTTCCTGCATCTCAGACCAGCTCTTCATCATCTACTGTACAGACATCTTCGGCGTACCCTGCTCCACAAGCCACTACCGGATCTTCACATCTGTGGTATCACTCTGGGTATACCCCACTGCTCAGAACTGTACTTAATTGCATCTCCCGCTCTGCTTTTTCCTTCCTTCATAATAAAGTCTCTATCATACAGCTGTGTCCTATGCCACTGAGAATACACCTGCTGACGGTGAGACTCACAGGGCTCCTCATTGTGGGCGGAGACACCTCTCATCCTTGGTTCACATCCTTACAAAAACATAACACCTTCTGCCTTTTCTTGGGTAGAATTTTTTCAAGGATTGCAATCCTTTCTTCAGGCACACTTCTTAGCCCTGTCCAATCCTGCCATGTCAGTTGCAAGTGGTGACCTCTCACTCACCCGGTACTACTGATAAGCGCCAAAGTACACCTAGATTGGCACCAGGTCCTCCTGATAGGAATCCGGATGGCACGGATGATGAGGCCAACCCTGACTCTCTGGAGGATGGAGAAATTCCTTCAGGACCGGATCCGTATAGGACTATGTTGCTGTTCTTTCTCAAAGATACCGGCTCTGATTTCCCAGACATTAAAATGCTGGGAGTATCTGGGGTAAGTTCCGTATCCGAGCCAAAGGGAAATCCCATTTTGGTTTCTTTGGTTTTTCCTGATATGGAGCCATTCAAGAATTGCCTGATCTTGAGCGGGCGCCCCGGAGGTTAATTTCAAAGGGGGTCAGATTTTGGAAGGCCTGCACCCTCTAGATCCAGTGGTAAGAGAGTATTTGCATTTTCTGAAAATGGGCAAGCTTGTCTATGCCATCTCCAAGCGGATGACTATCCCATGAAGGGAGGAGCAGCCTTGAAAGATGTGCATGATAGAAGGATTGAGACCATCCTTAAGCAAGCATTTGAAGCAGTAGCAATGACCTTGTAGATTGCTTCTTGTTGTTCCCTGGTGGCTCGGCTCTTGTTTACTTCTCTCTCAGGAGGTCAATGAATCTGGAGTGAATTCCAGGGCAGTTATAGAGCCAGCAGCCACCTTTTTGGCAGATGTAGGCTGCGATTTGGTCCGCACCTCAGCCAGAGGAGTGGCTTCAGTAATAGCGGCCAGGCATCAGTTGTCGTTGAGAAATTGGTTGGCCACTGTAACTTCCAAGACTAACCTTACAAAATTGCCCTTTAAAGGCTTGCTCTTGTTTGGGGGCAAATTGGAGAAACTGGCCAATAAGTCGAGTGAATCCCAGGTTTTTTTGGTTGCCAGAGGATAAGAAGCAGACGCTGCTCTCCTTTGGCATCAAAGGTTGTGCCAGGGTGTCCAAGCACTTTTGACCATACAGAGGAATGACCTTTCAGAGGACTTGACATTTCGGTAGTTCTCAGTCTTTTCATCCCAGACAGCCCAGACAGGACGCAGGCTCAGGTAGTGGAACCTCCCAAGCCTCCCAATGAAGGTTTGCTGACCCACCCCCAGGAAAAGGAGATAGGGGACGCCACTCTTTTATCAGAGGTGGGTTGAAATCACATCAGGCCAGTGGGTTCTGGAGGTGATACAAGTGGGATATGCACTATAGTTTCACAGTGTTCTTTGGGACATGTTCATGGTGTCTTCCTGCCACTCCCCGCAGAAGAAGCAGGCAGTGTAGAGCACATTGTCAAGGCTCCTCAGTCTGAAGGCTGTGGTTCCAGTGCCTATATCTCAAGAAAATCAGGGTCGATATTCTATTTATTTCATTGTTCCCAAGAAGGAGGGCTCCTTTCATCCTATCCTAGACCTCAAAGGGGTCAACCATCATTTACAGGTGACTCATTTTCACAGTGATAACGGCCGTACAGTAGGGGGAATTTCTGTCTTCCTTGGACCTGTCCAAAGCGTATATTCCCATCCGATTAGAGCACAGTTTTCTGCGATTCGCAGTTTTGGGATGTCATTATCAGTTTCAGGCACTGCCTTTTGGTCTGGCCACTGCACTCAGAACTTTTTCCAAGTTTATGGTGGTGGCAGAATTGAGAAAAGATGGTATCCTGGTACACCCGTATTTTGACAACTGGCTGATTTGGGCCAAGGCTCTGGAAGAGAGCTACCTGGTGACCTGCAAGGTGATTCCCCTGTTGCAGGAGCTTGGCTTGGTGGTGAACCTAGCCAAGAGCAGCCTTCAGCCTTCTCAGTCACTAGAGTATCTCAGTGTTCAGTTTGACACAAAGCAAGTTAGGATTTTCCTGCGGAAAGCTTGTATTCAGAAGTTGATGGTGGAGGTCTGTCTGTTGATGAACACTATATGCTCGACAGTGTGGTCCTATCTGCAGGTACTCAGTTTGAAGGCGGCAACCCTGGAAGTAGTGCCACGGGAGAGGGTACATATGTGTCCTCTTTAGCACTCCCTGCTGTCTCATTTGAGCCCACAGTCTCAGGACTATTCGATTTGGCTCCACTTTCCGATGGAGGTCTGCTCTCAATAGCGGTGGTGGTTACAAGTGGATCATCTAAGAAAGGGAGTTTCCCCAAAATCATTGGACTGATTAGTACTCACAACTGATGTGAGCCTTCAGGGTTGGGGAGCTCACTGTCAGGAACTGATGGCACAATGCTGATGGAGTACAGAAGAGTCTCTCTGGAACATCAATTGTCTGGAAGCCTGGGAGGTCCAGTGGTGTGCTTGCAATTCAGTGGCAGGTTGCAGGGTTGAGCGGTCTGGATAATGTCAGACAATGCAATGACAGTGGCTTACATCAATTGGCAGGGAGGAACCAAGAGCCAGTAAGTATCACAGGAGATAGACCAACTTATGGAATGGGCAGAGGTGCATCTTCAGGAGATCTTGGTCTTGCACATTGCAGGAAAAGATAATGTTAGAGCAGGGACAGTCTGGACCCAGGAGAATGGGTATTGTCAGATGAAGCATTTCACCTGATAGTGGATTGCTGGGGCCTTCTTTTTCTAGACCTGCTGACGACTTCTTGCAATGCAAAGGTTCCTCGATTCTTCAGTTGCAGGAGAGATCCGAAGTCCTTGGGTATAGATGCTCTCGTGGAGGAATAGCCAGAAGACAAGCTACTGTATGCCTTTTCCCCGTGGCCCTTGTTGGGTAGAATGGTTCATAGGGTCAAGGGTCACAGAAAGATGGTGCTTCTGGTGGCACCAGATTAGCCCAAAAGACTATGATAGATATGCAGATCTGCAAAGGCTCCTGGTAGATTTCCCTCTCCAGTTTCCAGCACTCAGGAATCTGTTCTTCATGAAGATCCATCTTGATTTTGTCTTATGGTATTGGCCCTTGAGAGGGCTTGCTTTCTGAAGCATGGATATTGTACTGCGGTGATTGCCACCTTGCTAAGAGTGAGAAAGTTCTCCACTTCCTTTTGGCTATGTGCGGGTTTGGCGAGTGTTTGAGGCTTGGTGTGAAGACCGAGGTGTTTTTCCTTGTTCGGTTAAGATCCCAATCATTTTGGAATTTTTGAAGAATGGATTTAATAAGGGTTTGGCCCTTAATTTAAAGAATTAAGGGCCAAGTAGTGGTTCTTGCCTGTTTCAGGGGTCAGGTAAATGGTGGTCCCTTGGCACTTCATCCAGATGTGGCCCATTTCTTTAAAGGAGTGAAGCATCTTCATCCTCCCTTGTGTTACTGGTGCCCTTGTGGAGTCTTAATCTGGGTTTGGATTTCTTAGCGGGCCCTACATTTAAACCGATGCATAACATTTCCTTGCGGTTACTGACCTTGAAAATGGTGTTTCTTGTGGTGATTTGTTCTGTGCATTGATTTTCTGAGCTGCAGGCCTTGTCTTGCTGGGAGCTTTTCCTCCGATTGACTCCAGTGGCGATACAACTGCGTACTGTTCCTTTTTGCCAAAAGTGATTTCAGATTTTCACTTGAATCAATCCATTTCCCTACCATCTCTGGACAGGGAAAGAGATGCGGAGGAATATCTCCTGTTGCGGCATTTGGATGTCAGAAAACATATTGTGATGTATCTGGAGGTTTCTAAACCTTTCCGGAAGATGAATCGCCTGTTTGTCCTGCACGGTAGTAGTAAACAGGGTGAGCCGGCTTCGTGGGCTACAATAGATCGCAGGATTAAAGAGGTGGTCATGGCCACACATCTGGATGCTGAACAGCTGTAGCCTAGTTAGGGCTCATTCCACTAGGGCTAAGGCAGTATCATGGGCGTTAGATTGTTCTCTCCTGTCGACATTTGCCGAGCTGTGACATGGTCCTCTTTACACACCTTTTCCAGGTATTATCGCCTGGATATGCAGGCCCGAGAGGGCGCAGTCTTTGCAATGTGGTTTTGACTGGACCGTGGGCAGCCTTCTGTCCTGTTCAGGAATAGCTTGGGTACATCCCACTGGTTCTGGATTCATCTGACTAGTCGTTAAGAAATGAGAAATTACTACTTACTTGATAATTTCCTTTTCTTTAGGATAGTCAGATGAATGCACCTTCCCACCCTTGGCTGCCGAATGATTGTGTTATGGTCTTCTTGCATGGCTATGTGTTCCAGGGGATACTGGTATTAGTCCAGTCCCTAGGCTAGTATTAATATGTTCTTTATCTGAGCTCAGTGTTTCTTTTGGCTAAGTACTGAAATGTTATCTGTTATTGATCAAGTTTTGCTAGTATGTCCACAGTTGGCTTTTGAAGAGAATGCTGGCAGGCTGATATCACTGCAGGAGTATATATACTGTGATGTTAGCTTTGCTCCGTCTCCATCTGCTGGTAGAGGTGCAATACCCACTGGTTTTGGATTAATCTGACTACTCTAAAGAAAAGGAAATTATCAGGAAAATAGCTGGGTTTAAAAAAGGTTTGGAAAAGTTCCTGGAAGAAAAGTCCACCACTTATCCCTGGGATCCTGCCAGATACTTGTGACCTGGATTGGCCACTGTTGGAAACAGGATACTGGACTTGATGGACCACTATGGCAACCTTATTTTCTTTTCCCCCCTATTATTAATCCTCTTTCCCTTCCCATCTAGCCCAACTATTACAATCATAATCCTTGGCCAAAAGCCAGAAATTGTGGCTCACTCAGGAGCCCAGTATGCTTTCAACTTATCTGGCTACCAGGTATTGCCATTGTGTGAAGGCCAAGACTCTGTCTCCCTTGGGGTTTCTGAATGCTGCCTATGGAGCATCCCCTGCTCTCACCAGCCTAAGAAGCAGAAGCTGAGCTTAGGAATCAAAGCAAGGCCTCCATCACAAAAGTGTGCAGCACTGCCAGTAACCCATTAACCCAGTCCCATTGTTTACCATTTTTAAAATGTGAACTTTTGTGTGTCACTGAAATGGCTAATGTAGTTACAACTGTGGTGTAATAGCTTGTTCTTGCATTTGATGGGCTGGAGTTAGACGGCAACTTTCAAAGTGATGCATGGGCACGCATGTGCGGACATTTGGAAGCTCGCGCCCAGGTATGTGGCTATTTTATAACATACACGTGTATATGCATGCCTGGTATAAAATAACCTGACCGTGCAGACGTGCACTCAATTTTACGTGCGCACATGCTTGTGCGTGAAAATCCCGCTTTTGCTGCATAACTGGGAGAATTTTAAAAGACACACACGCCAACATCATTGTCCGTTTTCCCAGTTTGTTCCAGTTCATCCAAGTAAGGGATAGGGCTTCCAAACCCGCCTAGTTTAATAGCCCTTGTTCCCTCCTGTTAGCTCTGACCCTTAAAACCTCACTGACCTGTTCAGTTTTTTTTTTTTTTGTTTTATGACTTACACGTCATCCATAGCAGAAGTAAAATTACGTGCAGGGGATCACAGTGCACGCCAGTGCAATAATTACATGCTAATTTCCAAGGTAAAATCCAGGCATGCCCATACCCTCCCCTGCCCAGATCACACCCCATTTTGGAACATTTTTTTTGTACGCTCAGCAGGAGTTATGCATATATCCAGGTGGTTTTTAAAATCTGCTCGGCATGCACCAGTCCGACATATTCATGTATCCCCTAATTAATATGCATGCCTGGCTTTTAAAATTCACCTTTTAGTGAGCAGCAAAGTGATATGATATGGCTCCGGTAAGATTTCTCATACCAACGGAGAAAAAGTTAGTCTCATAAATATATTTGTGAGCTGTTCTTTCCATTGGGAGAAAAGATATGGTGGTGTCAACTGTGGCAGAATGGGTCATAACTATTGGCTTCTGCTCATAAAGCAGAAGCTTCTAACTATGAAATACTTTCTGCATCACCGGCATATTCCTTTAGGAATGGTTGCCACCTGGAATGACTGATCCAGTTCAACCCAGATAGGGTGATCCAGTTCTGGGTTTGCCCCCTTGCATTTACAGATTTGCGGTGCTGCCTTTTCTTAAATAAATTGGAACTCCAAGTTCACACATGAAATGGGACAAAACCAGACCTGAGTCCCCCTGTCAGAGTTGATCCGGGGCAGCAAACATCCTTCAAGTTAGGACTAGCTTGAGGTGTTTTACTTATTTTAAGCACAGGAGCAGTGCCTTGACTCTGAAGACTAGTTACCACCTGGTACTAAACCTTCCTAAGCACACTCCAATATCCCCTTGGTCATATTTTCTCAAGCGAATGGAAGATTGAGCAACAGACCTACACCCTCACTTGCCAGAGCATGGAGAGGCAATGCCTATGGAGAAATGTGTGCATAGATTCTTAGTGCAAGGAAAGAGTTTGCCCTGTTGGAAAACATTATTTAAAAATGCCATGCTCTTATCACTGGACACCAGGGGTACATGCATCCAGTTTCATTTTTTTCACCGAATGAAAGCTGATTTTGTGGCACCCAGTGGGATGCTCTTTCTGAAACTAAATAATAATAATACTACATTGTCTGGCATCAGACAAGGGAAAAACAAGACAAAGCAGAAGGCAAGTCACCTCCCACCAGGCAGTCTTACTGCTGAATTTAGCGTTCTGCCTCCATATTTAACTTGAAGTGCTGATAGGAATCTAAGCTCTGGACAAGGAGAGAGAGAGTGTGCGGGTGATCGATGGAGTCAGGTAGAAAAAAAATCAATAAGAAAAGCCAACTGTTTTTAGTACAAAACAATCAAGAGTCTACAGAGATCATGTAAGTAAAGAACAGAAAACATCTGTGACTATGTGCACTAGATATAATATTTATAAAGCACTCCGCTTTATTCCTTGGTCCTCTCTAAGACACAGTTTTAAACGGAACCTGCATTTTGCAACTTCTTAGGTCATCATGTGACCACTGTCTTTTAGAGTCTACAACCTTTGATAGTGCTGACTAGCATTAGAGAAGGTCTAAATAAGGACAGGGGTCTTTTTACCAGTAAACATAACAAGACATGACTTTTTTCTTTCTTCTCTTCATCCCAGTTTAAATGTCAAGGCTGCTCTTTAGCATTACTGTCAAACCACCACACTTTTGTATTTATAAAACAATTCCTGAATATACAACGATGGTGAACGTAATATCACAATGTAAAATCTTAAACATGCATCCTTTATATTTTATCTAGCACAGAAAAGGATGAATTACTGCGCATACATTTGTGCAAATTAAAAGTCTGACTTAGAGATCCACTCCTCCTACTCGTTGGCTGCCTGGTTTAGCTCTTCCCAATCCTGGCCTCACTGTTTTAACACAGTCTCTTATTTGATTTTTGTCTTGTGTGACTTGCCTATTTGTCTTGGCCAGACCAGACTGTGAGCAACAAGGAACAGGAGCTGCCGCTGTACAGTGTTGTATATGCCTGGCAGCATTATACAAATAATAATAATAATAATTAATAGCATATGTGGCTCCTAGAGGTTACTTTACACACATTTTATATCACTAGTGAATACATGTGAAGAGCTAAAGCCTGCAGATTTACCTCTTACAATTGCCAAAAAATCTATTGGCTTATGATACAAGACATAATAATGTATAACTGTAACACTGGTCCTCAGCCAAAATGCTTCCGAAATGAACGTAGTCAAACTTTACTAAATCTGGGTCACTGAGAACAGAAATGATTTTAAAATTGTTGATTGGCTTTAGTTTTCAAGATATGATATTGGGTCAGTAGATACAACCTTTGACTTGGGAATTGTGGAGGATAAGTAAGTTAAGAAGTGACAGGATCTCAAATGAGCATCTATCACTTGATGAATCAAGGAACATTTTTTCTACCACCCTTATCATCGAGCTGGGTCTGATGAAGAACTTTGTCAAGGCCATGGACAAAATGAAAGCAGCCTTTAAGTACCTCAGTGGTAAATCTGCAAGGTTAAGTGAAGCTAAGATAAAGGAAGGTGTCTGTTGGCCCTCAGATTTGTGAACTTTTTCAGGATGATGCATTTAACCATGCATTGTGTGGCAAGGAAAAGGTGGTGTGGAAAGCTTTCCAGTAAGCCTGGGATTTGTCAATAGACACCAATTATATTTGTGCATAGTGGGGCAAAGATTTTGGGGCAGCAGACTGGTTAAGATCTGAATCTCATTCAGCAGAGAACAGAGAGGATCCTTACAGGAGGTGGTGGAGGGGGAAAGCACTAAAAGTGCGGCAAAATCCTAAATCCGCTCCTGCTTCCAGTTAGTGGTAACACATTTTCTTGGAAACAACAAGGCAGACAACTACAAGAAGTTGGTGGAAAACTTCCTCAAGGCATACAAAAGCCTTGGCTGCAACATGTCACTAAAGATACATTTTTACACTATCATCTAGATATTTTATGCCAAACTGCAGAGCAGTTAGCAGTGAGCCTGTTGAGCAATTTCACCAGAACACTGCAGCAATGGAAAAATGGTATCAGGGCAAATAGAGCCCATCAATGCTTGCAGATTATTGCTGGACAGGGACAAGAGATGCTCCATTTAATGAAAGAAGAGACCAAGTAGCCAAGTTTCATAATACATTTTATCTCTACAATTTTTTTTTTTATATACCGACATTTGATCGGTTTACATTCAGGTACTGTAGGTATTTCCCTATCCCCAGAGGGCTTAAAATTTTAAGTTTGTACCTGAGGCAATGAAGGGTAAAGTGACTTGCCCAAGGTCACAAGGAGCGACAGCAGGACTCAAACCCTGGTCTCCTGGTTCATAGCCCACTGCTCTAACCACTAGGCTTATCGAATTTTTCAAGTGTTACATAAACAGAACAGATGAAATATGCAATCATAAATACACAAAGACAAGCTTTTCAGTGTATGATTAAAACACTATCTACGCAATCGACAGATGTCAAATGTAAAAATAAACATTACGGAAACAGTAGCCAATCAGCTGGTTTAATTGTTGTATGGGAATTCAGCACATCAACCTCAATAATAAATGGCAGGCAACATCAAACAAACAAATTATCAACACCCCCACCCATAAAGCTGGCCACACTCTCGATCTCATCTTCATAAATTCCCTCTTCCACCTCCCGGAACCTCCCTCCTGTTCCAGAGTACCTGGTCAGATCACTGCCTTATTAAATCTACCCTCTCTTTAAACAACCTCCCCCTCCCCGCTAACCACACCACCTTCATTCATTTCAGAAAACCATGCAACCAAGAAGACCTCATTACCTCATTCACCTTGGCCCTAGATGAGCTAGACTGCTCTACCCCTGACCGGGCCCTCGCTACCTGGGATAAAATCAGCTCCAACATCGCAAACAAACTATGCCCACTCATTTCCAAACCAATAAACCCTAACTCACATTAAAAAAAAACCCTGGTATACTCCTGATCTCAAAAACCTCAAATGCACCCTAAGGAATGACGAAAAGAAGTGGCGAAAAAACCCTTCACCATCCCTCCTCGCCACCTACAAATCCACTCAGAAATGCACACATGACTTTTACGCTCGTAAAATACACAACTTCCTATATGACCTCAAAGTTCTCTTCTCATATGTCTCCCAGCTCACCAAACCCTCCCCCCTTACCTGACGCTGAATCCAAAACTAAATGCAACACCCTTGCCAAATATTTCCACGACAAAATCTCTAACCTCATGATGACCCTTCCCCCACCCAGCCCTAACTTTCACATCCCTCCCCTAAATCTGCACTCCACCATTAACTCCTTTGACTCCATCTCTGCCTCCGAAACTGAAACTCTCATTAAGAAAATAAAACCCGTTGCTCATCCCACCGATCACATCCCGCCCAACACCCTTAAATCAATCTCCTCCACCTTAGCCGACATCATAAATCCCCAAATCCACTACCAAACCTCTGCAGATGATTCAAAATGCGGCAGCAAGATTGTTGACCAGTACCAGCCGCTAAGAACACATATCACCAATTCTCAGGAACCTACACTGGTTACCAGTAAATTACAGAATTCTATACAAATCAATCACCTTAATCCATAAAACCATCCATCATCAACTTCAACTTGACCTGGAAATACCTTTCAAACTCTACTCCTCTAACAGACCAACTAGAGACATTTACAAAGGCACTCTTAATGTTCCCCCCACTAAAGCCACACGCCTCGCTATGACCAAAGACAGAGCCTTTTCGATAGCAGGCCCTTCTATTTGGAACAGTATCCCATCAAACCTCAGACTGGAGCCAAGCCTTTTAACTTTCAGAAAAAGACTTAAAACCTGGCTCTTTCACCAAGCCTTCCCTGAACCACCAGACAATCACTAGTTGGCCTTCTTTCCTACCTGGTCTGGCTCTCCGTTTCTCAAAGAAAAAATAAATGGACTCTGAGACATTCAGGTTAAAGTACCGTTCTTAAGTTTATTAACTTGTACATGCTATGGTAAAATTACTTTTACTGGCCTTTCTTCTTTCCAGCTTGTTGCAAGCTTCCAAGTTCTCGCCCCCTGTTGATTGTAACTTTGACTTATTCCTACTTATTGTTATCTTTCGTTTACGTGAATTTGTTACTCTAGTTTTCTTTTTTCCCTTTGTTAAACTGTAAACCGATCCGATATGGTAATTTACTATGAAGGTCGGTATAAAAAACTGTTAAATAAATAAATAAAAATAAATAAACTCTTCCCTTACCCACGGAATGGTCCCTGACATCCTGAAACAGGCCATTGTCAAACCCATTCTAAAAAAACCCAACCTTAATCCTTCAGAACCTGCCAACTTCAGACCCATCTCTAACCTCCCCTTCCTTGCCAAACTTTTAGAAAAGGTCGTCAACACCCAGCTTTCTGAACTCAACAAGAAATACAGCATCCTCTCCCCCTCACAATTTGGTTTTCGTAAACTAACACTGAAGCCCTCCTCCTATCCCTCTCTGACACCATTATCAAGGGTCTTGACCGCAATCAATCATACATCCTTGTTTTGCATGACATATCCTCTGCATTCGACACCATTAGCTACAAAGCCCTTTTAAACAGACTATCTGAAATTGGTTTTGCAGGGTCAGCTCTCAACTGGTTCAAATCTTATCTTGAAAACAGAACCTACAAAGTGAAAATTGGTAACAACGAATCCCAACCCATCAAACTTTCCCGTGGTGTCCCCCAAGGCTCCTCTTTGTCATCCACTCTCTTCAACTTATACATGTTGCCCCTCTGCCGTCTTCTTTCCGACTCTGGCTTCTCCCACTACATCTATGCGGAAGACATCCAAATTGTCATCCCTATCATTGACTCCACTGATGCTTTTCCTCTATTCATCTTCTCCTTTCAAATTTAAACCTTGCACTGAACTCCTCCAAAACTGAACTCTTCTTTACACACTCCCAACCCTCCCATCCTCCTTCTGCTCTCTTCCCCACCCCCTCTTCCCCCCATTTACTCCTCCAAGCAAGAAGCCTTGGGGGTCACCCTTGACTGCAGTCTCAACCTCAAAAAATTCATTAGCACCACCATGAAAGAATGCTTTTTATAAACTCCATGTCCTTAAAAAACTCCAACCCCTCCTCCACCTAAATGATTTCCGCATGGTCCTCCAAGCAGTAATCTTCTCCAAATTGGATTACTGCAACACACTTCTGCTAGGCCGCCCCTCTGCTTCTCTCAAACCCCTGCAGATGCTCCAAAATGCCACTGCACATATCCTCACCAACTCTCGAAAACACGATCACATTACTCCCATCCTTAAAGACCTGCATTGGCTCCCTATCTCCTTCAGAATCCTATACAAAACTCTCACCTTAATTCACAAAACTCTCCACAACCCCAACATGCAATGGCTAAACAAATCCCTATACTTCCATACCCCTATCGAGACAGCTAAGATACCTAAGACAGCTGGGATCACTATCTAAATATCCAAGGAGTCGGCTCCGGATCCCGCCAGGATGGATTTCCCTAAGTGGCAGCGAGTGAATAAAGGAGGGAGATGGTACGACAATATTCTCAAGGCTCCTGTTCATGGATGGTGGTGGCTGCCTGAGTTTCAAAAGATTCCCTTTTTGAAGTATCTTGTGAAAATATAAACTTTTGGTTTCTTTTGACTTGCACAGTCTCCAAAAAGTCATGTGAAGTGGTACCCTGCTGTTCACTTAAGATTTGGGGCTCGTATAGATAATAATTAATAAGCGTTCTTGGATCTAGTGAGGAGACTCATTGTGTTACATGGACTGTTATTACAATTTCTTATTTCTTTGCTCAATATTCTGGATGTTACTTAGGCAGGCTGGGATGCACTGGGTGAGGGTTTGGTGGCATCATCCTCTGTAATTTTTATGGTCTGGGTTTAGGGTATCCAGATGTTGTTTGCATGGGTATGGGGAGGAGTCAGTGATGAGGGTAGGGTTGATGGGTAATGGGGTAGATCTGTTTCTGCATTGAGAAGCAGGTTCTGGGTTGGTTTTTGTTTGTTGTGCTGGCTCTTAAAGATGGGATTGTTAAGGCAAGCAAAGCTTCCTTTTTCTGAAGTTTTTTTAAAATGTATTTTATTTATTGTGGATAAGCTTTTACTTCTTACATGTGTTATGCTATCCTTGAATGTCAAGGGCTTAAATTTCCCTTATAAAAAGAAAGACAGGCTGGGGAACTTTGTTTATGATACTGCTAAAATTAGGGACAGATTTATCCAGTTCTACATGGAATTGTGCATCGCTCTGAGCGATTTTTTAAACCTGGAAAGGGTGATTCATAAGCATTATTAAATAAATAAATTGTTTTAGACAGATCCTATTATTAGTGTTGCTGATACTGAGTTATTTAGCTGAGGTTAGCCTTCCCTCTTTGAGGTGTGAAATGCAGCAGTGTTTAAATAAGGAGATATCAGTTGTTGAGATATTTCAGGCGATCAAGGATTTAAAACTTGGTAAGGCTTTGGGAATTGATAATTAGTTGGCTAAATTTTATAAAACCTTTTTGCAATGTTCTGGTGGGTCCCCTTGCACGCATGTAGAACTTTATTCTTGAGAGGGGAATATTGTCTTCATTATCAAATGTGGCAGGTATTACTGCCTTGGCTAAACAGAGAAAAGTTGCTACATTATTTAGTTCCTATAGGCCAATTTCCCTCCTAAACATTGACCTTAAGATATTGGCTAGCAGACTGAGCAATACAGCTCCCATATTGGTGCTCAAGGACCAATCTGGTTTCATTCCGGGGTACCTGGAGGAAGATACCGTGAGACGAGTATTAAATCTGATCTGGTGGGCTAAGCGCAAGAAGGTACCCTCTCTTCTATTGGCAGGTGATGTTGGGAAGACGTTTGACAGGGTACATTGGGAATTCTTATTGGAAAAGGTGGGGTGGGAGCTAATTTTCTGGGTGGGTACATAAATTATATGCATCTCCTTAAGGTTGATCAGAATACCAGGCTGGGGTGCCTTTTGATTCTCTTGTTGTTTGGACTTGCTATGGAACCCTTTGCTGAAAGGGTTTGGAGGAAATGGGAGGTGAAAGGGATCTTAGAAGGAGATAAGATTGCTCTTTTTGCAGTTGACCTTTACAGTAGACTGGTAGAGTCCATGAGAACTCTTGGTGGAAAATTAGACTTGGAAGGATCTCTGGGTTTGGAATTAATATTGATAAATCCAAGATTTATTTATTTATTTATCTAACACTTTTCTATACCTACCTTCATGGTAGAGGACCATATCAGATCGGTTTACATCGAATTGGGGAACTGAACCATAAACTGTAACCAAAAACCATAGTTTGAGCAGGAAGAACAAAGTTACATTCAACAGGGAAAGTAAACTTGGAAGCATAGATTGCTGGGAAGAAAGAAAGGCTTAAGAATGTAGAATATAATTAGTATAAACAATTGCTGAGTTAGGAGGGTTAAGTTAGGAGAGTTAAGATTCTTAACATTTATTTTTAGACATTTTATATACCATCATTCCATGTGTAGGTCACAGTGGTTTACAAAGTGACATTCATAGTTATAGATTCATAACTCTTTCGGATTGTTTGACTGCATCTTTAAAGTATGACTTTCCTTTTAAGTAGGCTAAGGATAAGTTGAAGTATTTGGGAGTCAATATAGGGCTGAATTTAGAGATCTTTTTCAGTATCTTCCCATTATTTCCAATATTTTTAAGGATCTGGATTCCTGGGATCAGTTTTATCTTCCGGTGCCAAGATTCATCCTGCTGTGCCGTCTTCCCTCTACTAGGAGTCCTCAGTGAGCCTTGCTTTCTATCTTGCCAGTTACCTCCTCACTGATTACAGTATGCCTAAGCATCAGCCCTACTTAATCCAGCCTGTCCAGTGCCTCAGTACCTCTTCATTGAGTTTTCTTAATTCTCTGATCTGGCCACTCTTTTCTTGCTATTCTGCCTTGCTTAGCCTTGTGGTCTCTGGGCCTTCTGCCTTGCTTAGCCTTGTGGCCTATCCAGGCCTTCTGCCTTGCCTTGTGGCCTATCCAGGCCTTCTGCCTTGCCTTTTGGCCTCTCACCTTGCTCTGTGGTCTCTCCTGGCCTCTTACCTTGCTCTAGGCCCTTCCAGGCCTTCTAGTCTTGCTCTGTGGCCTCTCAGGCCTTCTTGCATGCTCTGTGTCCTCCTGGTCTTTTTTGTCTTACCATATGGACCTACTAGCATTACCTTGCCCAGTCTTGTGCCCTGTTGGGTTTTCTTGTCTACTCCAGTCCATTCCTGTCCTTGTCTAATATAGCCTTTGTCTGTTTCCCATGCTTTTCCCTTGACCTTTGACCTCAGGCATTGCCCTTGTCTTTGGTCCAGCCTATGATCTATATTCAGCCCTAGCCAGTACCTGTATCCAATTCCCAGTCAGTACCCCGTATCTCTGTATCCCATGCCTGCCCTCAGCTTCCAACCTGCCTTGCCTCATTCAGCATGCACCTGACCCCCTAGCTACTCAGCTCCCAGTCCATGACCTGATGTTCTACAGAAGACAAGTCCTACCAGCCCCCAGAAGCCAAGGGCTCAACCTGTGGTGGAGGGGATTAGGCAGAATATCAGGTCCAGTGCTGTCCTGAAGCCCTCTATCATGTCTGTGGGGGTGTTTCCTGACTCCAGCCTGCCCGTCGATGACAGTAAATTGTGATAGAACCTGATGGTTCATAATCTGTGGTTTGATGGGGGGGGGGGGGGGGGAGTGGTGTAGGGTAGAGAGGGTAGATTATCTGTCTATGTGTCATTTTACATTTGAATGTATAAATGTTTGGATCTTACTCTAATAAAATGTAAATTGTAAAAAAAGAAATTGTGGTGCAGGCCCTCCTGAGAAGCGCTACAGTAACATCACTTTGGCAACTGTCTCAGGTGAGCTGGCATCACGTTGTATGCAAGGACATGGCTTTTCTGATCTTATGTTTGCAGTCACTGAGCATCCCAAACCTTCCCTACGAGGGGAGGATTTTGATAGTTTCGTTGCAGAAGGAGCAAAAGTGGATTTATTATTTTGGGACTGTGGAACCAAAAGGATTAAATAAGGAAGTGGATTGGTCGGTTTTTCTAGATTGACATAGTATCTATAAGTGCTTTTTTTGGTGATTGATTTTTTCATTATATGATGTCATTTCCTATAATTGGTTAGTTAAATGGAATTATCTCTTCAAATAGGAAGGGATTTCCCTTCACATTAAATGAGTCCGCCATTTTGAGCTTAAGCGTCCAGCTGAATAAGGGTAGGTGTGAGTGCAACTGGCTCTGTTTTTTTTATTTTTAATTTTGCATAAGAAAGATGTTTGATTCTAATTATCTTTATTTGTAGATAACAATATAAACTCCTGATGAAGGCTTCATTTGCCAAAACATGGACCATGTTTGATTTTCTTAACATTAAGTTGCAACCGAATATAAAGCTAAGTATTCAGTTGGCTATTATTGCCTAAGAAAAAGAATTCTCTAATAGGATTAATTTTGAGAATATAAATTCTATTTTGATTTCAATAAAATAAAAATAAAGATTTTTTGTGGTTTATTAAAATTGAGACTTGCAGTACATGATTTTAACCTGTGGTGTACATTGAGCTGATACTGCCTGGGGCCCACTGAGGGCAAGAGACGGTGGATTATATCTGATACACCGGCTTTTCTGATACCACTTCCCTCATTTAGTTTTTTGAAAGATTTTTCAATTTTGTATTCCCTCTCTTTTGTGATTTGTGTATACTCGGAAAGGCCAGTGCCACGATTTGTACAGAAACTATGTAGGGCATTGCTCCAGTCGATTGAGGACCCCAGACCCCCACTGTATGGGATCAGTGGGGGATAGGGAGGTCTCCGGCCACCAGCCATCTATGGAAAGGGAGGAACGGGTTCAGAGGAGCTCAGCCAGGTCCAAGTCTGGACCCAGACCTATTTTTGCAACAGGAGGAGGGTCGGAGGGCCTCTGGAAGGCCTTTATTTTTAACTTTTCTCCCTACACATGAAAAAGAAAATATGCAAAAGCACAAAAGGCACCAACTATATCACTTAACAATCACTTATGGTGCGCAAAAAAACTTAAACGCGTTCAAGAATACATTACTGAGAGACCTGATGTCCGGTTTAGAGGAGGTATTTTACCCCTGATGAAGCTGCAAGTTGCGCAGTGAAACACCGGCCGCTGTCGGGGAGATTGTTTACATACAACGGGACATTGGGACATTGGTTATAATTTATAAATACTTGTTCATCTACAAAAAAGATTCTTTCAGGCTTAACAGCCCACAACAGTCACTATCAGGCTTCACGGCTGGGTAAGAGCCGCAAATGAAGACCGGACAGTTCAACCTGGTGAGGTTGAACACGTCGTCAGGCTTGCAGATGCGGCTCTTACTTTAAGAAAACATTTTTCTTTATACTCACACATTTAAGGTTTTTTTTGCGCGCCATAAGTGATTGTTAAGTGATATAGTTGGTGCCTTTTGTGCTTTTGGATTTTCATTTTTAGGACCTACCTAACGCTCTTTGTTTTTTGATTTGAAAGAAAATATGCAAACATTTTGGAGTATTTTCATTAGAGGCCATTTTCGATTTAATCCATTTGGAACAAACCAAAAACGGTCTCATCCATAACATTTTTAGCATTCATTTAGAATGAATGCACACCCTTATTCTGAGGATCCAGTGTATATGTCATGTTCCTAAACAGGCTCAGAACTACACTTAGGCCATTTGAACTCGGCTCTGATTTGCTGTTCATGCCTTGAATGATGGTTGCCAAATCACATGTCATATCTGTTCCAGTAATAACTGGATGAAAACACTGATCTTCCATAGTAGATGACAGCAGTAAAAGACCAACTCACCTATCCTGTCGTCCCAGTTATTCACATCCACACTGTAAGGATACATCCCAGCTCCCAGGCACAGATTGCAACCACTTGCAATATATTGCTTCTTATCTGGACAGTGTGTCATCTTTCATTGTATTCTATCATCTTGGGCAGATGAGTACACAGATTCTCCATTTTGTTCATAAAAGGCTCCCTTCCCTTCCTATGTCTAATGATGAAGCTTTGCAATGATCTAATTAGTTACTTATACATGTCTGGCTATATCTCAAACATCCAGCCTCCTAGGTCCCCTGCAGAGCCTGACAGACAGACTCATTTCTGCAAGGACTTCTAGTTAAAGGACACAGAGCTGTGAGGATTATACTACAATGATATCAAATATTGTTACAGCCATCTACATGCTTCTCTGACTTCTAATTCAGCCTTTAATGAAACATGAAACAGTTGCTTGAATCTTTCGATGAAGCAGGCTGGAATTCATAATTATCAAATAAGAAATGCTATGGCTGTTAAAAATCCTGGGCATGGTACACATCTGCTCCTAATGTTCAGAAGGTTTCTGTTATTGTGGAAGAATATTTACCTGATACCTGCAGCATATTTTCCACCTGCAAGTATCTGATTGCACCCCGTCCCACACAAGCAGTAAAAGCTTCCTACTGAATGACGCAACACGAGTTTTGATTAGTAAAGACTGTAATTACTGAGCATTTACAGTAAACTGTTATTTTTCCTCCGTGGCACGTTTTATAGTGGTTTTGGTACAAAGGTGTGAACGCTAGCACCTCAGAGCCACACGGTTCGTGACAGAGCTAACCATGAACATGGGAGTCAGAGGCTGTATTTGACCGAGCCTGTTACTTAATTATGGAACTGCTTACCTGAAAGAGTTTTGCAAAGGCCAAAAAAAAAAAAGAAAAAAAGATTTGACTTCAAACATAAAGCTGCAGCCAGGTATCTTCATCTGAGCTGTGCTTGGCTATGTTTACAGAGGAATTTTATTGCTGGCATAAAATATCAAAAATCCCACCTAGGTGTTTGGAACATGATATGCAAATAATGAAATTAAAAGACAGTGGCTCTTTATAAAGGAAAATGCTTGGTATAGAGCAGCATAGGACACAGTATGGTTAATATTCAAAAGCCATTTAGATGGATAACTCATATGTTATCCATCAAAATGGCAAATTTGGCATAGTCAGTCACTTATCCAGATAAATTATAGCAGGATAAATCATTATCCGGGTATGATTTACCAGGATCATAAAGGGCATTCCAGGGGCATTTCAGAGAGGGATTTAGTTATCCGGTTAAATTAGTTGAATTTCAGATATATCCAACTAAGTTATCCAGCCTTGTGTGGCTGGATAACTTGCTACTTAACCAGCTATCTTTAAAAGATATCCGGCTAAGTAGCACTGTCAAAACCTTATAAAAAATAAAAAGAAATAAAAGGGCCAGTGGCCAGATTCCCTCCCTTCCCTCAAAAATGTCATACATGCAGGGACGGTGCAAGGGTATTAGGGTGCCCTAGGAGAAACTTATAGCCTGGTGCCCCTCCCCCACTGCTCCCTGGACTTCCCACACACAATTAAAAACTATGCATTTATAATAAAAGATTTTACATGGAAAAGGACATTGAGATAAATATATCAGGAAGGACAGAGAGGACAGGAAAGGGGGAGGAGTGGCTCTTTATGTCAGAAACAATACCCAAGCATCTGAGCTGCAAGGAAGATGGGGCAAAGACGAAGCACTATGGGATGACCTAAAAAAAAAAGATGATGGGGCTTCCATTTCTATTGGAGTGGTTTACAGGCCTCCAAATCAAATGGAAGAGCTTGACAAAGCTCTAGTTGAAGACATACAAAAGATGGGAAAGAAGGGAGAAGTGGTTATTGTTGGAGATTTTAATCTGCTGGATGTAGACTGGAGAATCCCTTCTGCAGAATCTAACACTAGTAGAGAGATAGAGGATGCTGTGCAAGGGACTCTGTTCAAACAAATGGTAATGGAACCCACGAGGAAGGGAGCTATACTCGACAGTAATGGAGATAACGTCTCTAATGTCCAGGTGGGTGCCCACCTCAGCACCAGTGATCATCATACAGTATGGTTTCATATCACAAATAGGATACGGAGAAGTAGCACGAAGACTCGAGTTTTACAGTTCAAAAACACGGACTTATGAAATGGGGAAGTACCTGGAGGAAGAACTGGAAGGCTGGGAGAACGAGAGAGATGTGGAACAACAGTGGACCAAACTAAAAGGAGCAATTACCAAGGCAACTAATCTATGTATTAGAAAAGTAAAGAAAAGCAAGAGAAAAATGAGACCTATCTGGTTCTCAAAGGAGGTGGCTGACAAAATAAAGGCTAAAAGAACAGCGTTCAAGAAATATAAAGGATCCCAAAGGGAGGAGCACAAAGAAGAATATCTGGTAGAACTGAGGGAGACAAAGAAAGTAATCAAGGCAAAAAGTCAAGCGGAAGAAAGGATTGCCAAAGAGGTAAAGAGAGGCGACAAAACATTTTTCAGATACATCAGTGAAAGGAGAAAAGTCCAAAGTGGTATACTGAAATTGAAAGGTGAAAAGGATCAATGGGTGGAGACAGATGAAGAAATGGCAGAATTATTAAACGAATACTTCAGTTCGGTATTCACTAAAGAAGACCCCGGAGAAGGACAGACACTAGTCAACAAGAAACTGGAGAGAAGCAGAATGGATGAAACTCTGTTTATGGAAGAGAATGTATGGGAAGAGCTAGAAAAGCTGAAGGTGGACAAAGCCATGGGGCCTGATGAGGTTCATCCCAGGATACTGAGGGAGCTCAGAGGTGTGCTGGCGGCTCCACTGTGTGACCTATTCAATAGCTCCCTCGAAACGGGAGTGGTGCCGAGTGATTGAAGAAGAGCGACGGTGGTCCCGCTTCACAAGAGCGGGAGCAGACAAGAGGCTGGAAACTACAGGTCGGTTAGCCTCACCTCAGTGGTGGGAAAGATATTGGAGTCACTGCTGAAGGAAAGAATTGTGAACTATCTACAAGCAGCAGAATTGATGGACCAGAGGCAGCCTGGTTTCACCAAAGGAAGGTCCTGTCAGACAAATCTGATTTGACTTTTTTGATTGGGTGACTAAGGAATTGGATCAAGGAAGAGCACTCGATGTCATCTACTTGGAGTTTAGCAAAGCTTTTGATACGGTCCCGTATAGGAGGCTGGTGAATAAAATGAGAAGCTTAGGAGTGAGTGCCAAGGTTGTAGCCTGGATTGCTAACTGGTTGACAGACAGAAGACAATGTGTGATGGTAAATGGAACTTACTCTGAAGAGAGAGCAGTGTTAAGTGGAGTGTCGCAAGGATCGGTGTTGGGATCGGTCCTGTTCAATATCTTTGTGAGTGACATTGCGAACGGGATAGAAGGTAAGGTTTGTCTTTTTGCGGATGACACTAAGATCTGCAACAGAGTGGACACGCCGGAAGGAGTGGAAAGAATGAGACGGGATTTAAGGAAGTTGGAAGAGTGGTCGAAGACATGGCAGCTGAGATTCAATTCCAAGAAGTGCAGAATCATGCATATGGGGTGTGGAAATCAATGGGGGGGGGGGGGGGGGGGAGGGCTGGTGTGCACGGAGCAGGAGAGAGACCTTGGGGTGATAATGTCTAACAATCTGAAGTCGGCGAAACAATGTGACAAGGCGATAGCTATAGCCAGAAGGATGCTGGGCTGCATAGAGAGAGGAATATCGAGCAAGAAAAGGGAAAAAGTGATTATCCCCTTGTACAGGTCCTTGGTGAGGCCTCACCTGGAGTACTGTGCTCAGTTCTGGAGACCGCATCTCCGAAGGGACAGAGATAGGATGGAGGAGGTCCAGAGAAGGGCGACCAAAAAGGTGGAAGGTCTTCAGCGAATGACTTACGAGGAGAGATTGAAGAATCTAAATATGTACACCCTGGAGGAAAGGAGGAGCACAGGTGATATGATACAGACTTTCAGATACTTGAAAGGTTTAAATGATCTAAAGACAATGACAAACCTTTTTCACTGGAAAAAAATCAGCAGAACCAGGGGTCACGAATTGAAACTCCAGGGAAGAAGACTCAGAACCAATGTCAGGAAGTATTTCTTCACGGAGAGGGTGGTGGATGCCTGGAATGCCCTTCTGGAGGAAGTGGTGAAGACCAAAACTGTGAAGGACTTCAAAGTTGCGTGGGATAAATACTGTGGATCCATAAAGTCTAAAGGATGTGAATGAAGAGAAGCATGGGGGTAGCTTACGGGAATTACGGCTACTACCTGGAGATTAATACCCTTATTCAATAAACACACTCACTGTTAATGCAACTCCGGCACTCAACGCAAGAGGAAATGTGGAAAAAAATGATTTGCATTCACAAAAAAACCAGGGAGTAGCTTGCTTGTTGCGGCGGTTACTACCCCAAACCAAATAAGCCTGATACTTCACTTAAATGCATATCCAGCATAGCTCTCTGCTTCAACGGCAAGGGGGAAAGACTGATACTTCACTTTCAGTACATATCCAGCATAGCTCTCTGCTTCAATGGCAGGGGGGGGGGAGAGGAAAAGATTTATATTCAAGCAACAACCAACAAAGAATGAATTACTTAGTCTAGGCAAACAAATAATTATGGGAGTAGCTTGCTTGTTACGGCGGTTACTACCCTGAATCAATTAAGTCGTATACTTCACTAGGAATACATATCCAGCGCAGCTCACTGCTTCAACGGCAGGGGGGAATGAAGTAAAGAGGATTTATATTCAGACACTAACAAGGACTGAATGGCACAGGCTGGGTAAATAAGCGTGGGAGTAACTTGCTTATTGCAGCAGTTGCTACCCCTGACCAATTGAGCTGGATGCTTCGCTTGGATGCAGCTCCAGCGCTGCTCTCTACATCGATGGCAGGGGGTAGAGGGAAACTGGAACCAGGGGGTTGCTGATGGGGGGCCAAGAGTAAAAGATAAGCATGAGGAAAAAAATAAAGTGGAAAGCTTGCTGGGCAGACTGGATGGGCCGTTTGGTCTTCTTCTGCCGTCATTTCTATGTTTCTCTAATATGCCTATTATATTTGATGGATGGATGCCAGCGAGCGGGGAGGCCACCCTCCATCCTGGGCCCCCGCAAGAAGTGAACACCATCTTAAATAATAAAAAAGAAACGGAACTATCATCAGGAGGTGAAGGGAAATGGGTGACTGCGATGTGTGACCACGCCCCTCCCCCGACGTCACTGTGAGCTCCGGCGGCGGTTGAAAAGCGCCTCACCATCAGGCGCCATGCGTCACGCGCCGACGGGGCGCAACAAAGGGGCTCTCCCCTTTGTGCACCCCTTCGTGCAACTCTTTGTGCTTCATTTAATATTTTTTCTTTTACGTTTTCTGTTAAGTAACGTTTTTTTCAAGTTCCTACCTTATGCCTTTGTTAAGAATTTTATTATTTATTTATTTATTTATTTATTATTTTTATTATACCGAGTTTCATGATAGGAATCACATCAACCCGGTTTACAATTAACAATGTGAGTAAAGGCAGAGAGTAACATAGTAAAACATTTCCCAATTCAACGTCACATATAGAATGAAACTTAACAGATATATTAACAATATTTAGGATGTGAGAAAGTTACAAAAAACAAGGAAAAATAACTAGGATCTGAAAGGGGGAGGAAACTGAAGGAAGAATATTAACATTTTAGCCAACTGTTCTCTATAAATGTTCTCTGTATTTGACTATGGAAATATTTTTTCCTGCTTTTTCTGTTTTATGTAAACCGGTATGATTTGCATTTTAATGTAAGAATGTCGGTATAGAAAAATTATAAATAAATAAATAAATAAAATAAATAAAATATATTTATATGTACTATGATGGTGCTAAACAGAAAACCTTGCCAAAACAAGACATTTGGAATCCATGTGGACTTTGGTCTATTGTAACACATATTGAGGGTGATCTTGACCCTCAGAAAACCATGAGTGAACTGAATTACAATTACTATACAGTAAACTCCCATACCAAAGCAGCACCAACTGCCAGCATTCAGTAACAACCCTACTACGAAAAGGAAACACTGCAAATATTACACCAGGACCTAAAACACCAATACACCTCCTGTTAGAAAAACAGAACAAGTCAGGCTGCTAGAGATCCCTACATAGAAACATTAGCAGAATATCTCACCTCAGTCACTCATGCAGAACACAGACAGACCCTCACCAAATACAGAATAAACATAAATAGAAACTTGCAGACAAAAACGGAACTCGAAACAAATCAGACTTTGCAGTGCAACGTTGGAAAAACGGAATGAAAATGCCTCATAAATTATCAATCATAATAGTAACACTATAACAATAAAAAAAAATTGAATATTTCAAAACAGCTGAGAAAAAGAATAAAATCCAGTATTTAAATTCATATACAAATAAAATATTTAAAAACAGCAGATACATCAAATACACTCAATAATAAAAACTAATAAGGATAAAAGAAAAAAACCTCTCTCCATTCCTGGGAACTTTTGATTTCCAGTCATACTGAGATTGTCATGGATTAGTTGGTGGAGGCAGGATAGGGCACATAAACTTTCTCCTCTCTCTCACATAATCTCTATTCCCTCCCCACACACACATACATATGCTCTCATACAAACATGTGCCTCTATCCCCCCCCCACCCACACAAGCTGTCTATCCCCCATGCCTCCCACTCTATCCTCCATATCCCCCCTCACAGTATCTGTCCCTCATGCCCCCGTCCACACACAGTCTGTCCTCCGTGCCCCCCCCACACACTCTGTCCCTATGCCACCCCCACACTCATTCTCTGTCTCCCATGCCATACTCCCACACACACACTCTGTCCCCATCTTTCCCCCCAACACACACATACGCTCTCTGTACCCTGGCCCCCGCAACACACCTGCTTTCACACATACGCGTACAGATGGTCTGTCCCCCCCCCTCCCCCCTCCATACACACATATATGTTATCACATCTGTACACTCTGCCCCGCTCCCCACATGCACATGCTCACAGAGACACATGCGCTGTCCACCCTCACACACACATACGTGATCTGGATCACCCACACATGTTCTATTTCCTCCGACAGTGCAAGCAGCAGCAGCCATCTCCTTTAGTCACTGCAGCACTGGAAGGCATCCTTCTCGTCTTCATTTGAGGAATAGATGCTTTCCTTCAACCCCACAGGCCACAGCTGCCACCGCCAATCTTCTCTTCACTCGCGTGGGCTGCAGCTGCTGCTGCCGCTGATCCTCTTTTCAAGCGGAAGGGCCCAGTCACCCCTACTCCAGATCCTCTCCTCCGGCCCCGCAGTCTCAGACTGGGCCTCCTTCTACCCGCCTATGCAGAGGAGGCGGCCCAATGCTGCAGTTCCTTCTTTAAAGTCCGGCTGAAGAGGACTGGTGAAAGCACTAGGCTGCCACCTCCAAGCCTGTGGCTGCCTAGTTCTTCTACCGGTCCTGCATACATGACCTTGTTGAGCTATGCTTCCTGCACCCCCCCCCCCCCCCAAATTTCTCTTAATGTAAAAGTCCTCTGATTTGTAGGCTGGGCCCCCTGTCCTGGTTTTCACCAAAGAGAAACTACCCATGTATATTTCTCTTTGAAAATTAGCAAGGGCAAAATACATGTGCCAATATTGCGTCATGCACTTAGCACTTATTTGTGTGAATTGGGGAAGGGGGGAGGGAAGGAGAAAAAAGCACGTGTGTATTTGAAAATCAAATGCATGCATACGGTCATCCTCCTCCGAACCTAAATATGTCCACAGGAACAAATGCCTCTTTTTCCCCGTGGCTATAAGTACACCCATGTTACAGAACCACACCCATGCTTTTAGCAGCATTTAAGGAGAGCTATTTTCAGTTAGGGTCACTGGCCTTTTCAAAATTGCCCTCCCCAAAAGTTCCCTTCCCCAGGAAAGAGTTGAGAAAGAAACATTCATGTCCAAATAACCTCACAAAAATGAGTGCTTTAAGGGGGCAATTTTCAGCGGTCCACCCGAGGTCTAGAGTTCGTATGGACAAAGTGCATGCAGATTTTAGCCCAAATTTTCAAAGCGGATGTAATGCACACAAGTCTGCTTTGAAAACCAGCAAGTACACGCGGCCCGCAGAGAGGCATACGCCCACACATGTATGCCTATTCGTGGGCAGGTGTAAATGTGAACATGCAGATTTATGTGCATACATTACAAGATAGAAAATATGCGCGTAAAAGGTTCCCCCGCCCACCAAACGCCTCTTTCTAGTGCGTACAAGTGTGAGTGGAATTGCTACTTTTATGAGCAGAACCCCCTCCCCCCCCCCCCCCCGGCAATTTTCAAAAGCCCATTTATGCGCATAAAATGCTCCTTTTGACAATCAGGTCCTAAAGGAGCAAAGGGTAAAATATGAATACATGTTTGTATAATCTTCATTTGGACGGGCTGTTAATGCTCCACAGCAAATGGTACTGTTGCGAGTTTGTTTATTTGTGTTTATTTAAAACATTTGTATGCTGCCTTTTCCTAGATTCAAGAATAATAAAAGAATCGAAAATGACATCTAAATAGAAAGATATGTGCTTAATAAAACCAACAAACACATATCAGAGGAACGCTGATTAAATCAACTTAAAAGCCTCAGCAAAAAGAAAGGCCTGGAATTGTTTCCTAAACGTTTGCGGACAAGGTTCCTTTCTTCAAGTTTCCAGAAGTCGATTCCATAGGGAGAATGGCACAGAGGCAAACATCCTTCCCTTAGTTTCATTCGGCCTAGGGCTCAGCACCTCTAAAAAGTATTTGCCTAAAGATTGCTGGGCTCTGCTAGTTAATGTATTATTTTTAGCAATAAAAATAACTATAAAAAAGTACTTTTGTTCCTTTATATTTTACAGGTTTGGAAAAATGATGTGACTGTTCTTTTCACTATGGATTTTCATGAAAACGGCACTGAATAGCTTGAACCTGTTCAGGTATCTTACTCTATTCCAGTTTTCTTGGCAGGAAATAACATGCTAGTTGACGTTTACGTCTGGCCATGGTAAACAAGACGCTGATTTCTGGTCTGCTGCTGGTGCACTGCACTGTAGATCCCACAAACTAGTAATCCTAGGCTCTGGATTTTAAAACTATTTACCTTCTTTCAGCACAAAAAAAAAATCACATTTCATCCATTCAGAATTCAGTGAAAATCCCATTTTCTATCAGTTTGATCTCTCTCTGCCCCAGTTCTGATACTCACCTGGATTGAATATGCGCTTCCTTTAGAACAAAGGTCCTGACCCTGCACCAGAGACCCATAATATCTCCAGGTAATATTCTCCCAGAGTCTACCAGTTCCAGAAACAGGCTCAAGTAACTTCCAAATGTGCCAAATTATTTTAGTAGATCTTTCCTTTGATCTGAATCTTTCTCCTAGCATACTGACGAATGCGTAAACTATTCACCAAGAATGTATTTTCTACAGAAATAAACTGATATTCTATGACACTGGTTCACATTGCACGGCACCTGCCCTTTGACCTTCAGGCAGAATATTTACAATTAGCAGCTATTCAAGTATTCACAGCTTCATAAATCAACACTTTCAAAGTTACGCCCTTCTCTAGTAACAGATGGACAAACAGCTAGCTGGACAAGATGTGGTTCACAAGGTTAAAAAATCTATCTGTGTTTTGCATTATGGTCGTATTTCCCTTCTGAAGGAGGAGCAGATGGGTATGTGGTGGCACCACAGGGTGATAACATATCCAATATTTTGCAGAAAGTGGCACGAGATGAATTCCAAAATGAGATGACATGCTTTCAAGGTAATTTTTATCTTCAGGGAAAATGAGGCCAAGCACTGCACTGCCTTCATGCTGTACAGGAATGCTGAGATGTGTTTACAAGCTTACCTTGCAATAATAGACAACTGGGTAATTGTGAAATGAGGTCCAGCCCTATCTTAACATCAGGGTAAGTCCTTCGTGCAGGATATTTACTAATATAAAACAAACCTACATTCAGCTCAACTCTTTTTGGGATCATTAAGTAAGGAAAACCCATTTTGTTAGATTATCGAATTAAAAGATAGTTTTGGAGTGATGTTTTCATTGGTATTGAATTTATTCTAAACATTTTTAATGAGCTTTAATTCAATAAAAATAACTAAAAGAAAGTGAACACTTTAATTAATTAAACATGTTCTTTTGGTACTGCTACTAAAAGTAGTAGTCAGTAGTCAGTTAGGTCGTTGGTCAGTTAATGATTACATTATTACAATTGTGGTAACTGGATGGAGTATGAAACTACCACTGTCCAATTCTTTAAAATTTTTAAGAATAAAAATTAAGCATATAAACCATTAGAGCGCTTGAATTTTTCATTCATGCAAGGGGTGATTTGGTTGAAATCTGTATGGTAATAAATTGTCACCTTTTGAGTGGTGGTTTTATTTTCTGATAAATCATTTCATGTAGCACTACACGACTCCACAGAATTCCTCTGCCTTCTTTTCCCCAAACGCTAGGGATGTGCATTCGTTTTTCACGAATTACACAATGTCAATGATATTGTCTAATTTATCATGGTTCGGTAGCGCTGATATATGAAACGTTTTTTGCCAAAATTTCGGAAAAATTCGTATTTCGTGTTAGTGTGCACTAACAGAGTTACTGCGCACTACATATCTCTTAGTGCGCAGTGATACCAATTAGTGCACACTGTTTTTCTAGCTAACGAACTCTTCTGAATTGATACTTTTTAATTTTTAAGTAGCATTTTTTAGTGCGCACTAACATTAGTTACAGTGCACTACTACATACTTAGTGCGCTGTAAGTTCTATTAGGGCGCACAAATTAACCTGTTAGTGCACACTAACGGGCCTTAATGCGCATTAACATCTAGCTAGTTTGCACTATCTCATTCAGTGTACTGCGCATTAATGCTGAGATAATGCTCACTAACTGGTTGCTAGTGCACAGTAAGGCCCATTAGTGCGCACTAATGCACTTCATCGAAAATTTGCCAAAAAAAAAACCGAACCGTGGAAAACGAAATTTTCTGTGGAGAGCCCGATCTAAAGCCTGAACTGATAGCTTTAAACAAAGCACATCTCTACCAAATGCCACCACTGAGGCATGACTCCCTGCCTGCTTTGCCTCAACTGTTTGGAGTGAAGCAGGAAGGCGGAAGTCTATGGGAGTCATACCTCAGATGTGGATTTGGGGAAAAGGAGGCAGAGGAACTCTGTGAAGTCATGACCTGGGTATGATGTTTGGGGGTAAGCAGTCAGAGAAAATCAGTACAGTTATGCCCTAGTGGTGCTGCTTGGAATATGGCAGACACAATGAGGATGTCAAAAACTCCCCTGTGGTAGTGTTGGGATATGGCAAAGGAAAGTTGCTGCTGGATGTGCTGCCAGAGCCCTGTAGTGTCAGGACACAGTGTTGTTGGGGATGTGTAAGGAGGAAGAAGGCAGATTGAAGCCCCAGTTTTGTTGTTGGGGACGTAAAAGGGGAAGCAGGCTGAGTCAGGTCCCACTTTTGTTGTGGGGGACATGTAAGAAGGGAGCAGGAGGAGTGAAGCCCCAGTAAGGAGAAAGTAGGAGGAGTGAAACTCCAGTGTTTTGGGGGACGAAAAAGGACGAAGCAGGTTGAGTCAGGTCCCACAGTTGTTTTTGAGGACATGTAAGGAGGAAACTATCAGGTCCTACTGTTGCTGTTGGGGACATGTAAGGAGGAAGCAGGAGGAGTGAAGCCCCAGTGTTGTTGGGGATATGAAAGGAGTTAGCAGGATGTGACAGGCCACAGTTGTTTTGATGGGGACAAGTCAGGAGGCAGCAAGATTGGTCAGACCCCAGTGTTGTCACTGGGGATGTGACAGGAAGCAGCAGGATGTGACAGACCCCAGTGTTGTTTATGGGGACAAGTCAGATGGTAGCAGGATTGGTCAGACCCCAGTGATGGTGTCAGTGTATATTGGCCCCAGTGATGTTGCTAAGTCTAGGCAGGTAGATTGTGTCAGGGCATGTTGGCCCCAGTGATGTTGCTAAGGGTTAGGCAGAGGGTGTCACAGTGCATGATGGCCCTAGTGATGTTGCTTAGGGCTAGACAGACAGAGGGTGTCAGTGCATATTGGCCCCAGTGATCTTCTTGGAGACATGGCAGGATATATGTGACCCAATTGTCGGTGTTGGGGACACAGCAGGACTCAGCATTACATGTGTTCCAGCCCTTGGATTGGCACCCTAGGCTTGGAAGGCAGCAGCAGTGTGATTGCGGAGGTGTGACCCAACTGACGATATTGAGGACATAGCAGGATTCAGCTTTCGGGGTGGTGCGGCCTTGATCTGTCTTGGGCCTGGGCAGCGGCAGCAGCAGTGTGATTGTGGATGTGTGACCCAACTGACGATATTGAGGACACAGCAGGATTCAGCTTTCGGGGTGGTGCGGCCTTGATCTGTCTTGGGCCTGGGCAGCAGCAGTGTGATTATGGAAGTGTGACCCAGCTGACAGTATTGGGACACATTGAGCAGATGCAGTGAGTCACTGGATGTGGATGTTGATAGATGCTGGTATTTGAGGTACAGCGGGTAGACAGGCATTCAAATTCCTTTCATTTGTCGTGCCATTCACATGGTAAATCTGGATACCCAAGCAAAGGCAGATACATTTTCAGGAACACTAGCTTTTCCATCAAGGGTGGTGATAGCCTGGAGTGATAAGATTTTACAATCTTCCCTGTCATTGAAAACACTCTTTCGCGGGGGGAACTCAGTGGGCAAGACAAGATTCTGGGAATCTTGTCTTCAAAAAATTGATGGACTCCTCTCCAACCTAAATCTAATACTAAACTCTTCAAAAAGCGAACTCCTCCTAATTTCCACCGAAAACAGTAATACAGACACAAATCCTCCACCGAATTTACAAACCCCACAAGTAAGAAACCTAGGAGCTATCTTTGATAATAAGCTAAACCTTAAATCATTCATAAATCAAACCACTAAGGACTGTTTCTTTAAACTCCAAGTCTTAAAAAGAATAAGACCACTGTTTCACTTTCAAGACTATAGATCAATTCTTCAATCAATAATATTCGCGAAACTAGATTACTGCAACTCCTTACTATTAGGTCTTCCCTCTTCTCACACTAAACCCCTTCAGATGGTTCAAAACACGGCTGCAAGAATATTAACAAACTCCCGGAGAAGAGATCACATATCACCAATTCTCAAAGACTTACATTGGCTGCCAATTCACTACAGAATTATTTATAAGTCCATTACCATTATTTACAAAACCATACATCAACACTCTCAGCTCAACCTTCAAATTCCTCTCAAAATATTTACTTCAAATAGACCAATCAGAGAGTCCTACAAAGAATCCTTACAAATACCACATTCCAAAACTATGCGACACATAACAGCCAGAGACAGGGCTTTCTCCACCGCAGGACCATCACTGTGGAACTCCATCCCACCAGATTTGCGACAGGAACCCTGCCTCCCCACTTTCAGGAAAAGACTCAAAACATGGCTTTTTATGAAAGCATTTCCTAAACTGAACCTTAATCAGTCTTTGACTAATCACTCTGACTTTACCTTAACATAGAAATTAACTCCACAGCATTAGGGCAATTCGTTATTACCTCAAATGCATTGATATGCATATATGTATCATATGTATCTAGTTAAAAACCCCAGCTTCTTTTCTCTGTTCCAAGTTATTACTACCCTGTTTTATTGTAACTGCAACCCTTAACTTTCACTTGTATATTGTTACTATTACTACTACCTTTTTTAATTTTTGTTATTTATTGTTATTTATGACCTCTTGTTACCTCTTCACTTGTTAATTGTAAACCGACATGATGCGATATTCATCGCGAATGCCGGTATAGAAAAACTTAAAATAAATAAATAAATAGTGCAGAGCCACTCTTGCTAAGTGTAGCCATACACTGGACATGTAGTACCAATGTGCCAACACATCTGTGTCCATATCCTCGATGGGCTCTGCAAGATAGTGTGTTACTGAGATTTGAGCTGCCATCACCTTTGCTGTGCTTTCTTCCCAGCTCCTTCTGTGATCTCTTGGGATAGTTGTGAGGATTGCTTCTGATTTACTGTGGAGGAGGGAATGCTAGGTGGTGGTGACTGGGTGCTGCACTACTGCCTGACCTGAGCAATACTCATGTTTCCTCTTGTGCTACATCCCTCCTCTGCCTCAACCTCTGGCACTTGACAGAACTCCTCTGTCAGCATGCTCTTCATATGTGTCAGACTGTTGGCCTCCAGTGCGAGTCTCCCTTTTAGACATGGATCACATAATGTAGTGAGCATGTATGTGGGGGTTTCTGGTCAGAGGTCCTACTCACCTGCTTTTCCAAAGACACCAAACAGCGCAGCGCGTCAGCTCTCATTCCCTATTCCTGTTGAAATCCCTCCAACTTTTCTAACAGGATGTTTACTATAGGGATGTCATCTCCCAAGGTGGCACTTGTGGCTCTCAGCTCCTTTGTGGTACCCTTAAAGAGCTTTAGGGTTTTCACAAGCTGTCTCATGACTGAGCAATCATGATGCTGTAGGGGAGCCTATCTCCTTTTCCCAAGACAGATCATGCAGGGGTGTCTATTGCTCCACTAGCCTTTGCAGCATCGTACGGGTTGAATTCCAGCAGGTGCCCACATCTTGAATGAGACATTTGTGAGGCCTCTCTAATTCCTCCTGCTTTTCATGGAGAAGGTCCCATGCCTTCACACTTCAGTGGAAGTGCCCAGCTATTTTCCTACTCTTCTCTATTAAACCATGCAGATAGATATTCTGTGGTTCCCTGGACCCCTGCCCCATGGTCTCCTTCACTGCTAAGTTCAGGGTATGAGCAAAGCTTCAAACACTGCCTTTACTACATTGGAGCTATTGTCGGTGACAAAGTACCCTGCATTTACACTTCTGGCTCTCTGATCCAGCTGCCAGCCCTCCAGCATTCCTCTAATGGCTCCTAAAATATTGGCCAAGCTATGGGACCCATCTGCCAGGTGAGTATGCAGCAAAGTCCACCTGCACCCTCTTACTCTGTCCCCTGTGGAGCTGCTGCCTGCTTCTACCTCAACCAAGTCCCACCAGTGTGCCCTCAGAGAGAAAAAGGAGTGTGAGGGGTTTCTGAATGTCCAGATGTTGCTAGTGAAATGTACACTGCTCCCCTGTGACTTTGCCAGCAGCGCCTGGATGCAACTACGGCAATGCTTGTCCAAACTGGGGATGACCTTTCTGCTGAACGTGATCCTGGAGGGCACTTTATAGTTTGGCATTAAAAGCTGCAGCAACTGCCTGAGACCCCTATTCTCCACAACCTGCAGGGGGTGGTTATCTAAAGCCATCATCTCACCAATAGTTCTAGTCACCACTTGGGATGCTGCCTGCCTCTTTGCCCATGACAGTGTCACCAAACACCACCCCATTTCTTCCATTGTGGGTTGTCACTTTCTAGGTACGGCTGGGGTCTTCTGCTGCTGGCCTGCCGCCTGACTGGTAGAAGGAGCTGAAGGTTTGGAAGCAACTGAGGAACACGCAATCCCCTTTTCAAATAGTGTCCTCTGCCTTGCAGAAGGGGCCCCCCTGACTACTGCTTCCTCCACCATCCCCAGGTGCATAGTGAAGGGGGGATGCTGCTTCTTCAGGAGATGCTCCATCCCAGAATTTCTTAAATGGCCCACTTGCCTCTCTTGGCTGATCTCCTTTGCGCAATAGTCACAAAGCGCGAGTCCTCCCTGATTTGAAAATGGCTCCAGATCCCAGATATTTTTTTGTGATCCCTTGCCTCTGTCTGCATCCCTGGGGGGTGGATGATGGCGGCACTGAAGTGGCGGTGAAGACTCTCACCCTCTGTTCCTGCAGTCTCGATGTGGCCTGCTCTCCGTTACAAACAATCAGCTCCTGCCTCTCCCCCCTCCATTACTGGAGGCTAAAACAGTACTCATTAAGCCTCTAAAATTCAAGGTCTTTAGCTAAAAACTCTTCCATTTTTAATTCAGGAAATCCTTTAAAGGGAAATTCTTCAAACTGATTTGGAGGAAGAGGATGGCATAACTGCTTTTGCTGCCTCTGCTGTACCAGTGGTTGATTGCGCTGCCAGTGCTTTAGATTTTGCACTTGAAGTTCAACTTCCACAGGCACAGGTGGTGATTGTACCCCCCGGCTGCTGCCTGTCCTTTCCCTCTCCTCCGACATAACAGGGTCTTGGCTGAGATACAGCTGGTGCTGGCATATCCTCCTCCCCAAATTTCAATTTCTTGCGGCTTGACATGCCTGCCTTTTCTGCTGAAGTTTTGGATTTAAAAAAAAAAAAAAATCCCTCTATTTGGGTTGGGGGACTTGCTGTTGTCTTATAAAAGAATCCTTTTCCAAATGCGGGCTTGTCATGCTCTCCACCTTTGCCTGACATGATGTGATTTTACCAGTTGCTGTATCTACTTACTGGGATTTAAATGTTGGAATGGACAAAAGATGAATGTATATGACACTGACTAAGGCGAGTGACCACTCTATGTTTAAGGTTGAACAACACACAGAGAACACACTACAGTACTATTTTCATATATATTTTACTCTTCAGACTAGTGAGCTGAACAATACAATCTCACAAAGCAGAGAATGTTGAATGATGCTATAATATTGCATGAGTGCAGCCGTGTGAACACTAGCACTGCAGTAACAAAATTCATCTACAAAGTGGCTGGTTGTACCTGTGACAGTGACTGCCTGCTTTCTTTGTAGATATGCTGACTCTGGTGCAGACCCAAACAGATAAAGAGCATAGAAAAAGCCTCTCTACCTTGGGCACTGTGGCACAACCAGTATAGCACTGTCTAGCGCTAGCTGCCTGCCTGGCACAGCTGCTGGTTTGCTGCAACAAGTCCAAACTTAAATCAATCACTGGGCTGCAGACAGAAGCCACAGCCTTCAGCCTTTCCTCCACACAAAAAACCTTCCTCTTCAGTGACAGTGAGATGTTAGAGTAAATAAAAATTAAAAACCCGTGCAGATGAGCATACACAGCAGCCAAAATGATTGGAATGGAATGTTTCTGATATTGAACAAGAACGCACTGTTGATTTAAAACACTGTGGAGTATGGAACAACACAGCGCATGCAATAGCTAGGAATGTTTCTTTCTCGAGAGAAAGATTCAAATGCATTTTCAGTCTGTACATACTATAAAAAGTATAGTACAATGATTTGCTGATTTAGAAAAATCCTTCACTCTGATACATTCCCTTTAGTTTTCAGTCTGGTTTTCTTGCACTCAGATCCCAGTTACTCTCTGACCTCACACATAGGCACAAAGGCTGGTTGCTATGGAAACTCCCACATGACCAGCCTCAGACAGGGTCTATTCTTTACAATGCATTTGAATGTAGCCAATGCTTTTCTATGGGATACGTAAACAAATTAAATGAATGACTGGAAAATTGGGCATCCAAATGGCAGATGACTGGAAAATTGGGCATCCAAATGGCAGATGAAATTTAATGTGGATAAGTGCAAGGTGATGCATATAGGGAAAAATAACCCATGCTATAATTACAGAATGTTGGGTTCCATATTAGGTGCTACAACCCAAGAAAGAGATCTAGGTGTCATAGTGGATAACACATTGAAATCGTCGGCACAGTGTGCTGCGGCAGTCAAAAAAGCAAACAGAATGTTGGGAATTATTAGAAAAGGAATGGTGAATAAAACGGAAAATGTCATAATGCCTCTGTTTCGCTCCATGGTGAGACCGCACCTTGAATACTGTGTACAATTCTGGCCGCTGCATCTCAAAAAAGATATAATTGCGATGGAGAAGGTACAGAGAAGGGCTACCAAAATGATAAGGGGAATGGAACAACTCCCCTATGAGGAAAGACTAAAGAGGTTAGGACTTTTCAGCTTGGAGTGAGGGGGGATATGATAGAGTTGTTTAAAATCATGAGAGGTCTAGAACGGGTAGATGTGAATCGGTTATTTACTCTTTCGGATAGTAGAAAGACTAGGGGGCACTCCATGAAGTTAGCATGGGGCACATTTAAAACTAATCGGAGAAAGTTCTTTTTTACTCAACGCACAATTAAACTCTGGAATTTGTTGCTAGAGAATGTGGTTAGTGCAGTTAGTATAGCTGTGTTTAAAAAAGGACTGGATAAGTTCTTGGAGGAGGTCCATTACCTGCTATTAATTAAGATGACTTAGAAAATAGCCACTGCTATTACTAGCAACGGTAACATGGAATAGACTTAGTTTTTGGGTACTTGCCAGGTTCTTATGGCCTGGATTGGCCACTGTTGGAAACAGGATGCTGGGCTTGATGGACCCTTGGTCTGACCCAGAATGGCATTTTCTTATGTTATGACGTTTCATTCATGGGAAGTGCCCATTCTTATTTGTGGGTCCACGAGTGAAATGAATTAGAGTCATTTGTCGCAGACTGGGCATTTGTTTTAAACAAATGCACCTCCCTAAAACTTATCCAGCATTCTTGAAGCTGGTCAGCATGGCAGGATTTAAAATCCTGTTGTTTGTCTGGCTAAGTCCAAACTTGGACAGAAAAATGGCACTAAATATGGAAGTTACTGCTTTTATTCAGCTTTTTTATTTTAGGGGCAATGTGCTAAACAGAAGGACTGGAAGGCTCAGTTTTGTATTGCCTTTTACCTCCAGGTCAGTGGTTCAAACCAAGGTTTAGCAGATGGTGACCAAAAGTGATTACCATCAACAGCATTCAGTGGCCTTCATGAAAGGAGGTCCAGTTACCAGGTGACAGTGGTCTGTATCACAATTAAGTAGTAATTTGCATTTTTGTTAGTGGGTCAGACATAATATACCTCTCACACTCA
This sequence comes from Rhinatrema bivittatum, assembly GCF_901001135.1. Lineage (NCBI taxonomy): Eukaryota > Metazoa > Chordata > Amphibia > Gymnophiona > Rhinatrematidae > Rhinatrema > Rhinatrema bivittatum. Next base: position 13,452,780 of record NC_042621.1, read on the forward strand.
TAGGTGGTTCCTTCAAAGCAGGGCTGAGGTACATTGGCTGGGTTTGTACAAGGAGGCTAAAAACAAGAGTATCTATCTATGACATTCGCATATTTCAAACTTCTTTTTCAGATTTGTTGACTCTGAGAAAGTTAGTTGCTTTCAACTGGCTCCCAGAGGCCAGGCAAGATAAAATGACTTGGCCAAGGTCACAAAGAGTCTCAGAGGCAAAGTTGAATACTTAACTCATATCCCAGGACTCCTGAATCATAGTTCAATACTCTGAACACTAGAATCCTCCTTCTCCCACCAGTTTATACTGTCAGAAAACCTATGCCCATTCCTTCTCTAAGACAGCAAAAATTGTAAATTATTACAGATGAATGTTGATGCAATTTTATTTTCTACATTTGGATACCTAAAGGCATGTATGCATAATCTCATTGTCTCTATAGATATAAGTGCGGAGGGTTTATGTGCAGAAGTGGCTTCATTTCTTCTGCTGGGGATGAGGAGGGGGCAATGCTAATGCTGGTAACCTTGCCTCCTAAATGCTTTTTTGACTGTCTTCCTACAAATGTTAAGACTTAAAATTTTGTAAGCCACTGTATTCCTTATTTCCTTGACCTGGCTCTGAAAGCTTCTGGGATGAAACAAAGTGTTTTCTGTCAATACCAGAATGGCACCACCTCCAGGTTCTCAGTTTAGTGGAAATCATGAGGTGCTACATCGCTGTAAAAGTGACAATTAATAGCTCCTTATGAGACTATTATTAGGATTTTTACTGTACAGATTACTAAAATGAGACACAATGTGAGAGTTGAGGACCTAATGTATACAGATGCTAGATAAGAGGAGAGAAAGAATAGATGTATTGGCGGCATTCAAATACCTCAAGGCTGTACATAACTCACGAGAATAAACATTTTAGATGTAGAAGGAAAGTTCTACAACACACAGCTCATGAAATGAGGCTAGGGGAAGCAGATGCAGGAGTAAATCTGGGAGATATTTCTTCAGCATAAAGAGTGTTAGATGACTGGAATAGCCTCCCATACGAAGCAGTGAGGACAAAAATTGTAATGGAAGGGGGAATTAGAAGAATGGCTCGTATTTTTCCAGGATTAGAAAACCTTCGTTGGCTACCTGTGCTATTTTGAATACAGTTTAAGATTTTTGCCTTGGCATTTAAGATCTTTAAAGAATTTAGCATCAAGTTGTTTGAGCAAAGGTGTTACGACTCGCTTTCTGAGAACTGGATCCAACAGTTTGCTGGAAGCGTCCATGAAAGTCAAATCTAAAGACTGTAACCAAACTCGAAAAAAAAACCAAACAAAAAACAATCATATTGCGGTATCATTTTCTATATGCTTCTAAAATGCAACAATTTGAGGAAGGATGTCACCAAATGCCGCTTTTCCAGTGCTGCAGTATTATTTCAGTAATTGCAGTCCTGTTTCTCAGAGCAGCACTGTCAGGCGTCATGTCCAAAACACACAAATAGACCTGCAATTTCCATGGGCTACTGGATGGAAAAATAATCTTCTGCTTCATGAATACCCATGCCTCCCGACTCCCACTGATAAGTTTGCGATTTCGCTCTTTTCAGTTGAATCCCAGACGAAATGAAGAGGAGGGGTGCCCCGTGAAAGGCAGTGGCAGATGCCAAAATACTGCTGAGGAATTTCAAGTGAGCGAGCTCATTTAAGTCACTAGCAATCAATAGGTCACATATGACCCGCTCAGTCTGGTCTTCTACCCACTTTCTGACTTATGGGGCTGACTGTAAAGTGAAAGTTTTGAGTGACTTTAAAAACAAATTCGAAATTTCATCTGGGGAGAGAAAGACAAAGGAATATCACTGATACTCTGGGAAGGTGACTCTTAAAAGGAAAAAAAAATGTCTATTTTTCAGTAAAGAAAAAAAAAGCTGTTTTTTTTTTTTTTTTTTTTTTTAATAACCAGAAAGTTTCTACTAACTAAAGTTTTGTGGCTCAACTACAAGGCACAGGAAAAAGCTGAAGCAGATTCTGAGCAAGACTGAAAGCCACATGCTAGTATATCATTTGGTGTTTTATTTTTTTGCAGCTCCAGATGTGTGCACTGACAAAGCTGGGCTTGCTCAACAGCGTAGGATGCACTCCCAAGGCACAGAAGTCAACCCACGTGAAAGATAAATCAACACCTTTAGTGACCATTAATGAAACTGAGCTGTTTTCATGCTCATTTTGCTTTCAAATACAGGGAGCTTGTGAATTGATTAAGGGTACTAGAATTACTAGATGCTGGAAGGAAAAAGGGGATTCAGAGACACGTCACAACACTACACAAGCCTGGTTAGGTAGCTTTTATTAGACAGAATCGGTTTAGAATAGCACCAACACTATAAGAGGTTGGCAGAAACCTTTTCTATGCTTGCATGTAGGATAGCTGCCCATCACAAACCTGCCAGTGGAGAGAGAGAGAGAGAGAAAAAAAAGAAGAGAAGACCCTGGAATGACAAGCGTGATACTTTAACAGGGAGAACTTCCTCGGAAAGGAAGCAAGCAATGAGGCTAAGAGTGGAATAAATGGTGTAGAAATGACAATGGCTCTTCAGTCAGAGCCCATGACTGCACTCACCGCTGATAAGATCCAGCATGTGTCAGTTGTCAAGTGTGCCTTGTCGCACTTCAATGTGAACTTTACAGTGAGAGGGGGACAAAACGCAGTGAAGGGGAAAATGGCGGCAGGAGGAGGGGGCTCGGAGGGACTTGCGCACCCAGTGTGAAGCCATTTCAATCTTACCTTCCAAAAAAGGGCTGTGTGGAGGGTGATCCCTTGAATGCACTCATTCTCACCTAATAAAAGCAGCATATGCCGAGACAATTAAAAGATTTCATTATGCTTCCAGTCATTGTATTTGGTTCTAGGCAGCATAAAGCCTTGATTAAAAAAAAAAAAAAAAAAGGATCTTTGAGACCGTCGTGGAGAATGTCCAGAAGGATATTACTAAATGACACTTAATAAAACCAAGGTGAATTAGAATGCCTTGCTCTAGAAATGAATACATCTTTGAGCATGTAGGGTTGTGCAATGTACTGTGATCCCTCTCTTCAAAAACATTCTCCCCATAGGAAGGGACTGGAAGAACCCCTTTCAAGGAAAGATCTTTTTAAGCCGAAGTTTGCATTGTTGGAATCTAGAAAATACATTTAATGGCACAGGACGATTTGAAAAGTGCTGCTGGCATTCCTCCGATACTATTATGCTGCTGTAATAACACACAAAAGGCGTGCTGTACGCTGGAACTTGTTAGACCTCCTGGCGGGTGAGCAGTGGGCCAATAGGCTCCATGTCACAAGGAGCAGGCCAAGCCAGTCCTGGCTTTACCCCAGTGCATGCATGGACCTGTATTTCTTATATCCCCTAAGGAAAGCAGGACTGTAATCCCATGCACGCAACAGAATAACACCAGGACTGGACTGCCCTGTTTCTTATGACATGGACCCTGTTGTCCCATTAGCTACAAGGCAAGTAGTATATACAAAACCCTTTAACGTCCAGCAGTATTTACAGGGTATAACAAATAGCCTGGAATGTATCATTATACTTATAACTTGGACAGGGGCTTAAGGTGACTGACCAATTTAGTGGTGCACCAGCATGGGCTGGCCCTCACCCCAACCCACACCCCTGAAAAAGTGCTGTGGCCAGAACCATGCCGGCTCCCACGTACCCATTTCAGGGGGTCCTGCATAGAAAAAGGGGCAGGAGGGATGCCCACTCGACCCACTGACATCCCTTAAAAATGGCACCAGTTGGCCGTGAGACTGATGCTATAGTGACATCAAAATGGCACTGGTCTCGGGGCCAGCCTGCTCCATTTTATTGGATGACTATACAAGAAAATAGTGTCAGCTGATCTTGAGAGCAGCACCACTTTGATACCAGGGAATCCCCAAAGAGGCCTCAGGTCAGGCGCAGGGCTAGTGCAAGAATATTAGGTGCCTTAGGCAAACCTTATGGCCTTACATTCCCCCACCCCGTGATCACATCCTCCTCACACACAACTAAAATATTATGCATTTATAACAACAGATTTTACATGAAAAATGACATTCAAAGTACAGTCTTCTGAGGCAAAAATATCTCTTACATATATATTATATTTACATGCACTCCTGGGGTGATAACCAGAACACCCTGCAAAAAGACATTTGGAACTCATATATTATAAGACCTAATATAATGCGTGCTTGGCTCTCAGAAAATCACAAGTAAACTGAATTAAAATTACAATATAGCAAACCTCCCATGCCCAAATGGCACTAACTGTCAACACTGCAAATATTACAACAGGCCCTAAACACCAATACACCTCCTATTAGGAAAGCAGGCTACTAAAGATCCCTTCACAGAAACTACATGCCAGCAGAATATCTCATCTGAGTCACTCATGTAGAACATAAACCAACTCTTACCTAACACGGACACCATAAAACATTAAATAGAAACACGAAGACAAAAACTGAACTAGAAACCACAAGCCAGACCCGAATACACAGTACAGCAATGGAAAACCAGAAACATCATTCCTCATATAACATCAAATAGTAAAATCATGAAGTATAAAACATCATAATAGTAGAATCATACTAATAAAACAAGTATTTTCAATCAGCTGATGACCAGAATAACATCCAATAATTAAAAACACGTATACAAATTTTCCAAGCATCAATACAATAATTCAAAACAGCAGCCATCAAATAAAACCCAATAATTAAAATTAATAAGGAGTATAACTCTTCATACCTGGGAACGTGGATTAGCAGGAGGAGAAGGAAGGTGGGTGCGAATAAGCTTTTTCCTCTCTCTCTCTCACACACACACGCATGCACATGCTCTCTTGCTCTCATACACACATGCTCACACACATGCACATGCTCTCTCGCTCTCACATACTCATACAGGCAGATTTCCTCTCGCTCTCACACACACATACACATGCCCACTCACTCTCAACCACACTCTTACTCTCACACATACACACACAGGCACACAAATACATTCCCTCTCACTGTCACATATACACATGCCCTCTTGCACTCATACACACACAGACCCATGCCCTTTCACTCTCACATACACACACACCCCTCTTGCTCTCTCTCATACACATACAGATGCCCTCTCACTACCCCCCTCCCCCACATACTCTTTCACTCACACACCCCCCCCCCGCCCCACCAGAGACACACGTAGTAGCAGCCTCCTCCTTCATCTCTCACAGCTGATGGGACACTTCCTATTTCCTCTGGTCTTTTTCCTGCTCCTGGCCACATGCAGGCCCCGCAGTTTTTCCTCCAGCTGCTCCAGATGTCATGAGAGGGCCCTGCGTCTCTTCCGTCTACTTCTCCAGAGGTTGAAGGCATTCTCGGGGAAATTCCAAAGTAGCAGAGTGAGCGTTTCTTTACCTCTTGCAATTAACGCCCACTGGTCATCCCAAGCAGCCGTCTCATGCATCTTCTCAACATATTAACCAGACTTGCCATATAGGTGGCTTTGCTGCTGAATGTGGCTATTAATTTAAAAATGTTCATATTGCACTCATATTGAAAATACATGTTGAGCATCAGAATTTTTTTTTTTTAAACTGCGCAGCTGCTTCAGATGGGTCTCTTTCCTTGCTTTCACATTCATCCCCTGCAGATACAGCAGATTCACACCGAGACGTCACAGGCTGCTTGCAGGTGCGAGCTTACTTTGTGCTCTAATTGCTGCTCTCTGTCCTGCGGAAAGCAAGGCTGCGCATTCTTCTGCTCCTGTGAATGTGCCATCTCCTAAAGCAGGTTATCACAAAACCAGAGAAAGCACCCCACAGCTCTACCCCGTTGCTCGTAACGCTGGGCCAACCACAGCTCTTCCTGTACGTGTGTGTGTGCATCAGCCATAGCATTTCTTCTTCCCGCCCACGCGGGCCCATGCTACACTGCTTTCACTTCCAGTCCCAAACGGGCCCCAGAATGGTTGCGCTCAGGCCTCAGCAGTGGTTGGTGGTGCCCGGCACATCACTTTTCTCAGTCAATGGTGATGTGCATCAGTGTTTAAAATCATGAGAGGTCTAGAACGGGTAAATGTGAATCGGTTATTTACTCTTTCGGATAATAAAAGAATTAGGGGGCACTCCATGAAGTTAGCATGGGGCACATTTAAAACTAATCGGAGAAAGTTCTTTTTCACAACGCACAATTAAACTCTGGAATTTGTTGGCATGGGATGTGCTTAGTTCAGTTAGTGTAGCTGGGTTTAAAAAAGGATTGTATAAATTCTTGGAAATGTCCATTACCTGCTATTGATTAAGTTGACTTAGAAAACAGCCACTGCTATTACTAGCAACAGTAACATGGAATAGACTTAGTTTTTGGGTACTTGCCAGGTTCTTATGGCCTGGATTGGCCACTGTTGGAAACAGGATGCTGGGCTTGATGGACCCTTGGTCTGATCCAGTATGGCATGTTCTTAGTGTGCACTATGGAAGGCATGCCCCTGAACTGGGACAAACAACACAAAAAACTGCCTTTCCCCTCTCCCCTCAAGAAAAATAGTGCCAACCCATGGGATCAGGCACAGGCATAGAGCAAAGTTTTGCAATGGAGATTTCACAGGGCCATTTTATTGATTAAAAAATAAAGCACCTGGTACATACTTTGAGACTGAAAATGAAAGCGATACACTTGTTTGTTTGTTTTTTCCACTGTTGCACAGAATCTTATCCTCTCTTCTTTTTACAGATGCAGATATGCATTCCTTTTCAAATTTGAATGAGACATTCTTGTTGACAGTGCACAACTGCTTTATAGCCTGAATGCAATTCCAATAGCTGAGTAAAGCTTGGTCAGTGCAAACATTTCAGTTGAATGTTGCCAATAATTGCAAACAAATAAATACATTCATCATGTATATTTCTGAGGCAGAGATGGAATAAACGTTTGTCAAATACCATCAGTATAAAGTTATGCTATGGCACTGGTGTCTTTGAATAGAGGTTACTTTATTGCAAATCCAAATATCCATGAAGCTACAGCTCAGATATGTCTTAAAAGGAAGAGATTACTCAAAATTCTGAATATGGACTAACACATCTGTATTGCACATCTGCTTTGATTTAAAGTCCTGCAACTTAATATTTTAATAAGAAATTAAAGCTTAGCAGCTCATTCTTCCTGAGCACCAGACTAATCCCGCTTCTTCATCACTATCCCCTCTTCTACCCACAAAAGCACTAGAAAGGCTCATAATGCAGACTGTAAGGTCTCAATAGGGACCTATTTTCAATGACTTCAAAGCTGGCCGTTTAAATAACTTGGCCAGATATAACTTACCTGGCTAAGTCACAAGGTACATTCAGTTATACCTGCGCATAAATTATGTAGCTAGTACTGAACATTGGTAGCTAGCCCCATAACGTGTACAGCTAACTCGCTCCACCCTGATCTACCCATTACACACTCACAAGATCTGCGGCAACCATTTTAGCCAGTCACGGAACGCACACGCATATTCGGTGGCTGCTACTTAGCCACATAAGTTAAACTTAGCCAGATAAATAGCACTGAATACACTCTGAACATTGACTTCAAAGAGCAGACTTTTAACGTTTGGAGTTGGGTTCCTAAATTGGCCCTTTTCAAAATTTACCTAGGCTGAATGGCTAAATTTAGAATCCTACTTTTATCAGGACAAATTTAGGGGGCTAAATTGTGGCAGGGTAGGGAAACAAAGTTAGGGGTTTAGCATTGATTTTCAGAATTAAGCATGTAACTTAGGAGCCTAAATCCAGGCAAATGAATAGTTGGCCTAATTTTAGGAACCTAAATTCTAGGCATCCTATATTTATGTGAAAAAGCACACATGTAAGTCCCAACCCCACCTAGACTATCCTGCTGGAAATGCCTCTCTTGAGTGTACCTAAATCTGCATGGATACACTGCACATGTGTCTCAGTCATACATTTCTGGAGGTGACGCATTATTACTTTACAAGCAGAAGTGCCTCTGAAAATTACCCCATTTGAATCTAATTCTGACTTATTTGATAGCTTTTAGAATGGGGAACTGCTTTAAAATAGGCAGGGGCAATCGACAGGGGCAGGGTATAAGTAGTAAAGTGGCTAGGCAGCACCATATTTGTTTTCCAAACAGCACATGGCCTGGAGACTAGGGGGCACTCCGGGCCCTACTAACCACCAGAGATTAGCAGGTACGGCGGTCAGGGGAAGTGGATCAGGGTGGAGGTGGGAGTTCTGGAGGTGGAGGATGGGGTTGGTAGTGTTGCTATTTGATTTTTTTTTGGGGGGGTGGGGAATGCCTCTAGAGGTAGTGAAGGGTTGGAATGGGGATCTTACACATGTTGGGGGGTTACTTTCAGGCCACTCTGGCCTTTTAACATGATGGTAGCCCCAAATGAAGGGGGCTGCTCTTTGCATGTTATTTCGAGGGGAAGCAAAACCCCAGTATTTTACTGCCAGGGAAAATAGCATGGAGTTTACTAAACTGTGGTACCGAACACCACAGTTTAGTAAACACTATGGCTTAGTAAGTGACCACTTAGATTGTAAGCCCTCTAGGATAGGATTCAGTACCTGAATGTAATCTGCTTTAAAGTTCCTGAAAGGTAAAATACAAACCAAATAAATAAATAATATAGACCTCTACATGTACTATCTACCATTAATACCTAGGAGTCCCTTAGTATAATTTTTTTTGCAAGTGCCATTTGCATGTGTGTGTTTTATCATCATGCAATAACGCTAATGTGCATTCAAACAGGCATTGCACTTGGGCATTAGGTAACATCCACATGCATTAAATAATGCCCTTTGATACACAGACCCTTAAGGAATATTTCCCACCAGATCAAATACTCTGACAGAAAGTGACCAAGGGAAGATATGAACTGAAGTCAAAGACCATACTTTTCACAAGACCACTAGTAGCCACAGATTGTACATTCCCAAGAAAAATATCATTGCTTGAATATGGTCATCCATTTCTACTAACAGCTATAGTGCTCCCAACTAAAATATGGTGGTTTCTAACAGTCACTCGAGGACCGTCATTAGGGGGCATTGAGGGGACTGACTGCTCCACACCCAAGCTCAAGGGTGCCTTGTGTTGGACCAGAGGGAAATGGCAGTGACAGCAGTAATATCAACTGCTCAACACTGCGAACATCCGTAAGTACTGTTAGGTTAAAATCGCAAGCCCGAATTTTCAAACGCCGGCGCACATAAAATCTGGCAGATACGCGCGTGGCCAGGCCATGTGCGCGCCGAGCATATTTTAGAAACAGCCCGGCCACGCGCATATCTGCCGGTATATGCAGAAGTGCCAGCAGATCAAAAAGGGGCGGGCCAGGAGTGGGATATGGGCGGGGCACATGCTGTCCCGGGGAAAGCGCGCGCAGAAGTTACTTCTGCTCCATAAGTATTAAAACAAAAAAATTGTGGATAGCTAGGTAGGGATTAGGGGTCGGGGAGGAGAGGGGAAAAGGTAGAAAGGGTAGTTAGGGGGCTAGGGAAGTTCCTTCTCAGGCCGCTCCTTAATTAGAGCAGACTGGGAGGGAACTGGGGTAGGCCTACTCGCGTCACCGCACGTTGTTTTTTGAAATCCCCCCCCCTGCGCGAGTGAGTCGTCACCCACCTGCACATGCGCGCATGGATATTAAAATCCGGTGCGCATGTGCACGGCGACTCGCGCGCATGTTATTAAATAGCCACGTCCATACGGACACAAGCGCGCTTGTTTTAAAATCGACCCCTCCGTGTGTGTGTCTCTCTCCCTCTCTCTTTATATATATATATATATATATATATACATACATACACACTGTATATCTATCTATATAAATGTATTTAAAAAAGGAGTCTTAAAAGAAAATACTAATTTCTTTCCTGGGGTGGGAAATCTGAAAAGCTTTTCTGATAGAATTTAAATTGGTCCTACAGTTGAGCATCAGATAAGAAAGTGTGAAAGAGCAATTTTCCTGTTAAATGTGTGTGGCGCGCAGTACAGGAAACCTTATTGAAAACATTTCTAGACTTCTAGATCACTTGCAGTTTTCAAATATTCCTGTTCTCCCTCTGACAACTTTGTTTGCCTTTTTGACTATAACATGTAGAAACAAATGCTAGAGAGAAAAATGTTATGTGGACACAAAGAACTAATGTTTTTGCTTTAGCAAGTTACTCGATAAAACTTATCAAGTTGTATGCAGGACAATTTTCAAAGCTATTTACCTGGGCAAAATGGATTGGTGTCCTCTTCTGCCTGGGTAAAACCAAGGGGGGCTTGTACAATGTGCACACATGTAGCCTGGCTAAAACGAGGAGTTTCTGTGGGTTCTTTTGGTCAGGAAAGTAAAACAGGACACACATGGAGGATTTTAAAATGTGCATTTGCTATTTGGGTCTTGCCCCACCGCATAAATAGCAGATGCAAAGCACACAAGCTGCTAATTTTCAAAAGGGAAATGTTGCACCTTATTTCCCTTTAAAAATCTGACTGTGATGTAAGAACATAAGAACATGCCGTACTGGGTCAGACCAAGGGTCCATCAAGCCCGGCATCCTGTTTCCAACAGAGGCCAATCCAGGCCACAAGAACCTGGCAAGTACCCAAAGGCGGGGCTTCAAATGCCCATGCACATAGCAAATAATGCGGGCTATTCAACACTGCTCAAGCGACATACATGCAAGGCCCAATTTGGAAGCATTACAGTAAATCAGACACACCAGACCCTGCTTTCCCCAAGTCTACCCTTATCAAGACAAACTCATCTTTTCTTTATGCTGCAGTTAACATCCCAATTTTACGAGTTTGCATTTGTCGCTTTATCCTCTCAACTAGCTCGCAATAGTCTTGCTACATTTTGCACACCAAAGTACCTGATCCTGCCACCTTGTCTTCCTCACAGGGTATCTTACAGAATCAGTGATGACTGGACTCAAAAGCAGCTCTATACATTCTTCCTTTCACTATTCATGATGCATCTCTTCGCCTGTGAGAAGCTTCCAGACATCCCCTGCTAACGGCAATGAATCTCTTTCCTTTTCTCGCATGTTGCACTTCGGTCTGTGCACTGCTTGTCAAAAGCCCTTCCATCAGTTCACTTCCAGCCTCATCAATATCCGCCCTCTCCAGCCATCCTTTATTTTCTCCCGCATGCCTTCATTGGACATGCATCATCGTGGGCTCGAGAGGACTGAGAGGAAGCTATCACTTTTTCATCCCGCACTGAGCATTTCAGTCATTGCAACAGGCAGTAACCAGAGGATGGCAAACCATGTAAAACCTAGCCAAACATAGTGATATATTTCTATTCTTCTTAAGGAACGTAAATCCTGAGGCTTACAGATTCATTTTCATCTTGCTCAGATCTGGTTTTACTAGGCTTATTACTGAAGAGGGATGTGCAGCAGTACAAGGGAGCAAGCAGTTCTTTGGTAGCGGACCTTTTAATTTGTCTGAGGACTCAGAGTAGCTAATAGTGTAGTGTCCATTTTTTTTTAAACTTTCTGGGTCATTTATGAAGCTGCGTTAGGGCCTTATAGCTCGATAAATGGGGTCTAACACGCAATGTTTATCTCGTCTCGTGTTAGTATTTAAATATGGTAACAAGTATGCAAAACCAGGGAAATTATGCAAACGAGGGACCCCACCACATTTTGCAGTAAAATAACGCATAATAACACGATTTAATATGGGAAATAACACCTTTTTTTGGCGGTACAGTGGGAAAAAAGGTTTTATCGCGCCATAGCAGCCATTATTGTGGATCACGGCTATTAGCACACACGATAAAAAGAGGCCTTCTCTTAGACACACCTACACAGCCCTGTTGGTCCAATAAAACAGATTTTCTTACCTGTCCTGTCTTCCTAAAACTACAATGTTAGGGGGAAGTGTACTGGATACTGGCTGCTTCAGGCTGCTCAACAACAACAGGCAAGGAAGATGCAAAAGCCTCCTAGGGAGCCAGAGCTGCAAGCTCTGCCCATGGAGTGCCCTGACCCACGGCAGGGCTTGTCATGCAAGAGAGCATGCAGGTGGTACAGGGAGCATATATTTCATCCATGAACCACATTGCAAAGTATGCCAGAGGAATATGTGGTTATGAGGTATCGCCTGAGCTCTCGGGCTATCATGGAATTACATCAAGAACTCAGAAGGGATCTGGATCCGGTCACAGAAAGGTCCCATGCTCTACCAGGCCTCACCAAACTATTCTGCACCCTGCACTTTATGGCATCTGGTTCCTTCCGAACAACAGTCAGGGTCTTCGGGTGAATGTTCCAAACTTCTTTTTCTCGCTGTCATAACAGCTGTATGTGGCTGCATTAATCACAGAAGATACCCTTGTGAAAGTCAGGACTTGCTGGACTCGAAGATAGTGTTTTATGCAATTGCCAACTTCCCTAATGTTCTGAGAGCTATTGACGCACTCAGGTAGCCATCATCCCAACCCATGGCAGGGAGGAGATCTATTGCAACAGAAAACTCTTCCACTCCATCAATGTGCAAGTGGTCTGTACTCCTGGGGGAATTCTGCACATAAAATTTTAAAATTCTGCACATGAAAATTCTGCAAAATTCTGCATTCTTTATATTGGTCAAAATAACACAATATACAAGACAATCTTTAAGTAATTAATTTTAAATGTAATAAAAAAAAAGTTATTACTTAAAGATGTAGAATTTCCCTCAAAGTATTTATTTATTTATTTAACAGTTTTTTATACCGACCTTCATAGTAAATAACCATATCGGATCGGTTTACATTTAACAGAGGGTATAACTGAAGGAACAATTCAGGTAAACAATAAATAACCATAGATAGGAATAAGTCAAAGTTACAATCAATGGGAGTCAAGAACTTGGAAGCTTAAAAACAAGCTGGAAGGAAGATAAAGGCAAGTATTAATTATGAAAGATACGATAGAGAGAACGGGTTAAAGCTTGAAAGTGCTTTAACCTGGAGGTACCAGAGTCCATAGTTCATGAAAATAAATGCCAAGGCCGGATGAGAGTGGAAGCCATTAGTGATTGTCTGGAGGATCGGAGAAGGCTTGGTGGAAGAGCCACGTCTTGAGTCTTTTTCTGAAAGTTAAGAGGCAGGGTTCCAATCTGAGGTTTGCAGGGATGTTATTCCAAATAGATGGGCCTGCTATCGAAAAAGCTCTGTCTTTGGTCGTGGAGAGACGTGTGGCCTTAGTCGGAGGAAATTGTAGAGAGCCTTTGAGAACCTCTCTAGTTGGTCTGTTAGAAGAGTGGAGTTTGAATGGGATTTCCAAGTCGAGTTGAAGTTGATGATGGATGGTTTTGTGAATTAGGGTGATTGATTTGTATAGGATTCTAAAATTTACTGGTAACCAATGTAGGTTACTGAGGATGGGTGAGATGTGTTCACCGCGGCTGGTGCTGGTCAGCAGTCTCGCTGCCGCATTTTGTAACATCTGCAGTCGTAAGACTGTCTCTTCCACCCTCTCTCCCTTCTCCACTAGCTAGTCTCCTTTCACTTTGCCTTCTCAGGCCCCCCCCAACTCCTCTATTTCTCCCCTTTCCCTCTATCTCCACTCCCAGAGTTTGACCCCTTTCTCAGTACTGCCCCTCACACGGTCTCCCTCTGTCCCTCTTTCTCACAAACACAGGCTCCCTCTCTCTCATGCACATACACATTCCCTCACACAGGCTCCCTCTTTCTCTCTCGCATAAACATGCTCCCTCACACAGGCTCCCTCTTTCACATACACCTGCACATTGGCTCCATCTCTCTCATACACACACACACACACACACACACACACACACCCCAACTCTTCACACAGGCTCCTCTCATAGACAAGCACTCTTACTCCCTCTCATTTATATATTCCCTTTTTCATGTATACTGGCTCCCAATCTCTCATACATATACACATTCCTTCACAATCTCATCACAAGGACTCCCTTCTCTCTGGCATATACACACACAGCTCGCAGTCTTATACATACACCTCTATACACAGCCTTGCAGTCTCTCACACAACTTCTACACACAGACTCACTTTCACGGGGCCTGCTCCACTTGCAGCACAACAGGACTTGCACTTCTATCTTCACCACAAGCAAGATGGGCTCCGTTCAGTGCTCACCAGGACCTGCACCATCTTCACTGTGAGTGAGATGAGCTCCACTCAATGCTCACCAGGACCTGCACCATCTTCACTGTGAGTGAGATGGGCTCCACTCAGTGCTCGCCAGGACCTGCACCATCTTCACTGTGAGTGAGATGAGCTCCACTCAATGCTCGCCGGGACCTGCACCATCTTCACAGCGAGTGGGGTGTGCTCCGCTCACGGCACGCCAGGACCTTCTTCCTCTTTGCCATGACGCGGCACACTGGGACCTTCCCCATCTTCATGATGACGCATTATGCCAGAGCCTTCTCCTTCGCTGTGACGAGGCACGCCAGGGCCTGCTCTTTCTTTGCCACGGTGGGATGGGTCTGCTTGCGGCACGCCAGGACCTGCTCCAAACTGCGCAGAAACTGGAATTTCTGCACTGCAGTAGTGCAGAATTCCCCCAGGAGTAGGTCTTTGATGCTCAATTGCACATCCTCAATGTGGTCACCAGCAACCCAGGAGCTGTGCACAATTCCATTATACTTAGGCAATCTGGCCTGTTTGAAAATTTTGAAGATGGCCTTTATGGTGATGGTTGGCTGATAGGTAACACTGCTACTTCTTTCTATAGTCTCTCTCCAGCTGTGTGTTTACAGCAAACGGTACTGACATGTGGGCTGTTGGGGATAGACTGCATCGGTTATATGACAAGTGGCTTGCACAGTAAATCTACAAGCCATAGTGCCAGGACCCAGCTTTCTCTCTCCATGCTGTAGAGGCCGGCTAATGTTGCGTGCCCAAACAATGCACTTGCCATAAAGCTCTGTGTGTGACCGAGCTACAACTTGCTAACTTTAAGCCAAATGGCTGTTCAAATCCTCCCTCTTGGAGCTGTTGAAATGTCACTTTGCAACCAAAACCTTTTTTTGGCCATAGTGCAGGGACTCCCAGGTCATGTGTGCCCTGTTAGTGCTCTGTCAGCTTGGATGTCAGCCACAGTTTGTCTTGACAATCACAGGGGTACATGGATTCAATTGAAGTTGGTGGCTGTGTATTTTGGCCCAATCCTAGTCACTGTGTCATGTCAGACAAATGTACATCTCTGGAGGACATACTGCAGAACAGCCAGGGACATGAACAATCACCCCACAAGGTTTATGTCTTTCTGCAATGATGTGTGTGGCAGCTCTGACGTACAGCTTCAGTGTTAGAGGAGTGCTATAAATGGGTAGCGATAGCTTGGTTGTGAGTGACAATGACACACTGTGTAGGAATCCTAGATGCAGGTTTCCATTCAGAAAGATCTGACAGTATAAACAAGTGCTATAACGTACATATAGTGTCACAGTAAAGGTGTCATGGACTCTGGGTTTGGAAATAGCTTTTAAAGGCTCATGTCAAACTCTATCTTAGCTTCTAGTGTGTAATAGCATGCTGTGGATTGACAGCGATATCACAAATTCACTGTGGTGTGAATTACTCAGTCATTCTTTCTTTGCTGCAGGATATTCGGGATATGGTTGCAGGACCTGGCTTCTCACACCTGTCACTATTCCCAACACACCAGCAGATACAAGGTATAAAGAGCCTTTATGTTCTACCCGCTGTGTCACAGAATGCACATTGAGACTTCTCAAAAGAAGATTTCACTGTTTGGACAAAACAGGGGGAGCTTTAACATATGTCCCACCCTGAGTCACTGAGATAGTTCTTCTGCTTTGCTGTATATTCCATAATCTGACTCTATGGTATGATATCCCAGTAGATGTCATTCCAGATCTACCTGAGTATCCCCCATGTCCCCTTGCAAAAGCTGGGGAGATCACATGGACTGGCAGCCAGCTTCGGCAAAGCGTCATACAATCCTACTTTGCCTGTTAGTTCTCATCTACTATTTTCTCTTCCATGGTTTGAGCTGGTCTCTTCTCTATCTTTCTTTTACTCACAGGTCCTCTGTCTGGATCAGTGTATAACAGAAACCACTTAGGCCTAGTTAGGCAACACTTTGATAATGGAGCAATAAGTGCAGTAGACAGTAGTAGACAAAGTAGACACAAAATAAACCAAACACCAAAGAGATGTGGCTGGCCTAATGTATTCATAGTGATTGTCAATCCAAAAGATTCACATCTTGTTACAGCGTTTGTGTAGGACTGCCAACAGAGCCTTCTTGCTTGCCTCAGCTACACTTTTTCTAGCCCTCACATGTTGGCAAGATAGTCGCATATGTATGCAGGACCTAGGATATGGAACCAAGTGCTCTAAAAGTCAGAGAAATCACAAGTATCTCAGCTGCTTAAAGTCAAAGCATGCAGCTACAAGGTGACAGCTACAATCATCAATCACAGACTCGACATGTTATAGCCAGATTCCCTAGCTGACATCCATGTGCATCTGAATATATTTGCAAGTACATCGGATGCATAGTGTCCCATGGACATACAAAGACACAGGGATCAGAACTACCTTAGCTGTATCTGAGGCAGTGCTAACATTGGAGTGCTCATAGAGCAGGCTTTCACTTACAGCCTTTTCAGAAGCATAAGTCAAATATCATGGCAATTCCAAACTTCTCACAGGTCATTGCAAGCTAGCAAATCTCACAGGTCATGCACAGCTGGGCCCTGCTACACCTAGATAAGCAAACAGTCAACTCTCATGTACAGATTGTGAGGGCCGTAACCCTTGGGCTGTTGTGTTGGTTATGTTAGCTGCTCAGGGAGGCTATATAAGGATGTTGGTCTATCTGAAGGATAGACTGGGAAAAGGATGGTGTCATGCCTTTCCATGTTGTTGAAAGTCGCCTCTGAAATGTATAGGTCAGAATTTATTTAGTGATAACAATAAAAGCACCCACTTGTCACATACCAAAAGATTCACCTCACTGAAACCAAGGCAAAGCTGTGTTAGAAGCTATCTATTTACAAGAATACCTATTTCCAAGAATATAATTTCAAGTTGGAGGTTATTGATAACTTTTCAAAAAATTTCTTGAAAACAAATTGCGTTGAATTTGGCGAAACAACGGCATTATAAAGTTGTGCCTTAAAAAATAAGCGGCAGCGTTAATCACGCATTGAAAAAAAAGGGTTACCCTATGATTGTAATTTGAATGGTCAGCCACATTGGCATTAGTGCATAAAAGTTAAAAACGCTGTTAAGCGAAAGTGTACATTGGCCCACCTATGAGGGTATACCTTATTCAATGAATTGCGTGACATATGTGACTTCATTTTGGGTTACTGTTATTACTTAGTCACATTTTTTTCCAGTTTTTCTATTTTAAGTGGTTCCAAGCAATAGCAGGCCTCAAAACTGTCTGCTCTTGGGCAGTAGAGAATCTCTATCCTCCACACCTTCATGACTCATACACAGTTGTCTCACAGAAGCCTCTATGAGCTTTACTGAGAGGCCACTTTCTAGGATCCAGGATTTTATAAGATACGCGCAGCTATGAGCGTATCTTATAAAATCCAGCGTACTTTTGTTTGCGCCTGGTGCGCCAACAAAAGTACGCGATCGCGCTTTTTTTAAAAATCTACCCCTATGTACTCTCTGGGCTGATAACCTGCACATTTCTGCTCCCAAGATGAACACGACCTAGTGCTTTATGT
Organism: Rhinatrema bivittatum; assembly: GCF_901001135.1. Classification (NCBI taxonomy): domain Eukaryota; kingdom Metazoa; phylum Chordata; class Amphibia; order Gymnophiona; family Rhinatrematidae; genus Rhinatrema; species Rhinatrema bivittatum. Next base: position 13,470,519 of record NC_042621.1, read on the forward strand.
ACTTTTCAAGTAGGCTTCTGACTAAAGACTTATGTTATAAGAGCATTCGGTGCTAGACCCAGAGAGAAGGCCTACTGTTTGGTCAGAGGTGATAGATCTTCACAATGGAAGAGGCCAATGGTTTGTTAGAGATGCACTATGACATTAGCACAGCTAACCATTGCTATAGCATCTCTAGCCAAGCAATTCTAAATCTATTCCACCAGTGTATGGAAGTGAATATTAGCTAGATAATGCCCATCTCACATACATGCACATGTATACAAGAATTAGCTAAGAGGATGCTGTATGGAGAAGGCAACACAAGCCACGTATGAAGCTCCACAGTATTTTGCTCTTGCTGTCTTCCTTGGGAATATACAATGAGCTTTCTTTTTTATGGCTTAGGCCACATGGTCTTGCATGTGAGAAATGTGCCTCGTTGGAATGGCAAATGGCACTCTATCATGCAAGGTCATGTGGGTCCCAAATCTTTTACCTAGTCAAGGCTTAAGATAAAAAAAACCACAATGAAAAGACACAACCAGAAAGTGAAGTTTCAAAGCATGTGATCATTTTATTAAACATGTGTAGTCACCAGAATCAAAACAAATTAAAATGTTTGGTAATCACATTCTGCAAGGACAAGATATCAAATAGAACATGACATTGTAACTGAAATGACCAGCACATTTAGTGGAGACATGTACATGCATAGTTACAAATGGCAACAATATATACAGTATGTAAACATTTTACAAAATCATGATTACTGCAAAGAACCTAGAAAGTGGGAGTGGCAACTCAATAGCTACAGTAGAGCCTTAATGTTAGAACTGATGCCAGCACAAGTATGTGATGGCAAGTAAAGGCCCAGACAGTCCATGTTGAAAGAAAGCTCACAAAGGGGACAGCCTAAAGGCCATGGCAGTAAAGTTCAAGAAGAAGGCCCAGACAGTCCATGTTGAAAGAATGCACTCAAAGGGGACAGCCTAAAGGCCATGGTAGCAAAGTTCAAGAAGAAGTCCCAGACAGTCCAGTCCATGTTGAAAGAATGCTCACAAAGGGGACAGATTAAAGGCCATGGTAGCAAAGTTCTGGAAGAAGGTGCAGACAGCCCATGTTGAGAGTGCACTCAAAGGGGACAACCTAAGGGCCATGGCTGCAAAGTTCAAGTAATAGGCAGCAGAACCAGGACTGGAGTGTAGCATGGAGGCAGGGACCCTAGGAGATAAGACAGCAGCATAGAGCCAACATCAGGATGAGATGAGATACCAACATGGCGATGGTAGCAGTATGAGATGAGAAGACATAACAGCATGGAGCCAGCATCAGGATGAGATAAGAAGAGACACAAGCATGTAGCCAGAGACAGGACAAGATAAGAAGAATCATCAGCATGGAGCTAGCAGCAGGATGAGAAGAGACAAAACACCAGCAGGACCATGACTAGAGATCGCATCAAGGAGGCAGGTCTATGGGCAGAGCATAGAGGAGGACATAACAAGCAAGCAGCAGGACAACACAGGCAGACAATAAACCATCCCCATCAGCTAGCCGGCCCAGGAACTCTGTAGTTAGGACAGGCCCAGCAGTCTTCCCCCATCTAGGCACCACAAGAACTCTGTAGTCAGGACAGGCCCAGAAGTCTTCTTCCACCTAGCCGGCAAAGGAACTCTGTACAGAGGACTGGCTTGGCTTGTTTGGACAAGTCATCTCTGAGTGAATGTTTTAGCCCTTTACAACTTAGTGCCTCATGGGCCTTTTCCTCGCCTCGGCTTTTGGATGGTTGGGGATGGCATATCTTTGGGGGGCCTGCCATGCCATCCTGAGTCAGGGACTGCTGCATGGAGTGTATCCTGGGAGGATGGGGATGGCATGAGTGCAGGCTCTGGCAATCATTGAATTAGTTGGGTTATCACTGTTGTCAAATTGTTGATGGAGGTGGATATGGTGGTTAGGCCATGTGTAAGGGCTGCTGTCTGCACCTGCATGGCTTGAGTATGGCTGATCTGAGCCCTCTTCAAACATACCATTTGCTGCCCCTATATGGTGCAGATGTAGCCCATGCCTATTGATGTGGTTGAGTGTGTCCTGGAGTGTATACTCAGGTACTGCTGGTGATGCAGGTACTGTGGTTGGCTGAGGCGCTGTCTGTGACTCCAATGCTAGCATGTCTGGGCTGAGCTGGCTGGCTCTCATGGGCATCCTGCTGGTGACATGGCATGCTGGAGGCAGGTAGAGATTGGCCATCTTCTGCTAATAGCAGGAATGTCATGTCCATGAAGCTGCAGAGGTTTAGACAGCTCTCAAGCTGTAGGGATGAGCCAAGGGGTTGTTGTAGCTGGTATTGTTCTGGTGGCTATTACTGCTGCTGCACCTCCTCCTATTTCTTGCTCCACTGGGTCTGAGCATCCAGTTGCAAGCTGAGAGTTGGGGCTGTGCTGCTGGTCCCTGGAGCTTCACAACTGGGGCCAGAGGGTTCTTGGGTGAGAGCTGTGGAAACAAAGAAGAAGTCATAAGTATGAATGCTAAGAAGTGCACATGTACTGTTGGCATAAGATGGCACTTTGTATTGGTCCATCAATGTGAGCATATGCCAAAATATGTGGACATCTGTAGCAGACTTGACATGTACAGGTGACATGAACTTATGGGCCAGGCTCACATGGTGTCCAGGGCCTCGTCCATCTCCTGTCCCAGTTGTTAAATGAGGCACTCCTCTATAGGCACGACAACTGTTGGGCAAGGTGCTCCTCCTCCCATCTGGTGCTGGTACCTGTTGCAGCTTGCCACCTTGTTTTTCAGCTGGGCCTTACATCATGGTAGCGGTGGGTTACCTGCTGTCTGGTCCTCTTTATTCCCCTGTGCTGGGATATGGCCTGGGTCATGGTGCACCATATATGGCACTTGGCTTCCCTGGATGTCTTCTCTGCATGGTTCCCAAACAGCATGTTGAAATGCTCAACGATCCAGGTAATGAGTTTATCGTTGTCCTCAACGCTGAACTTGTATACACGATGACGAGTCTGACATTCTGCCTGGCTGCCGGATGAGCGGGTATCCACTTCTACTTCCGGAGAGGTGTGTCACTCTCTCAACTCTTGCCCCTACCTCCCACTCCCCTCTATTCCTCCACTCCCCTGCACTTGCCCTGCCAACTCTTCTCCCCTGCCTCCTCCTATCCCTTCCCTCCTCCTTAGCTATAATACATGGCTTCTCACAATTCTACTCCTGTTCCTCCTCCTACTCTTCTTCCTGCTATCATTCCTGTCCTCCTCCTCCTTTTCCTTCTCCCCATGCCTTCCACGCTCCATCTTCTCTACCACTTCGCACTAATCCTCATTCCTCTACCACCACAGAAAGACAAACAGACAAACTTGACAAGCACACATGCACGGATAGAGACACAAAGGTAAAGTAAAAAACAGAAAACAGGACAACTCACTCAGAAATTTCTATGAACCAACACTAAACTCCAACCAAGAACTCACCACCTTTCTTCTCTCTCCCCCACATCTGAGACACCCTCAAAGTGGCAGATGCAGGAAGTCTGTATTGTTGCGTCGAAGGTAGACCCTTGGGCCAAGGTAGGTATGATGCAACCAATAGGGTCCCCACCATCAGCAGCTGGAGTGGTCTGAAGCTAGAGGCCACTGGAGCTTCACCTATACCAGCCCTCAATCCCCACGGGTTGAGCCTTTGGGTGCCAGGGCCGGCAAGACTTAGGTGGGCCTCGAGGTTAGTGAGTAACGAGACATGGTTCGGCCCAGAGACAGCAGTCGGTAGATGGAGTAGTCCTACCCTGGACTGGATTTGGTACAGGAACTCAGGCACCAAAGGAACAACAAGTAACTGGAGGCACTCAAGCAAAGGAAGGCCTATGTCTTGTGAGTTCACGTCCAGAGGATAGGCAAAAGGAGGCATCACTGACAGGCTAGGATCAGAGCTGATGGCGAGTGGAAGTCATGGCAAGCAGCGTAGAACTCTGGACATAGAAAGGTCTTTAGTGTAGTTGATCAAGGCAGTGGTCAGGGTATGGAGAAGGCAGGCATAGTCAATCAAGGCAAGGGTCAGGGCAAGGAGAAGGCAGGCATAGTCAATCAAGGTGAGGGTCAGGGCACGGAGAAGGCGCAAGGACTGGCAAGGCTGGCAACACTGGGGACCATGGCAGAGCCGGAGGCACCGGAGGTGACCCGAGGTCGGATCTGGCTGCCCACTGCCGCCAGCGAAGAGGAACCAGGAGCTGGAATCCACATGAGAAGGTGAGAGGGTTGCGCCGTGGGTCTGCCGCTGGTGGCACACGTAACAAGTATATATAAACAAAGGAAATAACATGCCAGACGTAAAATGACGCACAACGTGATAAATTATCGCAAGTTGTAAAACTTTACTATGTGATGTGGTATACCAGAAATTTCCCTAATCTCACCCATTTTTTTTTTTTATCGCGGATGCTAATGTATTTCTGCTTTATTTATAGCATTTTTCTGCATCGAGGCCTTTGTTTGGGGGTAACTAGCATTAAGGTTATAAAATTACAATTGTTTTGAATTTCACTTCTAAGACACGGGAAATCATAAAATTCATGGTTAGGCCATGGGTTATGCTTTTGGGTAGAGTAACTTTTTAAAAGATATTGCACTCTTTTTGAGATAATGATAATTTTCTTAACCAACTAAAGCCTTCACAATTTGCATCCTATATTTTGCAGTGCCAGCGTGTATGTTCCACTATAATACATGGCTTCTCACATGAATTCTCACAAATTCTTCAACCTCCTGACCAGATTACAGCTTTTGCTAACCATCACAGTTAATACAATAAGCACAATGAGGTCTTGATTTACATTCAGGCAATTTCATTTTTTGCTTTGCACAACTCTTGAAAGCTAGTCAAGAAATATATTAAGGCAGTCCAATAAAAAGGTGACATCTTAGATATGCATTCAAGTGGATTAACACAGCAATGTAACTATTTTTTCTAAAAATCATTTAATTATGTTTGCAATTAGAGATTTATTTAAGAACTATTTATTTTATTTCTATTTATTTAAAATTATTTATATACCATCTAACAATAAAATATTGATCAGAATGGAGTACAATGTTCATAAGCAAACAAAAATGAAAAAAAAATAGAAAAAATACAATCATGAATTATAATAAAGATTAAAAGTTATAAAACAAAATTTTAAAATAACTACTAACGTTAAACTTTACAAACAAGAGATAAAAAAAGAAGATCTGCATGACTTTGGAGTTCAAAATGAAAAATGATGGATGTGTTAAGGTTACAATAGATCTGTATCTGGGATGGCAAATGCTTTTGAGAAAAGATAGGTTTTTAATGATTTCTTGAATTCTTTTGGGTTTGAAATTTGAAAAAGCGGTGTAGGTAATGAGTTCCATATTTGTGGGCCAACTACTGAGAATGCTCTGTTTCTTGTAATATTTAAACATGCTAGGCGTACTGATGGAATATCTAATAGGTTTTTGTTCAGAGACCTTAAATGTCTGGTTGGTTTGTAAATTCAAAGTATAGTGCAAAGCCAGATTGAGGATGGATTATGTAATAGTGAATGTACAATGGTCAGGATTTTATACTGTATTCGAAATTTAATAGACAGCCAATGTAAAGTGTATAATGTGGGAGAAATGTGGTTTTTGACAGGTGAACCAGTTAGAATATGGGCAGCTGAGTTTTGTATTAGTTGTAACAGCTTGATTGCCAAGTCCGGTAGTCCCAAGTAAAGGCCATTACAGTAGTCAACTCCCGAAAAGATTAAAGATTGAAGGACAGAGCGGAAATCCCGATAGAATAGAAGTGGACGTAGGTATTTTAAGAGATGTAATTTGTAAAAAGAATTTCTTCCTGTTAAGGATATGTGTGGAGACAATGACAAGTCGTAATTTAGTAAAACTCATAAATTACGGGCTTTTGTAAGGATCGGTATAGAAATACCATTTAATAGTAGTGAGGAGGGACCGTTGGACGGATCAGTAATTGAGCTGAGGAATAGAATTTCAGTTTTTTGGGGATTTAATTCTAAGTGGCTATGAGATAGCCAATTGTCTATAATATTTACTTATAAGGCTACAGTGGATAGAGTTTCTGACCAAGAGTTTTTATAAGGAACGAAAAATTGTATATCGTCAGCATATATTTTGAATTGGACATCCAAAGCTGAAAGAATGTGACATAATAGAATTAGGTAATGTTAAAGAGAATAGGTGATAGTGAAGATCCTTGGGGGACACCAGAATGAATTGTGTATGGAGCTGAGGAATGCGAACCAATATTGATCTGATAAGTTTTTTCAAATAAGCAAGCTACACCCATGCTTATTTGTTTTCCCAGACTATGTAATTTAGTCCTTTTTGGTTGTTGTCTGTATATGGATCCACTTTTCTTCATTCCCCCTGCCGTTGAAGCAGAGAGTTATGCTGGACATGCATTGAAAGTGAAGCATCAGACTTTCTTCAGCGGCAGGGGAGAAAGTCTGATGCTTCACTTTCAATGCATGTCCAGCATAACTCTCTGCTTCAACAGCAGGGGGAATGAAGAAAAGTGGATCTATATACAGACAACAACCAAAAAGGACTAAATTACATAGTCTGGGAAAACAAATAAGCATGGGTGTAGCTTGCTTATTGCGGCGGTTACTACCCCTAACTAATTAAGCTAAATATTTCACATAGATGCAGTTCCAACACTGCTCTCTGCATTAATGGTGGGGGTGGAAGGGAAATAGTACCAAAAGGTTACTAAGAGCCAAGAGTAACAGACAAGTATGAGAAACAAATGTGCATAGTTTGCTGGGCAGACTGGATGGGCCATTTGGTCTTCTTCTGCCGTCATTTCTATGTTTCTATAAGTTCGGTTCGATAGGTAACTTTTAAACCAATTGAGTACTGTTGAGTTTAGTCCTATTGATTGAAGACTGGATATAAGTATTTGGTGATCTAAGGTTTCAAACGCAGCTGAAATGTCTAGAAATACCAATATGAAATAAGTATTTGAATCAAAGCCACGTAGATAGGTATCAAAAGATGATAGGAGTAGAGTCTCAGTAGAATGACCTTTGTGAAAACCATGTTGACAGGGATGTAGGATTTCATGTTCTTAGAGATAATCATTTAGTTGATATAAAACAGTAGATTCAATTAGTTTTGATAGTGAAGTAAGGGAGGCTATAGGTCAGAGGTTGGCAAGATCTGTGAAACCTAGGGCTTTGTTTTTTTGTATAGGGAGAATGGATGTTTTCTTTAGGGCATCTGGAAAGATCCATGACTCTAGTGATTGGTTGATTAGTTTGCAGAGATGGTCATGAAATACTTCGCCCAGGGCCTTAAATAAGGTACCTGAGCAAGGATTTAGAGGAGAATTTGATTTTTTTTGTTTGCGGAGCATTTGAAGTACTGAAGCGCTATTAATAGTTGAAAATGTTAACCAATTAGATTCCAGTGCAGAAGAGGGGAATTTAGGAGCCGGAAGGTTAATGAATTCCTCCGATATTTTTTGTATTTTCATTTGAAAGTATTTAGCAATTTGTGTACAAGTAGAGTCATTTATATTTGACTTTGAAGTCTAATTAAGAGTGGTTAGAGACTTTACAATGTTAAAGAGTACTGACAGATTACCATTTGTGGCGGAAATTTTCTCAGCAAAGTAAGATTTCTTAGCAAAGTCAATTTCTTTTTTATAGATTCGTAATAGATACAACGATAAGTATCTTTTGTGTTAGAACTTTTTGTTTTTCGCCAAGCACGTTCTTTTTTTCATAATGCTGTTTTTAGTAGATGTACTTTGTTTGAGTACCATGGTGCATTCGGCTTTTCTTTTATGATGACTGCCTTAATGGGAGCTATGTGATTTAATGTGTTGGTAATAGCCTCATTGTAAGTTGACACTGATTCATTTATATTTTGAGCATTTTCTGTTGGCATGTTAGAGGTAAAAGCAGAAATAAATTTGTCAGGGGACACTTGTTTTCTTTTATGTACTATTTTTGGGTGTTTTTTTTGCCGGATATGAGCTATTTAATACAAGAGCAAAAGAAATTAAATGATGATCTGACCATGGGATAGGTTGGATCTCAAACTTTGTAGTAGGAATAGTAACAGAATGTGGGTTGTAGAAAATTAAGTCTAGCGAGTGACCACGGGAGTGGGTGGGATCTTTAATGAACTGATGCCATCCTAAACCAGTCATGGCATCTAAAAAAGAAACTGCTGTAGAAGAAGATGGCTGTGTATCTATATGCAAACTGAAGTTACCAATAATAATAGATTGAACCAAGTTTAATGATAGTGTAGAAATAATCTCTAGAAAAGTGGATAGATTCGTTTGAAGGGTGTTCGGAGGACAATAGACTAGAATAATATTCAGTGATTGTATAGAGATGACTAGAATTTCGAAAGGAGAATTGGATTTGGAAAACAGTTGGGTTTTTTTTTTAACTGGGGAGAGGGATGATTTTATTATTGCTAACAAACCTCCCCCTCTATGATTAGACCTGGGTTCAGAGATAGCAATGATTTCATTTGGACATATATTATTAATGGTGACAGCATCCGAGTCAGTAAGCCAAGATTCTGTTATTAGTAAACAGTCAGGTTTTTTTGAGTTAATCAAATCATATAATATAGGTGTCTTTTTCCTGGTCGATTGTGCATTACAATAGAGCAGAGAAATGGAAGACAAAGTAATAGCAGCAGCAGCTGTTAGAACAGGCACAATTGTAATCAGTGGTTTCCTACAGCGATTTAGAGGCATAGTGGATCTTCCTTTCTCTTTGTAAGTGGTTTTATGGTATTTTCCATTACCCGAAATGGTTGGGATCTCCATATTGAAAATTTTGAGAAAAAAAGAACTCAGTTAGCAAACGAAGGGGAAAATAAAGGGGCACACCCCTTTGTCACACTCCTTCAGTGTGTGGCGCCTCCGGCATCGTCGCAGGTCCTTTTATCCGTCGCCCCCTGATGAAGTCAGCAGTTGGGGGCATGGTCGGGGCGAACCAACCTGGCTCAGGGTGCAGGAGCAAATTGAAAAGTGGATTTGAAGTCCAGGGAAATAGGAGCACTAGCAGTAGAGCTCTCCAGATGGTAAAGGAGAGTGGCGGAGGCACAGCTAAAATGATTGCTGCATGGTTCCCTCCATTCTCTATTTTTTCCAGTGTCCAGAAGACAAGAGGGGCACATAGAATGAGGAATACTACTAGGAAATTAACCCAACCCGGCTCTTGAGCGTATATTTACTAAGCTGTGCTAAGACTATAATGTGCGATAAATGCTGTTTATCGCATAATATATTGTGGTTATATTGCGTGGTATTGAGGTCCTAAACACACCCCTATTACAATGAATTGCTTCTTCCATGATTTGAATGCATGCATTTCGCAAATCTATGCAAAGCAGCTAATGCTTACCTAATTCTATGCTAATAAAATGATATGGCTGACTTAGAAAAAAAATCAATCCCATTATTTTATTGCACTTGAAAGATGTTTAGATATTTTAATGCGGGAGCATCAGGGCACTACCGCCGATCCCAATGCTCCCACAGTAAAATGTAAAGGGCCTTGAGGCCGAAAACTATACTCCCCCAAAGTTAGAATTCTCCCCAGAGGGTCTCGCAAGGCCCTCGTCCATCCCCCTGCTGCCTCTCTAGGCAGTGTGGACCTAAACATTAAAATATATATATATATCATAGTCAGGTGGCAATGCCTTGCTCCCTTTCTCAAACTCTCCCCCTTTTATCTGATCTCCCTATTCCAACCAAATACCCCCCTCCACTCCACTTGACATACCCTGGGCCCCACCTTCCCCTAGTGGGCCCCCTCCCCTTACATCAAAAAAGGTCCTGGTGGTCTGAGGGGAAATGTCCTTGCACTCCCAACCCCCCACCGTCTTAGAGTCATTGGTGGTTCAGCAGCAGCCCGGCATGAAACGGAGGCTCCAGGCAGCTCGATGCTTTCTTTCAAAATGGCGTTTTGGACGATAGCATCGACAGGCCTGGAGCGCTCCTGAGTCACCAATGACCCTTTGAGGAGGTGCAGGTCTGAAGATCCTTTTTTCATGTAAGGGGAGGGGGCCCACTAGGCACCAGAGATTCTGGTCTATTTTGGGAAGAGGGGACCAGGGGGTGTCAACTGGTGCAGGGGAGATTTAAAAGGGGGGATTTGGTTGAAACGGAGGCATTTTTAGACTAAAGGGGAAGAGGGGCTTCGCCAAGCGACTATAGGGTTTTTAAAAAAACAGGATACGCGCCACCTTGAGAGGCAGAGGGGCAGGGGGCATTGGGAGACCCCATCCAGGGGGAAGTTTAACACTTTGTTGTGAGGGATTTTTGGCCCTCTGAGCCCTTTAAAATGATGGCAGCCTCAAGCAAAGGTGGTTGCCATCGTGCATTTTTTAGGGCCCAGCCACATTATTTTTTCTCGCCGAGTTTTTCAGAAAAGAAAAAAATAATGCAAGGATACTGCCACAATATTTTCTTGGGGAGGGGTAAAATATTGCGACTTCATAAAGCTCTCTATTTGTTCGATAAAATCATTTCACAATTCCACTTTCATAACTGTCAGAAATGCAGTGCCAGGATTATTTAAAGTGGTTGTTTCACCCAGTAGTTTAATTTTGGTTAAATCTGGAAAGCAAACTCTGATTTTCTACCTCTCCAGCTATTAACCCAGTTCTGTCATTCTTTCACATCCATGTGTCTATGAATTAGCAAACAAATATATTTAGGCAATGCTTTTTTTCCCCTAAAAAGAAAGGTGTTGGTACTCAAATGCAGGGTCGTCCCTGTGGTGGAAGGGGGAATTGGGGTGGCCGCCCAGGACCCCCTCACTTTGGGGGTCCTATAACCCAACCTTACCCCTGCCCCTATGATCGGCTGCAGAGGTCAGTCATGGCTTGATCCTCCCTGCTTCCTGTCTTCTCTTCTGCCGGCAGGAGAGAAGACTAGAGCAGTGCTCTTAACTGCCGGTGCTTTCTCTGCTGCCATCACAGCTTGGGAAAAGCAACAGTTAGAGAAGGGGAAGGAGGCTGAAAGCCAGAGGCAACACTCGTGCTTTTCTCTCTCTTTCCCCTACCTCACCCGCTGGTGCTCTTTTCTCTCTCACCCTTCCCCTAATACACATATCAGTTAGGGATGTGAATCGTTTTTTGACGATTTAAAATATCGTCCGATATATTTTAAATCGTCAAAAATCGTTAGGGCCACGATACAATACCAATTCCCCTGATTTATCGTCAAAAAATCGTAAATCGGGGGAAGGGGAGGGCAGGAAAACTGGCACACTAAAACCCCCTAAAACTCATCCCCGACCCTTTAAATTAAATCCCCCACCCTCCCGAACCCCCCCCCCCAAATGCCTTAAATTACCTGGGGGTCCAGCGGCACACTAAAACGCGGCACACTAAAACACGGCACACTAAAACCCCCTAAAACCCACCCCGACCGTTTAAATTAAATCCCCCACCCTCCCGAACCCCCCCCAAATGCCTTAAATTACCTGGGGGTCCGTAGCCTTAAATTACCTCCGTAGCGGCGGTCCGTAGCTAAATCGGGGGAAGGGGGAGAGCAGGAAAAGTGGCACACTAAATCGTGTAGTCTTCAGCCGGCGCCATTTTGCAAAATGGCCGCCGCAAAATGGCGGCGGCCATAGACCAAAACGATTCGACGCAGGAGGTCGTTCCGGACCCCCGCTGGACTTTTGGCAAGTCTTGTGGGGGTCAGGAGGCCCCCCCAAGCTGGCCAAAAGTTCCTGGGGGTCCAGCGGGGGGCCGGGAGCGATTTCCTGCCGCAAATCGTTTTCCGTACGGAAAATGGTGCCGGCAGGAGATTGACTGCAGGAGGTCGTTCAGCGGGAACCCTCGCTGAACGACCTCCTGCAGTCGATCTCCTGCCGGCACCGTTTTCCGTACGGAAAATGATTCGCGGCAGGAAATCGCTCCCGGCCCCCCCGCTGGACCCCCAGGAACTTTTGGCCAGCTTGAGGGGGCCTCCTGACCCCCACAAGACTTGCCAAAAGTCCAGCGGGGGTCCGGAACGACCTCCTGCGTCGAATCGTTTTGGTCTATGGCCGCCGCCATTTTGCGGCGGCCATTTTGCAAAATGGCGCCGGCTGAAGACTACACGATTTAGTGTGCCACTTTTCCTGCTCTCCCCCTTCCCCCGATTTAGCTACGGACCGCCGCTACGGAGGTAATTTAAGGCTACGGACCCTCAGGTAATTTAAGGCATTTGGGTGGGGGATTTAATTTAAAGGGTCGGGGTGGGTTTTAGTGTACCGTGTTTTAGTGTGCCGTGTTTTAGTGTGCCGCTGGACCCCCAGGTAATTTAAGGCATTTGGGGAGGGTTCGGGAGGGTGGGGGATTTAATTTAAAGGGTCGGGGGTGGGTTTTAGTGTGCCGGTTTTCCTGCCCTCCCCCTTCCCCCGATTTACGATTTTTTGACGATAAATCGGGGGAATTGGTATTGTATCGTGGCCCTAATGATTTTTGACGATTTAAAATATATCGGACGATATTTTAAATCGTCAAAAAACGATTCACATCCCTAACTGATATGTGTATTAGGGGAAGGGTGAGAGAGAAAAGAGGGTCGGGGGTGGGTTTTAGGGGGTTTTAGTGTGCCGGCTCACGATTTTAACGATTTTCACGATACTTTACACACCCAAACGGCAACAATACGATTCCCTCCCCCTCCCAGCCGAAATCGATCGTTAAGACGATCGAGGACACGATTCACATCTCTAATATCAGTGCCTTCCTCTCCCCCCTCTCCACTTCCCATGCTTTTTCAACCTATTCACCTCCCCCCCATCTCTGGAACATCTCTCTCTGTCTTTGTGCCACCTCCTCAAGTATTCACCCTCTTCTAACCTCACCTCCCTTTTCAGCCTGCACCTCCTCCTTCTTGCCCCCTTCCCATGGTAGCAACTGAGATCTGGGTCCCAGGAACAGAGCTCCAGGGCTGTTGGGTTTGTTCCAACCCCTCACCTCTTCTCCCTAGGCATGAGCAGCACAAGGTGGGGAGGGGATGGACCAGGGAGCAGAAGGCAGTGGATTGGACACACAGAGTTTGTGCCCCCAGCTCTATTGGTCCTAAATTTCAGTCGGCAGGGAACAGTCCTCTGCTTCCTACGCCAGCTCTTCCCAGGCGGCCTGCAGCGAACAGGCGGTGGTGAGGCTGGAGGGGGAAATCAAAGCATGGAAGAACAAATCTGCTCAGTAATCAAGCTCCTCTTTTCCTCTCCTTTCCCAGGGGCCATTGCAGGGGATACCTAGTACCGGCACGCACTGACAGAAAAAAAAGCCCTCTGGTTAGGACTATATTTTGAGGATCCAATTTCAGTATTTGACCAGTTTTTCTAATTTGTACCCTACCCATATCTCTTTTATTCCCCAGCATGAAAGGTAAGTTTCTAATTACTTAACAGCAAGGATAAGCACAGAGGTCTAGTTTATTGCGATCGTAGATGCATGGATCAGAAACAGGAATAGTAGCATAGCAGCCCCAATCAGCACAATATACCTTTTATCTGCCACCAGGTACTATTTCACCCACCCAGTCTCCCTGGTTGCCCCTGCGTACACCACTCTCTCCCAGCTGTCAACCATACTGCCTACATTGTCCTTACTCTGGTCATCACTTGATTTTGCCCTCATAACCACCCACCGAGCTAAAGAGATCTCCCAGCTCTCAGTCTCAAAAACGTTACCGCCTGCTGAAGATCGCTTCATATCCTCTTTGCCCTTAGCTGGGGAGCACAGCTGAGTTAGCCTGCAGCCCACGCTACGTGACCTGCCATCTCCCTCCATAATTCTCCCTGAGAACATTCCAGGGCCCTACCATCACTCCGTGCTGGTTGACTCTGCCACTTTTCTCTGGGAGCTGAACCACTTGTTTTTGCAAGCTGGATCCATCTCTACCATTTCAGGTACCGTAGATAAGCATATACGTTTCCATATCTAAAGCTACACCCACTTCCTTTATCCTACCTCTCTTCCATCATCCTCCTGTATCCATTCCAAGCATGCTTAAACTCTATCGTAGTTTTGGTTAGGATCTCCACTCTAGGCCTCTACCTCAATATGGAAAGAAAAAGGATTCTCAAACTTAAATTAAAACCTGAGGAAATAAATACAGAAACCCTGTCCTAGTGGTGCTTTCAGAAATATCTTATTATGGGATCTTATAGTCAAGGTTGATCATCTCCACTAAAATTCCTGCATTGACTTTCTTTCTAGGACTCTGAATTTAAATTCTAAAGGAAGCATCATTTATTTAGCAGGAAGAGCTGATTTAAGTCACGGTGCCCTTTAAATAAACCGAAGCTTGCTTTTAATCAGCACAGCAGCTTAATCTTTATAGCAAAAGTAATTTGTTGTCACAATAAAAAGGTCAAGAACAAGAAAAAAATGCAAAATCTTGTCACTTATCCTAACATCTTTTTGAAATGTAAAGGTACTAGATGCTGTTTTTAAAAGGGGCTCACTGTAGCTGAAATGTACATAGTTATAAAAATGGCATTAATTTGCTTAGAGCAAGAGATTTTCACAGGAGAGCAACTAGCCGAAAACATTATGAAAATGTCCAAGAGGACTGGTAATTGAGTTGATTAGTATGACCTTGGTTATGAAGGTAATAGAACAGTGAACGGTGCTTAGACTGAGTTATAACCCTGCTACCCTGTTCTGAGATGTACTGAGGTATGTAATTTGTTCAGGGTGAATCCGAGTAGCCTAAGCCTCTCTCTCTGACAAGGTAATACACTCTGACTAGCGGAGCTTGGCCTTCTGCATCCTTTCCCATACACAGCAAAGAGCCCAGGGTCAGCTAAAGAAATAATAAACCGCGTATTCAATTTACTGTAGTTCAATCGGCTAATTGTCGTCAGCAAGTTATAAAAACTATGCACCTTGCTTTCAAAAGATATTCTCCATATAAAATAGAACTTGAGAATCTCCGGTGAAAACAGGATCTTCTGTTAGCTTTGCAGAGAGTTCCCTTCATCCTAAATTCCCTCCCCCCAATTTATGTTAAGATCAGTAGGATATTCAGTACTTCTAGCAAGCTGTCCAACTGACCAGTACACAGAGCGTGTTCTCTGTGGCAAAGACCTCTTTTGCAAATTCTTGCAAAATGTTAAAACATACAGAAAATGTTTCATCTAAAACAAGCAATAGCTCTATCCAGAAACAGCATTTATGAAGGTAGGGTGATGGAATGCCAGAGGATAAGTGTTTTCCATACCCAGGAAGTGGGCTGAGACCTTACAATGCACCCTCTGCAGTGTTCTCACTCACTTCTAAAGTGAGCAAGCCTCTTTCCCCCTGCCCCATACAGATTTTGCTTTTAAAAGAGAGAAAGGATAATACTTAATTCTATTTTTTTTTTTTTTACTTTGTTTAACTGATAGTTTAAGTTTTAACAGAGGTGGAGTACCATCTTATATCATCAAGCAGTCTTAAAGCTGCCCTGCCATTAATACTTTGTGATGCATCAACCGCGCATTAAAGGATTGATGCATGATCACATGATACTCTTTAACCAATCGCAGGGTTGGTTCTTTTCACCTATTTTGTAATGGTTAATATTTCATCTACCTTAAAGGTCCTAAGCTTCTCTTTGAACCTTGGCACTCCAGTAGTCAAGTTACTGTCTGCAACCTCCCTGTCTCTTGGGAGTTATCAATCAATTAACATGACGTTTAAATAGACTTTTTAACTCACTGAATTCTTTGATGCGACATCAAAGTTGTAATTCTTATGCTAGATGTCCAGTGTCACCATGGCAGTTTACTGCACAACTGAAGTGGCTGGGTTATTTATGTGCTGTGTCCACAAAGGGAAGAATTAAAAAGAATAATACAAATATGAAGGGAGGGGGTAGAAAGAACCACAATCCAATATGTCCTCTCTGGCTGCAGGACCAATGAAATGTTTGAAAAAACTGATATGAGGTGATACTGCCGATCACTGTGCTCTAAAAAGACATAAAAATGCAATCTTGCATTTCTGTTTGCAAAATTTAGAACACAGGACTTGAACGTGTTTCTTCCAAAAAATGTCTATTAATATTGATTTGAAATGAAAATATGCAATAGAGATAACAATGATGTTAAAGCTATTTTCACTTCTATTTAAATTAATAAATGTTAATCAACACCTGGGGATTGAAATATAACACTGAAAAATGAACGGCTTCATCAATTCCACTCTTCTTAGATTAGCAAACTGCATGGCAGACCCCCCTGCACAAGGAAGTCCATTACGGCAGCCTGAATGGTTAGAGCCGTTTCCTCGGCCTGCACTCGGTTTGACTTTCCATGCTTCCAGGGGGCAAATGCTCCAGTCAGCAACCACTGTCTGCCGGGCACAGTGACTTCCAACTCATTGTGGACCAACTCGGCTCTGATGCACGGGTTTAAAAACATGTTTAATCCAAATCCCTTCAGTGGGGGAAGTCAACCAGGCTACCAGTTTCCTAAATCTGGATAGCTCGGTCATTCTTCTGCCCCCTAAAGAAACAGTTGGGGGTTTTACTGGTTCCTCATCATAGGCAGGGCAATTTTTAAAGTGAAATTGCGTGGTGAGGCAGTGCAAAAATGGGCTTTTACAAAACTGCCTGCCCCACAGCCAGGTAACACATTTGCAGACAGAGCCTGCTTATACATCCCTTTATTCGCAGTGGGGTGGATTTTAAAAGCCCTGCGCGCGTAAATCCTTCCGGATTTACGCGCGCAGGGCACTCGCGCGCCGGCGCACCTATTTTGCATAGGCCGCCGGCGTGCGTAAAGCCCCGGGACACGCGTAAGTCCTGGGGCTTTCTAAAAGGGCCGTGTTGGGGGCGTGGCTGGAGCGACGCGGCGTTTTGGGGGCGGCGACGCGGGCGTGGTTTCGGCCCGGGGGTGTTCCGGGGGCATGGCTGCGGCCTCCAGCCCAGCCCCGGGACCGGAACACGGAGCGGGGCTGCCGGCCGGTGTGCGCAAAGTTACGCCTGCTGAAAGCAGGCGTAACTTTGCCAACAAAGTTGTGGGGGGGGGTTAGATAGGGCCAGGGGGGTGGGTTAGGTAGGGGAAGGGAGGGGAGGGGAAGGTGGGGGGAGGTTCCCTCCGAGGCCGCTCCGAAATCGGAGCGGCCTCGGAGGGAACAGGCAGCGTGTGCTGGGCTCGGCGCGCAGGTTGTACAAATGTGCACCCCCTTGCGCGCGCCGACCCCGGATTTTATAGGCTACGCGCGTATCTTATAAAATCCAGCGTTCTTTTGTTCGCGCCTGGTGCGCGAACAAAAGTACGCGATCGCGCAAATTTTTTAAATCTACCCCAGTGTGTAGAAGCATCCTTGTGGGCGGTAATGAGCAAACGTTTTTCAAAAGTGCCTGCATTTTTTCCATGAGAAAGCTACATTCCCACATTAGCAGGTGTATGTGTGTATATGTGTGTGTGTGTGTGTGTGTGGGGGGGGGGGGGTAGGTTTTGTGGGATACTTCTCAAAGGGAGAGTACGCACAAACGTTCCCTTTGAAAATGAGTGTAAAGGTTTGTGAATAAAAGCACCCTCAGACTCTATATCAATAAGAGTCGTTAAAAAGGCTGGAAGAAGTCAGGAACTCAATGAGGAAATTCAAAACTCCCCAATCCGAGAACCACATTTTTTTTTTTTTTTGACAGAGCAACACCTACTTTTGAGATGAGATAGATACTGTATGTCCATGCCATCTTCTCTACACTGACATATGTCCTTGCAAAAGTGAGCAAAAAATCAATGGGATTAAGAGCAGAAAACCACCAGCACAATGAATGCTATGGAAAAAGATTCATACTGTATGCAAATTTATCTCATGCATATTCATTGCGGATATCCTGAAAACCCGACTGGCTGTGGGCTCCCCAGGACAGGTTTGGGCCCTTTCTCTAACCACACTCCTGAGAATCTCCCTCTTCCTTCCCCACGTCCCCAGTTGCAACAACATTCCTCCTTTTACTAGTGGTGGCTCCAGGCTTCTGCTCTCCTTCTGCTTTTGTGCGGGCCAGGGGGGCCTGCCGGGAAGTGCTTCCGGTGGGCATGGACCGCTTCAGACGCTGCACTGGCGACACTGCTTGGAGGAAGGGGGAGGCAGGTGCTTGCTGAAGAGCGAGCGTTTTCGCTGGTGGGGGGGCAGGACTCGAAATGCTGCGGGTGCTTTCAGCCTCGAGATACTGCATCTGCAATTCTGGCCGCTGCTCTTTGATCAGAGTAAAATTTGGGCAAAAACTGGTTTAATCTGATTATCATTTTTGGAAAAATCTGGAAATTTATGGGTGAAAACTAATAAGAGAATGATAGAAAAGAAAGAAACACAGAACATGTGTCGGTAGATAAGAATTGTAAGGTCTGTCTGTTCTGTCCATATTCCTTTCTTTTACAATGACTTAGACCCTAGTTGGTCTCTGGCATTCTTTCATTTCTTCACAGCTAAGGGATCCTCTGAGCCTCTCCGATGCTTTTCAACAGATTTGAATGAATTCCAATAAAGCTGCAGCCATTTGTTAGCCAATATATGTTTCTTGGTGTTACTTGTGTGTCTTATTGTAAAGGATACACGTGAGAGGAAAGGGCTCCAGGATGCTCATGTTGTGAACTGCTGAATATATCAGTCAGCTTTTTTTGTAGATTATTTTTCCCCTCTTAACCTCAAGGAATGAAAAAAAAAAAGTATGCTTTTTCTGTTTTCTTTCCAATCAGCAGTGGAGCAGATGCATCGATCTGTAAATAACTCTGCTTTAAGAGTATCACATCAGAATAAACTCTGCTTCCCTATAATCTTTTTTTTTTTTTTTTGCATTTTACTACTTGATTCAAAGCATCTTTTCAGCTTGTTTCCGTAAATCACGTGCTAGATTCCGATTTCAAGCACCAAAAAAAAAAAAGAGAGGGCACTTTTTGGAAAATATTTATAGTCCAAGCAGCTGTAATGAACAGAGGTAACCATTTTAAATAATTTCACAAAGAGCATTTCATTTGGCACTGATTTAAAATCAGTTGATGATCTTGTAATGTACATATCTATGAAACGTTATTGTGAAATGTGCAAGCTGTCTAGAGAAAAAAAAATACAATAAGAACTTGTAAGCTATGAGCGTAAATTATGGACAGCTGTAAGACCTGTGGAAAGTAAGCTATAATCTTGATGCGATGTAGTAGCTCAAGCACGCTTAATCAACTGGCTTCTACGAGTAATTCTGGTACTATTAATGTTCTATTTGGTTACCATTAATTTTCTATTTTGTTTTCAGTATCTAATCTAAAAGTAGAGTCTGCCATTTCAATCCTACGGTAAAATAAACGAGAGGCCAGGGAATCTCTTGTCACTTTACCTCTTTCACTGCGTATACCAATCTTATAGCGAGGTTTTGACCACCAAATGCGAGCAGCATAAATTACTGCTGATACTCCAATATTTAATTATGCAGCTGTCAGAGCGGCCCTTTCAAAATTCATTTTAATAAAGTAGGGACCTTTTTTTTCTTCGTTTCAAGGTTAGAGTCAAGGGAGTCACTTTTCGTGTCAGTCTGAGGTTTCCGCCAGGAACTCTGCATTCTTCCTCCAGAAGCCTGTCACAGGGTCTGATGGAAGGACCAGATAACTGAACTGCACTGATGTCTACTGACCTCCACCCTGCACCTACCCTCCACCCTCCCTCCCCTCCATCCCTGCCTGAATGAACATCCTTCATTTAAACCCACAATAATGAGGACCTCAAAGTCAGGCAGGCAGCCACAAGGGCAGCTTGTCGGGAACAGAAAAAAAAGGTTTCTTATTTTAAAAGACACTCGATATTATAAGCTGCAAATGCAATCTAAAAGCTATCACGTTCAAACAGAAATATTTTGCACGATACAAAAAAACAAGCGAGAACTGAAACCAAATATAGGTAGCAGTGGTGCCAACTTAGCTGCTAATTATATTATTTAATTATGGAATAGCAAATTATAGTTTTTGCAATTTGTTATAGGATAAGAACAAAAAAAAAAGAACATTATTAGCTTGTATTACTAGTTTATGTTCTGTTAAAATAACCAACAAGAAACAGTTTTTGAGAAAGAGTTCAAGTCTGCTGATATTAATTGTTGACACACAGAAGCAAAAGCTTTTCCCTATAATTTACCAAGGTAGATCCATTACCATTTTGTCAAACACTTGATCGCCAGCCAAAAAAAAAAAGCATGCCTTTACTCAACTGGCAGTTTTGGAGATACACTGAAATCATTTTAGCAGAAAACTTATAAATAAAAACCAATGGTTAGTCATAATTAGTAGCCAACAAATTGGCAAATGACGCATTTAACTCAAATTCCCCTGTGAATGATTATGTTTTACTAAACTGGGGATGTTTAGTTTATTAAATTTGATTATATTGCCTTTCATACATTATGTTAAAGTGATTTGCAGCTATAATATAAAATATTAAAAAAAACATCAATGACATATGATAGAGGAGGTCTTGTGTATGTTTGTTTACTATGTACTATGATGTTTTTTTCTTTTAATGTTTTTGTTTTATGTTTTCTCTCTACTTGTTTTATTGGATTTTATGACTGCAATTTTACCTATTAGGACTGTGTTTTTAACTTATTTATTTTTGCTGACAATTTAAATTTTTGAATTATTTGATGGGTCTGGAAACTGGTGGAATTGTATAGGTTTATTTTATGTTATGCCCCATCTTGAACCTTCTTGGAAAGGCAGGTTACAGAAATAAATTAGATTTGATTGGTATATTGTAATTTTTTTAATTTCTGCTATTATGATTTTATGGTAATAAAAAGAAAGGTTATAGGTAAGTGTCATATGGCATAGAGATATCACTAGCATGAAAGCACAAATATAAAGAAATTCATAGCAATGGTAAAATACCGGCTTTTTTTTTTATAAAAGGGAGAGAGGAGATGAGTGGAGACTGAGGAATTCCAAAGTTAAAAGTAGGCATAGCATGGAAGTAGTCACCTAATTTTAGCCCCATAGAGGGAAGTAAATTTCAAACAGGCCTATTTACATAGGTAAATAGCTTTGAAAATTGCT
The DNA here is from genome assembly GCF_901001135.1 of Rhinatrema bivittatum. Taxonomy (NCBI): domain Eukaryota; kingdom Metazoa; phylum Chordata; class Amphibia; order Gymnophiona; family Rhinatrematidae; genus Rhinatrema; species Rhinatrema bivittatum. The sequence goes on from NC_042621.1 coordinate 13,491,571, forward strand.
CTTAACAAAGGGAATTTTGCTTATTTTATATTGTTCATTGAATTCTTACAATCCTTCACTTGGAAAATGTACCTTATTTTCTGTATTGTCCACACACAGACCTTGGTATTATGCTCAGGCTTGTGAACCCTTGGACCAACGGGAGGATGGTATACCTGAGGAGGTGGATCCATAGGTTCTTCCATCGGGTGGCGAGGCAGAGCAGGCGATGCGACCAGCTGACCCTCGGCACTGGAAACTGAGGCGACTGTGGAAACAGATGAAGAGTCGTGACGTCAAGAAGAGGAACGGAGTCTTCGCCACTGGAAGCCCGCGGTCCCCCCGGGAGGAGCCCGTAGAGACCCGAGCCGCTGGCACTTAGGTGGACCTTTGAGAGGTCAAGGAGTCGAGAGGTCGGTGCAAGGGCTAACTGGAGCTTCACCCCTGGAAGTCCACGGTCCCCCCGGGACTTAGGTGGGCCCTTGGAGACGATGGTCTAGAGGAAGTCCGAAGTCAAGTGCCAGAGGGTCATCGCTTACCAATCCGAGGTCTTATACCAAGGGATCACTGCTTGCCAGTCCGAAGTCACACACCAGGAATCACCGCTTGCCAGCCCGAAGTCACACACCAGGAATCACCGTTAGCCAATCCAAAGTCAGGAACCAGGAACACCAAGACGAGCCAGGAACAAGGATCCAAAGTGCAAGAAGACTCACCGAAGCAAGCAGACTTAAACAGAGCTACAAGAGACGTTGCCAAGTCGAGGAATGAGCAGAGGAAGTCTCCTTTTATACTTCCTCTGCTCTGGCTCATAGGAAACAGCTGATGATGGTTAAAGGGATCAGGTCCCTTTAATTCTAATGAGGAGGCGTGGCCTCACGCCTAAAGATGGCGGCAGCCATCTTGGATTTCCTCCATGGAGGAAAGACTGCAGAGATGCTGTGAGGGAGGGGCAGAGACGGCTCCCCACTGGGTGACCATCACTAGGGCCTGTGCCAGAGCGATGGGCACAGAATCAGGGGCTTCCTCCAGAGCTCCCGCGGTGGGTTGCCGTCGCAGGCATGGTACGGGACCGCGGTCGTGGCCTTCCACGGCCGCGGAACACAACACTTGGTTGAATGGATCTTAATAACAGTATGTTCACAGCAGCATCCAGGTCCTTTCATGTATTGGATTATTCATTACCCAGAAAGAAGTATCCCCATAGAATCACCAACTCCACTTTGTTCAACACTTAGTGGTTTCTGGAGGTCTCAATTCAAACCTTGAACAGCCTAAAGCACCATGACAGGGGTAAAGCCTGATCAAACAAAGGCATTAACACCCCAAGGCTCCAAAAGAGGGTCAATGGGCAGCACCAATAATGGCATGCAGAACCCAAGGCACCAAGAGGGGAAAAGGGCACCAACAGTGGCATGAGGACTCCAAAGCACTGCAAAGGAGAAAAATTATCAACAGTAACTTGAAGCCAGAGAAAATTCTGGAGAATATCCGTTAGTGGTCCTAATGTGTAAATCGGTCCTCAGACCTGGATAAAAAGCAAAAGACTATTGGAAACATCCAGAAAAGGGGTGGACAATTCTGGTCCTTGTTGGCTATCAACCAGTCAAGTTTCAGGATATTCCTAATGAATATACATGATATAGATTTTCATTCACACTGTCTCAATTGTATGCAAATATGTTTCGTGCATATTCATTACAGAGATCTTGAAAACCTGACTTGTTAGTGGTCCTTGAAGACTAGAACTGTGTCATCCTCGATCTAGAAGTTGGAAAATGGTGAACTTATTATTCCTGGGCAGAGGGACTCCTGGTCCTATCACTACTATCATCAGTAGTGCTACTTGTGCTGGACCTAAGTCTCTGTTGAAGAAAACACTTTTCCTCTCTCACAGGCTGATGCAATAAGATAATTGCAAAAAACGGGCACTCAATATGAGCACCCATTTCCCTAACACGCATGCATCCAAATCCCTTATGCGCCTGCTGCAATATTCTAATGAGAAAGAAACAAAGCGGCATCAAAAAATGGCGAACTAGGAAGAAATGAGCATTTCTGGTGCTCAAAAGTATATTGCACTGGGCACACGGATGTCTAAATTGTGCCTTCTTAGCAAAAGTTCATCACTTATATAAAGTGACAGAAATCTGCAATGTCTGTTTACCAAAAGGAAATGAATCATCCATGGGTTTTTAAGGTGTCTTTTAGCTAATCATCATGCTCCATTCTACTAATCCCCATATACATTTTTTTTTTGTTCTAACCCCAAACAACTAAATCTTATACTAATCTCTCTAAACAACTGTACCCTCAAGGGGCACATTTATAGCAACACAGAGGAACAAACAGGTAGATTTTAAGAGGGCTGCATGTGCACCCATAAACGCGTGTACCTCGCCATGCACAAAGACACACGCTATTTTATAAACTATGGGGTAGATTTTCAAAGTGTTGTACGCGTAAGATAAGCGCGCAACCCCCGAAAACCTACCCCTGCCTCCCCCTGCACGCATCGAGCCTATCTTGCATAGGCTCGGCGGCGTGCGCAAGCCCCGGGACGTGCGTAAGTCCCGGGGCTTCGAATAAGGGGCTGGCCGGGGGCGTGGCAGCAGGCTGGGGGTGTATCCGAGGGCTTGGCGGAGGCCCGTGGGCGGGGCCGGAGGTGTGATGGCGGTCCGGGGGCGGGGTCGAGCGCTCCGGCACAACGGCCTGTGCCGGGGCAGGGAGCCAGCGGCGCGTGCAAGTTACGCCTGCCAGAGGCCGATTTCGGAGTGGCCTCGGAGGGAACAGAGGCAGGCTGCTCGGCTCAGCGCGCGCAGGTTGCACAATTGTGCACCTCCCTTGCGCGTGCCGACCCTGGATTTTATAACATGCGCGCGGCAGCACGCGCATGTTATAAAATCGGGTGTAGATTTGTTCGCGCCGGGTGGTGCGAACAAATCTGCGCCCTCGCGTAAGTTTAAAGATTTGCCCCCAAATGCATAGGTTACAAGATACACCATGCACATCTGCAGCTGTATCTTACACACACTTGGGGAGGAGAAAGAGAGAGAGAGCCTTTATAAATGGACCATTGTAAGGGGGCACTTTGATTCGGGGTGAGTTTTCGGGAGGTGGGTTGGGGTTAGGGGGTTGGAGTTACAGACACATTCAGAGGTATCCATTGTAAAATTGACATCATAAAATAATTTTAAACGTTATAAGTGATGAAAAGGAGTTGATTTGTACAATGCAGCTAGCAAAGATTGCAGTGTACAAATCAACTCCTCTTGTTAGAATTTTCATCCCTTATAAGGTCAATTAGGGGTTACATGTGTCAGTGCTGGCCCCGCCTCTCCAATGCCCTTGCCCTGCCCCTTTTCTGCATTTTTCTGGCTGTGCATTCATGGATATACACACGCCCTTCCCGGCTATTTAAAATTCGCATAACTCCCACACAGCCCACTTACTCATGAATGTAGCCGTTTTTGCAAGTGCAAGGCTTTTAAATACCTAAAATGTTTTATGTTTCTCATGATTCCTTGACTGCGAGTCAACTTTACCACTGAAGTTGGATTTTATTTTGCGGCGTAAAAAAAATGTGCATTGAGTGCCCTGCCTTTGGATTAACTAATGTCTTCTTTTGCCTACAATTGAAATACAATGGGCGCTATCCAATGTGCTTTGGGGTTTGTTTTAGACACACTAATCTCCTTACTGCATCGGCTGCTATTATCGCACGTCTGAAATGTGCACCCAACCGCAAGTAAACTCAGGTGCTAGTCTGGGCGCACCTTACTGCATTGGCCTGTCATTGTTGTTAACACATCTACCCCTTGATGTCAGTGGCGTGTTGTAACCTGAAGCACTCAGATCACTAACAGGCCGACACAGTAAAGCGCGGCCACAGTTACCCCGTTTCTAACCCGCTGTGTACTCACAATTTCGTCGTGTGTCTAACCCGCAATTCACTATCTGTTTTTACTGATCCTTACCACTTCCTTAACTTGACGCGTATCCCTTTCCGCCTGCAGCATGTATATGTATGTAAATGATCCGATTAGCTATTCCCTCCCATACGGTAAAGTGCACCCCGACTATCGCCTTTTTAACCTGTTATCTTGCCGAGTCTTTAACCTACTAATTTACCACCTACCCTGACCCTTGCGTTAGTGTGGTTCACTGGTTGCTCAGTATATTCAATTTAAAGCTTTAACCTTGGTATTTAAGGCTCAGCATGATCCTATACATTCCATTGCACTGTCTGTATTCACAAGAATGTAATTATCTGATTCTACCACCAAAAGCCGCCCAGTCCCAAACCAACCCAATCCACAGAAAAAGAAATGCTTCTCGCACTTAGCCGCCCAGTCCCAAACCAACCCAATCCACAGAAAAAAAAAATGCTTCTCGCACTTAGGCAACCCAATCCACCTCCCAGTCACGGCGTGTGCGCATGCGCCTTTGCTGCCTTGAGCGTCCATATTGGACCTACAGGTGTGCACATATTCATCTTCGCCGGTGGGGCTGCTGAAGCTGCTCTCTCTCGCCGCTCTCTCTCAACGCCCTTCTACTGCTGCTGCTGGGGGCTTGCGTGGCCGCGGCCAGGGCAGGTGAGCAGGGCCTGGGGGAAAGTTTGGGACTGTGAAATTTCGTCTCTCTCTGCTGGGGCTTGGATTGGATTGGGTTGGTTTGGTTTGGGACTGGGCGGCTAAGTGCGAGAAGCATTTTTTTTCTGTGGATTGGGTTGGTTTGGGACTGGGTGGCTAAATTTCGTCTCTCTGCTGGGGCTTGGATTGGGTTGGTTTGGGACTGTAGGAGAGCCATCCACTTCCTGGTACCTGTCATTTCAAACGTCATTTGAAATGACGTTTGAAATGACAGGTACCAGCGCACCCAGGATACTGTATAGGCGCTGTATAGCACCTATACAGTAAAATGGATTGCACTTCATGGACGCGCGTTGGACGCGGATTGGACGTGGCTTGCATTTGCATGCCATTTTAAAACAGTATCAAGCGGTAGGTGATCCGAACTGTGCGTGCGGCGAACGCGGGTGCGCCGGGCACTAACGCCCCTCTTTCTACCGCCCCTTACTGTATCGGCCCGTATATGTTGACTTGCACCAGTAATTAAGTGGCACAATTTGTGGAAGAATCATACATATACAGTACAATGACTCTTTTCTATAAATAGAAAGCCAAAGAGTGAACACTGCTGTTGTGTAGATGGTCAGACTAGATAGGCTGTAATAGTCTTTTTCTGCTGTCATGTTCTATGTTTCTGGCTGCCAGTCAGAATTAGTGCTGTATCTGTAGCATTGTTACCCCTGTTGATACTGTGTCTGTGTAACAGTCAACAGAGAAATTAGTGTCTCCTCTGACATAGTGACTATAGGCAACAGCCTACTTTGTTTTGCCCTACCTTTCTAAATCGTTTTATAAACTTTTTCTTTAACTTTTTCTTCAGAATCAGAACCTCTGTCTGAAATCCAACCAAAAAATGACTAAACAAAATGGTGACTACTCAAAATAGAGGGCCGGATTTTAAAAGCCCTACGCGTGTACATCTGGGGGGGGGGGGGTTACGTGTGCCAGGCCTATTTTCAAAAGGCCCGGCAATGCGCATAAAGCCCCGGGATGCGTGGAAGTCCCAGGGCTTGCAAAAAGGGGTGGCCCAGGGGCGTGGTGGGGTGGTCTGGTGCGGGGCGGGGGTGGGGTGTGACCAGAGGCCTCCGCGTGGCCACTGGGCTGGCTGAAGTAAGTTTGAAAACAAGAAAAAAAACCCCAAGAAAAAGGTAGGGGGGGGGAAGGGTGGGGGGTTAGGGAAGTTCCCTCCGAGGCCGCTCCGATTTCGAAGTGGCTTGGGAGGGAATGGGTGGAGGCAGCGCGGCTCAACGCAGGCTCGACGTGCGCAAGGTGCACGTCGAGCCTGCGAGCCTGCGAGCAGGGTTGAGGGTAGGCGCGCTCCTTGCGCGCGCCTACCCTCAATTTTATAACACGCGCGCCCCTGCGTGCGCGTGTTATAAAATCGCGTGTCCATGTGCATGTGCTGGGTAGCGCACGCACGCATGTCTTAAAATCTACCCCTACGTTTTTTATTTCTCTGTCAGGTTAAAACATTGAGGTTATCACTCTGCGACAGACTAGTTGAAACAGTGCTTCACCTTGATTGGTTCTCTTCCTTTCTTGTCCCTTCCCATCCCGGCTCTGCTTTGTCTGGCATGCAAGACTATAATGTCCAAAAAAAAAAAAAAAAGAACGAAATTAACATTTTCGAGCATTTTTTGAAGCACTGTCCATTTATTTTGGAAACAAAAAATGAACCAAAAATAGACAAATTTGTCGTGTTTATCCATTCATTTCAAACAAATGCAGATCTCTCACAGATATTGCTGTTGCTTTTGTTGATTTTATGCTGTCTGGATATTGTGAATGAAAGCTCATGGTGCTCTGCCCTAGTCCTATTTCCAACTGAGCTGAAGGCCCAAACTGCAGGAGGAAATGGCTGGTTCTTAAAAAAAAAATAAACATCCCTATATGATAAATAATTCCCAAAAACTGATCGAGAACCTTTTTTAAACCCATTGTCCATGGCTAGCTGCTCTTTTTTTTCCCACTGGGATATAATGTATGAATTGGTCTTATGGAACTGAAAGAATAGAGATGGAAATGGCTGGTTTTTGTCTGTGGTAGAATTGGTGGTGGGTAGTGCATGAGTGAAGGGGGGGCTGCTCTAAATATGTAATGAGGATTGAAATGCACATGATTAAGTAGCATACATGCATATTAAACCAGTCACCATGATTAATTCCATTGGTTATAAAGCAGAGGTAGGGGTAGGGGTGGTACCATAAACAAAGAGTCAATTTTACTTAAGCTAATGCAGCAGTGACTGTGGTACAAATTGCTAAAATTATAGTGGTTCTTTTCTATGCCAAACACTTTAAAAATCTAACTTGGTTATAATAAATGGAAGATTGCTCTCCCAGTGGAATTTTTAGCTAAGTATTTATAGCTTTGCTTTGCTGAATCTTCTGTAAAATACACACTTTTGACCCCCAGATATCTTATTACAAAGAGAGCCTACTGTTTCCATCTCAGTAGTTACTTGTGAGTGACTGGTTTCATCCTTTGGTTAAAGACAGGTTTTATAAGAACCACCTCCCTTCTTACATTATGCGCAAGAATCAAAAACAAGTGATACCGCTCCTTTTTGTCCCTTGATAGAAGGTAAGATATAAAAAGATCATTTAAGATGCCACTAGCTTCCCTCCTGACCCTGCCTGGCTCAGAGGCAAATTGCATTAGAAAATGACATGCCATTCATCTCGCCAGTAGTTGCAGGAACATTTAGCTAATTAAATGATTAATAAATTTAACACTGCTTTATAATTTCATTTAGCCGTGTTGGAAATCACACGGTGCGCTGAGTGTGCACCGAATGAGATTAGATGGGAGTTGAGGGTTTCACCGGCTGCCCTGATAATTGAGATTAGTCTATTACCACACTGACCTTTTTAACTTTTATATTCTCTTGTTAAAGTGAAATAAAATTTTATTCACTTTTAAGGAATATTTACTTAGTTAAATTCAAGTGAAATTAAAGAAATAGCAAGAATACAAGCAAGCTCTCTTTCCATGTTTTAGCAAATCAGAGTCCCTTGAACACCTGCTCCTATAGCAGTGGTATTCACGCCCGGCCCTTAAGGGCTGGAAACAGGTTATCGGGATAACCCTAATGAATATGCATGAGCTAGATTTGTAAACTCACTGCCTCCATTAGGAATGTCCCGATACCTGGCCTGTTTGTGGCCCTTGATGACCGGGAGTGAATACCACTGTCCTATAGGAACCTATGCACTAAATCTTAGTGCAAATGCCAACTCCATTTAGCATGTGCTATAAAGAGCATGCTATATACTAACAGGTAGATTTTAAAAGGGCCGTGTGTGCGCCCATAAACGCACGCAAAGATACGCGCTATTTTATAAACCATACACGTACGTTATAAAATACTCTTCATGTACATATGTCTGTAGTTCTACACATGTCTCTTTATAGGGCTCAGTCTGATACTCTATATATGGACCATCGTAAGGGGGCACTGATTTTGGGTGAGTTTTCGGGAGGTGGGTTGGGTTAGGGGATTGGTGTTACAGACACATTCAGAGGAATTCATTGTAAAAATGACATCATTAAAGAATTGTAGTCCTTATAGGTGATGAAAAGGAGTTGATTTGTACAGGGCAGCTAGCAGAGACTCGGTGTACAAATCAACTCCTCTTGTTAGAATTTTCAGCACTAATAAGCTCTAAAATTCTTTAATGATGTTAATTTTACAATGGATACCTCTGACTGTTTCTGTAACACAATCACCCCCCCCAACCCACCTCCCAAAAACTCACCCTGAATCAGTGTCCCCTTACAATGGGCCATGTAAAGAGTATCAGACTGAACCTTATAGAGAGTCTCTCTCACTCTCTCTCTCACACCTACCAAGGAGCTGGAGCTGTTTCTCAGCCGGGGGTGGGGGTGGGGAATTAGGGGTTATGGGTGTCAGTGCTGGCAGCACCTCTGGAACGCCCATGCCCTGCCCCTTTTCTACCTACTTTTCCTGGGCGCGCATACATCAATGTATACGTGCCCTTCCCGGCTATTTAAAATTCACGTAGCTCCCATGTGGCCACTTACGCGAGTATGTGGCCGTTTTGCATGCCCAAGGCTTTTAAAATCTACCTCTAATGGTTTAGCATACAAGCTACATCAATCTGAAACAATACTGGTTTGTAGATGCTAAAATTTGCATATACGTACAGGGGTGGATTGCAGGCAATTAGCCTGGGTTTGTTTTTTCCAAAACTTGTCCACAGGGTATCTGTGACTCAACACCTCCCAAAAGTACATTGAGCTAATCATTGAGAAGTATATCATGTGACCCAGAGCCTGACAGAATTTGACAAAATTTCTCCAACATAAAAGTTCTCCTTTTCCTAAAAAACTCAGCAGAGCACAGCCTAAACCAGGGGTGAGGAAATGGAGCTGCAATCCTCTTCCATCCATGCAATTGGTTGAGTCCCCTACAACTTTGGTTATATCTGTCATATATTGAGGATTCCTAGTCTCTTGCAAACCAGTCAGCTTTTGAACCAGTGGCGAAGTAATGAGACAACTGCACTGCCAGCCAGTGGCTTAGACACACACACACACACACACACACACACACACACACACACACACACACACAAAAAGACATTTGCTGTTGTGCTGCCTCTCTTGTGCTCATTCAGTGAGTGCCTCCCTGCCTCAGTACTGCTGCAGCCAGCTGCCCCTCTAAGAGCTCAACCCAGCCACCTCAGACTGAAGCCTCACTCACACTGCACAGGCATCTCCTTCTGGTTCACCCCCTCCCTTTCTATGACAGTAACTTGCCTCCACTTCTCAGGGCCTCCCCACCAGCACATTCTCTCTGACTATATGACACAGTCTGCTGCTTTTATGATTCCTTAGACTCTGCCTGCGGAGGGGTATGTGTATGTGGGGGGGGAGGGGGGTGTGTGACCACAAGTGATCCACATTGCCTGCCATCTCCAGGGCTTAAGAAAAAGGAAAATAAGCCCTGGCCAAGACTATATGCATCACTGCTTCAGAAACAGAACCAGCCAAACTCCTATAGATCCCTACACAGAAACTATACCCTAACGTAATACCTCACCTTGGTCTGTCACAGGCAGAATATAGACAGACCTTCACCAAATTCAGAATAAAGAGTACAAAATAAAAAACAAAACATAGCAACAAAAATGTAACTGGAAACTGCATTTAAAAAACAGAAACATTACCATTCTTCATAAAACATCAAACAATAAAACCAAGAAATATAAAACAATAAAACCTTACTAAACAATGAAGAAATATTTCAAAACAGCCGATGAATGGCGTATCCAATAATTGAAAACTATAGAGCCCAAAATTCAAATTAACTTTGCCGGATAAGTCGTACTGATCTGGCTAAGTGGCGCCACTGAATATCTAACCTCGGTCATTGGGCACCACTTAGCTGGATGACTTATCTAGCTTTTAGCCAGCTAACTTACAGGCCGATACAGTAAAAGTCGCAGGAGAGCGGGCGAGCGCTCGCTCTCCCGGCGTGCGCACAGGCCACTCTCCTGTGCGCGCAATTCAGTAAAAAAAAAAATTCAAATTAGGGCCTGCGGTAAAAAGAGGCGCTAGGGACACTAGCGCGTCCCTAGCGCCTCTTTTTTGACAGGAGCGGCGGCTGTCAGCGGGTTTGACAGCCGACGCTCAATTTTGCCGGCATCGGTTCTCAAACCCGCTGACAGCCATGGGTTCGGAAACCAGACGCCGGCAAAATTGAGCGTCTAGTTTTCAACCCGTGAGCCGCGGGCCGATTTTAAATTTTTTTATTTTTTATTATTTTTAACTTTTGGGACCTTCGACTTAATATCACCATGATATTAAGTCGGAGGGTGTACAGAAAAGCAGTTCTTACTGCTTTTCTGTGCACTTTCCTGGTGCCGGCAGAAATTAGCGCCTACCTTTGGGTAGGCGCTAATTTCTGAAAGTAAAATGTGCGGCTTGGATGCACATTTTACTTTCTGTATCGCGCGGGAATAACTAATAGGAACATCAACATGCATTTGCATGTTGCAGGCGCTATTAGTTTCGGGGGGGGGGGGGGGGGGTTGGACGCACGTTTTCAACACGCTATTACCCCTTACTGAATAAGGGGTAAAGCTAGTGCGTCGAAAACGCACGTCCAAATGCAGGTTAACAGTGCCTGTTAGGTAGGGAATGGGCGGATCGAAGAGGAATCAAGTTAGCCAGATAAGTTATCGGGCCAACTTCGATATTCAGAGTTAGCTGGATAACTTATCTCGCTATCTCTTGTTGGGCCACAAGACTGTCCTAAAGTCTGCTGGATATTCAGCGGTGCAGAATAAGCCTATCCGGCTAACTTGCCGAGCCGTTCATAGGCTGCATATGGACCCGCATACATTTTTTTTTTTAATTTACTATTTTCAATTATTATTTGTGTTGGCAGACATAAATAACACCCAGTAATTAAAACTAATAAGGATAAAAAAACAAATCCACTGCTCTCCACCCCTGGGAACATTTGAATTCTAGTCATCCTAAGATTGTCTTGGATTAGCAGCAGGAGAAAGAGAGGTGCACAAACTTTCCTTCCTCTCTCTTTCTCACAAACACACACATGCATGCACATACTTTCTAATATGCACACAAGCAAGCAGGCTCCCAATCTCTCTCTCATATACATATACACAAGCAGGCTCCCAATCTCGCTTTCTCAGGCACACACACACACACACACACACACAAGCAGGATCCCAATCTCTCTCTCTCTCACAGGCGCACATACACACATGCAGGTTCCCAATCTGTCTTTCACAGGCACACACACATGCAGGCTCCCAATCTCTCTCAGGCACATACACACACACACACACACGCAGGCTCTCAATCTCTTTCCCTCTTTCACAGACATACATACAAGCAGGCTTTCATTCTCTTTCTCTCTTAAACAGACACACACATGGCTCCCAATCTCTCTTTCACAGGCATACACACACACACACACTCAAAAGCAGGCTGCCAATCTCGCTTTTTCAGACACACACACACAAGCATGCTCCTCTCTCTCTTTCACAGGCACACACTCACAAACGAGCTCCCAAACTGTCTCATACAATTGTGCCTCTGCTCTTTGTTAGGCCCTGTCAGCCTGGGCTCTGGTTTCCTGATACATCTATTTCCTTCAGCCCCGCCAGCCTGGCCTCTGGCAGCTGCCCGTTGATACATTGCTCTTCTCCTTTGGTTCCACCTCCAGCGGTGGCCCGCTGCCCACTGCTCCTCTTTTCCTTCGGCCCTGCCAGCCTGGCCTCCAGCAGCGGCCTGCCGCCATGTTGCTTCTCTTCTCTTTTGGGCCCACTGCCGCATCGCTCCTCTTCACCTTTGGCCCCGAAAGCCTGGCCTCCGGCCATGGCCTGCTGCCACATTTCTCGACCTCTCCTCCATCTCTTCTCTTCTGCCTGGGTTTTGGCAGCAGCCCATATCCTCTCTTCCTCCTCCTTTGACTGCTAGCAGCTCCTTTAGGCTCTTTTCTCACCGGAACACGGCAGGCAACCAATGCAGCAGTCATGCTGCCGCCTTTCATCATGTGACCGGCCCACCGGGGATTGCCTGAAGCTCCGATAAGCCAATCCACCACTGTATGCGCATATTTAAATGAAGGCTCACCATATGCATATTAGACTTTAGCAAGTTTGCTAAATAGCAAGACATGCTGTGCACCATGAGCTATTTAAGCTCATTATTGCTAAAGACTAAAATTAACAGTTGCCTTGATCAAGTGTTGTTCTTCACTCATATGCTAGTTAAAGGGCTCAGTTAACAGGATACACTAGGGCAGAGGTGGCCGGTACAGGCTGAAGATCATGGGGGGGGAATCTCTGTTCCTGTTTAAGCCAGCTGATCTCAGGGCCAGTCTTCTCTAGCCCCAGGGGTTACCCATAACCAGCGGTCATGCCCTAACACAGGATTCTTTTCTCCTTGAAATGAAAGGATGAGAAAGAGTTCTGACGTGGCATCCAGAAGAGACAAGTACCGGTTTTATGACGACTCCAAATAGCTGACACTCTTGAGCAAGTTACATACTCTTTTCTCAGAAAGAAGGTCAAAGTACTATTTAACCTTTATTTGGAAGGTGATACAGGCCATGTACATGATGGCTTTCTCATGTGAGGAACAAATAAGAGAATATATCAAGAAAGCCTTAAGGAGCAGGATACACTGAGAAAAATATAATTTTAGTCAACTTTATTGTACTAAAAATGTGATTTCTAGTGCCTAAACAGCAAAAAAGAAAGGTTAATATTGAACTATTGGTGCCATAATTGCTTTACCAGGTAAAAGAAGTCAAAGTTTTATCTCCAAGATAGAGAAGATTACAATATTTTCACACACCAGACAAATTGTTTCCACGTGTGCTCTCCAATGATGTGGGATGCGCCACTGTTTTGTTCAGCACCATTTTTTTTTATCCTAGTTTATGACGCTTGATAAGAGAGTAAAGTCCTGTGGGAATGGTATGAAAAATTACTAATCTATATTTATATTCTACCTTTTGTGACACTTCAAAGAGAATTACATTCTGGTACTGTACCTATTTCCCTATCCCCAAATGACATGCGGCAGGCAAGATTTTAACTAAAAGCAAGAAAACAGCATGATGTGTTTCCAAAACAGAAATCAGGTTCAATTTTAAACTACCTAGAGCAGAACGTTAGTCCTGCATAAATTTAACCAGTTAAAAATCCCCCATCCCCAGGTCTGGCTAAAATCTGTCCACACAAAATGGCCGTGCTTACAGATTTAGCCAAAGAGGGGCTGGGGAGGGGTTTACAAATGTACCCCTAGATTCATCAAAATGCGTTAATAACGATTGATAAAGCCCGCGTTAAGAAAAAGGGGTGTGTTTATTAGTAGTATCGCATGGTGTGGAAAAGTCAGTTCACCCTACGATAATCCCTGTTTTTTGAGAGAGAGAAAGAGAACCTATATACAAGGCCTTCATATTAGTCAAGTATTTACATCTCTATAGGAGGGCCATCTAATAGGTCGAAGTGAGGTGTTGGTGGTGCTTTAAGGGCCAGTTTCTCATGTAGAGTGAGACGTACGAACGGTACCATCAAGCTAGGGTGAGATAACATAGTACAAATTTTCATCTTTGTGAGAGTTTCCTCACTCCAAATGACGTCAAATCTTCACCAAGGTGTACCGTGCCGTTCGTACGTCTCACTCTACACAAGAAACTGGCCCCTAAACCCTAAAGCATCACCAATACCTCACCTCAACCTATTAGATGGCCCACCTATAGAGATATAGTTGCACACTGTAAGCTCCTCCCCAGAGGCTCTCTCTCTCTACTCCACTCCACTCTCCCTTCTCCCCTTCCCAGGCCCAGAAATGGCCTAAATGCAATTCAAAAAATTTATCTCGAATTGAGTTATGGTCATTTTGGGCATATTGCACAGCCTAATGCCAGGAAAAAAGATGTAGTTATTTCTGGCGTTAAAACCACGTGATAGCATGCGTTTTGCTATCATACGGTCATTGCCCCTCATTTGATTAAATCCCACCCCTCCCAAAAATTTGCATTCGCGCCATGCGTTAATGTTCTTATCATATGCATTAATGCGTTATCCCGTGCATTAACGCCATAACGCATTTTGATGAATGACCCTATTAGCCGGCTGGCATTAAGCAGCTACATTTGCTCACCTAAGTGCGGGCACACCAAGGACACCGTATATGATAGCAGCAGAAATGAAAATTATAGACAGTTCACTGAGCGAGAAGGAATATTTACATTATAACTACTCAGCACACAAAACCTTTTCTTATTTTGTCATACACTTTTACACCTAAGTTGGGGGAAGTGAAATTACACTCGCCTTTTGTCCCAAGGTTTTGGGTGGGGGGTAAAACAGTAACTAATTATGGCAGAAAAAGACCAAATGTTCCATCCGCCTTCCCAGCAAGAGGCCCAAGGTAGTACCTGCCACTCTGTGCAGGCCCCCCCCATTCGCCAAGTGTTGGAAAACTAGTGATTGCAAGTCCAAGCATTTTCTGAGCACCTGTCTCTGCATGCCACTCAGGGTTAGAACGTGCATGTCACAGTTATTACGTATGCAAAAAACATATGCATATTTTTATTACATGGTAGACAAAATATGTAGCTTTCTGCATTACAAATATGAGCATGGACTGAAACATCCGCATGCATTTTCAAGATGGAGAGATGCAATATTGAATAAACTGTGCAGCTCCCACCACACAGGTTATTAAACACTGCTGTAAATTTAGATGCACCGACTAACGAGCGTATGTCCCGACTTACACAAACTATTGAAAATTACTCTCTTAATGCCTGTGTTCCAAACTTTTCACATAAGCAAGGAACGGGAGGTAGATTTTCGAAATCGGAAGTCTGCATTATGAAGTAATGTAAACTTTGAATGTCCAAAGATACAGTCCTGCATTCATTCCCATGTAGTGTTTCTGCATCTCCCAGTTTGTTTGCTATCATCTAGCTATGCCATGTCTGTCACTTTAAATACATGCGAGGCTATTTATTTATTTATTTACAGCAATTTCTTACCTGCCCAATTGCCAGACATCTGTTCTGGGCAGCTTACAATTTCACATGCACAAAATCAGAAACTTAACATAATTAATTCCCACTGGCAGAGAATGGAACAAGGGCACCTCTATTCCTGACTCCTCATGCTGCAAGTATTACTTAATGGAGATTTCATCATTACTTTGTGAGAGCCAGTATTACTGACTAGCACCCTCCAGAAGCTGAACAGTTTGATTTCTAGCACTTTCAGATCCTCCACATCTCATCACTCAAAAAAGTGAGACTAATGTTTTCTGAAAATGAGGGGCTATTTTGCACCGAAATACAGGAGGGAATTCTAGGTGAGTCTGTTTATTGCACAAGGCATGTTTTAGCAAGCAGACACTGACACGGTTGGTCCTATGTAGGCGCAAGGCTATTTGTTTATTGCTACCACTTGGGTCTAAACAGGCTGCTCAGTGCATTTCTCTCATCTGTCACCAGCTCTGTCAACTTAAGTCAACTAATCCTGCTCCGCATGACCTCTGGCTAGCATGCTAAAGTGAAGGAACTAAGATTCAAATGCAGTACTGAAGGAGAGGGAATTGCCAGAGATCCCGTTCCTTCTGCGCTTTGGCAAAGCAAACGTTTAAGTACTGCTGTGAAGGAAATCCATCTGTGCAAACGAGGAAAAATGACCGAGATGAGGTAACTTGCTTAGAGTAGCCACACGGAAAAATAAAAGGGGAAATGATCCAGCTCTGTGGCTGGATTAATCATTTGCTGGAGTCCTGATTCATCCGGTGAGTTAAGGGGGGCCAATATTCAAACTGTCCGCACTGGCACAAAGCCTTATGGGGGCAGATTTTCAAAGGGGGACGAGCATAAGATACGCGCGTACCCCCTGAAAACACGCCCCAAGCTCCCCCTGCGCGCGCCAGCAGCCTATGTTGCATAGGCTGCCGGCGCGCGCAAAGCCCCGGGACGCGCGTAAGTTCCGGGGCTTTGCTTGGGGGGGGGGGGGCGTGTCGGGGCATGTGGTGCCGGCCCAGGGGCGTTCCGGGGGCATGGCCGAGGCCTCCGAAACTGCTCCCGGGCCGAGGAATGGCGCGCCGGCAGACGGCCGGCGCCGGCGTAACTTTTAAAATAAAGGTAGGGGGGCGATTTAGTTAGGGCTGGGGGGGTGGGTTAGGTAGGGGAAGGGAGGGAAAGGTGTGTGGGGGGAGGGGGAAATTCCCTCCGAGGCCGTTCCGATTTCGGTGCAGCCTCGGAGGGAACAGGCAGCGCGCGCGCGCAAGGTACACAAATGTTTACCCCCTTGCGCGCGCCGACCCCAGATTTTAAAAGATACGTGCGGCTACGAGCGTATCTATTTAAATCTGGTATACTCTTGTTTGCGCAGGGTTGTGCGAACAAAAGTACGCCCGCGCGTTTCTTATAAAATCTACCCCTATGGGTACATTTTACACGACTTTTTTGTTCCCATACTTTCAAAACTGAAAACAACATATAACATGGAATTGACTTCAGTTATTTTCCTCTTGAGATTTAAATACACCCTTGGGAACACGTCCCCTAAATGAGACTAAAATTACATTCGTTGTGGAACAATGGTCACTTTTAGCCACATTGAGGTAGGGAAAGTTTCAGTCTATTTATGCAGGTAAAACGATTTTCACCCAAGTAAATGACCTTAAAAATTGTCCCTTAAATGTTTTCAGGTACTGCCGGGCATCAGAAGTTTTAGTCTCCCTCCCCTAACATATTGTTTAAAGAACATAGGTAAGGCATGAGTGTGCATAAACTCCTTGAGTGTGCCCTGAGGTGCTGTTTATATTAGGGAGTCTGGAAGCAGGGAGAGGTAGGGAACAGCTGGGGTGGCAACTTATTCTTTGGGGTGTGCAGAAATATCTGCACTAATTCTTTTTATAGCAATTTCAACATAAGGAAAACAAAAATAGAATGACAGTTTGGGTTGACGAGAAAAGAGAGTGGGACCAGGGAATATAACCCAACACTGTCCCCCTGCTCTCTCCCCAGAAGTCCCCAGAAGTCTATTATCAAAACCCAACCTCTAGCCTATATTAGGCACCACTCATGTTAATTATGTTATTACCCCCATATATCTTAATTATGTTATTACCCCCATATATCTTAATCCAAGTTAATTCGACCTGTTCATTGTAAGACATTTACTTGTCATTGTTGTTATTGTTTAAAAAGTAAACCGAATTGATCAATAATTTTGTTATTGGAAAGTCAGTATAGAAAAATGCTAAATAAATAAAATAAATAAGTAGAGTGGAGGCAGGAATAGCTTCACTGAAGGCGTCCCTTTGCTATCCTCATTGCTTTTGTGTATTGCAACCTGTCATCAAAACCCCCTTTTCTAAAAAAATAAGACTAGTTTGGAAATGCTCCAGCTGAATAGTCTGTGGTTACTGTGCAGTCATCTAACAGGGAGTGCACCCCAAGTCACAGCGAAGAAAAACTCCTGGGCAACGAGTAGCCAAGCTGAGATGCATTTCAAGACCAAATCATCCAAGAACCCTATGCCATTCAGGCCAAAATTATCCAGCCGCACAAAATATAATGAAAAGCCGATTTCAAACTCTTCAAAAACTGGGTTTATCTTCAAATAATTATAGCAGTAGGCCTTGAAAAACAAGTGCAAATGAAAAAAAAAAGACTTTATAAAAAATATTATATATTCTCCTTTATCTTCAATATTCCAGTAAAGACAAAATTTTCTTTTGTCCTCCGGTGTCATTTTATTGTTCTGTATTATTTAAAAGAAAGGGTCACAGACTGGAAAATAAAGCCAAGATCTTTCCTCTGTTAAATCTTAAACATCTCACGATAATTTGAGCTCTTGGTTGTTGATCAACAGAGTGAAATACCAAAATGTTCTCTCCCACGCAAAGCAAGTGGTTTCTGCTGTGATAAAATATGGTAGACAAGAAACAAGCGTATACTCAAAGGATCTGCTGGGCTTTTGTAGTAAAATATGGCCTTAATATGCCTTAGATATTTTCCTACCCAAGACTATATTATACACAGAAAAGCTTTAGGCTAACAGAGGCATAAATCTAATCCCTGTAAGTATTTCACAATCACAAAGGAGTCAATAAGATGTTGAGAGGGGTGGAGCTGATATGGAAGCAGCCCTGTTTTCCCAGAATTCAGTGCTTCCTCATAGTCGCAAAGGCCTGCTGCTTTTTGGGAAGGCCTAAATTTACACACAAACACAAATTATTTAAAATGAAGCTGGTATTAGCTCAGAAAACACAAAATTAACCCATAAATTTCAAATGCCTATATGGAGATTTCACTGCTTTGTTCATCTAAAACAGTCAGTAGTGAACTGTATTATGCTCAAAATTTAAATAAAACATTTTGAACTGAGAATGATCACAGTCCAAAAAGGTGGTGCTCCTTCCAGAGGAAGAGGTTTTGTGTTTTTGGACTATGCTTTCAGCAATTTTGAAAAATCAGGGTCAAAAAGATTCAGGTCCCAATCTAATCTGATTGGCGAGTTGGTTATATTTAGCAAATTTTTCTGGATTGCTAAAATTCACTTGCGATGCATAACCCCCTTCCAAAAATACAAAAAAAAAAAGAGAAAATATTTGAACTCGGATAGCGTGATTATAATACACTATTTTAATTACTAGACCATTCCCGCCAGGACTGTTGTGAGGCTAAACAGTGCCCACTCCAGGTGACTCAGGAGGGAAGATCCCTCTCCATTGATGTGGTGAGTTGTGCCCATCCCCTCCCACGATCCTGACTCTTACAACTTTTTTTTTAACTGAAACTTTGCCTTTTTGAAACGTAATCAATTGTATTCTGAAAAATAGCACAACTTTACACCTGAGAGAAGCCAGAATGAAAAGTGGTGGCTGTAGTAAGTACTTTACCTATTGTTTACAGCTTTGGCAAACACAGTCTACCACATGACAATGACATTGTTGGCAGGATATTTATTTTTTTTAGAGTTTTTTATATACCGACATTCGTATGTACATCATGCCGGTTTACATAGAACATTGTTAACGTTAAGAAAGAGAGTTACATTGAACTAGTTCAGGGTTAATACAGGAGTTAAAGAACTTGAGGAGATTCCGGGGAATAGAAACCGTATAAAAATAACTCTATGCAGTAACATATGAGAAAGTGCAACAACAAATGTGAAAACGCATAACAATAATTCTATAACAAGGTGCAAGAACAAAGCTATATGAGAAAACTGGCTATATAGCAACATCGCGGCAGTAAGACCAATAGTGTGATTGCAAAAGGAAATGTAACAGGGAGGAGCCAAATGTGGGTTGTCACGGCAATGGAGTGTGACTTCAGTACACACTTATGTCAATTATGCTATTCTCAAATCTCAATCACCATGTCTGACTGTTTTCTGCAAGCCAGAGCTCCTGGTCTTCCCGGGTGGTCTCCAATCTCTTCCAAGAGCTGACAGATTCAGGCTCCCTCACAGTGGTGTGGCTGAAAGGGGGAGGCGGAGAGTGGGTGATTAATTTCCAAGAAACTAATTGAGAAGCAGCAGAGTCTAAAGCAAAGTGCATGGGTGTTGCTTGGGTAGCTTGTGACAGAAGAGATGATGTTGGGTTGCCATGAAAAGAAGGTAGCAATTGATAACATCCTGTTAAATTTTATCCTGAACAAGGTGACAAAAGGCCTATTACTGCATATTAAGGATGTGAATCGTTTTTGAACGATTAAAATTATCGTCAGATAATTTTAAAATCGTCCTAAATCATTAGAGTGCACGATACAATACAAATGCCCCCGATTTATCGTCAGGGGCATTTGTATTGTATCGTTAAATAGGGCACGTGAATTATTTGGGGGAGGGCGGAAAAACCGGCACACCAAAACAACCCCTAAACCCACCCCGACCCTTTAAAACCAATTCCTTACCCTCCCCCACCCTCCCGAACCCCCCCAAAATGTTAAATTACCTGGTGGTCCAGTGGGGGGGGGGGGGGGGGGTCCCGGCGCGATCTCCCGCTCTCGGGCCATCGGCGCCATTTTGGCTGCCACTAAATAAAATGGTGCCGATGGCCCGATAAAAAAAAAAACCCACCCGACCTTTAAATCGACCCCCTTTAGCCTCCCCCACCCTCCCGACTCTTTTTTTTTAGGGAGGCCCGTGCCGCTAAAAAAAACAACCCACCCGACCCTTTAAATCGACCCCACCCTCCCGACCCCCCCCCCCAAAAACCTTTTCAAATTACCTGGTGGTCCAGGGGGGCCTCGAGGAGAGATTTCCCGTTCCCAGGCATCAGCTGTTCTATAAACAAATGGCGCCGATGCCCCTTTGCCCTTACCATGTGACAGGGTATCCGTGCCATTGGCCGGCCCCTGTCACATGGTAGGAGCACTCTTGGATGGCGCCGGCCATCCAGTGCAAATTGGCAAGGTTTTAAGAGTCGGGGATGAATGGAGGGAGTGAAGACTATTAAACCAGGGGGATTTGTAAGCCCTCTCTCAACTGGTAAAACTGGAAATGGCATCGGCGTGCACCCCTTTTAAAATCCTCCAATTTACATGGTAAAAACAGCATTTGCATGCGTCCACTTAAAATTTAATGCACATGTGCGCAAGTTATAAAATAGCCGCATTCCTGGCGCCGGCTGACGAACGCATGCACATGTGCACTCATGCGCTGGTTTGAAAGTTACTGTTTAAGACTCCAACTTCTCCTACCCTTCATCTTACTACCGCCCTCTGTTCCAACCTTGTTTGAAAATAAGAACATAAGAAATGCCATACTGGTCAGACCAGAGATCCATCAAAGCCAACAGTCCTGGTCACACTTATGAGGATCCCAAA
Organism: Rhinatrema bivittatum; assembly: GCF_901001135.1. Classification (NCBI taxonomy): domain Eukaryota; kingdom Metazoa; phylum Chordata; class Amphibia; order Gymnophiona; family Rhinatrematidae; genus Rhinatrema; species Rhinatrema bivittatum. The sequence goes on from NC_042621.1 coordinate 13,512,550, forward strand.
GAACAGATCCACTCCTTCCTGGTCATAACTTGGGATAAGCAGTGGCTTTTTCAAGTCTACATGGCTAATAGTGATTTATGGACTTTTCTTCCAGGAACTTGTCTAAACCCTTTTTGTTTTAAAAACCAGCTACGTTAATTATGTGAGTACTTTGGTTACAAGCACTTTTGCTGGTAGGCTATTAGTCATTAACCACCCTGTAAGTAAAGTAGTAGTTCCTCACTTTTTCTACAACTTTCCCTCCTTGAATATTCTTATCGAAAATACTATATTATACTGTATAAAAGCTTGATAGATATCTGAATGTTTCTTTTATATCCACCCTCTCTCTTCTTTCCTATGGCGTGTACATCTTGAATTCCTTAAATCCCTCAGCTAGAGCTTAATGTTGTTGCTCTTACATCATTTTGCTAGTCTTCTTCTGAACAACTTCTGTCCTTCCAACGTCCTTAAAGAGGTGTTGACTTCAGAAATGAGTATAGTACTAAAACTGGAATCAATGCCATTATAAAGGAGAGTGGATAAAATCTATTTTCAGTGCTAAATACCGTAGATTGGGGGTAGGCAACTCTGATCCTGTAAGTGCCCCAAAAACAGTTCTGGTTTTCAGGATGAATAGGCATGAAATATATTTGCATTCACAGCCACCATTGTAATGCAAATATACGTCCATGCATGTTTATGGTGGATGTCCTGAAAACCAGATCTGTTTGTTAAGTAACTTATTTATGACAGTTTTCCAACAAAAAGAGATCAAAGCAAGTTGATACAGTGAGCCAGTGTAGATAGTGCGCTGGAATATATGAGGATTTTGCAAGATAAACACATTTCAGTTCTTTCCTAATGCTAGGGTCAGGAGGGTGAGGCAAGATTTGTGGCATTCCAGAACAGAGGTGCCTATACCTGCTTTAGCAGTCATTTTAAAATTCAGATTCAATATTCATACAATTTTTTTTTAGATTGGGCAAACAAATATTACAATATAGATCTCATATCAACTAGAATTTACTCTGAAAATGATTTGATACTGTGGATACATCCTCAGTCTTACTATGACTGACCATGGGGAGTTAACGATGACATTGACTTCCATGATTATTGCCATCATACCAATGGTGTTGCAAAGTATTTTACTGTACATTTGGAGCAGTGTGAAGCAGAGTCAATTATACAATGCTCCTTGTGTTTGTATTTGTTGTGGAGTTCGCTTAATAAAGAAGAATTTTGCATAAAAGGGTCACTCAAAGAAGGAACATGCATGGTCTAGAAAAATAATATGCGGAGTCTTTAGGTAACTTATGTTAGTCTACTAAAAGGTTTCAAAAGCTATAGAGAATCCAATTTTCACCAGGCTCAATATAGCTATCAGAATCCTGCACTCCAAAAAGGAGCATACAGAAGTATGATGGAATAAAATATATTGAGATGCTGGAGAAAGCAAGTACTTCTAATCTATATGGCTCATGTGATGAGCTAGTTGACAGTTTTGAAATATGTTGGTATCTAATGGCAAATGATACAACCTCATATTTCTCCTACACTGTCCAGAAAATATGTGAGTAACTGAAATGGGTACTCAGATATTTCCAACTTGGCATGATACATTTCGATTCATAACTGCAAGCTCGATACCAGACCCTGATAAAATATTCCAAGACAATTTTGGGATAATGGAATAACTCCAAGCAACATTATAGGTAAAGGTGTGAGTATAAAAATATGCTGACAGAAAAAAAAATATCACCCAGATGTTTCCTTCATGTTTATTGAAATCAAACTTTGTCTTGCTAAGGGAATCAGATGAAATAGAAGGACTCTCATACCTTATTCATAGTCCCTATCGTGATTTATGAACCTTTCCCAATGGAATGGAAGTAACATATTGTACATGTCTATAAATGAAATATTTTATTGTTGTTTATAACACACACACAGCTTTCTCTTGAGAAGCAGTAGCACCAAGTATAATCATAAGAAACTTTATGAAATACAAAGGACTCTCTCCTGGTGCTTTCAAGCTGGATGGTGCTTACTGCCCTTTAGTGAACTCTACAAAACCATATGGATTTGGTCTGCAGGTGTCAACACGGCCATTTATTGACTTTGTTTCCTTTTTGACCTTACAGCTTTCATGTGCATATTTTTCAGCCAACACATGAAGATCATGGGATTAATGCGCCCCGGAAAAATTGGTTTCATACTGGTTATATAACATGAGTCTCACGGCCTTATTCAAAAATAAGGTTCTCTACTTCTGCAACTATTTGAAAAGTCTTTATTGAATAAAGCTAAAAGCCTGGACTAGTCAATTTGTGTTCTGAAAATAAAATCTTGATATACTGCCAATATACGGCCACTTAACAGGACTGGATCAGGCCTGGAGTGTTTAGGCTTGTGAACACATGTTCTCCATTTTATCTACTTCAACATCATGACATTTTTCCCAGAAATAGCCAAATTATATTTTCTAGTTTATAAACTGCGCCAAATACCATTACAAAATAAAACTTTATATGCTTCAGCTAACATTTTGGATGTAATATTTTTTCAAATCTGAGATGTCCAAGAAAAGCACTTCAAGAATATTTTAAGACATCTGCAAAGTTTGCATCAAGGGAAATGCTAGTGCTACAAAATTCTATCAGGTTAAGGAAGAAGCAAACATTCATTTCTGAAGGTGGAAAGTTTAAGGGTATCAGAATTTTTCCAACACTAACATACATTCTCTAAAATCAACTAGCTTGCAATATATTCCTTTCTTGGAAGGTGAGAAGAGGAGCCTTATTTTAATTTATGTTTATCAATCTAGTTGCCAAAAACTTCAAAAAGTTTTCTGCTCTGTTTTTCAAGGCGTCGACCCAGACGTTTCAGGATTGTTAGGCTAATCTGTACTGCATTAGACTGCACCTGGAAGCCATTAACACATATGTTTCAAATGTTGGCGCAAAGCAATCTTTTCCTCTAAACAGCAACACCTTTTCTCCATTAGGCTAACCTTGATCCAAAGGGCAAATGGGCAAACTGGATGGACAAAATGCCAACATTTCCTATATTTGCAAGTTTTCAAGAAGTAAAAGTACGTTAAAAATAAGCTAATATGCCTTCCTCCGGTTATTGGGGATTAGAAGCCAATGTGACAGTCAAAGGTGGAGTTAAAAAAAAAAAAAGGAAATGTGGTTCCTGGTCTAGGAGTTTCCAAAATACAATGAATAAAATAGCGAGGCTACTATTTTAGTCCACTTGGATATGCAGAAATAAAGGTCAACAAATAAGCTATACATAATACCTTTTCTTGGATTAATATTTATGTGATTAGCTTTCAAGAGCCTTTCAGCCTAACGTTTTCAAGCTAGACACAAATGTCCTAAGTTAGTCCAATGAAAAGGTATTCCCTGTAACTTATTTCTTGACTTTTATTTCGACAAAATAGAATAAGGAGCCTTCAAAAACTTTTAGAATTTGTGAATACTGATTTTGAACTTTGGCAATATTTAAAAGACGTGTTCAGATTTCCTGAAGAAGCAATTCCTCCATTGGTGAAGGTTTATTACCTTCCAACAGCCAAAAGAAAAGCTGGTGGCTGGAGAAGGGCAACTCTATATTAACCATTTATTAAACCTAACTAAAATTCATGACATGTCACAGTACCACTTATGGTTGTTTTTGCATTTGAAAGGGACATGGGTAAAGAAGTTACATTAATATTAATTTTACGATCCTTAACAATTTGTAGTATTTGTTAAGAGCAAGTCTGTTGAATTGTGTTTTGATTCTCCCTTAGTTTCTCATTTGTAGGTCAAAATGGGTGAGAGGTGCCCCGCTTGGAGTAGTGTTTGTAATCTCCATGCTGTTTAGGAGAATAGATTGATTTTTTTATAAAACTTTTTTCCCTTTTTCTTAAATTATTTTCTTGAAAGGCCCTATATTTTAGGGTTATAGTTGATGACTAATCAATTATTCTTTTTCCTTCCTAAGATTTTACACACTGTACCCATTGTTTTTTCTCAGGAAGTTGATTTTCTTGTTTGTGAATATTTGAAATTGCAATTAAAAGAATAGAAAATCTGGATAAGAAGTTTTTGAAGCTCTATCCTAAAATTTCCAGGTTGATTCAGTACTCTCTCTGCAGTACTCTCCCTAGTGAAGTTTATTAAGATTCTGGGTCAGATGTAGTAAAGTGCGCTATTGCATTAATGCACAATAATGTACATTATTAACGTGCTTTGGGAAACAGACCCCTGTTTGCGGTAATAGAAGCTGTACTAAAAATTTTAATATCGGCCATGAAATGTGCATTAGAGTGGCTGATTTTTAGTGCGGTTTAGTAAATCAGTCCCTTCTGGGCACCAGACCAATTGTCTATTTTCATTCTAAAATTGCTCTCAGGAATCTCGGAGTGCCTAGGAATCTAGAATTGTCACTGGGGATGGAGTTTAGAACAGTTTGTTTTGCTTTTGGAGTCATGAAGATCTAATCAAGTATTTGTTGCAGGTTTATTTTGGATTTAACTTTGTTTATGACCCTTAGCCTTCCTGTCTTTTTTCCTCTGTGGACTTAAACTAAGAGGAACAATTGAGCTATTTTGTTTAGTTTGTATAAGAATACATTTTTCATTGTTTCATGCTGTTCGATGAAAATGTTTGAATGTCTGTACATAATTATTTCTTCAATAAAAAAAATTAAAATAGCCAGGAGAATTTCTACTGATTTCATTGAGAAAAAAAAATCAATTTAAACTTTCTTAAGCGCCATTATGATCTAAGTGAAAATAACTACTATCTAGGAAATAGCTTGAAAATCCAACAGTTATGTGTGTTAGAAGCACCTAACGAAGCCTCATTGAATAGTTTATTCTACCCTATCCATAACCAACTTACTAAAAATTCTACAATTTAGAAGGAATTTTAATGATTAGGCTAGAATTGTCATGCATTAATGCCCAGTAATTGGTTCTCGCTGTTTTGGCAATAAAATTTGGCATACCATCTACTGTAATTAACAGGCTGAGTCAAGAGTATAATTAAATGTGGTTTGGTTTCAGAAGTCAAAAACAAGACAATCAGGTGATTTTCCTTAGTTCAAAACTCCCCTTCAGTATTCACAATGTGACCTTAGGCAAGTCACTTAACCTCAGCCATGCATTTAAAGGTCAATTTTAAAAGCCTGGCAGTGCACCAATTAGGAAATATGCACACAAATAGGGTTTATGCACACCCACTTTATTTTAAAAGCCACTCACACGTGCGTGCAAATCATAATGCACGAATATCTCGCATTGGGGAAAAGGGGCATAATGAGGGCAGGGCGTGGGCATTCCAGGATGAGGCCAAGAGATATGCGCACAAATACTTATGGGCGCACACCCAGGTCCAGTGTCATGTATCTTTACTTCTGCTATGGAGGTGTGTTGTTCAGGCATCGCTGAAAGCTTTAAGGGGTCTGGATTGACTGGGGGGGGGGGGGGGGGGGCGGAGAAAAGGTTAATAAACTAGGGGGGTTTGGAGGACCTAGCTCTAGACTGGGAGAATTGGTGGAGGAACTGTTGAAACTGATCATGGTGTGGACGCGAGCTGGGTATAAAATTCCATCACTTATGAGGCTGAAACCTGACTTACACGCACAAGCTTAAAATTGGGACGCATATGTGCACGCATCTTTAAAATAGCTGTGTCCCTGACGCATGCTGACATAGGTGCATGCATGTGCAACCGTTTCAAAGTTACCATCCCTGAGGATAACCTTCAGACCTAGTCACATTATTTATTTATTATTGATATATTGCCTATCATTCTATCTAGGCAGTTTCCAAGTTTAACATTCAAAAAAATCATTTAAAACCATTACCAGCTTTGCATGTGTAACTGGAAGCACAGAGATTTACCCTAGTGTTTTATAAACCATGTAGCAGGTTCCTGCACAGTTTTATAAAATACCATGGTTCAGCGATGAAAGTACATGCTTATGTTTCAGTATGCGTGAATATCTTCAATGCACTGAAAGCACGCACTTTATCTATTTTATAAATCTACACGCATTTAATTTTGTGTATGAAAAAACAACACTTTTGCATAAAGCCCTGTTTTATATGTACGGGCAGGTATATTTTAAAATAGGCTCAAATACTTGAAATCACCAGTTTGCCAATACCTCCACCAGTTCACCCAGTCCATCTCCAGTTCACTGAGACACTCTTAATACCTCATCCTGAACTGTCCCCAGTTCTCCTGGACCTCCCACCCAATAATAGCAGACAACAGACGAGTCTGATATTGACTGCACTAGTTAATTAGCAGGTGTAAAATTGTGCAAATAAGTTGCCTAATGTATTCATTGCAACTTGGCCTCACTCCAGAATGCCCCTTTCTTGTGCATGCAAGTGTATGCAGGAAACCGAAAATACACCTGTTCTTTCAATGTTTATAAAGCAGCATATATGCTAATATAGGCTACTTACATGCATAATCCCTTCAAAAATTAACTTATTAGGAAGGATAATTTTGAAAGGCATTCCCATGAGTAAAGCGGTGTTTTGCCCATGGAAATGGTCTGATATAAAACAACCTGCCTAGTATGTAGGTCAACTTTATGAGAGTAACTTTCCAAAAATTCTCACAGCCCCATTTACGTGTATATATGGCTGCGAGCAGATTTACTATAATATTTTATAACTCGTGTGCATCAGGTACACGCAGATTATAAAGTACGCATGTCTTTAATGTACTGAAAGCATGTGCTACACCGGAGGTGGACCCTTGGGCCAAGTTGGGGATGACGCAACCCGTAGGAGGGATCCTACGGGTCCCCTCTGTCGGCAGGCAGAGAGGGCTGATGGATGGAGGCTGGCTGGCACTTCACCAATACCAGCCCTCGCTCCCCGTGGATTGAGCCTTTGGATGCCAGGGATGGCTGGACTTAGGTGGCCTCTGTCAGTGGTTGTCGATGGGTGGATCGAGGTCAGCCCAGAGGCAACAACTAGTATAGGTATCAGTCTGTACTGGATGAGGTGGAGTCCCAGAAACCCGGGCGCCAATAGGAACACAGTCTGACAGAGGGCGCCCGAGCAAGAGCAGGCCGAAGCCTGAATTAACCACGTCCAGGACAAAGGTTGAAGAGGCGTCTTTAAGCAAACTGGGATCAGGGCTGGCGGCAGTCTGGAGGCAGTGGCAAGCAAGGCTGAGGTATAGACGAGGAGAGAGTCAAAAGGATGGTCAGACGAAGCAGAAGTCCAGGGCTGGAGAGGAGCAATGGCGTAGTCATGAAATGCAGAGGTCCAGGGCTGGAAAGAGGCAACGGAGTAGTCAGGCAATGAAAAGGTCCGGGGCTGGAGAGAGGCAACAGAGTAGTCAGGCGATGCAGAGGTCAAACCAGGTCAGAAATCCAAAGGAGAGATGAAGGAACAGGAACACAGGAACAAGGAAACAGGAACGAAGACAATCAGGATCGGGAACCAGGAACTGAAGAGGCAACGAGTACTCAAATAGCGAGGGGACCTGTTGCAAAGGCGATGTGAGAGAGCGGAGCCCGGGCTTATACCGGAGCTCCGCAGACATCATCATCCGAGGCCAGGTTCCTGCTGCGGGCCCTATTTAAAGACTAGCTGTGCACGCGCGCCTAGGGAGGGGCACGGTGCTGGTTGGGACGGCGTCTCTCTGCGGGCCATGCAGAGAGGCCTGACGTGGAGCATCAGAAGCTGTAGCAGAGCCGGAGGCACCAGGGGCAGCCCAAGGACGGAGCCGGCGGCCCACAACCGCCAGAGACGAGGGACCAGATGCTGGAGTACTTTGAAAGAGGTGAGGGGGCCGAGCCTCGATTTTAATTTCTTCTGCCCCCATCAGAGACCAAGCGGGGACTGGCTGGGCGGCACACATCTTCTTTTCTTTGGCCTCCGCCGCCGCTGGCCTCAATTTTAATTTATTCGGCCCCTGCTGGCTTGGTCTCCGGCAGGGGCTGGCTGGGAGGCTCCCATCTTCATTTCTTCGGCCCATGCTGGCTTGGTCTCCCGCGGGGGCTGGCTGGGAGGCACTGAGGTTGGGATGAGGAAGAGGCACGCGGTCGAGACCACGTGACCAGCTAGACCGGCCCACCTGGGGAAGCCCGATCCCCCGATAGGCCAATCCGCCCCTGGCAGTGACCAGTCTTAAGATGTTCTGAGGCTTTCTCTAGGGCACTCTGCCACAGCATAGTATTAAGCCCTTACTGGACCCTGCTGATTTTCACACAGGGGCGGATTTTAAAAGGGTTGCGCGAGCAACCCTTTAAAACCCGCTCCTGCACGCGCCAAGCCTATTTTGCAAAGGCCCGGCGACGCGCGCAAGCCCCGGGATACGCGTATGTCCTAGGGCTTGAAAAAAGGGGCGGGGAGTGGCGGTCCGGGACAGAGGCCTCCGGCACAGTGACTGTGCCGGGGGATCGTCTGCCGGCGCGCTCAACCTACGCCTGCCCAGGAGGCAGGCGTAAATAAAAAAACATAAAGGTTGTGGGGGGGATTTAGGTAGGGTTGGGGGGTAGGTTAGATAGGGGAAGGGAGGAGAAGGAGGGGGGGGGGGCGGAAGGAAAGTTCCTTCCGAGGCAGCTCCGATTTTGGAGCGGCCTCAGAGGGAACGGGGAAAGCCATCGGGGCTCCCCTAGGGAGCCCGGATTTTATAACATTCACGCGGCTGCACGCACATGTTATAAAATCGGGCGCAGATTTGTGCGCGCCGGGTTGCGCGCACAAATCTACGCCCGCGCTTAATTCTTAAAATCCGGCCCACAGTGTTTCAGGCCATGATTTTTCCTACCATGGACTACTGTAATGCAGTCTACCTTGGTTTTATCACTGTCAGATTGATTCATTTGCTGCAGAATGCAGCTGCGTTTTGATCTGTAGCTTTAACGTCAGGTCTCACATGTCTCCTGTGTGGTTTTGACCTCTATTGTTTCCCAGTTCAGAGGAGGATCAAATACAAGACTGTTGTTCTGACTTACAAACTTTTAGCACTTGATTCTCTCTCCTGGACGAATCCCTTACTCCGGACCTACAATTCTGGGAAATAGTTTATGCTCCTCACAAAGAGAGCTTCTAGCCAATCCCTCAGTGCGCCATGCTAGGCTTGTTGATACAAGAAAGGGTGCCTTTTCCATTGCTGTTCCATCTCTCTGGAACACACTGCAAACAAGAGATACGGTTGATTGACTTGACATTTCAAAAAATGGCCAAAATATCTTTTTATTCACCTGAACATTATAGAACCAGTGTCATGACTTGGTCCACTGCTTGTCTGTTAGGATAAGGAGGTTTTCCCTTTATTCTTTTGTCTGCGAATTTGGATTTATATGTGTTTTAATTTGTGCGTCACCTAGGGCCTCTGGGCTAGGTGGCATATATATAAATAAATAAATACATATGTGCATAATTAAAATTCCCAGTTTGATTATACTTCCGCCAGTTCGCCCATTCCTTCTCCAAGTCTTCATGGCCCTTCTGATTCTTCATTCTGAACTCCTTCCAATTCACCCAGACCTCCCCAATCAATAGCACACAACAGACGAGTCTGATAGCAAATGCCTGAGATACTTAGCCGGTGTAAAACTGCACAAGTAATTTTCCTAATTTGTAGTCACAATTGATGTGCATTCTGCTTGGGCCCGCCCAAGGATGCTCCTAGACTGCCACCTTTTTTGCGCAGGTAAATATGCACACAAAATTGGAAATGTGTGTGCATTTTTGACGTTTATACAAGATCATGCATATAAGTTCACACTAATTCCCCATGTATAAGCTATTTTAATGCGTGCAACCCCTTTGAAAATTCACTCCTATATACGTTATGCATGCGCAGAGGTTTATCCCCCAGCTTTCCTGTGGGCAGGCTGGAGGAGGGGGTTTGCACTTCCGTGCAGCGTTTTGCATTGTAGAAAGAATGAGCCTAGGATGTTTCTGAGCATTTCTGCAGGTGGAATTGTGCGTGGGTAGCGCTGGTGGAATTTTCAAAGTGAACTCAGGCAAGTTCGCCTAGAAAATTGGTGTAACTTCTACGTGCATTTTTCACCTAATTTATGCGAGCTGTTACAAAATTGCCCCCCCATGACATGGATGATCGACTTTTTAGGGAACAGATCAGTTACTGTACTTGGGCCAATTCTCTTCCATATTGGTTAGGTTCAGAGTTGCACAGCTAGACTGCACTTAACTCTGGCACGCCGTAGCTCACGGACGACCGCCGCCCCTCTCCGCACCTAGGCTGTGCCCCCCTCCCCCCTCCCTCTTGCCTGCCGCACGTCTGCCCAGTTATACGGCCCATGCCTCAAGAGGCGGGCCTCCTAAAATACAAGAAAAGCAGGCTATAATCCACTAGCTTTCTGTTGGTACATAATTTTGCACCAATAAACGAATCAATCTTTTCCGCCCATTACTATTATTTTTTGAAATTTAAGTAAAATAGAAGTCCTAGTATACAGTGGCAGGCTCCTGTCTCTTTTGAAGGTCAAGGAGCCATTATATCTATTTGCATTACTACAGGAATCTTATCTCTCTTTATTTAAAAAAATAGAAAACTAAAGGTTCTTCTACAGAATGCACAGGGCTGTGCTGTGGGTAAGGGTAAATTATTATTTGTAATTTTGCACCACTGATAGGACCTTCAGTCTCACTGGATACACACATTTATATCCAGTGCAGAATGTCCTAGGGCTATTAGCATCGAGCAATAATAATGTGTTTTAGAAGTTAAACTCAGTCCGAGCATGTGTTAAATGATAAAATAAAATACATGCAAGCCCCTTGTCTGGCTTGTCACTTCCCTTCCCCCTTGTACTGAATTAGCAGCTCCTTGGTTCCGTTGCTCCAGTGATTTACGGCCAATCTGCCTGATCTTTGCTCCTCTTTTATGAGCCCTACAGGCAACTTGCAAGGTAAACCCGAAAGAGAAAAGTAGAAAATACTTTTCTGCAGACAGACGTCTGGTGGTTCCCAGCGGCTCCCTGGTAGGTAAACAGTGGCTGAATGGGAACCTGACCTGGTATGGAGGAAGGCAGACAGCAGATCGATTTTTGAGGAGAGGTTCCTTGAACTGCCCACACTGGGCCAAAGACAGAGCACCAATTTTCAAAGCAAGAGCACATGTGCACCTCGCTTGGAAATTTGCTGTAGGAACACAAAGTGCGGGTGGTCACTTGCACTTGCTTTCTTGGCAGGTAGATTTTAGGAGGGGGAAAGTAGGTACGGAGATCTGAAAATGCCATCTTTCTTTGCCCCCAGCCTAAAGACATGCGAGTAGCGATAAAGGAGACCTCGAACTTTTCCAAGCAAACTTTAGCCTATATTCTCAAGGGGAAACTTAGTTGCCTAAGTTTGCTTTGAAGATTTCTGCATCGGTGCCCTGGGACGCACACAAACTCAGCCGCATGAAGTCCTATCGAGGGCATAGCGTGCAGGTGAACTTACACACAAAGGGGTAGATTTTAAAAACATACGCGTGGGCCTCCGTGTGCGCGCTCTACCCCGGTGCACGCACGTGGATGCGCGATTTCGTAACATGTGCGCGCATGTTATAAAATCCGGGTCGGCGCACACAGGAGGTGTAGAGTAGGCCAATTTACGCGCGGTGATGAGATCAGGCCTCCCCCAGTTCCCTCCCAGTCCACTCCAATTAAGGAGCGGACTAGGAAGGAACTTTCCTACCCTCCCTCTTCCCCGAACCTTTTCCATGGCCTTTTTTTTTTTTCCCTTTATTTCAGAACTTACGCCAGCGCGATCTCCTGGCACAGCAGCAAATGGCCGCTGTGCTGGCTGCCTCCAGCTCCACCCCCCTCCATACTGCCCCTTTCTTCTCGGGCCTGGCCCTTCTGCGCGTGGCTGGGCCCTTTGAAGATGCGCGCAAGGCCCGGCCGCGCACATAACCCCCGTTTTCCCCTTTGCGCAGGGGATTTAAAATTTAGCCAAAACTTTTCAAAATAAAAAAAAAAGGATGTCCCTAAGTTTCAACCCCTTAGAGAACACCTTTCCCCAGTCTGTAGAAAAGTACGCATGAGATCAGATTACGCGCATAATTTTACGTGTAATGACTCCCGGGCTATTTTTTTTTTTTTTTTTTTATAAAGATTTATGCATAGAAAATTATTTTAATTCACCCTAATAACAGATTGTAACTGCATTTTCTTGTATTCAAGGTTTCCTAAATGAGGAAGATATGCCATATTTTATCAAGACTATGCTTGTGAATGTTCAAAACTTTACATGTGTAAACATTAGCATAAATGCGTGAAACAGCTTCTAGTAGCATATGCCATATTTTTGAAAAGTCAAAAATACTTGTGCACTTTCACGCGCACACATCCATGCACAACAAAGGGGCGGGGCCAACAATTGTGCGCATAACATACTATTGTAAAAGATGTTCATGCATGTAGATTTGCCAACTCAAGTAATTTTACACCTGCTAATGATCTGGCGTGATATTAAACATGTTTATTGTGACTGGGTCGGAGGTCTGAGTGAACTAAGGGGGGGCGGGGAGTTCAGGCTGAAGAACCAGGAGGGTCCTGGCATACTAGTGGACCAATTCGTAAAACTAATAATTCCCTTGATGCGCACATGCATTTAAATACACTGACTTACACACACAAATCCTACTTTATTATTACGGGTAAAATCTTTGCACGGTAAATCGGCCACGCGTGCAAATATCATCACTGCGTGCATTTTCAAAAGGGCCAGCCACGTGCGTAAGTGTCGATACGCGCATAATTGCCGTGCCCTGAAAAGGGGGGTGGGCCAGGGGGCATGGTCTGGGCAAGGAGGAGTGGTGCAGGACGGCGCACGCCGGCAGTCAGCTGACTGCCGGCGTGTGCCGGGGAGAGGTAAGTAGTGAAACAAAACAATTGTAAGTTTTTGGGATGGGTTAAGAGGGTGGGGAGAAGAGGGGAGGAGGTTTATGTAGAGGAGCCTCCCAGTCCGCTCCTTAATTGGAGCAGACTGGGAGGGAACGGGGTAAGGCCTGATTTCATTGCCATGTATTATCTACTAACCCCCCCATGTGTTTTTTTTAAATCTGGCGCACATGTTATAAAATTAGCGTGTACATGTGTGCGCACCGGGAAGCGCTCGCACATGGACGCGTGGGTGCACATTATAAAATCTACCCCATATTTTTTTAAACAGGTAGGAAAAGGATGTGTATTTAGTGCATTGATATATGTTCTTTCAATGCATTGCATGTATTCGTGCATAAGCCTACATACATGTGTATTTTATAAAACGCACCTATACTGTACACAAGGGTTATAGAATACTAGCGTAAATCTGCTCGTGGACATATATGTGTGTATATACCACTGCTCATGTGTATGAAAATTAACGTGTCTGCATTTATATATTCATACATTTTTATATATTCATATAATGGTTCATCTTCCCATATCTTTTTATGTATTTTTTTTTTTTTAACATTTTGCAAGTTTTTAAAAATTTTACTTTTATGCCATAAAAGCAATCCAAACAGATTCTAAAAGAACTTTATTTAAATCATGCTTTTCTCCTCATGAGAAAGCTAGCATGTAAAACATTCTTTAAAGTTTGGAGAAGAGACGGCTGAGGGGGGATATCATAGAGGTCTTTAAGATCATGAGAGGTCTTGAACGAGTAGATGTGACTCGGTTATTTACACTTTCGAATAATAGAAGGACTAGGGGGCATTCCATGAAGTTAGCAAGTAGCACATTTAAGACTAATCGGAGAAAATTCTTTTTCACTCAACGCACAATAAATCTCTGGAATTTGTTGCCAGAGGATGTGGTTAGTGCAGTTAGTGTAGCTGGGTTCAAAAAAGGTTTGGATAAGTTCTTGGAAGAGAAGTCCATTAACTGCTATTAATCAAGTTTACTTAGGGAATAGTCACTGCTATTAATTGCATCAGTAGCATGGGATCTTCTAGGTGTTTGGGTAATTGCCAGGTTCTTGTGGCCTGGTTTGGCCTCTGTTGGAAACAGGATGCTGGGCTTGATGGACCCTTGGTCTGACCCAGCATGGCAATTTCTTATGTTCTTATGTTCTTATGTTAAAAGTGCACACATTGAATGCAGTAGTACGATGGAGAGTCAATATTGGGCAAGTTATTGTCAAATTCCTCTGTACTGGAAGAATGGAAAAAGCAAGGCAGAAGGTTCATGCAGTGGTTTCATAGAAATGTAAATACTTTGTGTTGTTTTTAAGAGAAGGAGTTTACATTTAGTACTGCATCTTTCACTGTACTGTGCTGCATAAGGAAAAGCTTCACCTCTTACACTGCTCTGCTTGACAAACTGCTTCCAGTACATCTGCTTGCACTATTTTACACCCTAATGAAGTTATTAAAATGTGAAAATTAAGAATAAAAGTCCTAATAAAGCAAGGCAAGCATATTTTGTTAGCACCATTTTATTTTAGTTTGAGCATTTAATTATTCAAATTATATTGCTAAGAAAGCCCATCTATGGTATGTAAGTTTAATTTCTGAGCACCTTAGGAGTTTGAGAATGGTATGTGTTATATTAAAATATATATACTTAGGTATTCTCTGCTAAATATGGAACCAATAACAATGACAAGAGCAAGGTACTGGGGATAGAAACCTGTTGGCAAAGGTTCCAACCCATTGTTAAGCATTCTTGATGGATCCTAAAACTAAAAATATAAAATCCATTCCTATAACAACTGTCAGGGCCATGCTGGCCAGTAAGGGTAACACCCTGGATTGCAGCAATGCTTGATTCAGGGATAGCAGGCAGGCTGGAGCAGGAACAGGACAGGATGGAGTCTACAACTTTACTGGCCACTTCTCCTTCGGCTTGAGCCTTTGGGTTCTGGTGGCCAGCAGGCCTTGGATGGTACAAGGGTAGGAACTATAAGGCACACACAAGAGGAGGGATAACTGCAGAAACAAGACAAGACAGGAGAAGGTGCTCACAAGAGACAAATACAAATAGAGCCAAGAAAAGAAAACACAAGACAAACAAGCACATAGGAAACAGGAGTCCACGAACTTAAGGCCTCAAACAAATTTAAAAATACAAGGCAAAAACAAGCAAGAAGGAATACACAGAGCAAGAAGGCCACTAGAAGGAGAAAGCAAAGCAAATAACTGGAACAATGG
The DNA here is from genome assembly GCF_901001135.1 of Rhinatrema bivittatum. NCBI lineage: Eukaryota > Metazoa > Chordata > Amphibia > Gymnophiona > Rhinatrematidae > Rhinatrema > Rhinatrema bivittatum. The sequence goes on from NC_042621.1 coordinate 13,527,660, forward strand.
GGGAGCCAGAATAAGAAGCAGAGGGACTCCAATCTGAGGCACTGGTACTGTGAGTGAGGCAGGCTTAAATGGGTGTGGCAATGCTGCTTCAGAGAGTCTACAAGGCAAAAGCCTGTGCAGCTCAGACCGCAGCCCACTGAGGGTCCCTGCTGGCAGGAGGGCTGCACTGCAGCCAGGATCCTAACTAATTGGTTCATGTTATTGCACATATTGTTGGTTGACTGGGATATGAACAATAGATAGGATCTAAGAGAAAAGGATGAAGGAGTTGTGTTCACTACGTAGCTGCACCATATGTCTATAGATGTTAGTAACAGTAACTCTCATATGAAACAGTCCCCTGACAGTAAAACTGTGTATGCAAATAGCAGCAGGGAGGGAAAGTGGAGGAGAATCCAGGTGGATTTGGGAAGAGGCACAGAGGCCATGCTTTCATCTCTGGGGGAAAAAGGTGGGCAGAGGCCAGCTCTGGGAATAATTGGAGGCCCGGCTTTCTTCTTTAATGAGGGGGAGAGAAATGGAGGTAAATTTAGGAAGGGTGTAGAGGTCTTTTCTTTGGGAGGGAGAGAAGACAGCAGGGTGTCTTGTAATTTTCAATGGGTAGGGTCCCTGTACTAACCATCCCCTTTACTTTTGGCCAGTTAGCATAAGGAAATGGATTGCCGAACATGGCAGCATTCCTCATGTTAACACTGCCGGGTTCCGCATTTATTAGTTTTGCACATCAAGCCAAATGTACTGCCGACAATAAAACCAGCAGTGAGCTCGCATTATAATGCCTTCTTTTTGTTATTTACCCAGCTTTCTCCTGCTCCTCTGGACGATAGCTCTAAGGGGGCTGGTAACAGGATGAGATCTGGCAGCCTGTAAAGGATTCCCTTGCAAGAGGAGAATCATTCATAGGCCATATGACCTGAGTTTTTGATAATTAACGTGAGATCTGCTAAAAATATAATTTAGATAATTCATGATCTAATTAGTGAGTAGGGGGACTCCTTTGTCTTACTGAGTCCAGGTTAAATGATAAAGATATTGTCCTAATGGATTTGTATTTGTAAGTGGAGTGAGATTTGAAAGAAAAGAGAATTAGAATTAAAAAAAAGAGTATAAAACAAATTAAGCCATTATAGCAACCGTTGCGAGGGATCAATGTTAAGTTGGATAGGTTGAAAAGACCTGGGCATTTTGTTGAAATATCATGCCCCAAAGAATGAGAATAAAGTGGTGGAAGATTTGGTTGAAGAAGTGGGAAACAATGCAATCATTAACATTTTGAAAGAGAAAAGTAGGTGAATATCTGTCTGGATGGGTGAGATTAAATGGATTCTGCCTTGAGGTAGAGAGGCAAACTAGACCTCTTCCAATCCTTCTTTTCCATGATTCTAAGAGTTTCCTTACCTTTTTCGAAAGATGAATTATTTCCTGAGCAAAGGGAACATGCCAAAGTAATGTTTACACATTATATTGCATAGTACATATAGCATCATAGAAAATTTTATTACATTTTATGAGAATTATCAAAGACTTCTGAAAAAAGTCCAACTACATTTCATAAATCTCTGAACGTCAAGGACAATGTTAACTTCAAGAATTTCTCTATAAAACTGTTGCGATGGAGACAATCCGGTTGTGGATCCTTAGGCCGACCGACCCGAAGGAACAGTCGGTAGGCAGAACTCCCACTGGGCAATTGGAGCTTCACCTGGAAACCCGTGACTCCTCCAGAGGAGCTGTGGGAGCCCGGGTTGCTAGGACTTAGGAGTCCGCCCTGGAAGCCCGAGGTCCCCCCAGGAGGAGCCCGTAGGGACCCGGACCGCTGGGACTTAGGCGAGAACGAAGAAACCCAGGAGTGGATCCCGGACAGGAGTCTGGGCGGGCGGCGAGCAAGCAGACGTTGGGTCACGGACCGGAGTCAAGGCAGGCTGAAGACAACAGGAGTCGAAGTCACGGACCGGAGTCAAGGCAGGCTGAAGACAAGCGTGGTCAAGCTATCCGAGGTCAAGGCAGGAGACAGGCAAGCGGAGTCAGGCAAAGCGGAGTCAGGCAGGAAACAGGCAATCCAGGAATGCAACTCAGAGCTACCAGAAGTAGGGAACCTCGTTGCAAGGCAAGGAAGGCTAGGAACTGCAGGGCTTAAATAGCCCTGCAGCGTCTGACGGCAGGAAAGGGAGGAGCTGTGCTTCCCCGCGCTGGGCCCTTTAAAACAGGGCAGAACCGCGCGCGCGTGCCTAGGGGCGGGGCTAGCCGCGGGAGGACGCCGGCGGCGAAGAGGGAGCCGGTGCATGGCGCCTGAAGGCCCTGCAGGCCATGCAGGGTCAGAGCAGAGAGCGGGAGCTGTGGTGCAGAGTCGGAGCGGCAGAAGGGAGCTGCAGTCAGGGTCCCGAGTCCGCGGAACGCGGCGAGACTCCGGGACCGGAAGAGAAGGTAAGGCCTCGGACGCCACCGTGGCGACCGAGACCGCAACAAAAACATGGTCACCATAACGAAATTATACAATTATTGAAAATTACTCTTTTAGTAGGTTTGGAATGTTTGGAAAGACTAGTTTGATTCTAAGAAGAGAGTGTCCAAACAAATCAGCTTTGATTTATTACTTATAAGCAGCACATTTAAAAGGGAAGTCACCAAAACTTGACCAGCTTTTTCATAATTTAGGAGTACATGGTCCTTTTAAATATTTCACTGTCAAAGGCAATTTATACCCTGAGTTGAGCAGTATGGAAAGGGAGACAGAATGAAACCTTGCACTTTGTAATTTAAAAAAATAAATCCCGCACTATCATTTAAATTAAAAAAGATTCAAAACATGTATTTACAAAAGAATACAACAAATGATTGAATACGTTCTCAAGAATGTGCCTGCCAGTCACAGAGAAACAGGTTTTATGTTTCAAAGTATAGCAAGTTGAATCCCTATGGCTTTGCTTTTCAAAAGTTCAGTCAGTTAATTCACCAGCACTGATATTGTGAAAGGCACAATGTCTCAACAGATCCTTCTAGTGTGACATTAAATACGACAAGGTTATCATTTAATATACTATCACTCAAGAATTGATTTATGGACTCCAGGAAAGCTTGCTTTTTCTATGGAGGACAATTTCCTTGGATGTCCCCATTCAGAAACAGTCCTTCAATTTTCATGTTAAAAAAAATACATGAATTCAATACAGTTAATATTTAAGAACTTTTTTAAAGTTTGGCAGAGCAGGATGAAATGTGCTGTTCAGCTTTTCCTTCACAGCCATTTTTTCATATACCACTGATGACTATCTCTAATTGAAACTTTATGCAACAGTAAATGACAGCAGCTAAAGACCAAATTGGTCCACATAATCTGCCCGGCTGAGGTTTATCCACTTTGGGTGATACGCCTATAAGTTCCCATCACAACTCCCCCTCTCCCATGTCTTTTACCTAATCTCTCATTTCCTACCACTGCCCTCCAAATCTGTACTAAGCATGCAGAATATCTGTTGCAGTGGTCATTTCCCCTTTCAGCTGACACTATCTTGTCTTATTTGTCATATTACATACCTCCATATTTTCTGATGACAGGAAAAATTATGACACTGCTGTAAAAACTTTCCAACAGTTGTCCTGTCATCAAAAGTCTCATGTTTCTATCTCATGTTTCCACTGTCTCATGTGACCTGGAGTCAGGGTCATGTCTAAACTAATTATCTCTAAGGAGTTCCTTTTGCTGCCACGGACATCGCCATATTATATTTTTGTAAATGTAGCAATTAGGGATGTGAATCGTTTTTTGACGATTTAAAATATCGTCCGATATATTTTAAATCGTCAAAAATCGTTAGAGGCGCGATACAATAGGAATTCCCCCGATTTATCGTCAACAATCGTAAATCGGGGGAAGGGGGAGGGCGGGAAAACCGGCACAATAAACAAACCCTAAAACCCACCCCGACCCTTTAAAATAAATCCCCCACCCTCCCAAACCCCCCCCAAATGTCTTAAATTACCTGGGGTCCAGTGGGGGGGGTCCCGGCCATACGGCCGGCGCCATTTTGCAGTACGGCAATATGGCCATACAGGCGGCGCCATTTTCCAATGAGTATTGCAAAATGGCGCCGCCTGTATGGCCATATTGCCATTTTGCATTATGGCAACATGCATTATGGCAACACGATTCGAGTGCAGGAGGTCGTTCCCGGATCCCCGCTGGACTTTTGGCAAGTCTTGTGGGGGTCAGGAGGCCCCCCCAAGCTGGCCAAAAGTCCCTGGGGGTCCAGCGGGGGTCCGGGAGCGATCTCCTACGCTCGTGACGTCGGGGGGACAGGAACCAAAATGGTGCCGGTGCTACCTTTGCCCTGTCATATGACAGGGCAAAGGTGCTACCTTTGCCCTGTCAAAGTGTGCCGGTTTTCCCGCCTTCCCCCAATTTACACGATATTTAAAAAAACAAAATTGCGACGATCCGATTCCCTCCCCCCCCCAGCCGAAATTGATCATTAAGACGATCGATCACACGATTCACATCTCTAGTAGTAATGTAGCAGTAAGCTGGAGAATTATGTTAGGCATCTATAGTAGGGAGAACCCAAAGCCGCCCTATTTCTAAAATATTATACCTTCCATGTCCTGAATGAGTCACAAGAGGATTTTACTAAAAATTCTTTTTTCTTCCTCAAACGTGATGTTGCTGGCCTAGACTACAAAACAAAGCGATACTGCAAAACACAAACTTTGTCACAGATGGTTAATGACAATTTGCACATTTATACTAGAGTTAAGATTGTAAATTACATTAGTCAGGCTGTCCATAAGGCTTACAGAAATTGGGGCAGTGCAGTATTTTCAAGAAAGAAAACCTGTCACTCGAATCTCCCTAATAGTTTTTCACGTCCTCCTGACACTGATCATCAGTTGCAGCTTCTACTTGAAGGAATGTGGTTTTCCACTTTCTTTATAACTTTGGGTTTTCATTTTCAAGGGCTCATAAACCAAACTAATATATCTTAGGTTCTGTTGGCCAAACACATCAGTAGCAGCTGGGTATATTAGTGTTACGTTCGGCGGGCTAATCCCGCGGACCAGCACATTCACCTCCCCAGCAAGGCCTGCTATCCAGGCTTCTGACACGGCGCTCTCTCCCCGGCACCCACGCAGTGAACTGCTGTGCTCCAATGCAGCAGGATGCTGCGGCAGGATGCTGCCATCTGCACTGGCTTAGCTCCTCCTAGGGCATGCGTGCGCACCCAACATCACGTAACTTAAAGGGCCCATGATGGGAAAGGCTCGAGGCGCCCCTTGATGACTTCATCTGCTCAGGCCTATATAAAGCCTTTGCTGACACCACTCCAGCGCCTCAGCAACAGGTCTCCCCACTCCAGTAGTAGTGCGTGTTGCTCCAGTGTTCTGTTCCAGCATCCTTGTCTTTAATTCTTCTGTTCAAGCATCCTTGTCTTCAACGTTGTCTTTGATTCCAGTCCTATGCTCAGTGTTCCTTGCCTCCTGTAGTCCTCTGTGCCTGACCTGTCCTTCCTATCTGTCCCTTCTTCCCTTTGGACAGATACCTGAATTGACCTCAGCCTGACCTCGGATTATGCTTGACTGCTGCCTGCCATTGACCACATGGCCTAATCACGAATTCACTTGATCACCTCTGGCCTACAACTTTGCTATCTAAGGATCATCTGCAGAGACTCCACCTAAGACCTGCTGGTCACGGCATCTAAAGGCTAAACCCAAGGGGAATAAGGGCTGGTATAGGCGAAGCTCCAGCCGGGTCCTCCTGCTGATGGTAGGAATTAAATTAAATTAAATTTATACTTATATTTTACCTGCACCTTAAATGACATACAAAAGAACATCATGAAGCTTCATTTACATTCATTTCCAATTGGCCTGTCACCAGATGTTTTAAAAGAAGTAGGTGACCGAAACCTGTCCCCAGGGAATGTGATTACTACACCCTAAAATATCCAAGCTAAATGCAATCAGAGTTTGAGTCAAGAATTGTACTTTCATTTCCTGTTTGGCAATGGTGAGCAAAAGGTAAACTGGTTAAGTCATAGTATTTCCATTGCAGTTCCCTAAAGGAGAAATTGTGAATAGTGTCATTCTTAGCTGGATAAAATGGTCATGTCTCTTTCATGGAAACAGAGAATATGAAGGCAGATGAGGCCCATCCAGTCTATCCAATTTGATTCCTGTTGCACTGCCTTAGTCCAGAGCTTCCAACCAGTGTGCCACGGAACACTAGTGTGTCATTCAGACCTGATCAGGTGTGCCACGGAAAACTCTCCACTGTCTGATGCTTGGCACCTAGGTTCTGCTCTTAGCACCTTGCAGCAAAAAGAGATACCAGTGGTGGCTCTGAAACGTGCAGGAGCACCTCTTCCTAGATAAGCATGAACTCCGGAGTGTGGGAATTAACAGGATGCATGCAGGACATGGATAGTTGGGTCCAGCTTTGAGCAGTACAGTCATTGCATATAGTGCCTCCTCCTTGGAGCTCTTCCAGTCTGTTCTATCCCCAGGATGAGTGAGATGGGGAAGGTATGCACTGAGCACTGGATTTGACCCATTGAGTGTTTGCAGGAACTCTGGCAGCCACATGCAGCAGGTGGCTGACCGCACCACACAGACATCTCCCTTCTCTTGCACTTGTCTAGGGATAGAGCTGCTCCATTGTGACAGGATCATGTGCTTCTCTGCCTAAATTTGGCGATGCTTTCAGTGCTTCTCTAGCTCTTCTTTCAGCCATGAATTCTCCCGACGTCCGCACTACCTGCTCTGTAGAGGCTGGCGTGCCACACAATATATTTGTTAATGTAGGTATGCCTTAAGCTTGGAAAGCTTAGGAAACACTGCCTGTTAATCTCTATCTACCCCTTTCCTCCTTCATAGCTAAAGACCCTGGGTTTAATCCCTCTGAGATACTTTAAACTTCCTAACAGCATAATAGCCATAGAAACTATTTTTACAGTTTTCTGTGAATTGTATAATAGACAAAAGTGAAAACTGGACAACAGTTCAGTAGTTTTAAGTGAAACCTTACTAGAAGGACAGTTTAATATGCAGACTGTAATGATTTCCTTTATTCTTCTAAAAACTACTGAAGGTTAACTATTGGGATAGCAGGCAGCGAACTGATACTGTATATGCAAAATGTTATTACTGCTTTTCTGAAGATCACTGCAAGTTATGTCCATCCTGGAGAAGTCCTTGGTAAAAATAAAATAAAAATAAAATAAAAGTGCAACAGAGTTTCTTTGTCAAGTTAGTAGAGATCTTAACCTTGTTTACTGGCAAAACAATTTCTAACGTGCAGCAGTGTCACCCTGACCTTTGTGTGGAGCCTCCAGTGCTCCTCAGGGAACAAAACAATGTCTCCTCTGTACAACCAGAGTAAGGCCATGAGAATCAGGATCGCCTTGGCAATTTAATCATAACCTTCAAACTTTTGAGACTTATTCAGTTAGCATTCTCAAGCAAGATTTACAAGACACCAAGGGAATTTTTTTTCCCATTTTCAAGTGCTTTACTTGCTTTATCAAGAGTAGATATTTTATTGCAAGAATATAAAAGGTAAATTTTAAAAAGAATATTAAGAGATCAAAAAAATTCACTTTACACAGCAAAAAGATGTTGTTTAGTAATGACGGCAGAAAAAGACCAACTGGTCTATTCAGTCTGCCCAGCAAACTTCTCTAGGTAGTAATTGCCACTCCGTGCAGGTTACCCCCATGTTTCTCTTAAGGGTAGTAACTGCCGCATCGTGCAGTTATTCCAAGCTTCTTGATAACCCATAAAAATTTCAGCTAGCAACATTTTTTACTGGGTGATGAACCTTTTTGAAAATTCAGACAGTGCTGCTTGACGTGCTTTGCTTATGGGCTTGGCCGAAGAAGTCCTGTGCTTTTTATGTCTGTTTATCAGTATCCCAGACCATAGACATCAGGGCCCTCTTGTTTGTTTGAATCCAATTCCCCTTTCCCCCACTGCCGTCAAAATGAGGAGCAATGTTACATTTGCATTAAAAGCATCAAGGCTTAACGGTTAAGGGTAGCAATGCCTTCTGCTAAAGGTAGTAACTGCCACGCCAAGCAAGTTACCTCCCTGCACACTTTCTTCATTTCCTTTAGGACTAGGTTGTAGAAGCAGGTCTGTGCTTTTTCCCTTATGTACGCGTATCAGTATCCCAGCCCGTAGAAGTCTGAGCCCTCAGTTGTTTTCTGAATCCAATTCCCCTTCCCCCCCACCCTACTGTTGAAGCAGGGAGCAATGTTGCAGTTGCATTAAACACATCAAGGCTTACTGGTTATGGTAGTGATCTCCATGCCTTCTGCTAAGGGCAGTAACTGCTGCACTAGCAAGATAACCCCCTGCATACATTTCTTCATTTCTTTCCTCTAGCCTGTAGAAATCCACAGTATTTATCCCATGCCCCTTTGAATTCTTTGACTGCTTTTGGCTTCATCACCTCCTCCAGAGGTGCATTTGAACCACTAATAACTTTTGAGACTATTTCCTATGTCTGGAAGTCTATGGAATTCTTCCTGCAATCATAGAGAAAAGAATAATTCTCTTTCCTGGTCAGTTTAGAAAAATTGTGTATAGACCAGGGTAACCCCTTCCCACTTCTTCCAAGAGGAAGGAATATGCTAAGCAATGGCATGCCCTCTCCTTGGCCTGATATACGATCCACTTTCCTGCGAGCTGAGGGAGGAATGATGGGGCCAGCCTAGGAAAGAGGAGAGAATGCTGACTTTGGGAAAGGTCCTCACTTCAGCTGTACACATACTCATCTCTTCTAGGAGGCATTCAAACACTGCACGGAGCGGCAGTAGCCACAGAGGCATTCAAACACTGCACGGAGCGGCAGTAGCCACAGAGGCATTCACGGAGCGGGATGCCAGTGGCCAGTAGTTGGTGTTCCACCTTCACGGAGCGGAAGGATGGAGGGCTGCTATCTCAAAAAAATAAAATAAAATAAAAACAGGGGTGGGTAAGAGTATGGGGTAAGGGTGTGTCCTGCTTTTTACAGCGGTTGCTACCCCTAATTGATTAGGGCTGGAGGGTACTGGAAGCCAATAGTAACAGGTGGGAGAGAAAAAAAGGGGAAAAAAATGGATAAAGTGCGTAGCTTGCTGGGCAGACTAGATGGGCCGTTTGGTCTTCTTCTGCCGACATTTCTATGTTTCTAGGAATCTCTCCTACCTGTACACAGTCCTATGAGAGGTCCCAGAGGAATATTGGTTATTAAATGTGGCAACCACTCTGAGCATTTTGTGTGTGTGTGTGTGTGTGTGGGGGGGGGGGGATAATTAGAAAAAGAAAATAAATCTAGAAGCCATTAGCCAATTGGATCATGGATTGTGATCCATGGGTTACAACATTTTGAATGATTCATCTCTATAAGAACATAAGAAATTGCCATGCTGGGTCAGACCAAGAGTCCATCAAGCCCAGCATCCTGTTTCCAACAGAGGCCAAACCAGGCCACAAGAACCTGGCAATTACCCAAACACTAAGAAGAACCCATGCTACTGATGCCAGTGGCTATTTTCTAAGTCAACTTGATTAACAGCAGGTAATGGACTTCTCCTCCATGAACTTATCCAAACCTTTTTTAAACCCAGCTACACCAACTGCACTAACCATATCCCCTGGCAACAAATTCCAGAGTTTAATGACAAACTACATTTCTGTACTCTCTGTGCTTATTTACTGTAATTGATTTGCCATGTTGTCAACCCTTTTTTATATTTGTTCATTTACTGCAGTTGATTTGCCATCTTGTCAGCCCTAAAGCATTTTGAGATGCATTGCATGAAAGATGCTATACAAAATAAAATGGCATTACATTGTATCTGTTAGCATCCAGGACCATATTATAATATGTAGTAAACTAATGGGCTCAGCCCTAGGCTATTAGTAACTGAGAGCAACTGCCTGCATTAGTTGACATATTCTGGCATTGCCTAATAACTGATCAAGAAGCTTAGTATATACTGCAACGATAAGGCCTGACATCAGGAAGCTCAACCCTCTAGGGCACCATCCGAAATTTATAAAATCAACTTGAGTCCAAGGTCGCAGTTGATCAGCAGGATTCTAGGAAAGAGAGCACAAGGCTTCTATTTAAGTGGCAAAGAAATCAGTTAACTAGACCAGACTGATGAGGATCACTCAGGTTAAGAGATACGTTCAGAATTCCCCCCCCCCCCCCACTTAATGGCACAAATCTTTCTGAGATCTGATACCACAAAAGGTGTAGCCAGTAGGAAAAAGGAGATGATAATGCCTTTGCATCTGGTGCTGGTGAGTCCTCAGATGGCATACTGTGTTCAGTTCTAGAGGTTATACCTCCAAAAAGATATAGGGTAAAGGGTTAATAAACTGGTGCTGAGTCTTCACCAAAAGCTCTGAGAAATGAGATTTAAGGACCTAAATATGGATACCAAGGAGAGAATAGGAGACCGAAAGATTTAGAAAAACATGTAAATGTCTCTAAAAGCATAAATAATGTACAGGAAGCAAACATTTTTCAATGGAAAAGAAGTTGTGGAACAAGAGGTCATAACAGGGGGCTTAAATGGGGCAGACTTGGACATAAAATTCTAAAATATTTCTTTATTTGAAGGTGGTGGCAAAAACAGTAACGGAATTGGAAAAAAAATTTGGGATAAGCACAGAGGATAGCTAGTTGCAAAGAGGTGAAGAGAAAGCCAGAGATCACCAGAAATCTATAGTACTGCATCAGAAAGTTACCAAGACTCGGTGGGCTTTACAGTCCTTATCTGCAATTATATTCTGTGCTCCTATGTATCTCATTCAACTTCCATCAGGTAATACATTTTAGTAGGTACACAATAATTAGTTCACCAGAAGCACAAAAAAGGTATTATACTATGCATCAAGGTCTACTTAATTTGTATTACGACACTGCTACCTTAATTTTGCCCTAGCCACAGAAAGAAATATTTGAAGAAAGGATCTGTATGGTCTCAAAATCAAGTAACTCAGCATTTTTTTTTGTTTGCTTGATAAAAGTTGTTAGAGCTTTTCAACCATCCGGTTTTCTTCAAGACAAATATGGCTACCACAGCTCTGCATTTAAAGTCATGAACTATTCTTGGCCTAAGATACTGAATATCTCTTTGTTGTGCAGTTTTGTCTTCTGCAGAAGCTGATCTATGATATGCAAAAACATGAAAGAGAAGTTGATCAGTGTCACATAGTGTTGTCCAAAATATACAGCAATGCAGTGGATCTATCCATATCCGCCAAAGATCAGAGGTTGACTCTGTGAAATACAGTTGGCAATGCTAACAGAAAAGTATGTTTATAAAGAGGAAGTATAATCCAAATGAAACAATAAAGACTCTGATTTTGTATTTTCTTGATGGTGCAATATTTGGCCTTTTAGGATTGAAATGAATTAGGGATCTGCTTGCACTTTTTAGATTTTGCTGTTTTGTAACTTGTGAAGGAGATGGGAGAGAACGTGTACACAGATAATTCTGATTCCTAATTGCAGTCTTTGAATGGTGTTACAATTTCAGCTGCTATTCAGCCTCATCGTACCCTGACCATGATGTGTCCCTGCCAGCAGATGTCTCCTCAGAGCTCCGTTCCATACTACCCATGCCAACTCCTCACTACTCAGCCTGTGGTGTTGCCTCCTCACCATCAAGAGTCCTTAGTATGCCTGTTCTCCACCCTTGCCAAACTCTTCCTCCAAGCCTATACCACATCCAAGCCTTAGCCCATCATAACTCTGTCTATCCCTTGCTTCAATGCCTTCGCATTGAGTCTCTCTTGGCTCCTTGTCCTGGTTCCTGTTGCCTCATGGCCTCCAGGCCGTCTGACCTTTGTCTTGCCTTGAGGCCTCTGGGCCTTGCCTTTTACCCTTTGGTCCTTGTCTCTTGCCCTGCCTTCTGGCTTATATAGGCCTTATCTTGTTCTGTGGCCTATCTATGTCTCTCCCTTGTCTTGCCCCTTGGAATCTTCCCTACCTCACACTGCCTTCGGGCCTTTATTTTCCATGTTCCGTGTTGTCCTTCTCTCACCCTGTTCCAATCTGTCTTACTCAACCACAGTTCCAGTCCTTGCCTACACTCAACCCTCAGTTCCAGTCCTTGCCTGCACTCAACCCTCAGTTCCAGCCTTTGCTTGCCTCAGCCTGTGTCTTGCTCCAGTCCATGTATCCAGCCCTGGCTTGTATCTAGAATCCAGCCTTGCCTGTGCCATTCCTGCAGTCCCAGTCCAGCCTTGCCTGTACCAGCTCCTGCCCTCGTTAGCACTCACAAAGATATACCAATGCCATAGCTATGCCTTACTGGCCCTCAGATCCCAAAGGCTCAACCCATGGAGAAGGGGACTGGCTAGGCAGAAGAGCAGCCCTCAACCTGTCCTGTCGTGGCATTCCCAGAATGGTGTTCCCACAGTCTGGGCCACTACCAAACTTATTTATTTTTTTTTTGTATTTGTAACCTGCTTTCTCATGGGCTCATACTGAGGTTCAATAATAAATAGAAAATATGATCATCAATGAAACAAATGTATAACAGTACTTTAAATTGATAAAACGCTTAAAAGTAAAATTCTTTCCATTTTGCCACTGAAAAATGGCAATATAACATCAATCAAATACAACTATCTCCAAATTATGTATAACCTTGTTTCATATATGTTCTGTTTTGATGCTTTACATTACAAAAATCAATAAAAAGAAATTTGTTTAAAAAAAAAAAGAAACAAGAAATCAACTATGAACCGAGTCCTTAATCTGAAAGACAACTATAAAAAAACAGACTACTTCTTTTTTCATTTCATAGAGGCAATCGTTATTCCTCTTTTGAACCTTCCCAGTTTTGTAGGCTACAAGTTCCGGTTTTGTTGGAGTAACCCTCTGTCACTACAATCAAATCCAACAGACCAAGAAGTCAATGATACAAAGAACCAGGTTGCTGAGCACCTACCTGCTGTATGTAGCAATGCACCTAATGAAAAAACATGAACCACTGTTGACACATAGTCACTCTAAGTGACTAGCGTGTTACTTCTGACCCCCAATGCAGAATTCTTGGAAAGTGTGAAGGAGTGCCTCTAAAAACCCTCCTTAACTTGAGCTGGACTAGGCATCTAGCCTAGTCCACCTTAAAAGTTAGATACGCCAGTAAGTGTGTGGACAGATCCCCGGAGAGCAGGAATAAGGGCTAGGCCCTGGGTTTCCAGAAGGCAGTTCCTGACACATCTCTGTCCTGAAGGAAAGGGCTGAATGAGAATTGCTGAGAATAAGCAGTTTATGTGAAACCATTTGCGAATGAAGAATAAAGTTCAGTGTGAGAAGAGCAGGATCTAGAGTGTGTCTGTCCTCTGGGAAGTACAGACCACTTGTGCTATCCCACAGAGACTTACACTTCCTTCAGCATCTGTGCTCTATTTATTTATTTAAAGGTAAATTTTAAAACCCGCACGTGGGCGTCTATTTATTTATCTGGACACTTAATATCCCGTAGTTCCATGTGTAGATCACAACGGTTTACAAAGTCGATACAGGCTAGGGCGGTTCCCAGTGTGCAAACATGGACGCAGCGATTTTATAACATGTGTACGATGACACGCGCATGTTATAAAATTCGCTACTCGTGCGCACAAATTTATATCTGCGTGCTCATGTGCGCACAAATGCCGACTCACGCACGTAAGGGGGAGATTTCGGTAGATGCGCTCAGTGACACGATAAGCCCTTTCCCCAGTTCCCTCCCATTCCACTCTAATAAAGGACTGGGAGAACATTTTCTAAACTCCCTAGCTAACCTGCCTCCCTTTTCCCCTATCTACTCTGACCCCTAAAACCCTGCCAACTACCTTTTTTTTTTTGCAACTTACCTGCTCTCCAGAGCAGCAGTAAATTGCATGGCTCCAGCATGTCTGGTGAGCGACAGGGCCTTAATGACGCTGGCCTGGTCTGCCCACACCCTGCCCATGACCCGCCCACACCCCCTTTTTTGGCAGGTCTTACTTCTGAACGTACCGGGAGATAAGCACGTGGCCCGGACATGCGCATATCTCCAGGTATAGGCGCTTGAAGGCCTTTCAAAATCCGTCCTTTAGAGTTTTTTAAATTTAATTTTTTTAAGAAATCTTTTAGCCTGCAAATCCAATAACGTTCACTGCAGGTTACGACTAAAATGCTGGGAATTCTGCATTTCTTCCGGCTGTATGCTCTCCTCTGAACTACTCGAGCAGCAGGTAGGGTGCTGCTCATTAGTTAATACACAAGAGTGAGAAGGAGGACTCGTGCCTTCTAATAATCATTGGCTCACTGTGTAATCGCCAATGAGTCGCTTTCCCTTGCAATGGACCACCAGCCTATGCCACTGTAAGTGCATGGCAAAATTACCTTTAATCCTTCTCCACACTGGGGGCTCTAAAGGAGTACAGCAGACCTGAGAATAATTGGGGTGGCTGTGTGCATGTATGAGATACACAGTGCATGACTGTAGCGTATGCAGTGTGCCAGGTAACACAATTATATGAAGAACAGTAAACCATTGCAATGCAATACTGAAATAAGGCTGGAGCAATACAAAAGGCTCTTGATATATACCATTTCAGAATGGTTTTGAACTAACTTAAAATAATCTCTGGTTAGTCCTTTTCATCTGAATAGAAACATAGAAACATAGAAATGATGGCAGAAGAAGACCAAATGGCCCATCCAGTCTGCCCAGCAAGCTTCACACATTTTTTCTCTCATACTTATCTGTTTCTCTTAGCTCTTTGTTCTATTCCCCTTCCACCCCCACCATTAATGTAGAGAGCAGTGATGGAGCTGCATCCAAGTGAAATATCAAGCTTGATTAGTTAGGGGTAGTAACCGCCGCAATAAGCAAGCTACACCCATGCTTATTTGTTTTACCCAGACTATGTTATACAGCCCTTATTGGTTGTTTTTCTTCTCCCCTGCCGTTGAAGCAGAGAGCTATGCTGGATATGCGTGAAGTATCAGTTTTCTTTTTTTCTCCCCTGCCGTTGAAGCAGAGAGCTATGCTGGATATGCGTGAAGTATCAGTTTTTCTTCTCCCCTGCCGTTGAAGCAGAGAGCTATGCTGGATATGCATCGAAAGTGAAGTATCAGGCACATTTGGTTTGGGGTAGTAACCGCCGTAACAAGCCAGCTACTCCCCGCTTTGTGAGTGCGAACCCTCTTTTCTTCTCCCCTGCCGTTGAAGCAGAGAGCTCTGCTGGATGTGTGAAGTATCAGTTTTTCTTCTCCCCTGCCGTTGAAGCAGAGAGCTATGCTGTATATGCATTGAAAGTGAAGTATCAGGCTTATTTGATTTGGGGTAGTAACCGCCGTAACAAGCCAGCTACTCCCCTCTTTGTGAGTGTGAATCCTTTTTTCCACATTTCCTCTTGCTGTTGAAGCTTAGAGCGATGTTGGAGTCACAGTAAGCATGTGTATGTTTATTTAATAAGGGTATTGTCTCCAGGCAGTAGCCATCATTCTGGCGAGTCACCCACTCTTCATTGGCGGCCTCTTGACTTTATGGATCCACAGTGTTAATCCCACGCCCCTTTGAAGTCCTTCACAGTTCTGGTCTTCACCACATCCTTCACAGTTCTGGTCTTCACCACATCCTCCGGAAGGGCATTCCGTAAAGAAATACTTCCTGACATTGGTTCTGAATCTTCCTCCCTGGAGCTTCATAAGAACATAAGAAAATGCCATACTGGGTCAGACCAAGGGTCCATCAAGCCCAGCATCCTGTTTCCAACAGTGGCCAATCCAGGCCATAAGAGCCTGGCAAGTACCCAAAAACTAAGTCTATTCCATGTAACCATTGCTAATGGCAGTGGCTATTCTCTAAGTGAACTTAATAGCAGGTAATGGACTTCTCCTCCAAGAACTTATCCAATCCTTTTTTAAACACAGCTATACTAACTGCACGAACCACATCGTGACCCCAAATAGTTTAGTGAATAGTTTAGAGAATGCGTCCCTTTTTTTTTCAGAAGTGCAAAATGTGCACAAGAATTTTTTTTTCTACTTGAAAAAAGGTCCCAGGTTTGGTGCATGCCACCCACGGAATATTATTTTATTTTTATTTTTGGTCCACGGGTGAGATATTTAATCCTCTTGAAGGCAGGCATTGATTTTCTCTGTGAAACTGGAAGGAATGTTTTCCAATAACATCAGGGGGGGGAGGGAGAGTATGTTTTTACCCCAGCTCCCCAGCTGGCATTCTGTATCCAGCTTTGCCATCTCCTCTCTTCAAATCAGAGATTTCATTTGGACTTACAAAACTTTATTGTTTCAATAGCTAAGGTAAAGAGGTTAATGCTTCTTTAACAAGGGACTTTTTTTTTCCTCTTCCCCTCCCATTTTGGCTCTGTCGACATTTCTGACTCTACCTGATGAAATGTAGTCTACAGCTTTTAATTGTGCCCAGAGGCAGTACAACTTCATGGAAGTTTTCAGCAACTGGCAAAGGATTTGAGGAACAGCTGTGTTGCGGGAACATGTGCATTGCAGTGGAACAGCCCTGTCAGCACCTGTACCCATTTACCGTACACACGCTCGCACACTTCACATCTGGGACTAATCAGTGTTTCTGAAGGAATTAATACTCTTAACGTTCTTCTTCTTCTTTTATAGTACCTGCAGGAACATAATGCTATATTAAAATCTGTAGCATATAAGTAGTATTTTGTTCAACATGGGGGGAATCAAATCAAATGCTCCCTAGGTTTGCCAAGAACGAATTGCTTTAATATCCCAGCATTCAATAATATTTATTATTAAAGTCTAGTGCTGTTATAGGTCTCAGCTCACGGGGGATTTTTTTTTTTCTTTGCCCTAGCCATAAAATGGGAGAATGCCTTTATTGAAATGGGTCCATAGTAAACAAGTAATTTCTTCCCTGCATCAGTCTATTATACCTTTCTTGTTTTATCTCTTCTCCCCCAAAATTAAATGAATTATGGGCTGTATCTGTACATGTAAGAGATGAGCAACAATGAACACCAAATCCCCTTCATATATCCAAGGGTATCTGGTATATTCATGATCAATGCAGGTTTCTACATAGGGACCAGGGTTTGTGGATTCCTGGCGGACATAACCCATCAAACACTAGTCAATGCCAACATGCAGCAAGCCACAGGATATTTTTGTTGCTGGTTTTATAAAGATAACAGATCCAAGTGTATATAAAATATAAGTAGAATCCAAAGTAAATTTCACCTTGTTGCAGACTCTTATTAGTCATAGATGCAGAAACTAAGCTACATAATGTAAGCATCCAGTGAATAAACAAGTGGTCCAAAGAGGCCTGATTGTTTATGGTACCACAAACCCAAGGGTCAAGTAGCCTTACACAAGGTAAAGGCTTCTTTGTCAACTTTACTAGAAAGACAAAGATTATGCACACTGCCACATTTCTGAGGGTAGAGCAGAACTAATTGGCTCATTGCCCTTGAGATATATACAACTTTGTCTGCAGTGGCTAAGAGTCATGTCACGGCTATTGAGATTGGGTAATGTGGATAATATGAAACAACATTAGAATAAGCAAGAGAAAATCAAATTAATTACAAAATGCTCTGCATCAATATTAGATAATTCAACTCAAAACTGATTTTTAAATCAGGTTTCTACTCCCTAGTCTTTTACTGGAAGTCAGTAGCTTCATGAACTTTTCCCTTGTAACATGTCATTGTCACTCCCTGATGAGAAAAACATAATCAATTTGTGGAAAAATAAAATAGATAAATGTGCTGCAAAGGTAAGTTTGATCTACATCAACCACAATTCTGGTTTTAGTTTTTGCCAGGCAAAGCCTAAAAATCTACTACGGTATCTTAACCTTCTGAAGCTTGAAAGCTCATTATGGGCATATTAGATGAGGCCAATAAAAAGCTACTACCTGCACCTTGCTTGCTGGCCTTCATTTCAACATATTTAAGTGAACCGATGGATCGTGTTTGTTACTTCGATCAACACATTTGGGCAACTGCACATCAGATGGTTTGGATGATTCTTGCCTGCGTTTGCTTATCGCTACCAAATAAGCAAAGGGTGTCAGGTCTTAACATCCCATGCTCTTTATAGACAGCTATTGGGGTAATTCGCAAGATGCTGCAAATGTTTTGTTGTTTCCTTTTTGTTGTCTATTGTTTGTTAATAAAAACTTTAAGGAAATTTAAGCCTAGAGTAAAAAGCATGGCACTTAAAAATTACACAAATATACTGATTTGTGACTTTTATGTGGATTTCCTAATGCAAATTAATTTAAGGAGGGATATGTGAAATGGCACGCCAACATTTAACAAATTAGAAAGTGCATGCTTTAAACATTGTACAAGGGTGTACTTCCTCAACCTAAGTGAAATCTGGCCCAGGGAGTTTTCAGTAAGAGCTGTCAGGTCACAGTAATTATGCACCGATTTGAACCAAAATGACAATTTCCCTGACAATTTTTTCTTCTGATGTTCCTTGCCGAATTTCAGCAAACTCTGCACAGCGATTTCTGATTTTCACCATGAATATGGACGGACGGATGCAAACTTGACAATAGGCACTCCCACTTTGGTGAAATATGCCTAGAAAGGCTGAGAACAGCTCGTGCTTTAGGATCTTAGGCCGAGACTAACTGTTGTCTTAATTTTCCTGCAAGAAACATTTCAGAAAGGTATAACTCTGGGGGGTGGACTGCTGAGAAGTTCACAGTATGCAATTTTTTTTCCGTGCTTTTGAAAAGATGGTGCAATTTACTGGTTACTTCATTTAGCATAATTTGATATAAATATTACTATACTATTGGTATATATAAGAAATATTTGACGCAAATGCTAAAATAATTCCTTGTGCAGGTACATTTTTGTGGGATTTTTGTTCCATCTTTAAATCTGACCCTTTATATTTCTTTTCTTTTTAAAAAAAAAAATGCAAGATCTGCTTCCACTTCAGCTTTACACATTTAGATAGCTAAAAATGTCATCTTCCCTTCACCAAGAAGACCTGCTAAATGCTTTTATTTAAGCCTGAGCTGGCGACTGGCCCATTCTAGGAAGCTATTGGAAACTTAAATGCTTTGTCAACAAGTTGGTTGAATTCCTGATGATCACATAAAAAAATGAGACTATAAAATTAGCTCAGGAAAGGATTTGCTGCACCATTCCAGGCCTTTCTGGAAGACAGCTGGAGAACAAACACAATGGGTTCTGCCTACAAGTTTTCATACATGTATTTTATGTTATGCACTGTAATATATTTTATTTACGAATTGGGTTTTGTAAGGCTCCTTAAGCTTTCACCATAGGTAAAAAAATAAGGAACTTTCCAGCAATAGAAGGTTCCGGGGATGTAGAGTGTTTTTTGATTTTCTTGGTCGATCCTAAAAAAAGGGTGCCTTCCTGCCTAAAATTTATATTGGATTCTGTAGGAGGCACTAGAGAGCGTTACTGGCTGAGAGGAGGAACTGAGAGGCAGTGAGGTGCTGTACTCTCCAGGCTGCGAGAGATGGGAGGAGAGGCTTCCTTCCTCTCCCTGTGTGGGTTCTCCTCGTCTGTGATGTTGCAAGGTTGGCATGGCTGCCAGGAAGGCCCCCAGATGTACAGGTTTCTGGAGGGTGACCTTCACTGAGAAGGGAGACTTGTCTAAGAGGCTGACTATATCAACCAGGTCCAGAGAAACCATCTGCTATTCGGGGAAAAAAGGGCGTTCTGTCCTCAGATTAGGTTCTAGAGTGCAAAGGAACCTGGAGAACCATCAGAAATCCAATTCCTTCCTGTTTTACCTGTGCAACATGAGAAATAGATTCCTTGTTATTTTTCTCAACCGTCTATTGTTTTGTTTTTTTTGTGAAGAACTGTTTCTTGTATTTTTTGAACTCCTATACTGCTTTACTTATTATTTGAACTTCAGGAAAGTACATTTTGTTTTGGTTTACACCACTTGATGTGTGGATTTGTTTATTGTAAAACTGTAAGTTCGATCCCCTAGGGCTTTACAGCTTTGCTGTCCGTTATGGAGTAATCCTGATCTGGAGCTGCAGCCAGATTTTCCTCAAACTCCGCAGCTTCTTCAGGTGGCTGCTTGCCAATTTTTGAGAGAGAATGGAAAAAGGGGTTTACAGTTTTATAACCTGCTGCCCCATACATTTGACAAGACATTTACTATTGCTAGTAGGGATGTGCATTTGTCTATACACATTGTCTATTTCATTGGAACCATGAAACAAAAGAAAAAACACTGACATTTCTTTTTTTTTTAGTTTCGTGTTAGTGTGCACTAAGTTCCGTTAGTGCACACGAACCTCAAAATTAGGGAAAAATAAAAAAAAAAACATTTAAAAAATGAAATCAAGCAAAAAACATGAAATGAAAATGACCCAAAAAACCTGAACACTGCACACCCCTAAAAATTAACAGATATAATTCCATTTGTTTTTTTTTTGCCTGAGCTTATGAAGCCTCTGCTAGAACAGCAAAGTTAGCAGATTCCAGAAATTGTTTTAGAGTCGTTTTGTTTCCCCACAAGGTTTCCCATTGAAACCAATGGTGAAGAAAGTGCAAATATGGGAGTTTTTACACATAGCATGCCAAATTTCTACTTCACATACATTTTCATCCAAAGCCTTTCCATATTTATTTATTTATTTTATTTATTTAGGGTTTTTATATACCGGCATTCGAGAACGCAGTCCCATCATGCTGGTTCTCATTAAAACAAGTGTGCATCGTAAACAAAACTAAAACAATGGTGCGGAAAAAGGCAGTTACAAATAACAGGGAGATTAGAACTTGGCAGAGAGAGAAGAGAAAGGACAGGTTATTAATTCAAACATGTAACGATAGTGTAAAATAATATAAAATTCAAACAAGAAGGTTAGTCATGGTGTATGTGAAGGTAAGGATTGGCGTGGAAGGTAGATCAGTTTGAGTCCGGGAATGCTTGTGTGAATATCCATGTCTTTAGTCTTTTTTTGAAGGTTGAGATGCATGTTTCAAGTCTGAGGTTTGAAGGGATAGAGTTCCATAAGGGTGGAATGGCTGTAGAGAATGCCCGATCTCTTAGTGTGATGTGTCTGGTAGATTTGGACGGTGGTACCTGTAGCGATCCTTTGTATGCATCTCTTGTTGGTCTTGTTGAATTATGTAGTTGGAGAGGGATCTGTATGTCGATGGGAGCCAGTAGGTGGATATTTTTGTATGTGGTAAGGATGGCCTTGTAAATAATTCTAAAGTGTATAGGTAACCAATGGAGGCTCTTTAGGATGGGGGTTATGTGATCCCTTCTCCTGGAGTTTGTCAGTATTCGTGCAGCTGTATTTTGTACCATCTGAAGCGGTTTAGTATAAGAAGCGGGAAGACCAAGTAGGATGGTGTTACAATAGTCTAATTTTGAAAAAATGATTGCTTGCAGGATGGTTCTGAAATCTTGGGCATGGAAAAGAGGTCTAATTCTTTTCAGCACCTGTAGTTGGTAGAAACAGTCTTTGGTTGTTTTGTTAATGGTGGCTTTGAAATTCAGGCGATTGTCAATTAGGACTCCTAGGTCTCTCACTTGTGTGATTGTTGGTGTGTCTTGTGTTGGTGAAAAGGTGCTGTTCTCAGAGGTGATGAGCAGGAGTTCAGTTTTGCCGGAATTTAGTACCAGGTTTAGGCTGGTGAGGAGGAGTTGAATTTTTTGAAGGCATGTGTTCCAGAAAGTCAGCGTTTTTGCAAGGGAATCCTTAATGGGGATCAGGACCTGGATATCATCAGCGTACAGGAAATGTTTGAGGTTGAGGTTGGTAAGAAGTTGGCATAATGGTATGAGGTAAATATTAAATAGAGTAGGAGACAGGGAAGAGCCCTGTGGGACTCCTACTGATGAAGTGTGTTGTGAGGATTCTTTGTTCTGTAATTTGACCTTGTATCTTCTGTTGCTGAGAAATGATATGAACCAGGAGAGTGCTGTGCCTGTGATACCCAAGGAGGCTAGCTGGTTGATGAGCAGGGAATGGTTAACGGTGTCAAAGGCTGACGAAAGGTCATCGTCAGTCTCTCTCCTTATGAATTAAGGGGTCGATTTTCAAACCCTGGCGCGCGTCAATCCCGGGATTTACGCGTGTGGCCGGGCCTTACGCACGCCGGGCCAATCTTCAAACAGGCCGGCCACGCTCGTAAACCTGGGGCTTGTAAAAGGGGTGGCCCGGGGGTAGGGCGGGGCTAGAGGCGGTGAAATAAAAATATTCGGGCTAGATAGGATAGGGATAGGGATAGGGGGAGGTTAGGCTAGGGGGTTGGGAAGTTCCCTCCTGGTCTGCTCCTTAACTGGAGTGGACCAGGGGTGGGGGGGGGGGGGGGGAGAACTGGGGAAGGCCCTGATGCATTGCCACGCATAATTGCAAAAGTGGACACCCCCCTTGCGCGCGCCGACCCAGCATGTTATAAAATCGCGCAGGCCATGTGCGCGCGCCGGGTAGCGCGCGCACATGGTTGCGTGCGCGTAGGTTTTGAAAATCTACCCTTAACTGTAAGAATAAACTTGAAATGAAAGAGACTGGACATGTATTATGTGTGTATATATATATATATAATATATGTGGGTATTTCTCCTTTAATCCCACCCTCTTTGCCCCTCATTTCTCCAGATGACATGCCCAGATGAGTGAAAGAAACCCCCCCTGCCCTGAGAGCACCAATGGGTACACCTCAGTACCACTCGTTTGGCCAGCAGCTGTTTTTCCCTCCCTCCTTTGGCCTGATTATTCCTCCTCCTCCACAGTATCCATGAACCTCACTGGGCTTGACAGACGGAGGATGCAAACCTGCATTCCCTGTGTGACAGTCTGAGCCATGGGGGCCAGTCCATGCATGTGCAACTTTCTGAAAGCATGATTGCTGTTGTGTGGGCAAGGTGATGGGCAGAAAGGACGCAGAAAGGGAAGTGGCTAGTCGGTGTGGAAAGGCAGAAAAAAACAAAACAGCAGTGGGAGGATGGTATGGGGCAGGGGAGCAGGGAGGAGAGCTGGAGGGAGGAAGGGAGGAAGAAAGCAGTGGCAATCTGCCGCAGGAGAGTGGCAGAGGAGAGGAATGAATCAGTGGCAGGGTTGTGGCTTGAAAGGAGAGCCGCTGGGATGGGGGGCAGGACAGGCTGAGATCCTCAGAACTGCTATTAGGAAGGTGGGAGAGTAGGTTACAATTCCAGGGCTCAAGTCAAATTCTGCTGTAGACGGTAATGTTGCCGTGGGGTCATGGCAAATTGGGAGCCTTGAATATACGTATGTGCCCCACAGGGAGATTTTTCTAACACAGTGTAAATAACAATAGACACACACGAGGTTATATTGTGGCAGGAAAGCTCCTGTTTGTTATTTTCTGACAATGTTCTGAATCAATTCGCTGAAGCTACCATACACAGTGACTGCTGGCAGGAAAGAGAAGATGTTGAAGACATTTGTAAATATGCAGATTATTAATGAAAACTAAAGTTCCTGTGAACTACCCTAGTGCTCGCTTTATTTAATATACTCCATTGGTAGGAATAAATTAAAAAGGAATAAGACTTGTTTATGCCTGCCCTGCACAATTCTTGGCTTTTGAATAGCAACTGCATATTAATTTAGTGGGATCCCATAAATAATAATTAGCCGGGAGGATTAGCAACATAAATCCTTGAATTTAAAACCCAACCTGCCCTGCTCTGGCTTCCCTCTGCCCCAAAGTGAAAAAGAACCATAAAACCCATCACCGCTGCTTGATCCATTAAACTCAGGAGACATTCTTATTCCAGCTTAATTGCTGTAGGTCCCTTCTTCATTAAATTTTGTTTAAAGTTGCAGTGGCCTGGATTTGATATGCCCTAATGCAAAAGGACCAAGAGGTGCACAAGAGAGTGGCCTGGCTTTAGTACTGCACCACCGATGATACCACGAAGAACAAAATAAATCTCAAAACAAGCCTGGAGACTGAACCAGTATTTAGTGCAACGTAACTTAAGGTGGGAGAGCCAATTTTGATTTGTATCTTGGCCACTGGATCGGAAAGGGCTCCGATTGGATTTGGATTGTAGATTTAATTACTCGTCCCTCCAAATCCGAACTCTAAGCAAACTACAAATGCAGATACATTTGGTCGGCTGAAATATTATGAGTACTTTCAAGTCTCTGGAGCATAGTCAAATCCGTCTCTTACTAGAAAGCTTTGTGGCTGACCAGTGGAAGTACTTCTTGGGGAATGGTATTTGCCTCTTATCACTGCACTACTTGAGCAGGTTATGTGGTTGACTGTTTTACTTTTTTAAATTTCTTTTAAAAGTTATTAAACTTATTTTTATATTGCAACCAACTGAGTAAGCTTTACATAAGAAAAACAATAGCTATAGTACACAGGTCCTGAGAAAATTGCTAAGGCTTGACGTAAGAAGATGATCTAGAACGACTCACTCGATAGCATTAGGAAATACAAGTTTTTAAAAAAAAAAAGTAAAAGATCCCTAACAAGGCAAGCAAACCATCAGCCGAGGCAGAAAGGAAAGCATACTTTGGTTGCAGCCTAGCAGTTTCTGCTGGCATCCCAGATGCAGCCTCTGCTTTCTACCCTGTGAACAGCTGACCAGCAGGACCACGCCCCCTTAGTGATGCAGGTCATGTGACCCGAGGGTCTCCCCCACCCCCCATCTTCGGATTACAGTTTGTATTAATGTGTGTGGTAGAAGTCAGATTAGAACATCTACAGAGGAAATTCTTATTTGATACAACAGTAGTTTGTAATTGGCCGACATATTGATTAGCCCAGGTGTGGCCAACTCTGGTTCTCAAGAGCCACAAATAGGTCTGGATTTTCAGGATATCCACAATGAATATGCGTGAGATAGTGCCCTCAAATCTACCTCCATTGTATGCTAATCCATCTCTTGCATATTCATTGTGAATATTCTGAAAAGCAGCGCTGTTTGTGGCCCTTGAGGACTGGAGTTGGCCACACCTCATGCAAAATATTATATATTGAACCAGAAAACATGTCTTGTTTAAAACTAATATACTACTTTTTCGGAATAAACTATAATATTTTGTATAGGAAATATGAATGAGAAAAATTTTGGAAGGTACAAGCACAGATACTTTTTTGCATTAGAATAGGTATATTTTTAACTGCAACCAAAATAGAAACACTTTTAGAATTAAGGCATTCCTGAGGTAAATCGATACTGACAAAGGGAAGCTGGTAGAGAGATTCAAGCTACACATCTCTGGTGGCAATCAAAATTTATCATTTTAAAGATCATGTTAGCAGCATGCTAGGCACTACTGACATTCTTTTAATAAATTTATATAGCAAATAGGATTCTGAATCTCCCAACAGAAGCCTACTGCTCTTCAGAGGTTTCTAAGTAGCAAGGATAAGGAACCTTCAGTTTTCGAAGGCCATAACACCAGTCTGGTTTTCAGGATGTCACTAATGAATATGCATGAGAGAGATTTGCATGTACTGCCTCCAACATAAGCAAATCTATCTCATGCCTATTAATCGGGGATATCCTGAAAAGTGGAGGAGTGGCCTAGTGGTTAAAGCAGCTGGCTACAAATCAAGAAACCAGGGTTCAGATTCTGTTGCTACTCCTTGTGACCTTGGGCAGATCACTTTGTCCTTTATTGCCTCAGATTCTGAGCCCTCAGGGGTCAGAGAAATATCTAACAGGACCTGAATGTAATTTGCTTTGAAGTGCCCGAAAAAGCAGAATATAAAGCAAAATAAATAACTTTTCAAAGGCAAGACATTTAGATGAGTTGTGAGGTCTTGTACCTCTGTACTGCAATCAGTAGATTACATTACTAGAAGGTCATTGACAGCTCCTAATTGTGGAACATGTTACCAGATATTAGGCTGGAAACAAATTATTTGGTGTGCCGTAAAGAAGTAAAGTCTTGGCTTTACTCAATAGGGGAAGGATAATTGGGATATTATGTTCTTGGGGTGCTAGAGTAAAATACTGGTTTGGCAGGATGTGGGGCTAGTTATATCAGAGTACATAAGAATATAAGCTGTGCCATACTGGGTCAGACCAAGGGTCCATCAAGCCCAGTATCCTGTTTCCAACAGTGACCAATCCAGGCCATAAGAACCTGGCAAATACCCAAACATTAGCTAAACCTCAAGCTAGTATTGCTTATTAATTAATAGCAGTTTATGGATTTTTCCTCTAGGAATGTATCCAAACCTTTTTTAAACCCAGTTACACTAAATACTGTAACCACATCCTCTGTTAATGAATTCCAGAGATTAACTTTGCGCTGAGTGAAAAATAATTTTCTCCAATTAGTCTTAAATGTGCTACTTGCTAACTTCATGGAGTGCCCCCTAGTCCTTCTGTTATCTGAGAGAGTAAATAACTGATTCACATTAACTTTTTCAAGTTCTTTCATGATTTTGTAGATCTCTATCATATCCCCCCCCCCACCCCGAGTCGGCTCTTCTCCAAACTGAACACCCTAACTTCCTTAGCCTTACCTCATAGAGCAGCCATTCCATGCCACATCATTTTGTTCGCCCTTCTCTGCACTTTCTCCAGTGCAAGTATATCTATTTTGAGATGTGGCGACCAGAATTGTACACAGTATTCAAGGTGCGGTCTTATGGAGTGATATAGAGGCATTATGACATCCATCATTTTATTTGTCATTCCTTTCTTAATAATTCCTAACATTGTTTGTTTTTCTGATCGCCACAGCACACTGAGCTGACAATTTCAATGTATTAGCCATTATGATGCCTAGATCTCACATTTTGGAAATGTATGGTGAGCTTGTAAGATGCCAAATTGTTCTGTTTGTTTGCTTGTTGTGGATTATATGCTTTTTCTTTAGCAGTTTGTTTTTAATTTTTTTTATTTTCAAACAATTGCCTCAAGAACCCAAGTTCCTTAATAAGACATCTCCCCAGCTCTATATAACAAGTTGTATGTGATACCTTTTTATTGGACTAAATACATCTGTGATGAACGTTTATGAATTATCCTCTCTTCATCAGGTCAGTTAATAGCGCAGTTATATGGAGTTTAAATTGTACAGTCATCTTTAAACCCCAACCTGGTACATGAACATAAGAACATCAAACCAAGGGTCCATCAAGCCCAGCATCCTGTTTCCAACAGTGGCCAATCCAGCCCCTAAGGACCTGGCAAGTACCCAAAAACTAAGCCTATTCCATGTTACTGTTGTTAGTAATAGCAGTGGCTATTTTCTATGTCAACTTAATTACTAGCAGGTAATGGACTTCTCCTCCAAGAACTTATCCAATCCTTTTTTAAACCCAGCTATACTAACTGCACTAACCACATCCTCTGGCAACAAATTCCAGTCATCTTTAAACCCCACCGACCTGATGAAGAGAAAACAACACTCAAAAGCTCATCACAGATGTATTAAGTTAGTCTAACAACAAGGTACTACCTACAGCTTGTTCATAGATTCTTAATTCCATGTATTTAACACAGCAACCAAAATTCTAACCTGAACATTGAATTTATGGCACATTAAAGGCTATGGGAAAAAAATCTTTTATTCTAAGCATTCCCATCTTCTTTTTTAAAATTATAAAGTAAAGAAACGACAAGAGGAACTTGTGAAATATAAATAGATTCCGTTTCTGTAAGCAAATACTTAATTCATAAATTCTACTGCTGCTCACAGCAAAGGCCATTACACTGGTTACAGTCGGGGAGCTAAAAAGTGCACCATACAAAGCTAAGGAATGCTCTGAAAGCCGGGCCCAGCTCCCTTAATTATTTTAATTGCAGCAGTATGATGCCAAGGTGCTGAATTACACCCTCAGGCTCTAGCTGCTTGGCCAGGAGGTAGGGGATTAAACTGTCAGAGCACGCAGTAAAACTGCAGTGGTGTCTGTCAACGGTATTCCTTAAGAGACCCGGCGGCGAGGCCAGTGACTAGCTCGGGAAAAAAAAAGAGCTGGGGAGGCAGAAGTCGTCAAAGCACAGCACTGGAACTAATGGGGTATTCAGAGGTCTTGTTCTACTTCACTGGTCAAAGCCAACCAAAATCCAGTAATGTTTGGGGCGGTTTGCTATTTATGACTATGGCAATAAAGACCATTCAAAGCTGCAAATCCAGGCATACTTCAGTGGTCTTTAGATTTTATTTTCTTTTTTTTTTTTGTATTAAAAATGGCTACCATTCCAATTTTAAGTCCAATTATTGTCTCACTGGAATTCTTGCTGAATAAAGAAGAAACCTAAAATTAATTTAGAAGGAAAAAACACCTACAGGCAGTACAATAGTTCTTATGTATGTAGCTTTAGTTTGACTTTCAGCCAACGAGTACATGCTACAGGATATATCATTGATAAAAAAAAAAAATATGCAGGCACTGCAGCACATTTCACAAGTAAAATTTTGGGTTCTTTTTTTTCCTTTAGTATTTTTTCCCTATTTCTGCCTTAAATGACAGTTCAACATTATACTGTGTTCTGTAGATGAATGTTTAGTACATGCACAAGAAAGAGGGGGAGATGTTTGACTGCTCTGTACATATATTTTGCATACCACTGGCTTTTGCCAAAATATAATTATTTGGCAAATCATGAAAATAAATTTTGAGGGTTAACTATACAGAAGATAAGTAATTAAGAAAAAATGTGTGCACATTTATAGATGTTTAAATCTAAAATCACAGCCTATTTAGCAGTATTTTTCAAGCCAGTCTGGTTTTCAGGATAGTCACAAAGAATCTGCATGAGATAGATCTGCATGCATTGTGGATATCCTGAGAGGCAGACTGGCTAGATCAGGGATTCTCAAACTTGTCAAGTGAAGGCCAGGGAAGGAGGGTCCTCCTCAGCGTGGGTGGGAGAGGGGAGCCAGCTGAGAAGGGTTGTTTGACCCTTTCAGTGATTTAAAATGTTGGGAAAATGAGGAGGCAGGATTCCCAGGGGTGTGGCAGATGAGGGTCAGTAATATTATTTCTAGATTTCTCCAAAGTTGGCAGGCCTGCCACACCCCCCAGCAACCATGCCCCCTGCTTCCCCCTCCCAGGAAAATAGGGAATAAGGATGATGGCTGGATAGTAGGATGGGTGTTTGTGGTGCACTTTCACACTTACCCCACTATGCAAGCTTGATCCCTCTCTGTTTCCTTCACATGCCTCATCCCTTTTCCCTATCTTTTCTTCCTTTTATCCTGCACTCTCTTCCCTTGCTTTCCAAATGCGATTCAGGGTATGAGCAAAAGAACTCTCTGGAGGCTCTAATCCAGGGAGGGACACTCTGACTTGCTATCTGAGTATCCCGTGCCTCCAAAGCCTACATCCTTAGGGCACTAGATCCATGCCCCCTCCCCCCAGCTCTGAAAAAACGGCAGAATGGTTGGGTGCTTGATGTGTTCTCCGTGAGGAGTTAGCAATCTGCACTATTTAGGAGAGTTGTGGGTGGATCCTTGGACCAGTGGCAGATGACCACGCCCCTGGGGGAGGATCCAGAGAGGGACCACCGGTCAGGCTCAGAGTATGGAGACAGACACACACTAGTTCTTTTATTAGACAGTATACTGAACCACCAGAGGTGGCAGTAGTGAGCCTGAGTGCCCGGCAGGGCTGCAGTCCCTCAGAAGCTGGAACAGCAATCCCTGGATAACTGAGCTGTAGAGAAACTGAGATATAGTGAGGAGGCAGGGTATGCAGAGTTCATGGACAGAACCAGATGGTAACACTCACACAATGTCTCATAGAAGCCCAGGAGCTGGAATGTATAGGCCCTCGAGGAGCGAGTACCTGGTTCCAGGGAAAGCTCTGAGAGAGCGATGGTAACTCACAGATGCAGTAGGCAGCGGTGACTTCCAGGCAGAAGTGAATTCGAAGAGCAAATTCTAAGACCTTAAAATATCCGTCGCGGGTGACGTCATCTTCGGGGGACGCCCCCGAGGTTCGCGCCATTGTCGGTACTTCAGTCGGGGCCGCGCCGCGCGCCCCCCTAGGCCTCCAGGAACCATGGCGGTCAGCAGCCTGGAGCCGGTCCTGGGATGCCGGAGGACCTCAGGCAGAGGAACGCCGCGGCAGCCAATCTTCCCGCCGGCGAAGAGGGAGGCGCCAAAGAGGTGAGGAGGGCGGAGAGAGGGCGTCGGGAACCGACGGACACAACAGTGCTCCAGTAACCCCCATCCTTACTCGGCTTTCCAAAGCTCGGTACCGCCACCGCCTTTTCCTCCTGCGGCCTGGACTGCCCTCCACAGTGGTCGTAAACTCCTTATGGCTCTGCTGCAGCCCTTCTCCCTGTCTTCAGCTTAAGTGGCTGCAGCTGCAGAAGCAGCTGTAACGCCAGCAATGCATAGCGCAGCCATTCTGTGGTGCTCTTGCACTAACGTGCCCCGTCCATGCTAGTCTGACGTGCAGCCACTTGCACTTCTGACTTCAAGTGCCTGGAGCTAGGCAGCGGAGGAATGCACAGCTACTACCACCACCACAGGCCCCCGCAGGCCAGATTCACTTCCTTCTGTTTTTGCTGTCCTGCGGTCGGATGAGGCTCCTTCTGCCATTGTTGCCGGGGGGCCGGATGAAATTCAGCCAAAGGCCACATCTAGCCCTCAGTCATAATCTGGGGACCCATGAGCTAGGTCAAAGCTTCCCAAACCTGTCGTGGGGACCCCACAGCCACAGTGAATGTGCATGAGAATTTAACATACACTGGATGTCCATAGAAATTTCTCTCGTGCATATTAATTGTGGGTGTGATGCAATTTACATACTCATTCTAGAATTGCAGGCAACATAGAATTATGAATTTGGCTTGAAGAGCTCGGAAACAAAGTTAGAATCAAGGCTTAAAAGTGAAGTTTCAAAAGATGCGCCTGAAACAAATAGCACTTATTTTTTATTTTTATTTATTTAACAGTATTTTATACCGACCTTCATAGTAAGTTACCATATCGGATCGGTTTACAGTTTAACAAGGGGAAAAAAACTAGAGTAACAAATTCACGTAAACGAAAGATAACAATAAGAAGGAATAAGTCAAAGTTACAATCAACAGGGGGAGAGAACTTGGAAGCTTGCAACAAGCCGGAAAGAAGAAAGGCCGGTAAAAGTATTTTTACCATAGAGTTAGAAACTTAAGAACGGTGCTTTAACCTGAAAGTCTCATATATATATACATATACATATATGTATATATATATATGTATATGTATATATGTATATGTATGTATATATATATATATATATACATATACATTATATATATATATATATATATATATATACACACATATACATATATACATATATATAATAGCATATAAGCATGTATATACTATTTTAAAAACCACAACATGCACACGCAACTCACGGTCATGAGAAAATTGACACATGTAAAAAAGGGGTGGGCCAGAAGCATTTCGTGGAGGGACCAACATTTATGCAAGTAAGTTGCTATTTTATAAGCAATTTATGCATGTAAATGTGGCACTTTCCTCGCATATATTTACATCCTGATGAATATCTGATCGTAAACATCTTAAAAGTGACAACATGACTGGGTGGTGGATCGGGGTGAAATGGAGGGATTTCAGGATGGTCTTCACGAGCTGCAGATGGACTGGTAGACTAATTAGCAAAATTAGTTATTTCACTGCCATTGCATGTTAGAAATTCCCCCAACCTACGCGTGTAAAAGCCACTTACAGGGGGTAAATGCTTCTAAATTACGCGTACAAAAACCCACTCGCTTATCCCTTTTGTAACCACTCCTTAAAGTACAAGTCGGGTCCGGAGAGGAACAAAGTTATTTGTAAGTTCTTTGGGGCAGGGACCCTGGCTAGCTTTTACTTCTCCTCTCATCCCAAAGTATAGGTCCTTTGGACTAGGGGTGGAAAGGAGCCCTCTCCGGTCCCAGTACGGGGTGACTGGTGAGCTGTGCTGCTGTGCACTGTGTGTTGGGTGCCATAACAAACCACACTTGGACCACATAGGCAGTATTCAAAATAAAGCTTTATTGATACAGTTTCATTGAATGACACAATTAAATATAGTAATTCACATACCACAGTCTCTGCAATTCCTTTCTTAATTACAGATCTTTTCTCCTCTATCTGTGCACTAGTCTTTAGTAGGCCAGAAAGCCATCCACACTTCTGGATTTGATGGTGTGGAGATTCCCAATGGGGTAGGGCCCCTCTGGAAGTGGGAGAAAATCTCTCCCAATGGCACAAAAATCTATCTTTGCACAGAAATCTAATGTTTCTACCCCTCAGACTCTTTGTGGACATCAGATGGGTGTCCTCCCTTGAATGTAGATCTTTTACTCACAGTCAGTAGATTCATCTTTATGGTGGGATCCCTGGTGGTAGGAATCCTTCTGGACTGCAGTTCTTGCCAGTCCCCCTTTAATGGGCAGGAAGAGGGGAAGAACACCACAACCTCCCAGATGTTGGAAAACAAATCTTCCCCAATTGAACGGGTCACCACATCTGTTAGGCAGATCTTCCCTCAACACTGGGTGTCCTCAGCCCCGGGTTCCCCATTCCCTGGGCTTCAGGAAGGCCCAGGCCTACAGCAGGCTCAGCTAAATGACTGCTCAAAAGTCCAAAATGAGTCCCAGAGAAGCCACTCTGCACCTCATGTGAAGATTACAGCAGTACAGTCCCGTTGACCTATTCTTGGAGGATTTCTGAGGCTTCAGGTAGACCCAAAATCCAACTTAGGAAAATACAAACTCTCACTCTCAACTCAAACTGCCCCCAGAGCCTATTGCAGAGCTCTGCTGTAAAAGCCTTTCCACAGGGGTACCCATTACAGTTTCACCAGTGGGAGGGCTGTCCATGAATGGATACTCCCCTAATTATTTCCCTAACTGCACTAGAGTGTTGCAAGACCTATTGTTGTGTCAGCCACCCACAGGGCTCCACGGGCAGCTCACTCACCCGTCGCACACACTCTCAGGCTCTAAGACACTCTCTCCCCCTCTACACACAAACTCTTACTCCCCTGGATTTTCGCATACACACTCATGCTCTCACTCTCTCTGGCTCCCTCACATACACACACACACATACCCAGGCAAGTTCCCAATCATTTTCACACAAACACACACACCCAGGCAAGCTCCCAGTCATTCTCACACACTGAAACTGACCCCCAGGCAGGCTCCCATTCATTTTCACACCACTCCCTCACCATCCCCCAGGCATGCACACATTCATTCTCACACACGCAGACCCCCAGGCAGGCACCAATTCATTCTCACACACACACACATATACACCACACACAGGCAGGCACCTATTCTCACACATACGAACCCCAGAAAGACACCCATACATTCTCATACACAGACACACCCTCAGCAGGCACCCATGCATTCACACACATACACCCCCAGGCAGACTCCCATTCATACACATGCACACACTAAAGGCAGACTCCCTCTCTTTCTTTTGCCAGCAACCTCGGAGCCTCTCTCATTCCTCTGCTGCCATTGTCATTGCTGCCGCGTGGCTATTGGGGAGGCGCTGATTGCTGCTACTGGCACTGAAGCCCATTCTGCTGCCTCCTCTGTGCAGGCCCCGTGGATTTCTACTTCCTCCTTGTTGATCTTGTACATTGTGAGATCCGCATAGAGAAAGTGCTACTCTTGCAAATTACCAAAGATTACATCTGCCAATCAGTAAAAAGTAATTTTTTTTTTTTTTACCTTTCTATCTGATCTTAGTTTTCTAATCGGTTGGTCACAGGCTTTTTTGTTCCACCTTCCCTTTCTTATTTTTTTGCCAATTCCTTTCATATTGTCTTTTTTTTTTCTATTTCTTTTCTCTCCATCTATCTTCTTCCCTCACACACAGTCAGGTTCTCATTCTCACATGCTTTCTTCTCTCTCACACACACAGGGTCTCACTCTCACATGCTCTCTCTCGTACAATCATTCATACACAGTCTATCTCTTGCACATGCTGTCTGACTCTCACACACCCAGGCTCTCTCTCACTCCCACATGCTGTCTTGCTCAAGCACAGGCTCTTACTGTCACATGCTGTCTCTCTCTCACACACACAGGCTCTCACATGCTGTCTCTGCAAACATTCAGGTCCTCACGCCCACACACAGTCTCTCAACTCACTCTCACACACAGACACGCAATCTCTCAACTCATCTCATATACACACACACACAATCTCTCAACTCATCTCATACACACACTCTACGGGCCCTCAGCCTCTCTCTTACCTCTGGGCCTCCTCTTCATGGGTCGCTGCAGGATGGGCTCTGCAGCGGCCCTGATCTTCTTGGGCCGATCCGCGGCGGCAGCGGTTCTGATCTTCTCGGGCCAATCCGCAGTGGGGGCCCTGCTACCGGGCCTCCTCCTCTTCTTAGACTGCTGCAACAATGCTGTTCCTCTTCTGCACGCGGCTGATGCTCCTCCTCCTTCCTGTCCGTGCGACTCCGTCAACATTTTTCTTCCGGGGCCGCATGGGCAGGAAGGAGGAGGAGCACCTGCATGTTTAGACACGACCTTTTTCTTTGGGCCGTGGTGACGTGAGCTCCACCACGGCCCTGCCGAACTTCCTGCTGTGTGTCTCCGGCACAGCACAGCGATGCTTAACTACTCAGCCGCCAGTGGGATGAGGTCCACCTTCTCCATCTGACCTCTCCTCGGTATACCACTTGCTCCACCCCGTCACGTGCACTGAGCTTGTGCGACACACCGGCACACTGCAGGCGACACACTAAAAAGTGTCGCAACACACACTTTGGAAAGCTCTGTCTTAGGGTCTAAACTTGAAAATGTAACTGTAGTTGCTGGTCAAATTCAAACTCAGGTCTTGGGGCATGACACAATTATAAAGGGTCATTCAGATTGTATTTCTCATCTGGAGGAACAGTGTGAGTCACTGGGTAAATTTGACATAGCTTTGATTAAGGATAAGGAATGTATCCAATGAAGATTAGAATCTTTAGAAAATAATTCAAGGAAGTTCAATTTGAGAATCCTTAACTTTCCGAAATCGATTAGTATTTCAACTATTGAAATGCATAGGAAATTTTATGTTGAGTTTCTCAAAGTACCTCAGGATTCTATTGCTCCTATTACTAAAACTTTCTACATTTCTCCTTAGACTGCTTCTCCAACTAGCAATGCCCCTGTACAACTAATGTGTTAGATAATTTAACACCTATGCTCCAAGATTCTCAGATTGAAATTCAAGCTTCTGCTACTTTGCTTGTAGTATATGCTTTAGAACTTGATAGAATTTGGACCATGAAAATGTTCTTTTGTGCTTCGGATAAAAGTTTCTTTGGCCAGCAGCTCGCATTATTCCTTGATGTCGTTAAAGTGACTCAGTTGGGACGGAAAGCGGGTGGTACATTCTGGTGCCTCATTTCTTCTTCAATTTCCATGCAAATTTATTGTTAAATTAGGCACCATTAAGTACCTTTCCTTTGATCCCGATCAGCTAGAAGGTTTTTTGCAGAATAGAGTGAGACCTTTGTCTATTTCCTTAACGTGTCAATGATATAGCGGGCTATATACATTATTTGGGTCCTTTTTATTTTTCTTATTATTACCATTTGCTTAATTTACAGTCCCCAAATTGAGGTCTTACAAGGACGACAATTTTAAAGATTTTTTCTTTTCCTCACAATTTTTTTCTCTCTCAATGATTGTTCAATATTTTATGTCAGTTTTGACTTAAATTGTGTAACGTATGAAAATAAAGGGGTAGATTTTCAAAGGGATACGCGCGTACCCCACGAAAACCTATCCCAAACCCCCCCTGCGCGCGCCGAGCCTATTTTGCATAGGCTCAGCGGCTCGCGCAAGCCCTGGGACGCGCGTAATTCCCGGGGCTTTGCAAAGGGGGCGTGTCGGGGGCGTGTTGGGTGGGTGGCACGAATTTCGGGACAGGGCGGGAGGCGTGTCGGGAGCGTGACGCCAGCCCGGGGGCATGGTTGAGGCCTCTGGACCAGTCCCTGGGTCGGGTGATGGTGCGCCAGCAGCCCGCTGGCGCGCCCAGATTTACACCTGCTTTCGGCAGGCGTAAATCTGCCAACAAAGGTAGGGGGGGTTTAGATAGGGCCGGGGGGGTCGGTTAGGTAGGGGAAGGGAGGGGAAGGTGAGGGGAGGTGGAAGGAAAGTTCCCTCCGAGGCCGCTCCAATTTCAGAGCGGCCTCAGAGGGAACAGGCAGCGCGCACCGGGCTCGGCGCGCGCAGGTTGCACAAATATGCACCCCCTTGTGCACGCCAACCCCGGATTTTATAAGATATGCGCGACTACGCGCGTATCTTATAAAATCCAGCGTACGTTTGTTCACGCCTGGTGCACGAACAAAAGTACGCGCGCGCGTAAATTTATAAAATCTACCCCACAGAGTATACAAAAAAAAGACTTAGCCCTCTAAGTAGCACTTCTTCAGACTTATTTGACTACCTTGCTGGACCTTTGGTCTGACTCAGCATAGCAAAACGTATGCACGTTTTGGTCTGACTCAGCATAGCAAGACGTATGCACATAGATGCACAAGTAGCGTTTTCTGACTCTTCCCATACTTTGCTGGATAAATCAGAACTTATCTGGATAAGTGCCACTACTTAAGCGAGATATGTCCAAACTTGTGCAGCATGCAGTTTTTACATATACAAGCATGTTTGCGCACATCCGTTCTCGGATTTTATAACCTGTGCATGTTGTATCTGTGCAGGTTATAAAATACTATAGCAACTTTACATTCGTCCATATACACGCATATATGGATGTGCACAGCTTAGAAAATTATCCATAAGTTTAGAGAGATTGTGCAGTTGTTGAGCATTACTTGGCTAAGCTTATACAATTAAACCTGGTTGGAAAAAAAGCAGCATAGGGTTACCTTGATAACTCTAATTTATATTCACCTGGGTAACGCTACGTTTCCTGGGCTACTAAAGATGAACCCCATATTTTAAAAAGAAATCTCCACAGTCCTTTCTAAAATAACACATACAGCATGATAACATGGATGGCAAACAAGAAATTAACTAATTAATTCTGTTTTGCTTCCTATTAATTCAAAAAAGCGTTAGGATGTCATATGCTAAAAATAAATCTCAGATGCGATAAGCAGTAAGCAAAGAACATTGTCAAAAGTCTTAGGGAAAACACAACCTACCACTTCTACCTCCTCACAGCTTTTTAGGCTGTTTGACAGGATGGCTTCATTAAAAACTGAACAAAGGGCACCTTTTAATTATCATTTGCACACTCAGAATGCTCATGCTGGGTGTTCTCCAAGGGAGTGAAGGAAAACATGCTGCAGACATTGTGGATATATACTGCCCAACCCAAGTGACAAATATTATTAGAGTTTGCCCCTGTTGAAGTAATGTGTTCCTGAGAATTTAGGAAGATGATAGCAATGTTGTGTACATCTAGTAACGCTACTCAGGTAATAAATAGAAAGGAGGATGCTATTTTCTTGAAAATGCATTCACTTGGTCTGTTTGCAGAGTCAAAGTTTACGATTTAAGTGCTACCATGCCAATGCAGTTAGGGGCAGATTTTCAAAGGGATACGCGCGTAAGCCCCGAAAACCTGCCCCTTCCACCCCCTGCGTGTGCCGAGCCTATGTTGCATAGGCTCGGCGGCACACGCAAGCCCCGGGATGCGCATAAGTCCCGGGGCTTTCCTGGGGGGGGGGGGGGCGCGTGTCGGGGACATGTTGCGGCCGGCGCATCATCGGGGGCATTCCAGGGGGGCGTGGCCGCGGCCTCAGGACCAGCCCCCGGACTGGAACATGGCGCGCCGGCAGCCGGCCCGCGCGCACAAGTTACGCCTGCCTCGGGTAGGCATAACTTTTGAAATAAAGGTGGGGGGCGCCGGACAGAAAGTTCCCTCCGAGGCCGCTCTGATTTCGGAGCGGCCTCGGAGAGAACGGAGGCAGGCTGCGCAGCTCGGCGCGCACAGGCTGCCGATTTTGCGCAGCCTTGCGCGCCGCGAACCCGGATTTTAAAAGATGCGCGTGGCTACGCGCGTATCTATTAAAATCCGGCATACTCTTGTTTGTGCCGGGTGCGTGAACAAAAGTACTCATTCGCGTACTTTTTAAAAAATCTGCCCCTTATTGTTTCGGCTTCTTTATTTGTGAACACACACATTTTTACATGTTCCAGTTATTAAGAATAGAAAAGAAAGGAAAAGGTTATGGTAAATAATGAGCTCACAGCGGACTTTTTCCAGAAAAGCTACCTGCATGTATATGCCTGCTAGCACAGGTGGGTAGTTTTTTTTTCTCAGAAATATCACGTAGGTACTTTTGAAAATGGAGAAGCACAGGCATAACTCCAGGCCCCGCCCACAAGAACTCCTCCTCATAAGTGGGTCTAAGTGGCTCGGTGCATGTCCTTTTACTCGCACATAGGGTGGGCACTTCATGTATTTCACCTGCACCCTAAGAGTAAGAATGTTTAGCAACGCATGACAAGTAAAGAATTCTCTGCTAATGCTAACCGTACCATGCCCCACACTTGCCTCCAGCTCGTTAAACAACAAGTCTGTATGAGATTTCCCGTAACATTTACTGTTGGTCATAAAGGTTCAAAGAACCTCAGATATTTATAGCATGATTAAAGCCCTTATTTTTCCACACACATCTACCACAGTACTTTCCAGTCCTCTTCCAATGAACCCATTGAGAAAAGCAGCTACCCACTTCCTGCGACGACAGCCAACTCCTTAACCACTTCACTACTGAGGCAGAGTTTTTAAATTTTATTTCGTTCCAATGCTCATGTAACATTTTCTCTTTGCTCTTTTACATGTGAAACCTGCCTAGCTCGGACTCTTCCCCAGCCAAAATGGATAAATACTATTTTTTTTTTTAAGACCCCCTTGAAGCAACTACAGGAGCAGTCCATCAGTCAAACTTAAATTTGCTCACAAACTACGTAAATGTGTGTTACCAGAAACAACTACTATATCATTTAGAAAGTATTTTGCCAAAACAAACCAAAAAACCCTTATACATTTTATTCCCATGATCTAACATGACTTCTGACCCATGAAAGAGTCAAGTAAGGGACCAGGCAGAAAAATAAAATCACGTTTCATTCTTAATATACATAATGTTTACAAGGCTCAATACATTTTAATAAGAAATTAAGATAGCGTAAGAGCAGTGATGGCTCATGTGCAGCAGTACTGCATTAAGGAGACAGAATGCTTTGCTTCTCAAGGCATCATGTGTCATCACGAAGGTTGAACTTCGTGAGCTTCTATTCTTAGTTCAACGTAACCAACTAACAGGCCGATACAGTACAGTGCTCTCCAGCGGAGCGCACTGCTAACCCGCGTTTGGACGCGCGTTTTCCACGCTCTAGCTTTACCCCTTATTCAGTAAGGGGTAATAGCGCGTGGAAAACGCGCTGCCAACCCCCCTCCCCCCGAAACTAATAGCGCCCGCAGCATGCAAATGCATGTTGATGGCCCTATTGGTTATTCCTGTGCGATTCAGTAAGTAAAATGTGCAGCCAAGCCGCACATTTTACTTTCAGAAATTAGCGCCTACCCAAAGGCAGTAAAAAGCAGTAAAAACTGCTTTTCTGTACACCCTCCAACTTAATATCATGGCGATATTAAGTCGGAGGTTGCAAAAGTTAAAAATAATAAAAAATAAAAAAAATAAATTTAAAATCGACCTGCGGGTTGAAAACTGGACGCTCAATTTTGCCGGCGTCCGGTTTCCGAACCCGTGGCTGTCAGCGGGTTTGAGAACCGACGCCGGCAAAATTGAGCATCGGCTGTCAAACCCGCTGACAGCCGCCGCTCCTGTCAAAAAAAGAGGCGCTAGGAACGCGCTAGTGTCCCTAGCGCCTCTTTTACCATGGGCCCTAATTTGAATATTTTTTTTTTACTGAATCGCGCTCACAGGAGAGTGGACTGGGCGAGCTCTCCCGCGACTTTTACTGTATCAGCCTGTATATAAGGCCGTGAGGTACAAAGGTAAAGACTTTGTGATTCAAGCCCACAAAGCTCGACCTGATGCATCTCAATGGCTTCATGGTAGATTTTTTAAAATTTATTTCTTGCGTTTCTGGAAGTTTTACATTTTGTGCTGTTAAACTAGTGCTTTTATCTGCTGACTAGCATGTAGTTCTGGCAACAAAAATAGTCTTACTACCAACCAGACTGCAAACAAGGTCATTCGTAACTGCTGTCATGCAACACTGAGGCAGGGGTGATATACCTAAAGACCTTAATGCCCAACTTCTACTGATTCTACAGTCAGTCGATACCAACAGTGAAAGATTCACGAGATTAATTTGCACAGATTTGCTCTCTAATGTATGCAAAAGTTTCATGCATATTTATTATGGATATCCTAAAAACCCAACCAGTTTGGGAAGTCCTGCCTTAAATTCTTTTAATTATAAGCCTACAAAATATGCGGCAATGTAACAGGTTGCGGCACAAATCTTACCAGTTGTATACAATTTGTCTAACAGAGAGCACCTTGCTACTTTTCAAAAAAGGAGCAGGAAAATTCATTATTTTCAAAGCACTGGTTCCTGAATGTGGATAACAGATGAAACATACCTTAAATCTGAGGTTCCCAACCCTGTCCTGGAGGAAGACCTAACTGGTCAGGCTTTCTGGTTCGCCACAATGAATATACATGAAAAAGATTGGCATGCACTGGATATCCAACATATGCAATAAAATCCCATACATATTCATGAAGGATATCCTGAAAAACAGACTGCTTAAGAGAGCGTCCAGGACTGGCCTAGGTAACATTGCTTTAAATGTTGGATTGTATAATCGTTTTTGTATTTCTCTCCATTATATTTATTGTTGAGGACCCCACCTGCAATAATTTTTACTTCTAAGGCCCTACTTAAATGATGGCAGATGCTTAACATTGCATGATGTGTCTGGCACAAATTATGATTTAAGCTGAACCATATTGATCAGCTGCTTCCTATCGGTGGGCTGCTGATCAATTGTTTCCTCTAGTTTCATCTACCTTATCTGAAGTTTATCCTGCAGTTTACGTAGGTCTCTATTTATACCATATGTTTAAGCATACTCCATAACCATGAAGGTGCTGCAGGCAAGCATGCATTAATTAGTTTATTCATTCACTCCTTGAACACTCAGTCTCATAAAAAAATATTTTGACACCAAATTATAATACATTTCACAGCATTCAGTCAAGTCATCATTATATTTTGTTAAAGAAATATAACTGGCATATGGATTGTATAAAATGCTGTTCTGAAATGCTTATAAATTGAAATGATTATTTGTGCTGTATTTCAATATCATTTAACATTAACATAGAGGTTTCTCTTTATCATGTAAATTTAATAAATGCGCAATAAAGTTTTCTAGGAGCTAAATGGCATTGTGATTTACTTGCTGCTTTCAAAAGAAAATAGCATTTCATTTTCTTAAGTTGACAAAGCCCATCTATCAAAACACACTGAAGAACAGTTTCAGCAATGCGACTATGATTA
Source organism: Rhinatrema bivittatum (assembly GCF_901001135.1). Classification (NCBI taxonomy): domain Eukaryota; kingdom Metazoa; phylum Chordata; class Amphibia; order Gymnophiona; family Rhinatrematidae; genus Rhinatrema; species Rhinatrema bivittatum. The sequence goes on from NC_042621.1 coordinate 13,569,121, forward strand.
TCTAGCACTGTGTCCTCAAACACCATAACTACTCATTTGTGAACATTATTACAATCACTGTTACAAATATAGACAAACTATTGTGCGTCTTCAAAACTGATGAGAAAAAGAGTAACAAGCAGACACGTATATGGAGTAAAACTAAGTTGTAAAATTTTTCTAGCATGTACATTACTAAAAGTTTTAATGTACATGCTAAAATGTCACAATGTGACACTACATTTTTTAGTACACCTACAAAAAAAGTAGCTTGAATAGTGTGCAAGAAACCTGAAAAAATATAAAGGTCGATATTCAAAAGCCATTTAGATGGATAACTAAATAGTTATCCATCTAAATGGCTAGCCAGCTATATTTAATGCCATACGTGGCTAAATTCTAGCCACATAATGACTTAAATGGCGAGAATTTAGCTGTATGAGTTGGGGGCATTCCAGGGGGGGGGGGGGCAGTTAGCCTTATAAGTTATTCGGTGTTAGCTGCATAACTTATGTGGCTAACTCTGGTCGTGCCATAGGGCTGCCCTAAAGTTGGCTGGGGATATTCAGTGGCGCAACCGTGCCGCTGAATATCCCTGTCATGTTAGCCAGATAGCTATATCCAGCTAACTTAATAGCCACTCCGTGGTTGAATATCAACCACATAGGGCCTACACGTTACTAGCATGGAGGAGCTACAGTAAAAGGCATGGACATGCTAGTCTGAACATACTTATTTCTCTTTAATTCTTGGCAGTGCCTCATTCCCTTAAAATGGGATAAAAGGAAGCCTGGCACATGAGGCAAGTTATCAATGCTGAGTAGGAGATGTAGGAAAGCCCTGGACCAGTAAAGGAGGTGACAGAACAACAGAAATTAACAACCAGGCAAAACAAGGTCGCCTCAGATATCTCAGGAGCCACAGAACAAGAGGGAAGAGGAGAAGCTGGAGGAGGAACTGGACCCCAAGTCTGAACATAGCACCACAGAGGCAAGGACAACCATGCCAACAGATGTTTTGCATCATTCAGTAAGAGAACAAGATCCAAAATACTACTGTGCATGGTGGGAGAGACTGCACAAGAAACGTTCTGGTGCTCAAAAAGTACACATTGGCTAGACATCCTAAGCCATCTGTGCAGAGCTGGCGATACCGGATGGAAACTGCAGGAGTAGGTGCTTTGTTCCAGTCCATCAGCTGCAGCCAATAAACAATACTATATAACAAGCTTAACAGTTTGACAAGCCTGGGTATAGGGCGAGACCTCATTGTCTGAAGATCAATGTCAGATTTAATCTCCTCATTTAGGACCATGATGATCCATGAGCTCAAGCTATACAGTTGGATTGTCTCTTCCTCTATCAGACCCAGTAAAAAGGTCCGTGGCCTGCAGATGCATGGCCACAGCTGCCATCTTGCTTTCCTCTGCTGATCCTGTCCTGCTGGCCCAGAGCATTTCTGAGCTTCTCCATTTCATTCTCTCTCTCTCATCCTTTCACTCCCTTTCTCCTCTCTCTCTCCCCTATGTGGTTCTCTATTCCTGCCACATCTTAGACATCCCAAAACCCACAAAGCATGCTGGCAACAGAGTTCTTTATATAGCATGCACATTAAATTGATAACATCTGGTCTGAGGCAAGTGTTAAATTTTAGGTGTTAGCAAGCATGGCTAAATATCGGTTGGAGCAGAGACTAGAGAACATAAGAAAATGCCATACTGGGTCAGACCAAGGGTCCATCAAGCCCAGCATCCTGTTTCCAACAGTGGCCAATCCAGGCCATAAGAACCTGGCAAGTACCCAAAAACCAAGTCTATTCCATGTTACCATTGCTAATGACAGTGGCTATTCTCTAGGTGAACTTAATAGCAGGTAATGGACTTCTCCTCCAAGAACTTATCCAACCCTTTTTTAAACACAGCTATACTAACTGCACTAACCACATCCTCTGGCAACAAATTCCAGAGTTTAATTGTACGTTGAGTAAAAAAGAACTTTCTCCGATTAGTTTTAAATGTGCCCCATGCTAACTTCATGGAGTGCCCCCTAGTCCTTCTACTATCACGCTATTTAATGAGTGTCCGCTAAATCCTAATTTGCAGCAGATATGCCTTCATTTCCCTGTGTGTTGCTGCTAAAATCTTCTGAGACCATTTTAGTGTGCCTGTTAGGGCGTTACTGCACAGCATGCTATTCAGAGTGCATGCTAAAGGGCCTTAGCATGCATAACGCATAGGCTCCAAAATTAATGAATGGATCTCTTGGAGGAATGGTATTATTCAAGGCTGCTTAAGGATGGGAACTGAAAGGACTATAATGGTATCAATGCTAGCAGTATGAGAACTGAAAAAGTTTAACACTTCTACTGAATAAGGCCAGCCCAGTGGCAAGTGCTGTGCACTGCCATGCAGAGAACTTGGGATTGATTACTGAGTCAGTGCTTCCATTTTCTGGGCTGGCTAGGCCTTGAAATGCTGTAGAAGCAGCACTTACGGACCCTGAATGCCGAAGGGAGGGGACCTCTCAGTCATTACACCAATGGCTAGTCTTACAGTGTACATTAGCTGGGTTTTTCAGAAGGAGCTGTGATTTGAGGACACTCTTACTGTGATGCTTAAAATAAGTTGGGAGGACAATAGGGGAGAATCCCTGCCAGATATTTGTGAATGAAAGATCATGGTGCCAAAGCACCATCAAGATTGCTCCAGTTGAGCTACAAGAAGCAGGAGGAAACTAAACAGAAAATAAACCAGCCTTAACCAAAACAGAAAAAAATCAAAATATTTTTACTGAATTACAGGATGTTAAAAACAGCTACAACTTTGATTTTATTGAATTAAAATTTATTTTTATTTTTTTTCACTCTCCTAGATGCTCCTAATTCATCCTCCTTTATTTGGTTTGACCAGGAACTTTATGAAACTGGTTATAATTTGGGGGAATACATGTAAATAACAATATGAGAATACATGTATACACACACACACACACACACATAACCAGCTTAGCAGTAGAGAACATAATAGAATTGTAATAACTAAATACACCTACATTGAAGACTACAAACTTGTGGAACCGAAACCTACAATCAATGTAATCCTTATTTGCAATTTCCCCATTCTCATTCTATAATAACTGTTCGTTTCAAAAAAGGGTTACATGGTCTAGGAAAGAAATGTTGCAAAATTCAACAGTTTTCAAAAACGTATGCACAGGATATACCATTTCCATGCTACAGATTCAGATATATGCCATGGGACATGAGGCAACCTGCTGCAGTCAAATATTTCTGAGTATTTTTTTTTCATTTATATTTTATTAAATTTCCAAATTTTAGACAGCAATATAACTTGTCTCTGAAATAAGGGACATAAGTAACAAAACAAAAATTACAATATCAGAGTCAATAAAGAAAACAAAACAAAGTTACGATAGACCCAGTTACAAGGCAGTAAGGGAGATCCAAGGCACTATTGAGGATATTAAAGACAACGGTAAAAGGCAAAACGGAAGAAAGAAGAAGTCAACAGACTATTTTTCAATAGTACGGTAACATCATCAGTGAGCAGCATCTACAGTTGTGTGAAAGTCCAAAAATACTCTCAACTGTGAGGATTCAAAGAATACATATTTTGCATTATTGAATTTCAGAACACATTTACAGGGATAATGAAATCATCTGAGCCCCTACCTGCCTAGCTTCTTGACTCAAAGCTAAGAAAAGTTTTCTACGTTGTTGAGTAGATCTAGCAATGTCCGGGTACTTTCAAATCTTTTGACCAAAATACAAGAAATCTGTTTCGAAGAAATAAAAATATTTCTGAATATTTGACCATTAATAAGGATCAGCAATTTTTAGAGGTGAATATTAACAATGCTTTCTATGAATGCCTTAACACACAGCAGGAAAAATAAAAATGATTCCTTCAACAAGTTACATTTGACTGCAAAGAGGCAACACATTTCTCAATGACCTTTCCTCTGTACAAGGCACACAATTTTATTTCCTGCATCATTTTTCCAATCTCTCTTCTCACAGTTAAGAAGTTACCTTTGAAAAGTCGTTTGCAAGACTGAGAGAAAAGAAGAAGAAGATGCTCTAATACACTTCAAAGCGTAGTTAATATCAGAGAGGTATGCAGTGGCAGCGGAGTGGCAGGAAGCACCAGGGACGGATTTAGGGTTTTGCTACTTCTTGGCAGTTGGTGCTGCTGCCTCCTTCCCAGCCCAAAGGGTCAGACAACAGGAAGAAGAAGGTCTAAGACAAAGTCTCTGTGGCAGCTCAGGAAGAGATTCTGTGGCAAAAATAAGAACATTCTGAAGCACAGTGGCAGACATTTCCATCTTTTATATTACATTAGGATAATGAACTGTATGATTTCTTTTTATTGGGTAATGAAAAGAGATCCCAAGCGTCAATAGGGAAAGGATAGCGCAAAGATGGGGAGTTTCTAGGGATAAGGGGGAGGAATACTATGGATGGGGAAATAGAGGGGAAAGAGGACTGGGAATGAGGAGGATGGGAAGATTTTAGGAAAGGGGGTACAATCAGGAATCTGGGAAGAGCAGGGAGAGTAAAGGTAGGTCTGGGACTGAGTAAGGGGAGAAGGGAATAGGAGTGGTTGGAGGAGTGGATATCAAGATCTGGGAAGCAGGGAGAGGTAGGAAGGAAGAGAGCAGATCCAAGATAGGGGGTGGTGGGAGGAATCCGAGGTTGAGAGTGGATCTGTATTGCACTGATGGGGGACGGGGTGTGCTCCTCCCAATTACTATTATTTATTTGTTACATTTATAATCCGCAATATCCAACATTGTTGGTCAATATGGCTTACAGTGCAAAACACATACATAAACTTATCATACCACAAACAAGTATTTTAATATTTTACATATTAGACCCCATACGTTTGTTTAAAAAGATCCTTTTTTTAAGTTTTCCTAACAAATTTCAACTCCTCCATTTTCCTCAAATCCTTAGAAATGTTATTACTCATTTTGATCCTACTCCTCTCAAAAGTCCCACCCGATCTAGCAGATACACCCCGCAAGCACCAATCCCTTCTCTCTCACACCCGCAAACACTGCCCTTCTCACATGTTCCCCAGCCGATACTCTCTCCTCACTCCTCCACAATGAACCCTCCTAAACTCTCCAAATTGACCCCCTTCTTGCTCTGTCTGCTCTAGCCTCTCCTCCCCTAATCTCTTACTCCTTGCAGGCTGCCTGGGAGGGGAGGGCTGTTCTGTGCTGAGAGATTCAGCACAGCTGGAAGGCATCAAATCTTCAGCCAGCTTGCTGTCCCCAGATTTTTGCCGCACTTGGCATAGGCCTAGTGATAAATACAGGCCTGGAGAGCAATGGCTGGGCATCGCCTCTTCCCTCTCTGGTTTCATCTCCATGTGGGTCTCTCTACCTCTCAGATGCCTTCTTCTTTGTATTGGTGGCTTGCTTTCCTGCTTAACAATGTAACCCACTGTTACTAAGGAAAATGGCTCAATCCAGCCACCTCTATGTGGGAGCTGCTGATGGTTGGATCTTTTACTTTTTAATGAGCAGGCTCTAAGTTTTGAGGACAGTTTCAAATTCTCTCTGGTTTGAGCTTGCTGCCTGGAGGAGGAGCTAGCAGCATGCAGCCTTAATGGATCCAGCTCCCTGAGGAGCATCAGTGAGCTCCATGGAGGAAAAAGTTCAGAAAAATCTGTATGAATCTCCTTGCTAAGGCTTGAAATGAACCATATGGTTGTGAGTACTGTGGGCTGCGCATCAGTTGGTTGAGTGGATTTTGGGAACTGAGAGCAGAGAGCCTGGGTTTGATGGTTCTAAGCTCTGAAATTAAGTTACTTCCTCTTCATACACTGGCAGTCTGGGATTTGCTAGACTGTAAGAAAAATATCTACCTCTTGCTGGCGAGATACTTTGCGTCATATCTTTTAAATTTTACCTGTACCTTGTCTTATTGATGCTTATAATTTTAAGACGTGTTAAATGTATTTATTGTATTAAGTTGTATGTATTTCATTTTCATTGACCATTTTAAATGCTTTTAATAAGGCATTTTAATCAAATTGTACACCAATGTGATATCTATTGACAAATGTCGGTATAGAAAAAAAAAGCAAATAAATAAATAAATAACTGTGAAGAAAAAGAAGATGGTTGGACTCGAATGGAGTGTGCCGTGTTACTGCAGTGGGAACAGAGAGGCAAAAATCCCGGGGTCTGCTCCCTGAGAGATCCTGCAAACTCTAGGAAAGGTGGGATGCTGCAGATTTCACCAGCATGCCTTCTCTCCTGAGGTCTTCTCTCTCTCTCTCTGCTTTACCCTATCTTCTTGACGGGGCTACTCTTGTATTATTCCTCATTGGCATCTTTTCTTCCTTATGTTCTTTTTCCATATTTTTGTACTATTGATTTAATATTGGAAACCAAGATCCATTGAGCCCAGCATCCTGTCTCTGACAGCGGCCAGTCTAGGTCATAAGTACTCGGCAGAAGCCTAAAAGTAGATCTATTTCTTGTTTATTCCCTGTCTAGTTTACCTGGCTAATAATGTTTTATTGATTTTTCCGCCAGTACCCTGCCCAAACTGCTTTTAAACCGCCATGCTAGCTGCCTTAACCATGTCCTCTAGCAACAGATTCCATAGCTTGACTGTACTGTTTCACTCAAGGCACAATGAAGCTGTGGAACCTGTTACCAGAAAGACATACTCAAGGAATCAAACCCTCTGCATGACCTAGGATGGCACAAGTTTATCAGCATTTTCTAGGTTAACACACAATTTCACACCCTTTCTAGGTTAACACACAATTTCACACAATTTCAGAGGAAAAAAAAATCTCATATGCTACTTCTGATTTAAGATAAGGGCTAGACCAAAAGGAGAAAAAAAAAATCACCCTTTTATTGGAAAACACTTGCAGTGTGATGGCCGACGTGTCAGCAGAAACAAGACCTGGCTACATAGCCACTTCTGGTGACTAGACACTTCTTTCCAATTTATACATTCGTATTTTAAAATGAAGGATTAGTGGCTGTGAATTTAATCTGTATAAACGTCCAGTTCTGTGACACTCAGATTAAAGTGGGGCCATTTCCTGGAAAACAAATAAAGGGAGAATATACAACAGGGAGCAGTCGTGCACGGAAAGAAGAGTAATGTCGGATCATATAACTCACAATCCCCACAGGCAAGTGTATTAGCTTTTTCATTGTAAGTGGTTTATTTTTCATCCAGTATATCACAGTTGCTCAATAATATTCATGCCACATGTTAAGTACTACCTTGCAGGATTTACAAAAAATGATAAACAAGTCTCATCTACAGTATTAAGATATTATACCGAGATACAGGTAAATAATACTGACAGATGGATACAGAATCAGCAAGGAATAAAAACCTACAGCCAAACTATATTTAGAATAACAATATGTCACTCTCACAGTAGCTCTCTCTTTTTAACCTAAGTAAATTTATTTTAGAGTGAGATGCAATTTCCATTTACAGCAAATGTTATTTCACCATAACATGAATATAACATTTAATTCATCTACTTTGCGGACATTGTCTTATAGAAATCAATGATAATATGACCTTGCAAATTGTGGATTTATTTCTACTTGCTGATAGTCAACTTTTTCTTTTGTATTGTTTAGTCACACTGACACTGACCAGCAATATATTCATTACAGATTCGTGCAGTATTCCATGGAAGAGCACTCTATATCGTTTGCCATGCCGAACAACAAATCTTAGAAATAAAGCCATAAGCTAGGATGCCCAACTCCGATCCTCGGGAGCCACAAACAGGCCAGGTTTTTCAGGATATCTACCATGAATATGCATGAGGTTTATTTGCATACAAGGGAGGCAGTACATGCAAATCCATCGCATGCATATTCATTGTGGCTATCCTGAAAACCTGGCCTCTCTGTGGCTCTCGAGGACTGGAGATGGCCACCCCTGCCATAAGCTGTAGTCCACAAAGGTTGGTTTGCTACTCACGATATGGATCATGAGTGGGAGCAACAGAATTTGTTTCTATCATTGGGATTTTCTGCTTTTATTAAAGAAGTTAAAATGCTTCTAATTTGAAATAAATTTAGAACATTTGCCTATAGTTTTACTTTTTTTTTTTTTAACTCTCCTTCCTAATCCCCAGTCATCATCCCCAGCTAGTGCAGGATCCCTTGTCCTCCAAGATCAAATGCTGTTGCCAGTCTTGCAGTAGCAGCTGCCTTTCCTCCCACCCAGGGTTCAGGTGCTTCACCTCTGCAAAGTGACTTTCACCCACTAGCCAGGACACATAAGCAATGCCCAGAGCTAGGGCCCGAGCAATGACCATATTCTTTGGAATGGATAGGAGCTCTTTTTTATTTTCAGAAATAATGGATGAAAAAATAATTGTTTTATTTTTAGAGATAATCACCTCCAATCCCTGGCATTTGTAAACTGGTCTGGACTTCAGAATCTCTGTAATGACTATTCAATATGGGGCGGATTTTAAAACCCCTGCGCGCGTAAATCTGGCAGGATTTATGCGTGCAGGGCCCTCCCGTGCCGGTGCGCCTATTTTGCATAGGCCGCCGGCGCGCGCAGAGCCCTGGGACTCGCGTAAGTCCCAGGGATTTCGAAAAGGGGCATGTCGGGGGCGCGTCTAGAATGACTCGCCCCCGACATGCCGCGGCGTTTGGGGGGCGGGCCCGGGGGGCGTGGCACCGGCCCGGGGGTGTGGTCAAGGCCTCCGGACCAGCCCCCGGCTCGGATGATGGTGCGCCAGCAGTCCGCTGGCGCGCGTTGATTTACGTCTGCTTTGGGCAGGCGTAAATCACGAAATAAAGGTAGGGGGAGTTTAGATAGGGCCGGGGGGGGGGGGGGTGGGTTAGGGAGGGGAAGGGGAGGGCAGGCGAAAAGAAAGTTCCCTCCGAGGCCGCTCCGATTTCGGAGCGGCCTCGGAGGGAACGGAGGCAGGCTGCGCGGCTCGGCACGCATAGGCTGCCCAAAATCGGCAGCCTTGCGTGCGCCGATCCTGGATTTTATAGGATACGTGTGGCTACACGCATATCTTATAAAATCCAGCGTACTTTTGTTGGCGCCTGGTGCGCCAACAAAAGTACGTGATCGCGTATGTTTTAAAGATCTACCTCTATAGATATGCATACATGAAAAAGATGCCAGTGAAATTTCTCCTGAATCACCCTTCTGGACTCATGCATGTAATATAATTGTAAAACAAGGTTTTATTTCCAAAATAATTGCTGGTAAGATGAACTCTCCCACTCTCCCTCCCCCAGGAAAGTGTGCAGATTCTTAAATGCTCGTCCCATGTCCAGTCAGCAGGCAGCCATCCAGCGCAAAAGCCCAAGCCTATTCTATTCATTGGTAGGTTGCATTTTCATATTTATAACTTTCAGAAAATGTATCTCCTGCAGCAGATGTTAAACATCTAAAACCAGACTCGATGAAGAATATCATCTTACAGTAACAATTTTAGCTCCAAAAGCAGCGAAAGAGGATCTTAGGGCATTGGTCTGCTGCAATAACGGGGACCCACCAGCACGCTGAACAGAGGTTTAGTGATTTCCCTCTCTGTCTCGCACTCTCTCCCACCACAATGTAAATTAAGGAGCTTTCAAAGGCTCATATTCACCATGTGGTGCTTTATAATAGCAGCAAGTGGTTAACCGAGCTAGGGTGGGATCTCGTGCTGCCAGGCTCTGTGAAACTGAAAAAGCCACCGAGAGAAACCCACCCGGGCTCAGTAAAGGAGAGCAGAGTGGGAGGGGGGGACTGAGCATCATCCACAGGTTCTCCGAGCTGTGGTCGATCACAACAGGGCTTACTTGTGAATTCTTCATGCAACAAGGGGCTCCAAGGTCGGGCCAATTAGTGCCCTGTCCTGTGGCACGAGAGGCCAACACTGGCCAAAGGACGGGAGCTTCATTTCATTGTCAGCCAAGTAAAACTTTACTCTCAAAATGCTGTAAATCCTTATTCAGTCCTGGTCTTGAGAATTAGAAACATTTCTGGTATAGTAACACATGCAGCGCTTACCCTCTCAAGACTGGAAATCTGTACTCCCTGGAGTGCATCACGTTTTAAGAGGCGTGTGTTTGTGGCATGTCCACCCTGTCTTTTCTTTCCTGCCATCTCTCCTCTCACCTGCTTGATCCACCATTCCTCAGTCATCCCTCCCTCAACGCTCCCTTCAACCTTAGTCATTCCCCCAGCCTCAATAACCCCCCCCCCCCCTCATTCTGCTATGAGTGTGCTGCAGAGGAGGAGTGGGGTATCGAGGCTGGGGATATTAAGTATAGAAGGGATGGCAACTCATTCTGCTGAACTGACCTCCTCTCTATCTCAGTTCCCTCTCTCAACCTCAGCTTTAATCTCCCCTTCAGTCCCCTCACACTCAGTCCTCCTGTCTGTGTGTGTGTGTGTGTGTGTGTGTGTGTGTGTGTGTGGAAGGGGGAAGAAAGGAGACGAGTGGCTTCTTGAAGCAACCCAAAGAGACACAAACTGGAGCTTTGCGTCACTGGTTGGCAGTGCAGTTCCTTGGTGGCTCAGCAACTGGCTCAAAAGCTGTTTGGACATGGCACCGCTGTACTCACCCCAACGCCACCGAGAGCGGCTCAGGATGCCATCAACATCATCTTGTGGCTGAGATGCCGCTGTCTCCTGAATACTGCCGAGCGTGGCCGCACACACCACAATGTCACTCCTGTCCCGAGATTTCCTTAGGTTCACATTATGGGGTAGATTTTCAAAGGATTTACGCGCATAGGGGGGGTTATGCGCATCGGGCCTATTTTCAAAAGGCCCGGCGGCGTGCGTTAAGCCCCGGGTTGCGTGTAAGTCCCAGGGCTTGAAAAAATGGGTGGCCCGGGGGCGTGGCCAGAGGCCTCTGCAAGGCTGCTGGGCCGGGGGATTGCTCGCCGGCAGTCGGCCGGTGCACACAAGTTACACCTGCCTCTGGCAGGCATTACTTGTGAGATAAAGGTACGGGGGGGGGTGGGGGGGGGTTTCGGGCTGGGGGCGGGGCAGGTAGGGGAAGGGAGGGGAAGGTGGGGGGGGGGGAAGGAAAGTTTCGGAGATTTCGGTGTGGCCTTGGAGGGAACGGGGAAAGCCAGCTGATCTTCCTGAGGGCTCGGTGCGCACAAAGTGCACTAGAGTATGTCTTGGGGAACACAGGACATCAATTTATGATTGACGCAAATGACCAATAAGAGTGCGGGTAATACGAAAAGGGCAAGTGTCAGATTCCCCGGGCCCACCGAGTCAGGGGGTAGGGGAAGTGGTGGCAGCTCCTTTCGAGAGTCAGGGAGTGGAGTTAATGCGGGGACGGGGGGCAAAGGATCTTCCGGGGTCAAGATATGTGTTGGAGATTCAATAAAGCGACATGTTTGTTCCCAGATTGTAAGTTTAGGCATGCCTGCGCCACGTGCAACGGCGCTCACCTTGCCTCCAAGTGTGGGCAACCCCAGAGTAATGCCCTCACAAAAGTGGACAAGCCATGAGTTCTGGTTAGGGAAAGCGGATTCGCCGATAGTGTTCCAGGAGATCACAGGATGGCTGGAGCATTATCCAGATCGTAAGGAGGCACATTTCCTTTTGTTTGGTTTTCAAGAGGGTTTTAGAATACCGTATATGGGGCCTGGGTTTGGAGGGCGGGTGAAGAACGCAAGATCAGTAGTGCAGTTAGCCCACATAGCGGAGGCGAAACTTGCAGGGGAATTCAGGATGGGGAGAATTGCAGGGCCGTTCGTAGACCCCCCTTTTCCTTGAAGCACCTTTCGCCGAAAAAAGAGCCGGGTAAATTCTGGGGGAGTCCGTGAATGACTTTATCCCTAGAAGTAAATGTACGGTTCGATACACATCTTTTGATGAGGTGTTAGCATTAGTGAGGAAGGAGGGCCAGGGAGCTTTGATGGCGAAAGCAGACATTGAGTCATCCTTCAGGTTGTTACCAATACATCCTATGTGTGTGCCATCATTGGGGTTTTCATTTCAAGGTAAGTATTTCCTTGATCGTTGTTTGCTGATGGGTTGCACAGTTTCCTGTGCTTTCTTTGAGGCTTTCAGCCTGTTCTTGCACTGGGTGACTGAGCAGTACACGGGTTGCAGTCAGTTACTGCATTATTTGGATGATTTTTTATTTGTCGGGGCGGGTGACTCTAATGGGTGGGTTTTTGGAGGTTGCCCAACGGTTGGGTGTTCCTATTGCGGTGGGTAAGCCGGAAGGTCCTTCCACCCGGCTAACATTTCTAGGTATAGAACTGGACTCGGTGGCCATGGTGTCGTGGTTGCCAATGGATAAAGTTTGCAAATTGCGGGCGTTAGTGCAGGAAGTGGAAGGGGCATGCAAAGTAACCCTGCGTAAGATGCAGTCGCTTATTGGATCCCTCAATTTTGCTTGTAGGCTGATTCCGATGGGGAGGGCATTCATACGGCTTTTCTCATCAGCCACTGTGGGTGTTTGGGCAGGCCATCATCACATTCGAGTGACGCGGAGGATTAAGGAGGAATTAAGGGTTTGGAAGATATTCCTGGATTCTTTCAATGGGGTACTCATGATTCTGGAAGCCGAGACTTCGAACCAAGATCTGGAGTTATTTTCGGATGTGGCGGAATCCTTCGGTTTCGGTGTTTATTTCCATGGTCAATGGTGCGCAAGGCTGTAGCTGGAGGACTGGGTAGAGACCAGTTTGATCAGAAACATTACTTTTTGGAGTTATTCCCCATGGTAGTGGCCCTTTCAATTTGGGGGAAACAGCTGTGAAATAAAAGAGTAGTTTTCTGGTGTGATAATTTGGGCGTAGTGCAGGTCATTAACCAATTGCCGACTCACTGTCCGAAGGTTTTGGCCTTGTTACGGGGATTGGTAGTTCTATGCTTAGGGGGGAATGTGAATATACGGGCAAGCCATGTACCAGGTGTACAAAATGTAATAGCTGATGCTCTCTCTCGTTTTCAATGGAAAGTCTTCCGCGAGGTGGCAGCCCATGTGAAGGCTGCACCCGAAGTTTTTCCAGAGCACTTATGGAACCAAGGGAGAAGGAAGAATGGTGATTGATCCGGCAGTCAGTGGCGCCGGCCACGTGGGTGGCTTATACTACGGGACATAAAGCTGTAGTCAGGTTCCTGTATGGGGCAGGATGGATGGGAAGGCCCGTGACAGATGGGCTGGTAGTTCAATTTATTTTATGGGCAAAATGTCAGGGTTATTCAGTAACGGTGGTTAGGGCGCAAGTGGTAGGGTTTTCCTTTTTCCAGAAGTTGAGGGGTTGGGGGAATCCGTTAATCAGCTTTATTGTGAAGCGGGTGCTGGGAGGGTGACAGCGGGGTATGAGGAATGCGGGTGACAGGTGGAAGCTGATCCATTATGTAGATTTATTTGCCTTGACCGCTCAGTTAGAGACAGTATGTTGGTCCAGTTATGAGGTATTGTTATTTAGGGCGGCTTTCTCGCTTGCCTTTTTCGGGGCTATGCGGATTAGTGAGTTAGTGGCCAAGTCTCTGACAACGGTTGGTGATGGGGGGTTGCGGGTGGAGCAGCTTCAAGTGGGTATGGGAAAGGTTACTTTGCTTTTGCATAAGTCTAAGACGGATCAGAAAGGGAGGGGTCAGTTCATTACACTTCTCCCGGCTGCGAGTCCTTGGGTATGCCTGGTGAGGACATTGCAGGAGTATGGGTTCTGGAGACCAGATGCTCCCGGATCCTTCCTAGTGCATGAGAATGATACCCTGTTAACCAGATTCCAATTTAGTCGGGTTTTGCGTCTGGTGGTCCTGAGGATGGGTGGGAAGCAAAAGACTATAGTTTGCATTCCTTTCGGATAGGGGCGGCCACTTCTGCGGCGGAATGCGGTATATCTGCGGAGGGGATCCGAGGGATTGGGAGATGGAAGTCACAGGTGTTCTGGTCTTATGTGCGCTCGTAAGTGTGGCTAAGAACATGCATGAAGGGGTGGCAGTGTGTGTGGGGGGGTACAGCCGATGGGCATTAATTGAAGTTTCTTATTTTACAGAGAAAAGGGGGGTCTTTCCTGTTGCGGGGTGTGCCTGGATCGTGGGCCACTCGTTTATTCATCGAGCACAAAGAAAGGCGATGCCGGAGGCCATACAGGGAACAGCTGGACTTGGAGAAATGGAATTGGTTGCTCGCCTGGTTCAGCAGAAGGGGCATGGGGTGGGATGAATTGTTATCCTTCCTGCAGGAGCGGATAGCTTTGTGGGGGGTGCCAAAAGTTTGTTAATTCACTTAGGGGGTAACGATACTGGGACAAAGGCATGTAGGGATCTGGTGGCCTGCATGAAAAAGAACTTGGCACAAATAATGATCAGATGGCCGAGTATCCGGTTAGGCAGGTCTGATATTATAGTGCGGTTATAAAGATGAACAAGCAGATGGGGACTTGGATGTCTTGGGAAGGGGGGTTTAGTGTGAAGCATCATTGGTCTCGGGGGGTGGACGCGGGGTTGTTCAGTGGGGATGGGGTCGGTATGGCCCTTTTCAATAATGCACTGCAGGAAGGCCTTGAGCAGGAAGTTGTAAGATTGTAAATGACCGCAGTGGGGGAACAAGGATGATAAAAAAAAACAAACGTCCTTTTTGGTTGCAGAAACCCGAGCCCATGCTGTGATGGGAGAAGATGTAAAGTTAATTTGGAGTGGGGGGGGGGGGTGTCTCGGGCAGTTGGTGGGCTGCTGCTCGAGAGGGCCAGAGAGTTTGGGGGGCTTATGCTCAAGGCCAAAGCTTGCCCTCGCTGGGAGGAGGCAGGGTGAGTAAAGAAGGGGGGGTGGGGAAATGATAGCTTTACCACTGGATCGAGGTGGTAGAGGTACAGGGTGGGGGTTGAAGGGGGTGAATAAAGGGAGGGTGGGGCTTGTTTGAATTGTTAAAGTTAACAGTTGTTATATGTTGTTGGGCTTGGGTTAATTCAATAAACTGCGGCCTGTTTATAATGCCAATAATGTGTGTATTCGTATTATTGGAGGGGGGGTGAGGGCTTGGAGCCAAGCGCAGGTCTCGTCTCCCCTGTGTTATGATTTTAATTTAAGAATTGCTTTGGAATGCAAGACGGGCATTCCGTTTGATCCAGAGTTCCACAACCTTGAGTAGGTCACCCAACCTTCCTGCGCTGAAACTTTGATGGGGGTGGTATCGAATTCCCCGGGCAGGTGGTCACTTTGTATCCAACGAGCCTTTGTGCAGAATTCCTCTTTGAAAATCCGACCAGCAAGGTGTACAGGTCTGGTCTGCCAGGAAAACACGCATGGAGAATAGAAAATCTCATCTCCCTACGTACGTTCAACTCTCCCAAAGAAACCCCTTTGCAGAACAGCATGTGGTCTTTTACCTGCGCAGAAGTGCTAGGCAATTTACAAATGTAAAACAGTTTGAAAATTACCCTTAGAATGTAATTATCTGGGGCAAAGACTCCGTAGCCATGATACGTATGTAGAAATGTCATTAAGTGCTAGCCTTTAGGCACTCCGGACATGGTGGAAAGTTACGATCTAGTGCCATACCAATAGTACTTTGTAAAGCGCACTTCAAGAATAATAACATAATATCCTGCCGAGTCCAGGGACATAAACCCTTGAATGTACATGTAGGCACAAAACCATAAAATAGCAATCCAAAAAAAAAAAAATCCCCTTCCAACATTATTTAAAATGTTAGAAATTTCAAACTTAAACTTAATTTTCATGATATTGTTTGTCTCCTGAGAGTGAACAGGAGACAACAAAGAGGAAAAAAAAAAATCCCTTTTAAATCTCCAATCCAAACAATGCGCAGCCAGAAGAAATCTCAGGAGATCTGGTGCTCACTAGCTATAAATGTACAGCTGTTTAATTTTCTAGTTGCAAGGCTGTATCCATGCTCACCACATAAAATAAACAATTATAAGTACTTAAAATACAATTATTGCTCCTTTTGCAATGTGGTGCTTTTTTTTTTTGTGATAACGTTGAAAACTGCAGATACATAGTGTAAATGAAATTTTTATAGTGAATTTGTGGCCCTGCCTGATCATGTAACATGCTGTACGATTTGTACAACTACACACAAGTAAACTGTTTTATTTTCTTAGACTTCACTATCTCTCCTCTCTTATCTCTCTCTACACCCCTCCTGTGCACTCCCGGTTGTCGGATAAGTCACTCCTATCTGTGCCCTTCTCCTCTATCACCACTTCCCGACTCTATGCTTTCCACCTGGCTGCACAATGTGCTTGGAATAGCCTCTAACGTTTTTTGAGACTGCTCTTAAATCGTAGGCCTGATTGTCTAATTTTAGCCTCATTAAATAAACTTTCTTTTGTTCTTTACTTTTCTAATCTTATGAAATACCCCAAGTCCCTTGTCCTGTGTGTTTGACCTATTAGATTGTAAGCTCTATAGAGAGAGACTGTCTTTTTTGTTTGTTCATACAGCGCTGTGTACATCATGTAGCCCCCTATAGAAATGTTATGAAGTAATAGTAGTAAGATGAAAGCGACAGAGAAAAGAAAGCTTGCTTTGCAAAGTTCTAGATCTGAAAATCTGGTTTGTTTGTTTTTTTTAAATGCATTACTCAATAGTTAATCCAACAGCGGACTAAAAATTCATGCTTTCTAATTACTTAAAAAATATGGGTTTTCATCTGAATTTCTATTACGAAAACAACATACAACATCTTTCCTGGTTAAAACTGCACCTAGTGTGTCATAAAAAGCAGCTAATAATTTCTCTAGCAGGAAATGAATGTGTATTATTAGTATTGTCTGTCAAGTAAATTTAGCTATAAACCGTTGTAACTCTGAAACATCCTTATGCACATTCTATAGGCCTATTTTGCAATTATTTTTTAAATCAATTTTATATGGTTGCTCTTCAAGTTACTATTAATATATTTATGCAGAATCTATTATCTATGAATTACAAGGCTAAGGAAGAAAGAGATTTCAGAACAGTTCCAAGAAAGGTGCGACAGAGAGAGAATAAGTCATTTACTCAATTCTGTCTGCTACTTAATATTTTTGCAGGTATTCATTCTGCACATTGATTCCTATATATTTAGTTTTATTTAGCTGGAAATATCCTCCTGTTTTGGCAATGGTTGCAACTAATTCAACTCCACAAAGGGGTCAGGTGAAAAGGCATTAAACCCTCTTATTGTACAGGCTCTAATCTCAGCCAGAAGGCAGTCATCACTCATGGCTCCGATCCTACATTGAGTTGGGGTGGTGCGGGGCTTCTGAAGACATGCAACTGAGGCAGTTTGGTGACTGAAGTGCGGGCAAGGCCTTTGGCCTCTTGTCCCTAGTCTCAGCTGCCATTAGTCAAAGCATGCTCATTTCACTTTCTCTGCCTAGTCCTATTGATTCTGCACTCAGGGAAAGGGATTAAGGAAGTTTATGCCTCTCACAGTGAAGCTGACCACAAATTAGGCAATTCCAAGTGTTGACCAGAATAAAAAAAACCAACCCAAGTTCAACGTATTTATCTGCTTTTCTGCAGACATGAAAGCCCTCCAAGATTATTTTTATTCACCAAAACCTACAAATAACCTTCTGAAGAATATTTTTCTAAGTTCTGAAGTTATGCAATCTATTCATTACTTAAAACTTGTTTATTTAAAATATTTCCAATACGCTGATCCACCATTCTCAGCGGATTACAATGGAGCCTGCAAAAAATCATGCAAAAAATTACAATGAAAAATATAACAATGGCATCAAGGGATGACAAGGGACGTAGACAAATCAAAATAATTGTAGCTATGTGGAGAAAAGCAGGTACAGCTTCAAATGTTCATCTTCACCAAGCCAAGAAAAGATTATTTCTCATTTGTTCAATTCAGTTTGTGAAATGGTAAAATCTTTCAGGTTCTCCTCCTCACTTTGATATAATTAGGAGACAGGAAAGTTATTCTGTCTTTTGAACACATTTCTTTCATTATACACACTGTGGACCTCTTCATTAAAGGTTAGCATGCATGCCACGGTCATTAATGCTCACCCTGATCAGCAGACTGTGCACTTAGAGGTGAATTTTAAAAGCCCAGCGCACACATTAATTAGGGGATGCGTAAGTAAGTCAGGCTTGCGTCTGCCGAGCGGATTTTAAAAGCCGCCAATAGGCGCCTGTCTCCTGCAGCGTGCACATCTCAAGAGTTCTCAAAAGGGGACGGGGTGGGCGGGGCCATGGGCTTTTGGGAGTGTGAACTTGAGGTGTGCGTGTAAATACTGACGCAACCCGGCGCACACCAAGGCCCCATGCTGTGGAACTTTACTTCTGCTACGGATGACATGCAAGTTAAAAATTAAAGAAAAACAGGAAGATCTGCAGGGTTGGGCTAACTGGGGGGAGTGAAAGCTATTAAACTAGGGGGGTTTGGAGAACTGGGGATAAACCGGTAAAACAGGGAATGGTGTCAGCGCCCATTCCATTTAAACTCCCCCGATTTTCACGGTAGAAGCAGGATTTGCATGCATGTGCACGCGCCCACATGGGCTGACACATGTGCACCGATGCGCGCCAGCTTGAAAGTCACCATCCCTGGTGCTAGCATGCATTCCAAGCCAAGGTCACAAGATATTAGCGAGTGCGTGCTGTAAGTAGCGTCTATCTGCATGTAAAGGAGGGAAATTCATCTGCAGATGAGGCTTTAGCAGGCCCCAGCTCCAAAAACATCCCTCCCAGATTGCTTCCTTACCACTTTAGAGGACCTGATTTGCACTGAAAGGATGGACTTGAGGGCCTTCCTGCTGGCAATGCTGCTTAATGGATCCTCCATCACTCTCACCATTAATGGCAAAGTGCTGCTAAATTGCATCATTTGGCGGATTGCAGCGGTGCCGATAGGAGAGCTCTCATAGTTCTTCCTCTGGTGAACTCTGGAGCCATCTGAAATGGGAATCAAAAAAGGGGTGGGAGTTTGGCCTAATCTTGAATGGAGAAGGGGTGTTTAGGCCTTAGATGGGGTTTGCTTTTGATAGGAGATCCAACCCTGATAGGGAGTTTAGTTAGATGGGGAGGATGGCTGTATACAGTACATAGGGGCCCATGCACTAAAGCTCATAGTAAAAATACTGGGCGTAATTTTCTAAAGGTTTCCGTGCATAAAACTGGAAGTTACGTGCATAAGTAGTATCTACATGTATGCTAGCAGTATTGTGCATAAATATGAAAGGAAAAAAGTGGGTGGTTTAGGCACATTCCAGGACAGGTGTTGGAAGTTCGCACACTAGATAGTATTTTGGAAGCGGTATACCTGCATTCATTACCAAACTTATCCATATACTTTTTCACCTGAAAATTAAGTTGCAGAGGTGAAACGGCACTTATACTGCATATCTGGGCTATTTGTTTTGGCATGATATTAACCAACAGACCAGACCAACAGAGGTAAGAGTGAACCTTATAAATTTGATGTATAGAAACCTCAGGAAGGATGATATTGTATTTAAGTATTCTTTGAAATTGAAATAATGCTCATTAAACCTGGGTTAATTTAACATATTTCGTTACAGGATAACTGATGTATTTTGTAGACAAGATAAGGAAATAAACGTGCAGCATATTGATACATTTATAGCTTAAATACACTCAGGCCCATAAGTTAAGAATTGCACTATATGTAAGCATATATACTTCCGTGTAAGTATTACTTGGTCCTCCTATACTTAGACAAATAATGCACTTTCTAGTTGCATTACCTTACTATATGCATTTGCTGTGTTTGTTAATCTTAGTAAGTATTTCTTCACAAGTTTTTGTAGGTGAAATAACTTTATACAATGGTAAGCAAAGCAGCTAAGAATGAAATTTTCACAAAGATGCTTACTTAAATGTAGTTTTTTTTCCCCTCAACCCTAGCTTAATAGTAAGATGCAGCAAACAACCAAAGTTGCTCAAACTTGTGTAAATCCGAACATGAATAGGCAAATATAGCAGAGCACAAATGTTTTGAAAGCTGAGTTTTAAAACAACAGCCTTGTCTGTCAATGAAAGTGAGTGGTTTTGAATGTGTTCCCAGTCACTTGGCTGTCTGACGGAAGCCAGAGTTTGCTGCTCCGACCACCTCTTGGTAATTGATTAATGTGAAGCCTACACAGTCTGCAACAAGTGTGTAAAAGCGCTGGTGACTCCAAATCATATCAGTGACACCTTGCAATTGAACAGTTCGATATGCTGAGCTTTTGTTTACTTCTATTCCCTCTCGAAATTTAACAGCTGCCGACAGATTTTGTTTAACTTTATCTCCTCTGTCAACACGGTACCTATAAGGCCTAATGCAGGAAGGCTTCATGCTAAAGAGCTTGCTTCTTTGCTAATAATGGTTTGGCTCATTGCTCTCTTCTTGGATAAAGTGACATTACTATGAATGTTTGCCTTATTCCTTGGTGCTAAGGCAAAACAGACTTGCTCAAATGACAAAATGATGCCGTGTGATGGCCATGGAAAGAGCATCCATGCCTAGTAGGGTAGCTATTGTCTCATATTATTTTTCTCACCGCATTATACCATTGTATAAATGTGCAGTTCTATGTTTTCATGATGTGAATTATGCCATTATATTCCCCAAATACTTAGCATCATCTTAAAAAAAAATGCTGTTTATATTCTTGATTACAGAACATGATGTGATCCTCCTTCTCAATGTCAGAGGATTTTTATGGGAAAAAAAAAAGGATAGTTCAGCCCAAATCTGAGTAAGAAATCTGCACTGTGCTGGAGGACCTTGTATCTAAAACAAGTCACGTTACAGATTCCTCAAGATGCTTGATCATCTGATTTCAAAAGATGGAAGTCTAGCCTGAAAGCAAACTATGCATCTTTTCTTGAAAGACACTTTTTTAAATCAAATTAGTTCTTCATGTAATTGAACACATTATATTTTGCTGCTTGGTAGCCTCTATATTTCTTTCCCATCATTATATTTATTTTAAAGCAGAGTTGCTTACCTGTAACAGGTGTTCTCCAAGGATAGCAGAATGTTAGTCCTCACACATGGGTGACATCATTGGATGGAACCCACCCTGCAACTTGATTCCAGAGCTTTCAAACATGCCCTATGAAACATGTGCTATAGTTATCACCATGTCCCCTAGGCAGAGTCCCTCAGTTCACAGTAGAGCTAATACATGGAGATGTCCTCTCCACCACCCAGGGGAGGTAGTGGGAGGACATCCTGCTGTCCTCAGAGAACACATGTTACAGGTAAGCAACTTTTGTTTTCTCCAAGGACATGCAGGATGGCAGACCTCACACATGGATGATTCCCAAGCTATAGACTGCAGGACAAAGCAGGGAAACCCCACAGTGCTTAAAACATTACCTTTCTCGCATTTGCCTGTGAGGCAGCTGACCCAAAACTGGGTCCAGGTGGGAAAATACTTGATTTCTACAAATGAAAACCATAGAACAGACTGAAACACAAATAGTCCAATTCGTAACAGAGGCAACTAAGGCAGGGGTGTGATGTGAAGTCCAGCGAGAAGCATACTTTGCCTCACAGGACTATTACAGTCAGTGTTTTGGATCAGTGAACCCTGACAAAGTAGATCTAGATCCTCTTGAATACAGGAAAAAGCCTAGAGAATCAACCGAGAAGAACTCTTGGACAAAAAATGCGCAGTTTCCTTCAGTGTTACAAGACAACAAAAAAACCAACCAGGGCCAGAAAACCCTCCAGAAAGAAACTGTGGGCCATTAGCATCTGAAGGACAGAATGTATGTGCAGAGGTGCGCCCAATGATTAGCTGATAGGCACAATGGGCAGAAAAATCCAAGCAACACTTAGAAAAAGAAACGGCAACAGCAGCCGGGTCTGTGGCAGATCTTACTTGTCAAAGTACCAGAAAGATCTGACCACCCAGGACAGACGTCAAGAATGTCAGGGTATGAAAGGCAATCCTTGAAACAGGATTGCTAGCTCAAGAAACCCCAAGTAGGGAGTTAAGCTAGGCCTGAAGCTCACCCATGCTCCACCCTGTCAAGGGTAACCCTAGTCAACCTGTCCATAGGGTAGCTCAGGTGAGCAGGGAGGCCCTTTGTCAACCCAGTGCAGTATGAAAAGCTAAAGGCAGTATTGGCCAGAACTTGGCAAAAAGACAGGGAAAAAGTGAAATACTGATCCCTGAAAGTATATACTAAAATATACCACGAATGCCCTAGCTTTTCTCCCCTCTCCACCACAACATTCCGACCTTAAGTCGGAAGGAGCTAAGAACACAAGGAGGCAGACTTCTGGACTGCAGGGGTAAGAAAAAAAAACGCTAGGCTGTATTTATCAACCTCAACCAAACAACTCATTGTGGATTCCAATAGGGAGTTATCCCCCATGATAGGAACAGCCAAAACAGAGCGAACCTCCTGCGAAGAAATCCAAAAACTCTCCACCACGAGACAGAAAGAGGGATGCTGCAAGTGCAAACCCCTGTAGAAACAGGATTTCTTTACCAACCTGGCAACCCGATTATACAGGGCAGGTGCAGTCTGAGCTTGGAACAGAGTGCCCAACAATCTGGCCTAGGTATCACTACCCAACATTATGATTACATATACTTTCCCCAAGGAATCATGCGGTCGAACTATAGAGGCTACCAAGCAGCAAAATATAATGTGTTCAATTACATGAAGAACTAATTTGATTTTAAAATGTGTTTTTCAAGAAAAGTGGAACAATGATTGCATGAACCAGGAGCTCCCTACCTGCAGATAGGGTTATTTTTAAAAGGGGGACGTATAGCTCGTAAGCCACTACCACAAAAATATAGCACCCCTAGTGCAGAGTCCCTCACCCTCTAAGTCACGCAGCCATGGATATGGCGAGAGGTTGAAAGACAATACTTGCCAAGTGGGATGCAAACAGATCAGAACCCTCCTCACTGAGGTAGGTTCCCGCTTGTGAGAATGACTGGCAAGAGTGGTCATATGCGAAAAACTGCACATTGTGTTCGGCAGGTATCAAAAAGGTGATTCCCGCATGGGAGAAACCCCTAATCTTTGCCAGCCCAGAAGGGGAGAACCCCAGGTATGACAGAAAGACCAAATCTGGAATAATTCTCTCCTGAAAAAAAACAAACTGCTGTGACTTAGGATGACCTAGGAAAGAGTGATAATGCCTGATTTGCTCTCGGATCCCAAGGGAATCAGAAACCCGGTTTTCTGGAAATGGAGGAGGAGCCACACCTTGTAGGGGTGGACACTCTGGCATCCAAAGGGGACTCTCTAAGGGTTGCCTTTGGAAACCCAGTCATATCTCCTCTTTCCGAAAGGACAGGGAAGCAAGGGGAATTGGGGCCTTCTGATCCCGAGAAACCTTCCTACTCTCCAGGGGAGAGTGGGTTACCATCACTGAGCTTCATAAACAACCAAATTGGCTGCAGGTGGACTCCTAGTCAAATGTGGTAGTCCACAAAGTAATCCATGGGCCAACAAGAATTGTCCAATGACAGCTGCTGCTGTTTCAATGCCCGCAGGTCCAGGCTCCAATTTGGTGATGTACCTGCACAGGAAGGAGCCCCCAGAGGCTTCCCCGCTAAGGGTATTCAATTTAAGCTAACATGGGAGGGATCAAAAGACATACCCCTCTACTGCTGGAGGGAAGGACTCCCAACACTACCCTCCTGGTATCCATGCCTCTAGTGGCTCAACTAGGAATGCAGTCTTAGGTCAGTCTTGTGGCAGCAGCCAAAACCCTGTAATGCTCGCCACGAAGGAAACATACACATACCTATGCTAGAGGGCAAATGGACGAATAGTACCCTCTGCTTTTATAAGCGTGATGAAGAATTCATATAGACGTATCCCGTCTTACAGATGGTGGTGCACATACACACCCTGATGCCGTGCTTGTGGGTAGAATCCCATGACAAAGCAAGGACCAAGTACCACCTTTTAGAGTCAGCGCCTGCGCATTGCCCAAAAGCAATCCAAGAGTGTGTGATGGCGCCCTCCTCACTAGTTCCCCACTGCACCCTAAAGTGTGAAGTAGACGAGGAACCTGATACCGTGATATGACAATGGTGGTCCTGCTATTTCTGGCATGGCTACGCATGGCACCAACATAGAGAATGCTGCCCATAGCACCTGAGGCACTTAGAGGAGTAGACAACCCCCAGTGTACCTGACCTCACCTGATGCGCTCCACTGTTGCACTAACTTTTGATGGAGTCAACATGTTAAGTGTTATGACAGCATCCCCAGTGTCACTAGGGTTCTGAGTATGGCCCTCCTTGGTGGTGGGCAGAATTACCCCATGGTACCAACCATATCCGACAACACTCAAAGAAGCTGGTTATAGCCCTTGAATTGGGGCTGTGAATGGCTCACCACCCTTTCCATTGCATAACAGTAGAAAGACAGTCCATGGTAACAGAAGCTGCCCATTGTGCTCTGCAGTGGAACCAGACCGTGTCCACCAATACCCACAGTGGCAACAGCGCCCCCAGTGCCAATAGAGTGCTCGGTGCTCACAAGCGATGGATTGCATCTATGGTACCGACGATGTGCCCAGTGCTACGAGGTTGCTTGACCATGCCACAGGCACTCGGCATGCTTGACAGCATGCAGCACCAATGATGGCACCCCAGGAACCTGCAGACTACAACAGCTGGATGGCACCCATGGTGTATATGGCGCCTGAAGTGACGATGAGTCACAAATACCACAGGCTGAAAATATCTGAGGGTCGGCAGCTCCAATGGAGACCAGTGCCCGAAGGCCTCAATGGTCCAGCGGGTCCGGTAATGCCCATGGTGCCCAAAGGCAGAGGCCCAGCATCACCAATGCACTACCGGGTGCCCTGCGACACTGACATGGTGCATCGGTGCCCAAAGAAACTGATGACGGTCAACAAACTCGACTGGTTCCCTTCGGCTCAGCCATGCATCCAAGGGTGCCCATGTTGCAGGCTCAACAGTGTCCATGGCTAATGCTAGCCTTGACAGCAACTCCGTTGCTCAGCAGCCCCGATTGTGCTTAAAACCCCACTGGGCATCTGATGCCCCACAACCCCAGCGCCTTTGGTGCTGTACAGCGACTCCAGGCACCCAAAAATGTCAGCGCATGTGGCACATGACAGCCTTACACCATCGATGCTCCTTGGTGCAAAGGGGACTCATCAGCATCCCGAACCATTGATAGCTTCCAGGGCACCAGGCCAGAGTGCACCCTGTATGCATCGGTACTCCAGGGTGCCTTGGGTTGATGATGACCTTAGTGCTCAATGGCGCTGCGGCTGCCTCAAGCCCAAAGCCCCTGTTGGCCGAGGGCTTCCATGGTACTTGAGGCTCTCAGGGATCCCATGCCCCAGTGGTTGATGGCCTTGAGGGTGACCAAGCACTTGATGGAGATCCTGGTGCCCCCTAGTGGTGAACCATCGTTGAGAGCAGCCACAATAGCATCACTGGCAAACACACCCTATAACCTCCATGGCATTCGACGGTGACCCTGCATCTCAATGGCATTAAGGGCTGCTCTGATGGTGACTATGGCATTTGATGGCAGTCCTGGTTCCTGACACAGTCCAGACCATGATGCTTAAAGTCAGGCCACTCCTCCGGTGCATTGATGGTTCACGGTGCTCGAAAGCTTCTATGGTGCATAATGACACCCACTGACGCTTAAGGCACGGAAGGGCTATTGTCCCCAGCCAGGGCAATCAGACAGCATGCATGGCTCTCAATGGCATGTATGGTCGATGGCTCTTATGGCATCAAGAGCAGTCATTTATTTTATTTATTTATTTTTATTTATTTATTTAGCATTTTTTATATACTGAGGTATAGCATAGATGCCTTCACTCCGGTTTACATATGTCATGTGACATGTGACATTTGTCATGTGACATGGCACTCAATGGCAGTCCTGGTACTCAATACGGTCCTGACATCGATGCATCAGATCATCAGTGCACTGACACAGATGTGCATAGACAACCGTTACCAGGCATGGAACAGAAGGTACAGCAGAAATGCTAAGCACACATTGAATTGCTTCCACAAATACTTGTATAAATTATTTTGATGTTAGACGAATATTAATCAATAGGAGGAAAAGACCTCAGATCCCCATATGCATTGTTCTAACAGAATATATAAGCATACAATCCGGTAATTCAATCATTGGTCAGAAAAATCTCCAAACCATCCATTTCTTGATTCTTATTTTATTCAATCCCAATATTTTTTATTAGTTTTTTTATGTGTTAAATTAAAAACTAAAAGTTATCTCCTGTTGTTGTGCTGAATGCCAAAACGGCAGCGTTTTGCCTACCGGCTGCCTTAAAGCAAATTCTGAAAAATACGAGCACACAAATTCAAATTCTTATCTAAAAACTACTAAAATTATAATTTACTACCTCCTTCAATACATACTTCTAATCACTTCAGTATTCGACTCCTCATTGCAGTGGCAAACCCGCTAATGCTGATTGGAACAAAAAATGCCGGTGCATGTGATGATTGAATTACCCTATTGTATGCTTATATGTTCTGTTAGAACAATGCATATGGGGATCTGAGGTCTTTTCCTCCTATTGATTAGTATTCGTCTACCATTAAAATAATGTATACAAGTATCTATAAAAGCAATTCAATGTGTGCTTACTGTGTAGTATTTGCTTTCATTTGCCTGGAGTAGTTGGAACGTTTCTGAAATAATCAGGCATGGCTAACATTTGGCACAGTGCTTTCAGCTATAGTACGGATCATGTCAATACAGTTCTCCAAGAGATGTCCTCTTTACACAAGGATTTTCCAAAGAGTTCTTCCTCACAATGCTCTGAATTGTTGAAGATGTATCCAATGATGTCACCCATGTATGAGGACTACATCCTGCTGTCCGCGGAGAAAAATATTTTTGCCTCATGGTTTCTTTCCTCTATGCTTCCAGCTCAATTGAAACTAGAACTCTATTTTGGCACCATAAGCTTTCATTTGTAACTACCTGTGGATTTTTCTCCCTATTTTATATCCCCTCTGCCAAGTAAATTTAATCCTGTTACTGCAGTGACAGTCTTCAGATAGGGGGTGGGGGGAGCAGCCC
Source organism: Rhinatrema bivittatum (assembly GCF_901001135.1). NCBI lineage: Eukaryota > Metazoa > Chordata > Amphibia > Gymnophiona > Rhinatrematidae > Rhinatrema > Rhinatrema bivittatum. The sequence goes on from NC_042621.1 coordinate 13,596,142, forward strand.
ACATACCAGGTCTCTTTTCGAAAATCTGCAATCATGAGCCCTAAATCACAAGGTGCCATCATTGTGCAATGATTCAGATTCCTTCCCCACCCCAGAGTCTGTGAATGCTGCCTCTGCAGTATCTTCAGCCCACGCTCTCATTCTATCCTTGCTTTTCCCCCTCTGATATAAAAGCATTAACATTTTTGAAGACAATTATAGGAAACCTCTGATGCTAATACTTGCACACTTAGGAGTGAATATTCAAAGGGGTTACTAGTGTAAAAGTAGGATATACACACATAAATAGCATATTTGCTGTTTTATAAATGTCGTGAATATGCGTATTTTCAGTTTCGCATGTACATTTTACCAAGGATAAAACGGCATGTTTTAGGGGCGCTATACAGATGTACCCACAGTAATTGCAATTTTGTAGGAGATGCTGTATATGGTAAAACATTAACAAACTTGTTTGTATACTTTTACACCCACTGAAAGTACTATTTCTCCTCGCTATAACATCTGCTTGCAGAGTTAGTGAATTACAGGCCTTGGTCACCTACCCGCCTTACACTAAAATTCTGCATGACAGGGTAGTGCTCCGCACCCACCCTGTTTTTACCAGAGAATGATAGCATCGGAGTTTCACTTCAATCAATCCATCATATTACCTACTTTCTTTCCCAGGCCCCACTCACATCCAGGAGAACAGGTTCTGCATTCCTTGGACTGCAAACGTGCCATAGCCTTCTATCTAGAGCGCATGTCAGCCCACAGGAAATCCACTCAACTATTTGTCTCTTTCGATAAAAACAAATTGGGTAATCCAGTTGGCAAGCAGACCCTTACTTCCTAGCTAGAGAACAGTATTGCTTTTTGCTACCAGCAAGCAGCTTTTCCATTACCAGAACGTGTAAAAGCACATTCTATCAGGGCCATGGCGACCTCAGTGGTGCACCTCCGTTCGGTGCCGCTTACGGACATCTTTAAGGCTGCTATTTGGAGTTCTCTCCATACATTCGCAGCCCATTATTGCCTAGATTAGGCTGGCAGGCAAGATTCCATTTTTGGCCAGTCTGTTCTACACAATTTAATCTCAGCTTAACTTCCCAACATCCTTCCAGTGGCCTGTTCAGGGTTTTTAGGATGCCCTCCTACCCAAATCCACCCCTGTTGTTGTGCCTGTTGCACGTCTTTGGGTGCATTTGGTGCATTGCTCGGGCATCCTCAGCTCGCTATTCACCCATATGTGAGGACTACCGTCCTGCTTGTCCTGTGAGATGGCAGAGTTACTTACCTGTAACAGGTGTTCTCACAGGACAGCAGGATGTTAGTCCTCACGAAACCTGCCTGCCACCCCGCAGTTAGGTTTGCTTACGTTTTGTTGTTTTATTTTTCGCACGTACTTCTTGCTATATACGAGACGGAAGGGGGACCTCTGCTGGTTGCAGGGTTGGTGCTCTGCTGGGCATGCCCAGTAGTGCCAGTCAAAGTTCTAGAAACTTTGACAAAAGTGTTCCGTGATTGGACTCCATCCTGATGATGTCAACTCATATGTGAGGACTACCATCCTGCTTGCCCTGTGAGAAACATACTTACACACTTTTGGACAGAAATGTGTGGTATTTTATAAACTATGCAGCACTCACCATACAGTTTATAAGATACTAGCATTCATATCTCTGCTTTTTCAGTACTCTGCTGTGTTCAGCTAAGAGGGAGGGGTGAGATTGGGTGTTTTTGTGCTGGCTACTTATCCAGCTAATTTAGCCATTCAAATAGATTAGTATGAGTAGACTGCCATGGGCAATGCGGGTATCATCAAATACGGAAGTTCTCAAACTTTGCTCCGTTTATTAATTAAGAGTCCTTTATTAGGCAGAATACTCAAATTAATAGCGGTCCCCCCCACCCTCCTCTTTCAATGGGGTGGAGTAAGGAACAAAATTAAACAGTGCCTCGATCCATTTTTTAGGGCTAGAACCCCAGGTAGAACTATCTAGAACAAATCTGCCCAATTGCTGCAGCTCAGTCACAGGTGGAAAAACTGCAAGATTTCATGTTCAAAGTATTCTGTAATTTTGATTAATTTATGTTATTAAAGTATTTCATAACAAAAATTAATCAGGAAGGCATTTGAAGATTATCATGGCTAAGCCCTTGGTGTTTTTGTCTTAGCAGTTTTGTACTTGTTTTTATTTGACTGTACATGGTGATGTTTTTTGAATATGAAATACACAAACTTGCTATGTGGGATGGCTCATTCTGAATCAAGTATACCTTCACACAATGCCGACATTTGTTGGCTATCGTGTTGATGAGCCTTGTGAGCTAATAGGCTTTCTAACCATTAGGTAACGATGTATTTTCAGTCACACTTATCTGTGTTTTTAGTGTGGTTAGCTGACGCTGTCGCACTTATCTGAATCCACTGACATGAGTTAATGAAGCCGTTGGCTGTTGCGCTTATCTTTTTAAAGTCCACTGACATGAATCGAAGCCGACATCACGATGTTTCAGAGCTGGAATGCTCCTTCTTCAAGGGCTTAGCATTGATGATGGTGGACTATAGGTGGACTGACAATTTGATTGTTGTCAGACTGGGAATTGTCTGCTGACAATTAAGGGTGCCAGTTAAGGGTGCTGTATCCTTAACTGGCGCCAGTTAAGGGTACAGCACCCTGCTTGTGCCGAGAGCCGCTTACATCGCTAACACAGCCCGTAGCGATAGCCCTCCGCATCGCTAAAACTGTTGCTAGCAGACAGCTTTAAATAAAGCCAGCAGTGACAGTTATTAGTATCATCGTACTTGCTGTCAGCAGACAATTCCCGGTCCAACAAGAATCAAATTGTCAGTCCACCTATAGTCCACCATCATCAATGTTAAGTCCTTCAAGAAGGAGCATTCCAGCTCCGAAACATCGTGATGTCGGCTTCATCGATTCATGTCACTGGACTTTAATAAGATAAGCGCGATAGCCAACGGCTTCATTAACTCATGTCAGTGGATTCAGATAAGATAACTGCGACAGTGTCAGCTAACCACACTAAAAACACAGATAATTGCGACTGAAAATACATCAAATTACCTAATGATTAGAAAGCCTAATAGCTCACAAGGCTCATCAACACAATAGCCAACAAATGTTGGCATTGTATGAAGGTATACTTGATTCAGAATGAGCCATCCCACATAGCAGTTAGTATAGCTGTGTTTAAAAAAGGACTGGATAAGTTCTTGGAGGAAAAGTTTGCTATTAAGTTTGCTATTAAGTTCACTTAGAGAATAGCCACTGCCATTAGCAATGGTAACATGGAGTTGACTTAGTTTTTGGGTACTTGCCAGGTTCTTATGGCCTAGATTGGCCACTGTTGGAAGCAGGATGCTGGGCTTGATGGACCCTTGGTCTGACCCAGTATGGCATTTTCTTATGTTCTTATAGCAAGTTTGTGTATTTCATGTGATTTCAATACATGCTATAATTTGGGTCTTTTTTAAGTGATGTTTTTTGAATATCATCTTATGTATGTATATTTTGTAAGCAGCTACAATCTATGGAGTATGCGGTATATAAAAAATGTTCAAATTAATAACATTTTTTTTCAACTGGAAATTACTCAGTAGCAGGCAATCCAGTGAGACAGGAATTTCCTGTTTAGCATTACTGCAATTAAATACCTCCCAGATGCAAAAAGGCCCCACAGCTAGCAGAAGGCATCGGTGCTGAAAGAGTTAATGCTATAGCCCTCCTTGTCAGCTACCTTCTAGGAGTCAAAGTAAAGGGCTTGTAACTGGAGGAATCTGGAGAGGAAAATGTGAGTCTGTGCTTTCAGGAGGTTTGTAGGAAAGCTTTTGTTTTATGTAAACATTCATTAAACTAATTTGAAGTTGTCATTATTCTCCTCCCCTGCTGCTTTATATCAGATTGTTCCTAAGCACTTGGTGAAGAGCCCCATAAACACACAGTCTATTTCCCTGCAGGGTATAATCACACAGTTTGCACTGTGATTTATACTGTATGGCACTGGTGAGTGTCCTAAATTTGGAAAGGGCTTGGGTTCCTCAGCAGATGCAATCCCTCCCCCTCCCCCCCCCCCCCCCCCCTTTTTTTAAATCCATTTAGACATAGTCTCAGTAAATTCCCACATCCCAATGTAGATACCAATTAGTCTTTTATCCTTCTCACAAAAGAAACTTACACAGGGCTTAAGGGAGTAACAAGCGGCTAAGCGAGAACATTTCTCACTAATAGAGGGAGCCAGAATGAGGTGCTTTAGGTTTGGATGCCGTCCATGCATTTGGACCCATTCTCTTTCTGTTTGGGAGGTTTAAAGCACCATCTAGTCAGCCAATCAAATTGCTCCGTGTAGCACAATTTCACATTACAGGGCTTGGCAGCAAAGTGGGGACGGCTAAGCTCTGCATTGGGAGGCTGCACCACAGTAATACAGTTATGTTATTTTAATTAAAATTAGAAAAGCTTCACATATGGTTGTCTGGGCTGTGCAGTTAGTGAGAAAAAAAAGATGCCTTCTTCAGTGCCGTGATGTTCTTTATTTCAGAAAGATTGGTCATACAATTTTCTTACCATTTGCTGTTACCTAATAACATGCTAATGCAGTCAGCACAAGAGGCGCCTTTCCAGGCATTTCTGGACCACCCCCAGAGTCCGAACGTTTTATGAAATCATCATTCTATCAAGGATTCACTGTCATCTCTGATAACAGATTTATACACACACACACACACACAGTGTATATATACTGTATTTTTAATCACACACTGATACACATTACACAAGGGGATTGCAGTTCAGGCTTCCACCTCTGTCGGAAGCAGTGCTTTAATCCTGGTGGCACTAGCCTTCATTTGCAACATACCTAATCTAGCCAGCGCGGTAACTGTCCTCGGCTGGCCCTGTCCTAGTGGCCCTGAATCTTGCCACTAGGTGTCGCCCTTGAGCAAATACCACAACGTTCTCCCTACCTCCCTGGGGGCTATAAATGCTGCCTCCTCAGCATCCCTAACCTCAGCTGACCTGGCTCAGGAACAGAGCCCCAGGTGAGACCCATTTTTCTTAGTTCAGTTCCAAGCTCTGGTAGGCATTTACAAGTGTTTGGATTTGAAATCAAAGTGCACTTGCTGGCCCAGAGACTGCCTTTGCAGGAAAGAACAGAAGATGCCTGACCCTGCTTCCAGCACTGTCTGTGAGAGAAGCAGAACAGCTGATGCTTTAAACCTGTGCCCACAATTGGTCATCACTGACCTAAGTTAGCCTGATGGATGCAAAATGATGACGCCTCTTGCCATTATGGGGAAAACCGATCATCAAGCATTTTGTTTCCTATCTGGAGGTAATTCTACCAAGCTCTGTAGCCCTGAACTTGAACAGGACTGGATGGATGTCCTCAGAAAGCTGACATTTGACCATCAGAGAAAGAGAGAGAGTGCACACTATTGCCTTACAGTTTGGTATTACAATGGTTCAGATTAATAGCATTTCTAAACTGACACTCATTATACGACTTACGACACTTGTTTGCACTCCCAACAGGTACACGTTGATGTCAGTAGAAGAGTCAGACATAAAAAAGTAATGCTGTAAAATGCATCCATGCTTTTTGTAGTATTATATAATACCAAATTCTAGTTATTTTTAGTGAAAATAGGCTATTGGGCCCTGGTGCTGAACCCAATCCCCTATTAACAATATTGTTCTTTTCTACTTACAATGTTTCAACTTAAGACAGTTTTCAGGCACCAGCTGTGTCTCAATTTGCAAACAAAACCCAATTCCATTCTTTCAAGTGATATTCAGGCCTTGCTGGACAACAGAAGTCTATTATTATGATGATGATTATTGTTACGAGTGCAGAAAATTTACCATCGTGAGTTTCTCATCCTTGAAGCACAGTGTTAAAAACCGCTTAAAAACTCTATCAGATAAACATGCCTTAAAATAAAGAGGCCTAAAAAGAAAAGAAAACAAACAGAAAAGACTAGCATTGTGTGTAATTGTTTCAGTAATGACTCCAGCCTGAAAAGCTCGGCTTGGGAAACTCAATGGCAACAGTAGGTAAAGATTTCTCTGTTAGATAATCTCTATTTTTTCAGCAGCCAGCTGGCTAAAAGTGGAATCAGAGCAGAGAAAGCACTATAAAACCAGAGCCAATGTTCCGGAACCGCACAGCTGGCAAAATTACCATTGCAGTATGCTGCATTCTCCAGAACTATTTTGGGGAATTACTGCAGACCGAAACTTGCAGCTTTAATGGCGAAGAAGCAAAGACTTGGGCTTAAATTATTTGGGTTTGATGCAGCCAGATTTAATTTGGCTTATTGTGTGTGTGTGTGTGTGTGTGTGTGTGTGTGTGTGTGTGTGTGTGAAGAGGGAGGGGGGTGCAAATATAGGGGGTGCAAATAAAATATCTTCATTAGCATCTGTTAAAGCAATAAGAAAATATTCATCACAGCCTGAAAAAATAAGAGAGAGAAAAGGAGCCATCACAGATGCTCTATTTACATCCTGTACGCCATTTGAGCCTCTCCAAATATCTGCTCATTCAAATAATTGCAAGCCTTTTGGTTCACTTCCTGGAGTCCTCACACTGGAATATATTTACACCTGTCTACGTCTAAAGTATGACCAGGCTGGTACAATGTCGCAGCTGTGCAGATCCCATAACTTCCTGTGGGAGCAATTATGGCACATTTAGAATATTTTAACTTGTATGGAAAAATATGAACACAAGTTGTAACAAATCTATTTCTTTCACACTTTGACATAACATTAAAAAAATGCTAAAGTCTTCCTCTATTTTTAAATACAAGTTTGCATTGTAAAAAGCATTTTTAAAGGACCAGTAACAGTTCTTCCACTAGGGCAAAACATCCCAAACCTGTCCTGGGAAATCCCACAGTCAATCGGGTTTTCAGGATACCCAAAATGAATATGCATAAGATATATTTGCCTGCATTGGAGAGCCAGTATTTACAAACATACCTCATGCATATTCATTTTGGGTATTTTGGAAACTCGACTGGCTGTGGGGTCCCCAGGACAGGTTGGAGAAAACCTACATGAGGGTTTGCTGTGTTAGGCTTTTAAAAAATACTTTAGCATATATATTAGATTCAGATAACTTTATTGGCATGACAATTTTACATGTGCTGCCAAAGTAATATTAAAATAAAGGGAAGGCAAAACTACAAAATGATAATATGTAACATAAAGGTACAAGATAAGGAATGTACATGATCAGGGATGTACTGTAGCTCAGGTTTTGGTGCTGTTCTGTATTTGTCCCTGGTCAGGTTTCTTTTCTGGCCTGGTGGCAGAATAATACCACATATTTTGCTGCTATAGCTGCTGTTTCTCCCCTCTTTCTTTCAGGATTATGCAGTGGGAAGTTTGGATTTTCTCTATCAGCTTTGGGAAATGTGCATCTCTGATCTCTTTGTATTTTGCACAGCACAGGAGGAAATGCATTCTGTTTCTATTTCTCCAGAGCTGCTCACATTGCATATGGAGTCTGGGCTCTTGGGGGTTTCCAGTTTAATTTTTGCCTGCATCTTTCTGTTCTTTAACAATAATTTCCTATATTCCCATCTTTACTCCTTCACAGATGCACTCTAAAAATGTTAGGAAAGTAAATCAAAATAAGAGGATAGACTGACATGGCTCAAAAAATAAGGGCAAAAGATTAGCATTTTAGAAGTATAAGGGATCTCAGAAAGAGATGCACAGGGGAAGACTATCTGGCTCTTGATTTTCAGGACAGGTTGATTCACCCCTGGTTTTTTATCTGATTGTATGCATGCAGAGATTTCCCTATTGCCAGAACCCCCCCGGTTATTCCAGCAGCAGATTTTTCAAGATGACAAGAGTTAGCAAATTCTGTGGCAGATTTTTCAAAATTTTGCAGCAGTTCTGTGCAAATTTGTACAATTTTGCATATATTTCCATATTCACATTTTTTTTTTTTGTTTTTAACTAGAAAAATTAAGTCATTTTTTGGCATTTTTGTGTTCAGTTAATGTGTTTGCTTGTTTATCAGAGGAAAAGGGATCTTAGTGACTGGTGCTGGGAAGGAGGAGGGGAAGGGATCGGGATGGGGAGAGAGAGGAGGGAAATAAAGGAATGTCAGGCAGGAGGGGTAGAGGGATAAGAGATGGGGGAAGCACAGAGGGAGGAGACTGAAAGGGGATACGAGGAGGATCTGGGATCAAGAGAGGAAGAGGAAGAAATAATCCACTCACACCAATTCTCTCCTCCCCCCCCCCCTCCCTTTGGACATCAATTCATTCTCTCACTCACTCTCACCTCCTCCAATCGCCTCATTCACACTGCACCCCCCCCCCCCCCGCCACATACACACACAACTCCTTGATCCCCTCACTTATACGCCACAGCACCTCTGATCCTCTCAATTTTATTATTTATCATTTCTAACGCGCTACTAAGACATAAGCGGCGCTGTACAGATACAGTACATGTAAGGGACAGCTCCTGCTCTATGCAGCTGACAATCTAGTAGGGGTGTGCATTCGTTTTGAACTTATATGTAAAACGCTACTTTTTTTTTTTTTTTTTACTTCAAAAAGTGATGAGGCGAAAACGATCGGATTTCCAACTTATCCAACATAGCTATGTTGAATACGTTGGAAATCGCGATCGTTGATCCTAAATAAAAATTTAAACCCCTCACCCTCCTTAATCCCCCCCAAGACTTACCAAAACTCCCTGGTGGTCCAGCGGGGAGTCAGGAAGCCATTATTCTATTCCTTTGCGAGGAGCATGTGACGTCCGCGTCACGTCGGAGTGACGCGGCCGTCACGTGGTCCGCCGCGGTTCCGCTCCCGGACCCCTCGTTGGACACAAACGGAACTTTTGGCCAGCTTGGGGGCACGTGACGTGCGGACGTCACGTGCTCCTCGCAAAGGAATAGAGGAATGGCTTCCTGACTCCCCGCTGGACCACCAGGGAATTTTGGTAAGTCTTGGGGGGGGGGGGGGATTAAGGAGGGTGAGGGGTTTAAATTTTTTTTTAGGGAACCGGTGCACGTATGGACATAGACTCAACTTATGGAATTCTCCATATGTCCATATTGACCGAAATTGACCCCACCTTTTCGACTTATGGACTTATGAACATAAACTTTTTGTCTGCACATCCCTACAATCTAGTCCAAACCAACACACTGCCATGTTCATTCAGTCTCAGCTCTAGCACTTTCATATTAACACTAAACTCTTCCAGTACATACAGGAACGGACACCACACATTTAAAAACTGAAAAAAATAAGCATTTTATCTAGAAAAATAAAAGTACACCCTTTTAGTTTAGGCTGAAGGAATGGGGAAAAGGTAGGTCATGTCTGGTGATCCCTGTGTCTCTGGAAGGCAAGGGGAGGGAGAGTTCTTGGCCTCTGTGGCTATTCTGACCCCTGCTCATCCTGCAGCCACAAGATCATCTTGTCCTTATGTGGCTGAAAAAAAAAAACAAAAACCTGTGCTAACAACTTCAGCAAACCAAGGGCAAGGGACACTGTAAACACAATGCTTGCAGACAACAAAGAAAAATGACAGATTACGGGTCTAGCTGAGACAGGAAGCATTATCAGAGGAAAGAACACCGGGATACCAGAAATCATAATATTTGTTAAAGTGTCAACAGCGTAACTAAACAAAACCAAATGTGCAGTAACCCAAGAAAAGGCAATCTTGTAATAGTCTGAAACACACACGTGTGCACAGCACCAAATAGCAGGAAGAAATCCCTAATCCCTACTAAACACACATGCAGTAAATGACCCAAACCACTACTTCTATGCACAGTATGGAGAGGGCATCAGTAGACAAGGTATGACGACTTGGCAAGTGTCACGTGCGCAAAATGAACAGAGCAGGCATTCGGTCAAATGGGCATTCTCGAAACTTGCAATCACACAACTGCTACAGTATAAAAACATGCATGTACTGCTCTTGTAAATATCTGTTGCCGGATGAGCTTTCCTATAGCCAGTAAGGCAGTCAACAGTCCCAGTAATAATCGGCCAAGCAATTGGATCCTGACCTCGGGGGAAAATGAAGGAAAATTATTTAAATATATATACACCAGAGGTACATCCTATAACACTGTGATGCTTCTAGACTGTCAACAGTCCCATGCGCAGATAGAACAAATCAACTACACGCATGTTCTCATCTAGCACAATCTAAGATCAAGGACCTCAAGATTCTTGCAGCATTAGTTAGAAAGGGCTTGCCTGGGAATATTAAAAGAACATATTCTCTGCATTTCTTCTTTTAACTTCGTTTACCAGCTTTTCTCTGATGAACTGTAGCTATCTGGGGACACTAACCGAGCCATTCCATGTTTTGATTAACAAAAAGATAAGAAAACATTTCATGATTCCTAATGTCCTTATTTGGTACAGAAATTAGCACATTTTTTATGACAAAGCTCGTTATTTCAGTCTGCTAAAGCATATCTTCCTTTTCATGTTTCCATCTTCATTATGTGCTTGTGAGTTGGCCTCAGCAAGATCCAGCACGTTGCAGGGGACCCTCTTCAAGCAAAGGGCATACCAAAAGGTGTTGCATAGTCTGCCTCTCTCCACTGTGGCAGGTCTGTTTTCAGGTAGAGTATCCCCATTTTACACACTGGCTCTTGATCTGCCAGTGGTACAGAGGTGATTTTGGATCTTCCTTGCTCACTTCCTCTGAAACCTGCAGTAATCCCAGCAGTAAACCCCCCAAATCACACTTACTTCCATTGTTGTGAGCAAACGCCTGCATTCTTTAGGTAGTTTTTTGCTGTGGTGTGATTATACAGAGGGAGGTCCATATTCAAAGAGGTTTTTCCGGCTAAGCCACAGACCCAGCCGGACAAACCACGGGATTTGAAATTTCTGCCATGCCGACCGTTGAAATATCTGGGTAAATTTTCAGCCAGATAAGAAAATAAGAACATGCCATACTGGGTCAGACCAAGGGTCCATCAAGCCCAGCATTCTGTTTCCAACAGTGGCCAATCCAGGCTACAAGTACCTGGCAAGTACCCAAAAGCTAAGTCTATTCCATGCTACTGATGCCAGTAATAGCAGTGGCCATTTTCTAAGTCAATCTGATTAATAGCAGGTAATGGACTTCTCCTCCAAGAACTTATCCAAACCCTTCTTGAACCCAGCTACACTAACTGCACTAACCACATCCTCTGGCAACAAATTCCAGAGTTTAATTGTGCGTTAAGTGAAAAAGAACTTTATCCAATCAGTTTTAAATATGCTACATGCTAACTTCATGGCATGCCCCCTAGTCCTTCTTTTATTCAAAAGAGTAAATAAACCATTCACATTTACCCATTCTAGACCTCTCATGATTTTAAACACCTCTATCTTATCCCCCCTCAGCCGTCTCTTCTCCAAGCTGAACTGTCCTAACCTCTAGTCTTTCCTCATAAGGGAGCTGTTCCATCCCCTTTATCATTTTGGTCACCCTTCTCTGTACCTTCTCCATTGCAACTATATCTTTTTTGTGATGCGATGACCAGAATTGTACACAGTATTCAAGGTACAGTCTCACCATGGAGTGATAGAGAGGCATTATGACTTTTTCCGTTTTATTCACCATTCCCTTTCTAATAATTCCTAACATTCTGTTTGCTTTTTTCACTGCCGCAGCACACTGAGCTGACAATTTCAATGTCTTATCCACTATGACATCTAGATCTCTTTCCTGGGTGGTAGCTCCTAATATGGAACCTAACATTGTGTAATTATAGCATGGGTAATTTTTCCCTATATGCATCACTTTGCAGTTATCCACATTAAATTTCATCTACCATTTGGATGCCCAATTTTCCAGTCTCACAAGGTCCTCCTGCAATTTATCACAATCTGCTTGTGATTTAACTACTCTGAATAACTTTATATCATCTGCAAATTTGATTACCTCACTTGTCATATTTCTTTCCAGATCATTTATAAATACATTGAAAAGCACGGGTCTCAGTACAGATCCCTGAGGCACTCCACTGCCCATCCCCTGAAGTAATCAATATTATTTTAGATGTATCTATTGTAAATAGATCCTTTCTGTAAATAAGTTCCTTTTATTATTTTTTTTATTATTTTTTTGACGGTTGCTCTTTATTCTCTATTTCACGCTACCTATCTTTCCCTCTCCTCCTGTCTCCATTACCCCCCTCCTCTTTCTGGCCTGCTCCCATCCCCGGCCCCCTGTTCATTGTAATTCCTCCTTTAATTGAGTTACTTGTAAACCGGCATGATGTGCCATACGAACGTCGGTATATTAAAAACTGTTAAATAAATAAATAAATAAATAAATAAATCCCCTCCACTGAGAAAATTGTCCATTTAATCCTACTCTCTGTTTCCTATCTTTTAACCAGTTTATAATCCATGAAAGGACATCGCCAACTATCCCATGACTTTTTACTTTTCCTAGAAGCCTCTCATGAAGAACTTTGTCAAATGCCTTCTGAAAATCCAAATATACTACATCTACCAGTTCTCCTTTATCTACATGATTATTAACCCCTTCAAAAAAGTGAAGCAGATTTGTGAGGCAAGACTTGCCTTGGGTAAAGCCATGCTGACTGACCATTAAACCATGTCTTTCTATATGTTTATTTATTTATTTAAATTCTTTTAATATACCGATGCTCAAGACCAGGTCTTATCGTACCGGTTTACAGTAAACTAGGGGTAACCAGTTAACAGAGCAAACAACAAAAGTTACATTATAACAGGGAATGTAGAACTAGGCTGTTAGAGAAAAGATAGGTTAAACAAATTCTAACAAATTTTAGATGTTCTGTGATTATGATCTTTAGAACACTTTCCATCTTATTTCCTGGAACTGAAGTCAGGCTAAATGGCTTGTAGTTTCCCAGAGCGCCCCGGAGCACTTTTTAAATATCGGGAATACATTAGCCACCCTCCAGTCTTAATGATAGGTTACAAATTTTTACTAATAGATCTGAAATTTCATTTTTGGGTTCCTTCAGAACCCTGGGGTGTATATCATCCAGTCCAGATGATTTACTACTCTTCAGTTTGTCAATCAGGCCTACTACATCTTCTAGGTTTACCGTGATTTGGTTCAGTCCATCTGAATCATTACCCATGAAAATCTTCTCCGGAACGGATACCTCTTCAACATCCTCTTCAGTAAACACTGAAGCAAAGAAATTGTTTAATCTTTCCGTGATGGCCTTATCTTCTCTAAGTGCCCCTTTAACCCCTGAATCATCTAACGGTCCAACTGACTCCCTTGCACGCTTTCTGCTTCAGATATATTTTTAAAGTTTTTACTGTGAGTTTTTGCCTCTACGGCCAGCTTCTTTTAAATTCCCTCTTTGCCTGTCTTATCAATGTCTTACATTTAACTTGCCAATGCTTATGCTTTATCCTATTTTCTTCTGTTGGATCCAATTTTTGAATGAAGATCTTTTGGCTAAAATGACAAACATCTGGAAAAATTGAAGGCATTCTGGGATGGGGCTCACTTATTCAAATAACACTGATATTCAGCATTATGTGGCTAAGTTATCCGGGTAGGTCTGGCCATTCTAGAGAGCAGTCCTAAAGTTATACGGATAGCTTGTTTGGATAAAATGGACTTTATCCAGGTATATTCAACAGCATGCATAACCTACTGTGTTTCACTGAATATAAGTGTAACCATGTAACTTTACCTAGATAGCTTATCTGTTCCCATGCTACTGAGCACAGACCTTATAGTGTGTCCTCTGATGTTGTTTCCTTTCTATGCAGCTGGCCATGGGGTTTCAGATGTCTGATTGTGCTATTCCAGCAAGGATATAAAAACTGTTGAGATTAGTTGGTTTTGGGCAGCCTGTGATAAATTGGCAGCTTTCATTCAGCACTGGATCACTGTTTGTTCCATGATCATAGCTAGGTATTTTCCCCATTATGAGTTTGCAAGCTTACAGATATTGTTTTGGGTGCTGAACTTGCATCTGATTTTTTTCTATGTGGTTCAGGATCACACAGAGGTAAAAGTAAATTTTCACAGTATATCAGATGTTGATGTTTAATTCTTTATTTTTATCACAATTGTGCAGGTAGAAGATTCTGACCTGTGTCTTATTTTGTTTTAGTTCATGAATTTGGTTAATTGATATAGTAGTCAGTCAGCCTGGATAGTGCAACTGTCAAAGTGTACTTAGAGCTGGGCGAAGCCGTCTGCTTGCATTTCTATTACTAGGTCATTGACTTAAATCAATCTGCATGTGTTCTGATATTCTGATAAGTTAGCTGGACATTTGCGAGATAGTAAAATGAAGTGGTGCCAATACACTTCTTTGTGGTAGGCTGTTCTGTTGTAGAGCCAAAAGCTATATTTTTCTCTAAGTGTGACATAGAAGCAGTAGCTTTCTATAAGTATTCAAATCATATGAACTAGATGGAAGTCCTTCATTATGTCACAAATCTTCCAAAGTAGCATTGAATGGTTGATGGATTTATATGCCATTGAGAGGCTGACAAAAACATTACCAGTGATTTCTTTCATGTTCTGGGTGAGATTCAGGACCTGGCCTGTAAATGACTTGCTCAACCAAAGAACATTCAGGGATGAGTTGCTTTTCAAAATGAGTATGAGACGATTCAAGATGAGGTGTTCATAGGGTTTATAGAGGTGACAAAGGAAGGAAATTAGTCAAACGTTCTTTGTAGTCAAGGGGTCCTGACCCAGTTCCAAAAGAGCAACACATATTTGTCTCTAGACCTTGAATATATTCTTGTACAACAACTGAAGAGTGTTACATGTCAGTCCCTTTTGGCTGGTGCTTGTAAAGGAATGAGGTCTCTGCCATTTTTCATGCTCTTGATGGCTTTTTCCATTTCTTGCATGGCGAACTGATCACTAATGTTTTTATTTTCTTGGTGTTCTTGTTGTTGCAGTTCCCTTTAATGTTGTTTGGCATTTTCAAGCAATTTGGTTAGCTGCCATTTTGTAGTGGTGTTCTTCCTTTCATAGATGGTTGCTCAGTTTCTTGATTCTGGACCAAGCTTTCTTATTACTGCAGGTCATGAAGGTAATGTTTTTTCCTTAAAGAACACTAGGCAAGAAATGGAGTCAGCAGGTGACCACAGGCACCAACCAATGGCAGGGCAGCTTTGAAAATGCTCAGCGACATCTCAAAATGCACTAACCTTTCTGATTTTTGAACTAAACTGGCCTGTTCCCCTACAGGAAATAACAGCAATTCCATCGCGGACATAAAAAATGAGGGCACATGAAAAATGAGGCAGGATTCACTGGGCACCCTATCTGTGGCACAAATTTGAATGAAATAGAATGAATGGTTGAAAAGTTATTATCGGGGGACAAAGATAAAGGTCTAATAAGTCCAGGTTCATTATAAGAAACTAGGCTAAAAAATGAAACACTATTCTCATAATAAAACCAAACTTCCATATAGCTATGCAATTTTTTTGTTCATATATATATATATATATATATATATATATATATATATGTGATGGTTGCTTTCCATTCTTGAAAAATCATTATTTTTCCCTTTGGCATCCAGATGACTTGGCACTGGCTTGCAGTGAGTTACAGCATGATGAGACATCATTTCAAGTCCCCAGGTGGTTTCCCTCTCTTCTATAATCCCCTCCCTACTTACCCAGCCCAGTCACTGCAGTGACAGTCCTTGGACAGGGGACAAAGCACCAGGAGCCCCACCATCACAGGCCCACAATCTAGCCAATAGGTTCGCCATTGCGGTTGGGTTTATGCTCCCCTCGGGGGGTTGTGAACGCTGCTTCTCAGCATCCCTGGTTACAGGGAAATGGAAGACCAGACCCAGGAATCAAACACCTAACCATTTTTTAAATCTCTCAATTTTATTTTATTTTTTTTTTAACAGTAGAGGATTAAAAAAAATAATGTAAAAAGTAAACAATTTTACAGCCAGAATTAAGTGGGGAGGAAGAGGTACAAAGTAGTAAAAAATGGATTAGAAAGAAACATTAGTTCTAATTAAAGTCAGTTATGGGCTTTCTACTTCCCTATAGCAAAATTAACATTTTTATCAGCACATTATACTATTGATGTATAAAGTAATGTTCTTTACTGAGTACACAACAGGATTTTTAAACATATTTCATACTACTCATTGTCAACATCTTCACGTACAGATGTTTAGCACTATGATTCATATATCTATTTTACAGCTCTAACATGCTTGGATTATCTTTAATATGTTAAATAAACAAAATCAAACTAATAAGAAAGCCATTAAGTTTAAAACATTTTTTCCAAATAGATTTATTTTTATATGTAGTGTAAAACTATTGCTTATATTAACAATGAATTGAATTAACATTAGGTGATTTTGTTTTTTGTTGACCGGGCAACGTCTTGCTTTGCACTTCTAGTTCAATCATAACTAGTCTTTGTTGGGATACAGTGCCAGGTAGCTTCATGTACAACTAACCAACATCTTCCCTCTATTTTATACCATTTCCACCTCCCCCCCCCACCCCACATACAACTTAGCCGAGCCATACAGTTTTTGGCCAGGGGAACGTAAACTGCGGCTCCTTCCAGAAACCAGCTAATGGAGAATCTAAATCTGGCAACTAGATGTCGCCATTGCATGATGGGCCAGACTCCCTCTCAGGGAGCAATGATCACTGCTTCTGCAGCATCCCCTATTGGCAATGCACAGCACTGAGCCACCAGGCCGGTGCTAATTTCACGTCAGTTTTGTGAGGAAGAAAAACATTAGATGTATCTGCAGGCAATAGCAATGCTAAACAAAGCAAAGCAGTACTAGTGCTCCTAGTGTGAGAAGTAGCCAGTATGCAGCTGCTCTAAGACAACAAAAAATTAGGTGACGTTGCTAAACGTGTACCTGGTCCTACCATAGTACAAGTTTCCTTTCACATGTCACTCTGAGAACATCAATCTGACAAGGCAAAGTAAGCCCCATTATTATTCTCCAGCAACCTGCACAGCTGGTTAGGAAAAACAGTTGTCTTCAATTATGCCAATAGATAACACTGGGTAAAAGCTGAAGAAGATTAACTCAGCCTATATATGATCCTATTTGACTAATTTCCAACATTAATCTTAGTAGGATGCTTAATGTTGAGATTACTACCCGATAATCTCCTTTTCCTTAGTGTAGACAGATGGACTCAGAACGAATGGGATAGTATCCGCGTGCTAGCAGTTGGAGACGGATCTGACGTCAGCACGGGGGTATATATATCCCCACAGGAAGCGTAGCAACTCAGTAATCTTCCTTGCAAAAGCTGTTATGGAAATGTGTACTGACGCTCAGTAAAAAGTGAACACAGGATTCCCCTGACCGATTGATAGTAGCTGGAGACCGCCAGCATTCACAACCGGAAGGCGTTAACACCAGGTAGAGTGTACGCTCTCATGGAACAGAAGACATGGCTTACCTTGAATCGGTGAAACCCATGTACACAGGCAGCTGGGCGGGATGCTGAGTCCATCTGTCTACACTAAGGAAAAGGAGATTATCAGGTAGTAATCTCAACATTTCCTGGCGTGTAGCCAGATGGACTCAGAACGAATGGGATGTACAAAAGCTTTACTCCCAGCCTGGGCGGGAGGCTGCCTGAGGACCATGTAGTACCGCCCTCGCAAATGCGGAGTCCTCCCTGGCCTGGACATCCAGACGGTAGAACCTGGAGAAGGTATGGAGGGAGGACCACGTCGCCGCTTTACAGATTTCTGCAGGCGACAGCAGCCTGGATTCAGCCCAGGATGTCGCTTGTGCTCTGGCAGAATGAGCCTTGACTTGTAGAGGCGGAGACTTCCTGGCTTCTACGTAAGCTGCCCTGATAACTTCTTTAATCCAGCGGGCAATGGTAGGCCGCGAGGCCGCTTCACCTTGCTTCTTCCCGCTGTGCAGGACGAACAGATGGTCCGTCTTTCGTAGTTGTTTTGTCACTTCCAAATATCTGGGCAGCAATCTGCCAATGTCGAGATGGCGTAATAAATGCCCTTCTTCAGATTTCTTCAAACCCGCCGTGGTAGGCAAGGATATGGTTTGGTTAAGATGGAACTGTGAAACCACTTTCGGTAGAAAGGAAGGAACCGTACGAAGATGGATAGCCTCAGGAGTGATACTGAGAAATGGATCACGGCAGGACAGTGCTTGTAGCTCTGAGATGCGGGGCGCTGAACATACAGCCAACAAGAACACCATCTTCAAGGTTAGAGAACGGAGAGACAGGCCCCGAAGGGGTCTGAAGGTGGATCCCGCGAGGAAATCCAAAACAAGGTTGAGGTTCCACAAAGGCACAGGCCACTTCAGTGGCGGACGAATATGCTTGACTCCTTTCAGGAAGCGAGAAACATCTGGGTGCTTGGCGATGGTCTTGCCATCCCTCCTGGGACCATAGCAAGACAGCGCAGCCACCTGAACCTTGATGGAGCTGAGGGAGAGACCCTTCTGAAGTCCATCCTGCAGGAAATCCAACACAATAGGGATTGTGGTCGCATGTGGATTGGTGCCATGAGTGTCGCACCCTGCTTCGAATACCCTCCAGATGTGAACGTAGGTGAGGGATGTGGAAAACTTGCGAGCTCGGAGGAGTGTATCAATCACGGGCTCCGAGTAACCTCTTTTCTTCAGTCTAGCCCTCTCAAGGGCCAGACCGTAAGAGAGAATTGAGCTGGATCCTCGTGGAGGATGGGACCTTGACGTAGGTCCCGGAGAGGAGGCAGGGGGAGAGGCTCCCCTGCCAGTAGTCTTCTCATGTCTGCGTACCAGGGTCTTCTTGGCAAGTCTGGTGCCACTAGAAGAACTAGGCCCCGGTGTTTCTGAATCTTGTGGATGATGGCGCCCAGCAGAGGCCACGGAGGAAAGGCATATAGTAGAAAATTCACTACATGTCACAATAAGTGTGGTATTTGGATCAACCCTTCCTCCAATAGGCACTTGTAGCTCTAAACAATCTAAAACACACAATCCCGGTTGAGAATCTATCCCAAGGCTCCTTAAAGGACAGCACAGTGGAAGAGGAGTCTAAAGGTTTGAGTAGCAAGCTGTGCACCAGGGAAGCCAGCGTTCAGTTCCTGCTGATACAACTTGTGACCTTGGACACATCATTTCACCTTCCATTGCCTCAGGGAACTCAGCGATGTGCTGGCGGGTCCACTGTGTGACCTGTTCAATAGATCTTTGGAAAAGGGTGTGGTGCCTAGTGACTGGAGAAGAGCGGTGGTGGTCCCGCTTCACAAGTAGCATGAGGCTGGAAACTACAGGCCGGTTAGCATCACCTCGGTGGTGGGAAAATTAATGGAGATAGTGAACTATCTACAATCTGGTGGGTTGCTCGATCAGAAGCAGCATGTATTCACAAGGGGAAGGTCCTATCAGACAAATCTAATTGATGGGTGACTAGAGAACTGGATCAGGGAAGAGCGCTCAATGTAATTTACTTGGATTTTAGTAAAGTTTTTGATACGCTCCCACACAGAAGACTCATCAACAAAATGAGAAGCTTAGGAGTCAGCTCCAAGGTGTTGGCGTGGATTACAAACTGGTTGATGGATAGAAGACAACGGGTGATGGTTAATGGAACCTACTCTAAAGAGAGAATGGTGTTGGGACCGGTTCTGTTCAACATCTTCATAAGCGACATTGCAGAAGGGATAGAAGGTAAAGTTTGTCTATTTGTGGATGATATTAATATCTACAACAGAGTGAACACACCAGAAGGAGTAAAGAGAATGAGACGGGATTTAAGGAAGCTGGAAGAGTGGTCAAAGATATGGCAGCTGGGATTCAATGCCAAGAAATGCAGAGTCATGCATCTGGGGTGTGGTAATCCGAAAGAACTATATGCATTGGGGGGTGAAGGGCTGATGTGCATGGAGCAGGAGAGAGACCTTGGGGTGATAGTGTCTAACGACCTGAAGTTGATGAAGCAGTGTGACACGGCGATAGCCAAAGCCAGAAGAATGCTTGGTTGCAAAGAGAGCAATATCTAGTAAGAAAAGGGAAGTGATAATCTCCTTGTACAGGTTCTTGGTGAGGACTCACCTGGAGTATTGCATTCAGTTCTGGAGACCATATAGCAAACGAGACAGAGACAGGATGGAAGAGGTCCAGAGAAGGGCGACCAACATGGTAGGTAGTCTTCATCAAATGACTTATGAAGAGAGGTTGAAGAACCTGAATATGTATACCCTGGAGGAGAGGAGGAACAGGGGTGATATAATACAGACCTTCAGATACTTGAAAAGTTTTAATGATCCATGGTCATCAACAAACCTTTTCCATTGGAAACAATTTAGTAGAAATAGGGGGTCAGGATTTGAAACTCCAGGGAGGAAGACTTAGAACCAATGTCAGGAAATATTTCTTCACTGAGAGGGTGGTGGATGTCTGGAATGCCCTTCCAGAGGAAGTGGTGAAGACTAAAACTGTGAATGATTTCAAAGGGGCATGGGATAAGCACTGTGGATCCCTAAAAGGCTAGAAGATGAGAATAAATAAAAAAAAAAAGGTTAACCTGCACAGAGCAGCAGTTACTACCCTTAAGAGAGACATGGGGGTAACCTGCACGGAGTGGCAGTTACTACCTTGGGAAGCATGCTGGGCAGATTAGATGGACCATTTTGTTCTGCCGTCATTACTTTATTAGGGATCTATTTACTAAACATTTTCTCCAACTTTGTGTCTATGGGAAAAATGCTTAGTAAGTCAGACTGTAAGAATTCTGGGGATAGGGAACATAAGAACATAAGAAATTGCCTGAGGAGGGATATGATAGAGGTCTTTAAGATCATGAGAGGTCTTGCATGAGTAGATGCAAATCGGATAATAGAAAGACTAGGGGGCACTCCATGGTTAGCAAATAGCACATTTAAAACTAACCAGAGAAAATTCATTTTCACTCAATGTACAATTAAGCTCTGGAATTTGTTGCCAGAGGATGTGGTTAGTGCAGTTAGTGTAGCTGGGTTATAAAAAGGTTTGGATAAGTTTTTGGAGGTGAAGTCCATTAACTGCTATTAATCAATTGACTTAGGGAATGGCATCAGTAGCATGGGATCTTCTTAGTGCTTGGGTACTTACCAGGTAGCCTGGTTTGGCCACTATTGGAAATAGGATGCTGGGCTTGATGGACCCTTGGTCTGACCCAGTATGGCAATTTCTTATGTTCTTATGAGGGTAATGAGAAATAAATACACCAGTTGGGTTCTGCTTCAAAATTGTCCCGTAGTGTGTATGGTGCACGAGAAGTAGTAGAGGAGAAAGTGATTAGGAGTGCAAGATACCATGGCCCACTGGTCAACATTTTTTTGAAGCTCAGCTACTTAACTGGAGCTCTCTTTTTAGCTTTGCTGATTCAATTCCAAACACAAACCAAAACAGAGTAGAGGAAAGTGTTTTCAGTTTACATTGTTCTCGTATTGCTATACTTGCTGTAGAATTTAAGTTTCGTAGTGAGTATGGAGCATTACTTTATTCAAGGTAAAGGGGCCTCATTCTTAAAAACAAGGTGAGCAGATAGCTGTGGATTAGAAGGGATAGGCCGAGTAAACCATTACAGTCAGCAGTGGGATAAATCCAAGGCTGGCCATCTTTGTGATCTGAGATCACCTGGCAGCCCTATTTTAAACTCAGTTGCCAGTTGATTTCCCAAGACTGGCCTCAGCAGACCCAAAGATTTCCCTGGGAATTCACATAGCTTTAGTGGGCAGAATGGCACATCTGTACACCTAGCACTACAAACAGAATTCTCCTTTTTATTTTTCTGGATAATATACAGCATGAACCCGTATTTTAGGCTTTTAGTTTAAACTCAAATTAGAAATAATATGCGGTACACTTGAGGATAAAAATAAACATTTTCTGATGGGAAAGACCACACGTGAAGTGTTTTGCATAACAAGTACTAAAACTGAAACCATGATTAACTAATGCTTCATACAAATGTTTCCTGATATGTTAGTTAGTCAAACTGCAGGTTTTATTTTTGCTTCCCAGTTTGTGAAAGAGCGACAGCCTAATTTCCACCCTCCCCCTCACAAAAAAAAAATACTCTTACCAAAGACAGATCTACAGCTATAGAAGCAGAACCACTTTTGCACAAGATCTTAGTAATTACAGGTCAGAAACTTTGCAATGTAGAACAGGAAGGCAGCCACAGAATCTCACCAACAAGCAGCATCTATTTTTCCTCAAGATGTTTTTTCAAATTGAGACTCGTCTAATGTGAATTTGCAATGATCTTTCAGATCTTTATAACAAATTCATATTTTTTGTATTCACGTTCTTCTTTCCATCCTCTCCAGTGGGAAAATCCAGCTTATTACTATTTTTCAGTACAATTTAGTATAAGGCATCTGGTGTTTATAGAGTAGGATATAAGACTGCAAGCTAATTTTCCCTTTTAAAATTCAGACCAATGGGGACCATGAACCTTTGTACCTACTTTATAGCAGATGCAAGGTATACACAACAAGGTACACATTCTTTTCTTTCCTCACCCTTGGCCCCGCGACTAAAAATACATACGATGTGAAATAGTGCACATAATTTTATCCACTGACGGGAGGGGGGGGGGGGGCAATATTCACTCAGAGATATTCCCACTCACTTGATACCCTGGGAAATCTCTTTGAAAATTAGCCTCCCGCTTCCTGCTAGCTTGTAGAATAGGTCACTGGGCTTACCCAAGCCAAAAAGTACAGAGCTCCTTAAAGCCTGAAGCTATGGACATGAAGATCCCTTTAATCTGGAAATCAGAATTACCTTTAGTCCAAAACAAGTATATAGTCCCTTTTGTAGGGCATCATATTCAGTCCACTTTACCCTAAATAATTAAACACGAGCCATTCTGCAAGGTTGTTCTCATTACCAATTTTGCTCTATAAAATGCACTATTGGTCAGAAGAGGCTTAAAGGGCTGTAGCTTATCCTCCTTGTCTTTCAGAGATAAAGCATGCCACCCTGGCCCATATCTACCATCTCCAATGTCCAGGAACAGAAAGCTATTAGTATACTAGAGTTTCTCTCGTGCACTTTGCCAAACTACCAGGCCAGAATCTACTTTACTCCTAGATTCATCAAAATGCTATAATGTTTGCATCGATAATGTCCGCGATATCTTAGCGCTTCACATAGGTAGTTTACCGAAACGTGCATTAAAATCTTTGCACCCCGCGATGCTTGTACTTCACTAAAAGCAGAAGTGCCAACAGGGGGAGGGAGAGAAAGACTCTTTATAAGGCCTTTATAATAGTCAACTATTTATACCACTATAGGAGGGCCAGCTAGTAACTCGAGGTGATGTTTTGGTGGTGGTATAGGGTTTTAGGGCCAGTTTTACATGCAGGGTGAGATGTATGAACAGCAGAGTACACCTCAGTGAAGATTTGATGTCATTTGGAGTGAGGAAAGTCTCCCAAAGATGACATCACTTCAATGTTCTCTCGCCCTAGCTTGATAGTACCCATGTAGAGAGTCCATCAAGCTAGGGCGAGAGAACATTGCCGAAATTTCATCTTTGTGTGAATTTCCTCACTCCGAATGACTTCAAACCTTCATTGAGGTGTACTGTGCTGTTCATATGTCTCACTTTGTATGTAAAACTGACCCCAAAATCCTACACCAGCACCAAAACCTCACCTTACTAGCTGGCCCTCCTATAGCAGTATAAAAGGTTGACTACTATGAGTGCCACCCCAGAAGCTCTCTCTGTTTACTCTACTCCACTCCTCTCCCTTCTCCCCATGCCCAAAAAGGAATTTGCAATATTTATCGCAAATTGCATTACTGCTATTTCTGACATATTGCACAGCTTAACACCAGAAAAAAAGGTGTAGTTATTTCTGGTGTTAAGTGTGCAATAGTATGCATTATGCTATTGCATGGTACAATAATGCCCCTCTCATTAATCCTGCCCAAAACCCTCCCCAAATCTGCCCCTTTGAATAAATTTGCTAAATTTGCATTCGCATCATGCGCTGTGATAACTATCGTGTGCGTTATGGCATTATCGCCATAATGCACTTTGATGAATGACCCTGAAAGTGACATAAAGCTGTCAAAACAAGTTCATTTTCATCTGCTTGTTTATGAACATTTTTGAACACTGACTGGTAGAATTACGGGAAACATCATCACTTTATTCCGTTTTGTTGTTTTCCATAGTGCACAGTACAACGGAAGACTTCAAGAAAACCAAACCAAACCACTGAATATGGTTTTCACAGATGCAACATTTCTAGGGTTCCTCCATACACAGCAAAATAAGGAAGTGCACCTGTTTTATATTTTGAGTGAAGCCCTCCTATTTTTTATTTTCCTGCAGTGATTCAGTACCTTAATTGTTTATATTTAGCAGCAAAAGGACTGAGAAATAATCAGTTATTTCACTGGATAACAACTGAAAAGAAAAAACCTGTATGCATAAATGAGGAAAGGAGGAGGGGAATCATAAAATGCCCTTGTGCATATGTTTTTCACAGGTTGTTGTCTTTACTTCAACAATTTCTGCACCTTCGCTAATCCTGTTTGAGACTCACTCAAGTGCATTGAAAAAAAATCACAGATCATTCTAGAAAATCACATCCTAGGAAATCCTCAGACAGTGAAATAAAAAGAGCTTTTTTTTAAACATAACGAGATCCATTATGCCGATACTTTGGGGGGGGGGGGGGGGGGCTGATGTGTTTTTACCACCAGGTACTGCCAGCAGCCATTGTTTTTTCATTGTCCATCAACATTTCTTCATGAAGTTAACTTGAGGTTAGATCACAATTCTCCCCTATCATCACCCAAACTGAGCTGAAATACAATGAGGAAAAATCTGAACACTACAGTAAAATCCACAATTAGCTTCCTCACAATGCATTTAAAAGAAGTACTAAGTTATGTATTCCATGGAAGCTGTTTAAATCCAGTCTCAAAATTCAAAGGAGCTGATTCACTACATCACCAAGGATGCAAATTAAAGTGTTCTAGCACATGCACGTTAAATATCACGCTATTCACTGTGGGGTAGATTTTAAAATGTGCGCGCATGTTATAAAATCGGGGGTCGGCGTGCGCAAGTGGCTGCACATTAATGCAACTTGCACGCGCCGAGGCCCGCGGGCTTCCCCCATTCCCTACCCCCTAATCTATCCTTCCTACCCCTTCCCCTAACCTTCCTGCCCTCTAGCCCTATCCTAAACCCCCCCAAAAAGTTATCTTTCCTCTTGCGCCTGCCTCGGGGCAGGCACAGGTTGTGCGCGCCGGCATGCAATCCTCCAACACAGAGGCAAATATCAACTTATGCGTGATCCTCCGACACAGCGGCAAATATCAACTTATGCGTGATCCTCCGACAGTGGCAAATATCAACTTATGCGTGATCCTCCGACACAGCGGCAAATATCAACTTATGCGTGATCCTCCGACACAGTGGCAAATATCAACTTATGCGTGATCCTCCGACACAGCGGCAAATAGCAACTTATGCGCGTACATGTTGGCCTCAGCCCAGAACGCCCTATACTGCTCCTTTTTCACTCAGGTATAATGTGCATGCAAAAGTGAAAATACGTGCACTTTTCTACATTTATAAAGCCTGGAATACACGAGAAGAGGCTACTTAGTGCGTATATGCTCATTTTTACACCCATAAAGTTTTGAATACAAATAAGATATTCAGTTCATTTGACTAGTATCGCATATTCACTAAAGGCAGCTGAAGCCTTAAGTTTTGGTAAATGTATCACTTGCTCCAGCTGAGTGATAAATTTTTGCATACTCAGAGTGCTAGCACAGGAACATTTAACACTGGAGGGCTTTGCCTGTCGCTAAGATTATCCTACATTTTTCTAGCATAGGTAGTGGGAGGGGATTTAGTTCTTTTGGAACCCTACTACTACTTAACATTTCTATAGTGCTACACGACATTTGTCCTCCCCTACCTTTTTTGTGGGAGGCTTTAGGGGACTATAAAAATCCCCCAGAGCATGCGATTTAGGTCTTTTCCAAGCCCCGGGTGGACTGACCAGGAGGAGGTGAAAGAGACCTCGGGAGTCCATCTTGGAGTTCTAAGGACTTTTGCTACTTTTGGATTTGGAGTGGACCCAGTTCCTAACAGATGGGATCCCCCCAGCATCTGGAAGGGCTGGCACTGATTCTTTTTGCCTTTGCTAAGAGCCTGAAGCAAGGGGTGAAGAGAGAGTTGAGATTTTGGACATTCCAGTAGGAGGTGCTGGATATGCTTGATTCTGAGAATGTTTTTTTGGAATAAGGGGATTTCCACTTTTCTCCGAGCAGTATGTATGCTTGAATTGCAACAGGGATAGTCTACCCTTCGAGGGGAAAAATTTTTTGACAGGGGATAGAAGAGGCGAGGGATCGATAAGGAGACCATGGCTTTTCTTTCACTGATTTTCCTCAGGATTTTCATCTTTATAATTCTTGCCTGGATTTTGATTTCTAGACTAAATGTTTGTTGAACACCAATTTGGACTCATTCTTTGCCTTTGGATCATTAACAGTGAGTGGAGACTATGTTGGTGTTTTAATTTTACCATATGTCTCTTTTTTTGCCCCTCCTGAAGAGCCCCTTGCACAGCAAAGAAGAGCAGTGGTAAGCGACTGGACTGGAGCCTCCATGGACATGACCATGCTAAGGGCCCAGGAAGTTAAGCTCTCTCCCCCCCCCCCCCTCCCCCGGATGAACCCCAGCAATGTAGCTCCCTGGATGCAGCACATTTTCCAAACGGGGGGCCCCTCTACACGATTCCCCTGATGAAAAACTGAGGTATCCCTGAAGACTTACAACCTCCTCCTACTTCTCCTGAACACTGAATCAGCACCTTCTGGCTGCTGCCCTCATCCAACCCCTTAATATTAAAGCCCTTTCCGAGGGCTATCCCATATAAAACATTGCCACTCAAAAACTGAAAATGCCCCTCCAAGGGTTACCCATTCTGGAGGTGCTCCCATTCTTCACAGGCAGGAAGGACTAAGAATGGCCACAGCATCAAGGCCCACCCTGCATTGTGAAGCACCACTAGGCAGCATCATTTGGAGAAGGGCAGCTGTGCCAGCAGAAGAACTCACCAGCCTCTCAGGCAAGAATGAAAGAATCCTTGGAATGGTAAATTGCCCTTCTGGTTGGGATGGTCAGTAGTCCTTGGTAGCCCCTACAGAGGGCTTCTTCAGTTTTAAAGAGTGTTAGGAAGGGGTAGAGGCCCCAGTGGGGATCTCAGCTTTGGTCTGGAGGTATAGGAAAGATCGCCTGTACTGAACTTTGGCCCGGTTAGTACAGGGATTGTGATATGCAGTAAAAAAACAAAGCAAAACCCCCCGTGCTCGTTTTAGCCTGGTCCATTTTCCATGTATATACTTTGCATATCATCTTAGTGAGTGGTTCTCAGCCTTTTTGTTCTGTCAGGACACACCTGAGACATGACGCTCACATGCGTGACACACTGAATACATGACATCATGGGACTTAATATAAGCCCATGCTCTGTGCTTATATTGTCTTCATAACAATAGGGAAAGAGCAGAACGAAGACATTTCCCTGTACAACTCACCATGCAAAAAAATATTCTGATTCTGGTGTCATCTCAATAACAGCATCACAAACTCTCTCTCTACTACCAGGTGCTTTGTAAAATAACACATAACCAGGAAAAAAAAACTCCCAAGCCCCACTCTGTACATCTATCAAACCTGCCATACCACAGCAACACTAACTCCAAGAAATGAAACAGCAATAGCCCTACCCATGAACAGGCAGCAGTTCACCACCAGTGCAATGTAATATTGAGAAAATACAACAAACAAGGCTGATACAAATCCCTACATGCTAGTAAAGTACCTCATCTCAGTCACATACTCAAAGAATAGACAGACTGACCTGCCTTCATCAAATGTAGAATAAAAGACCACAAATTACAAATGTGGAAACAAAACTGAAATGGAAACCCCATGAAGACCATCTGCATGTAGTACAAAACTGGAGAACTAGAAACAGAAATATTTTTCCTCCAACACTAAGCAAAGTTCAAAGAGAGAACATAAGAACATAAGATATGCCCTACTGGGACAGTCCAAGGGTCCATCAAGCCCAGTATCCTGTTTCCAACAGTGGCCCATACAAGTCACAAGTACCTGGGCAAGTACCCAAAAATTAAACACATCTCAAGCTACCATTGCTTATTAATTAACAGCAGTTTATGGATTTTTCCTCCAGGAACTTATCCATACCTGTTTTAAACCCAGTTACACCACAGTTAACCTCTGGCAATGAATTCCGGAGCTTAACTGTGCACTGAGTGAAAAAGAATTTTCTTTGATTTGTTTTAAATGAGCTTCTTGCTAACTTCATGGAGTGCCCCCTGGTCCTTCTATCAGGGGCGGATTGCAGGAAAATAGGCTCGGGATTTTTTCAGAACTGGCCTATGGGGTATCTGACGCCTTCATGCACTTTCCCTGCAGTACGTGTATCAATAGCTCCCAAAAATACACTAAGTCAACCCTGGAACTCAGCAGAATACAGCCCAAATATCTCCAAAATAAACTTAATCTTTCCTAAATGACTAAGAAGTTAAACACATTCTAGAGACCATGGGTGAGCATAGTTGCAGCTCCCGTTCAATCCCCTACACATCTGCTTATATCTCTTATAGAGATACTTTCTGGATTCCCAGTCTGACTCTTGAACCAGTTGCAAGAAATGGCACTGCCAGCCA
Organism: Rhinatrema bivittatum; assembly: GCF_901001135.1. Lineage (NCBI taxonomy): Eukaryota > Metazoa > Chordata > Amphibia > Gymnophiona > Rhinatrematidae > Rhinatrema > Rhinatrema bivittatum. Next base: position 13,624,891 of record NC_042621.1, read on the forward strand.
GTGTCAGACTCACACGCTCAGCCACAGTTTTTAGATTGCAGAAAGTTTATTGGCATATACACACTAACAACCACAAAGACACATACTCCTTCTCAGACACACCCACACACAGGGTGTGTGGGTGTGTATGTCTGTGTCAGAGAGAAAGATACCCCCACACACACTCACTCTCTCAAAGTGTGTATGGTTGTGTGTGTCTCTCTCTCTCACTTTCTATGACACAGACACACATGCACTCTCTCTGACGTGCTTACACAGTGATTGCCCCCAGTCCAGCACTGCTGCATTATGGTGTAAAGTTCTTGCTTGCTGCCAGCCCTTCCCCATTCTGCAGAAGCCCCCCTCCGTTTTCCAATCTCACTCTCTAAGAGTCTCACTGGTTCCACAGCCAACTGCTTCTCTCAGAGCTCATTACAGTCACCTCAGATAGAAGCCTCCTCAACACCGCATAGGCACTGTTATGAGCAAGCCGGATCTTGCCTCTTTTCCACGGCCCTGTGGCACAGCAGTGGCTGTCATCGGCGGCGTCTCCTGTCAGCAGTGCAGCGGGATGTGTCTTCCATCGTGGCTCCTCCCCCTCAGCGCGTCGGGCGTCCTCGCCAAACGTTCCCGCTCTAGGAGCGGGAATCTGGGGATTTAAGCACCGCCTCTGCAGCACCTTCCTGCCTCGGCAATAGTCTTGCTTGTGCTGGTGCTTTGCTGTGCATTTCTTCGGTTTGCCTCAACGGCTGCTCAGACCTTGGATTTGGTTTGTCCGCTGCCTGTCTCGACACCCTGTCTGGATCTTGGATTTGGATTGTCTGCTACCTGCTTCCACCCTTGCTTAGACTCTGGGTTTGGTTTGCCTGCTGCCTGCCTCCTGAATCCCTTGCAGGGTCAAGGACTGTTCAGACCTCGACCCCTGACATCATCCTTCAGACTCCATTCAGCCTTCAGATTGAAGGTAAGAATGTTACTCTATTCTTTTAGGATCCACATATCGTAACAGGCACTTTGTCCTGGCTTACGCTCTTCTGACCTGTGCCTGCAGCTTGCCTCCACTTCTCTATAACCCTTCCACTACCCTAGTGCATTCCCAATGACTGCAGATTACACAGTCTGCTGCTTTTATGGTTCCCCAGGCTTTGCTCTGCCTACTGACTCCAAGGGAGAGGGGACGAGAAGTGATCTCTACTGTTCCCTGGGCTTATAAAAAGAGAAAATTAAGCCCTGGCTGAGACTGGGGAGAGCCATTAACCCAAAGTAGCACAGCTCCAGATGGAATCCTGCTTTCTCTTGTGCAGCCAGAGCTGGTGCAAGATTATTAGGTGTCATAAGCGAAACTTATAGCCTTGCACAGACTCCTGGTCCTACCTGTCTCACCAATAATTTAAAAAAATATCAGGCGGATTTTAAATGCCCTGCTCGCGTAAATCCACCCGGATTTACACGAGCAGGGCCCTCGCACATCGGCGCGCCTATTTTGCATAGGCCGCCGGCGCGCGCAGAGCCCCGGGATGCGCGTAAGTCCCAGGGTTTTTTTAAAGGGGCGTGTTGGGGGCGTGTCTGGGGCGGGCCGAATGACGTGGCGTTTCGGGGGCGGGACCAGGGGCGTGGCGCTGGCCCGGGGGCGTGGTCGAGGCCTCCGGACCAGCCCCCGGGTCGGATGACAGCGCGCCAGCAGTCTGCTGGCGCGCGTAGATTTACGTCTGCTTCTAGCAGGCGTAAATCGAGGGACAAAGGTAAGGGGGGGGTTTAGATAGGGCCAGGGGGGTGGGTTAGGTAGGGGAAGGGAGGTGAAGGTGAGGGGAGGGCGAAAGAAAGTTCCCTCCGAGGCTGCTCCGATTTCGGAGCGGCCTCGGAGGGAACGGAGGCAGGCTGCGCGGCTCAGCGTGAGCAGGCTGCCCAAAATCGGCAGCCTTGCGTGCGCCGATCCAGGATTTTATAAGATACGTGCGGCTATGCGCGTAAGTTATAAAATCCAGCGTACTTTTGTTTGTGCCTGCTGCGCGAACAAAAGTACACAATCGCGCTCTTTTTTAAAATCTACCCCTATGCATTTATAGTAACAGATTTTACATGAAAAATAATATTCAGTGTTCTAAGGTAAAAATATCACTTAAAACATGTATATTATTTACATGCATTATTGTAGTACCAACTGGAAAACTGCAAAAAAAGACACCTACAGTCCTATGGTATTGGGACTATTGTAAAGCATGTCAGCTCTCAGAAAGATTTAAGTAAACTTAATTACAATATATTAAACCTCCCATACGAAAAGAGCACTAACTGCCAGCACGCAAACAGTAACAAGTGTACCTATGAAAAGGCAACATTTTAAATATTACACTAAGCCCTAAAACACCAATTCACTTATTAGGAAAACAGAACAAGTCAACTGAAACTACATGCTAGCAAAATACTTCATTTCAATCACACATGCAGAACACAGACAGACCCTTACCAAATAGAGAATAAAGAGACAAATTATAACTAGAAACATGCAGACAAAAACGAATGGAAACCATAACAAGACAGACTCTGTATGCAGTGCAACAATGTAAAAACAGAAATTTCACTATTCCTCAAACATCAAACAATAAAATCAAGATATATATATAAACCATCAATCATAATAGTAAAACCGTAATCATAAAAAGAATATTCGAAACAGCTGATGAAAAGAATACCCAATGATTTTTTAAAATTATTCCCAAATACCATTAAAAGCAGACTATAAACCAAATAAAATATTTAAAAACAGAAGACATAAAATAATACCCAATTATTAAAACTAATAAGGATAAAAATGTGTCTAAATGTTTTGTGATTTTATTCTTTATAGCAGTTTTCACAATTTTTCCTGGCACTGAAGTCACTGGTCTATAGTTTCCCGGATCACCTCTAAAGCCCTTTTTAAATATTGGGGTTGCATTGACCATCATCCAATCTTCAGGTACAACGGATGATTTTAATGATAGGTTAAAATTAACTGAAATAGGTCTGAAATTTTGTTTTTTAGTTCCTTTAGAACTCCGGGGTGTATGTTATCCAGTCCAGGTGATTTACTACTCTTCAGTTTGTCAATCTGGCCTACCACATCTTCCAGGTACACCGTGATTTGGTTCAGTTCATCTGAATCATCACCCTTGAAAACCATCTCCAGAATGGGTATCTCCCCAAAATCTTCTTCAGTAAACATCGAAGCAAATAAATCGTTTAATCTTTCTATGATGGCCTTATCTTCCCTGTGTCCCCTTAACTGCTCCATCATCCAATGGTCCCAATTGACTCCCTTGCAGGTTTTCTGCTTCGGATATATTTTAAAGTTTTTATTGTTAGTTTTTGCCTCTATGGCCAACTTCTTTTCAAATTCTCTCTCATCCTTTCTTATTAATGTCTTACATTTAACTTGCCAATGCTTATACTTAATCCTATTTTCTTCTGATGGATCCTTCTTCCAATTTTTCAATCTTTTGGCTAACATAGCCTCTTTCACCTTATTTTTTAGCAATGCTTGCAATTGCTTGACCTTCCTTCCACCTTTCTTAATGCGAGGAATACATATGGAATGTGCTTCTAGGATTTTTTTTTTTTTTAACAATGTCCATTGGTAGCTGGACCTTTCCATTTTTTTTTTTTAACTATTTTTCTCATTTTATCAAAGTTTCCCTTTTGAAAGTTTAGTGCTACAGCCATGGATTTACTTACTGTCCCCCTTCCAGTCATTAATTCAAATTTGATCATATTATGATCACTATTGCCAAATGGCCCCACCACCATCACCTCTCTCACCAAATACTGCGCTCCACTGAGAATTAGATCTAAAATTGCTCCCTCTCTTGTTGGTTCCTGAACCAATTGCTCCATAAAACTGTCATTTATTCCATCCTGGAACTTTATCTCTCTAGCATGACCTGATGTTTCATTTACCTAGTCAATACTGGGGTAATTGAAATCTCCCATTATTACTGCACTACCAATTTGGTTAGCTTCCCTAATTTCTCTTAGCATTTCACTCTCCATCTTGGCCAGGAGGACAGTAGTATACTCCTATCACTATACTCTTCCCCCAACACACAAGGGATTTCTACCCATAAAGATTTGATTGTGCATTTAGTCTCATGCAGGATCTTTATCCTGTTGGACTCTATGCCTTCCCGGACATAAAGCACCACCTGCCACCAAGATGCTCCTCTCTGTCATTGCGATATAATTTGTACCCTGGTATAGTACTATCTCATTGGTTATCCTCCTTCTACCATGTCTCTGAGATGCCAATTATGTCTATCTCATCATTCATTGCTATAATTCTCCCATCTTACTTCTTAGACTTCTGGCATTAGCATACAAACATTTCAAAGTATGTTTTTTGTTTGTATTTACATTCTGCTTTTCAGTTGACAGGGATAAATTGGAATCTTTTAGCTCAGGTGAGGTTTTAATTATAGGCACATGGACTACTATACTGAAGAAATGCATACTCTCAAAACTGACATATTATGGTTCTTGCACCCAGTCACTCCTCTCCTTACACCCATCACCTCTCCCAACTACTCAATCATCCCTTCACATCCTCATATCCATGTCCAACATTCCAGGCACCACCCACCCCTCCATCCTCTTCCCTGTGCTCATCTCCCCTGAACTCTCTCTGCCCTTCCCTACCCAGCATACATCTGACCACTTTCCTGCTCAGCATCCCCCTCTCTGCCAAGTCAGCAGCCCCCACACCTCCATTTCTACCTCCACTTCCATCTCTCCTCCCTGCCCAACAGCCCCATCCCCTCCCGCCTCCACCTCTCCCTACCCAGCAACCCCAACCTCCTTTCCCTCAGCCTTTCCTCCCTATCTTCCCACACCTTCCTGCCAAGTATATTTCCCCCTTGTTCTGGCTCCCAGCCAGCAGAAAAACCTTCAGTTCAATCCAGAGTCTCCCTCCCTATTTACCAGCAGCAGATGAGGAAAAGAAGCATTGAGGAGAGGAAGAAGATGAGGAAGCATCAGAAGTCAGAAGTGGATTTAATCAGCATGCAACTCTCTCCCTCATGCTCCTGCTTTCACATCTAGGTGCCATGGGATGAAGAGAGCATCAGCAGCCTCACTACCAGGCCAGGCAGGGGAAGATAAAGTTGACATCCTGCCGAGACCATATGAACAGGAGTTGGCAATATCTTGCTCTGATCTGGGTGAAGGAGAAGGGAATAACCTCCCACTGGGCCAGGAAGAGGAGAAGGAAGCAAAAGCAACTTCCTGTCATACCCTATAAAAGAGAAAGCAACCAACTCCTGTCCAGACTGATGAGGAAAGATCAGCCTTCTGCTCGCTCTGCTACACCCCTTCTGTGACCTTGCGACACACTAGTGTGTCCCGACAGACCTGTTGAGAACCACTGTCTTAGTGAATCAGATGCTGAGATACTGTGAACACTAAAATATTTAGCGCCTTCAGACTTTTTAACTTGCAGCTTAGTAGGTGAGAAAGTTAAATAAGGACTGTACTGTAGCTAATGCACTAGTGGCTTGTGATAATCTATAAGCACTGTGCAATTTTCATAAAAAATGCTTAAATTAATACATAAAACAGAATACATGACAGATAATATAAGCAGAACAGCAGCTAATAAATATTACGATAGGTGCCTATTTTCAAAATAAAAACAGTAGGTAAACAACATGATAAACTCTTGAAATTAGAACCAAAATGCATTTTGATATGCACCTTTCTCAAATCAGGCATGAAATATTTGAATACAGATATTGTGTGTATGTATAAAACTATGAAATATATATCATTAAAATACTGAACAGTAAAGTAAAATAGCATAGGAATCCAAAAGCAGCCATGGTTTCCCTTTCCCTGTGCCTCTCTTGAGCAGACATGACAAGGGAGAATCTGCTGTTATACCTTTGTTTGATTTCTCAGCAACTTTTCATACTGTAAATCATTTGATGCTTATTAAAAGGTTGCAGAAGACAGGTATTCAGTGTTTTACATCTTTTTAAAGTGATTGCCAGCAACAGGTTAGAATTGGGATGCAGTCCTCATCCTGGAAACCAATTAATTCTGGAGCTCCACCGGGGGTACGCCCTATCAGTAGTGTTATTTAATATTTATCTTCAACTTTCTATGCTTTTTTGGGTGGATTTAAAGTAGACTTTCAAGTGCATGCTGATAATATTCACCTGTTTTCAGGAGAAGACATGAATTTGTTGTGTTTGCTAGAATTTCCCAGTGATTGCATGCAGCATCTGGATGTATGCATGAAAATGTGTTTGTTCTTAATTTAAAGAAAACAGAAGCTTTATGGGTTAGTCATGCACCAATCCCTGACCTGTTGCCTCCTCTAGCTATAGAGGATGCAGATTCCATTTTCTATAGTAGTTAGAAACCTTGCGGTCCTGGTAGACTCTCCTTAGTTCCTGCAAACACAGTTAAAGGCTGTCTTAAGAGCTGGATTTTTTTTTATAGTTGAGGTTACTACATTGGCTAAAGAATGTTATTCCACAAGGTGAATTTCGTACAATATTACAGGTGTTTGTTTTGATATCCATTGATTACTGTAATCCACAATACATTGGTCTTCTTACATGCCATCTGAAAGCATTACAATTACTCCAAAATGCTGTGGCTGGGCTTTTATCAGGTTGTTCTTCATAAGTGCATATGACCCCAATTTTGTATCAGTTCTACTGGTTAGCTGTCAAGCAGAGAATTGTTTTCAAAGTGCTTTGTTTAATATTTAGGGCTATTACTGGAGACAGTCCATCTTACCTTTCAGATTTGTTATCTAAATATATATGTACCAGATCTTTATGTTCTTCAGGACATTGATTGTTACAGCTTCTGTCAGTAAAACAAGCCCTCCTGCAATAAACTTGTGCATATTCTTTTAGGTTTTAGGGCCAGTCTTATGGAATTTTTTACCCAATGAGTTACATTATAAGGACGTCTGGAAGACTCATTTATTCTAGGATGTTTTATGAAGATTTGCTGATTTTTACCCTGTTTTATTGTAATTTTTATTTGATTATATTGTTTGTATTATATGTATGTTGTCTGTTATTATTTGTTCACTTATTGTCAATGTTATTATGTTATCTGCTTAGTATGGGCCATCAAATCAGTGGAATAAAATAATTCTAAATAATTCTAAATAAATAAATATATACCAAGGAATAATAAAGGTGCAAATAGTGGTATGTGATATGGATACCTAACCAATAAAGAGTCGAGGATGAGAATGAAATCAAACTCCTTACCACAGACCCCTTAAAATATTATGATTATTTTTGTTAGTACTTTGTTTGAGATGTTTGAGGATTATTTCGTTCAACCTAGCTTGACTCCGACTGACCCCCGAGATATAATCATCCCGCTCTCTTCCTAACTCTACCCTAGAAAGAGTATCCCAATTCTCTCATGTTATTCTGTAACATGTTTTCCTAACTCTGCCCTAGAAAGAATATCCCAAATATCTCATGTCATTCTGTAACATATGTATCAAGTACTCTATTGTACACTTCTTGCACTCTGCACGACCTATGTTTAATCTGTTTATGTTGCTTGTTCTTTGAATGTTATAAGGATTTCTGTTAATAAGCCACTCAGCTATACCGTCTATTATTTGTAATGAGTTGTTAAAATGTAAACCGGAGTGAAGGCAGCTTGCTATACCTCGGTATATAAAAGACTTCAAATAAATAAATAACTAAATAAAACTCATGTCATAAGACCAATTCTGAACTGTGAATCAGGATTTCCAGGAGAAATGGAAAGAGAATTGCACTATTTTCATGAATCAACTACAGCAAGCTCTAGCGTGATCAGTCTTCTAAGTATCACAAATATCTTCACTAGTAGTTTTTTTTGGTTTTTTTTGTCAGAACAGGAAGAGGAATTTAGAAAATTCTTTAGGATATAAGGCATGACTGTTCTGTCACAGGATCTCATAAAGGAGATGTTATAAAGCCGATAGGCTACTCACGTTTTCAAGCAGATTGAAGCTCACTTTACAAAAGGATGCTGCAAATCATGAAACACGCCTTGAAAGTCTTGGTCACAAAGGCTGCAGGATTAACAGCTCCCATTTGCATAACTGTAAACTTAATGCAGTCCTCCTGGATTCTCTGCCCTCTAAAGTGCACTTACTGATGCACAGAAAATCCTCTAAAAGGGTTTCTCAACCTAAACCAATCTGTAAAGTTTTATATACGGTATATATATAAATATATGCATATGAAACATTAAAGAAATTAAAGTAATCTGTATATAATTAGATTTATATTTGTGTAGCACATTATCTTAATTTTAATATAAAAAGATTAAATATCCACTCAAAGGATTAGTAAAAAAGTTGGCACTAGAAACAATTTTGCATTACCTTACTGTGCAAATTCCTAAACAACAATCTAAAGATTTTCAAATACTGCAACTGCATATTCATGCTCAGTCCATGTAAAACTCTGAGGGGTAGATTTTCTAAATTTGCGCGATCGCGTACTTTTGTTCGCGCACCAGGCGTGAACAAAAGTACGCTGGATTTTATAAGATACGCACGTAGCCGCGCGTATCTTATAAAATCCGGGGTCGGCGCGCGCAAGGGGGTGCACATTTGTGCAACCTGCGCGCGCCGAGCCCAGCGCGCGCTGCCTGTTCCCTCCGAGGCCGCTCCGATTTCAGAGCAGCCTCAGAGGGAACTTTCCTTCGCCCTTCCCCCACCTTCCCCTCCCTTCCCCTACCTAACCCACCCCCCCCCGGCCCTATCTAAACCCCCCCCCCCTTACCTTTGTTTCATGATTTACGCCTGCTAAAAGCAGATGTAAATCTATGCGTGTCAGCGGGCTGCTGGCGTGCCATCACCCGACCTGGGGGCTGGTCCGGAGGCCTCGACCATGCCCCCGGACCGGCGCCATGCCCCAAGCCCGCCCCCGCAACGCCGCGTCACGCCCCCAAAATGCCGCGTCATTTTAGACACGCCCCCGACACCCCCCCAACATGCCCCTTTTAGAAAGCCCCGGGACTTACGCGCGTCCCGGGGCTCTGCGCGTGCTGGCAGCCTATGCAAAATAGGCGCGCCGGCGCGCGAGGGCCCTGCGCACGTAAATCCGGCTGGATTTATGCGCGCAGGGCATTTAAAATCCGCCCCTCTGTTTGCAAAAACGTACTTCCATGATGCTTTCTTATGTATGGCATATCAGTTGACTATATGTTCCTGCAACGTGGACATTGCACAAACATTTTCACTTTCTCCTCCAACTGGACAGAAAAAAACATTGGCTAGATTTCTTTTAAGCATACGTCATTTTTATTACACGACCTATGTTATTAACATTGGGTAGAGTTGTGCAGCATAAGAATGGAGAAATTACTACTTACTTGATAATTTCCTTTCCTTTAGTGAAGGATAGAACAATCCCAACGAGCAGGTTATGCACCTCTGCCAGCAGATGGAGCAAAAGCTGACGTTATGGCTATATAGTCCTGCTCCGACATCAGCCTGCCAGTATTCTCTGGAAAAGCCAATCTGTGGACAAAACTGATTAAAAATTAACATTATTAGCAACAGAAAACCTTTTGTGTTTCTCAACCAACAGGAACACTGAGTTCATCCAAAAGAAGGAACATTTCTAGCAAACTAAGAACTAGAAAAGCCATTTACCAGTTACCAACAAAGAACAGGAATCATTCTCTGCATCGCTCGCTCTAAGAAGGCTAACCACAAAATCCAAATCTGGCAGCCTAAGGTGGGTCTGGGGTTGACCTACCCTTCACTAAAGGAAAAGAAATTATTAGATAAGTAGTAATTTCTCCTTCCTAAACATTCGGATAGGTCAAGCCCAATGAATGGTATATACAAAAGCTAATCCCAAAAAGGGCAGGGGGCTGCCAGTGATCCAGACAAAAACCACCCGCGCAAAAGCCCTCCTTAGCATTAACATCCAAACAGTAATGCTTGGAGAAGTTGTACAAAGATGACCATTAGGGATGTGAATCGTTTTTTGACGATTTAAAATATCGTCCGATATATTTTAAATCGTCAAAAATCGTTAGGGCCACGATACAATACCAATTCCCCTGATTTATCGTCAAAAAATCGTAAATCGGGGGAAGGGGGAGGGCAGGAAAACCGGCACACTAAAACCCCCTAAAACCCACCCCCGACCCTTTAAATTAAATCCCCCACCCTCCCGAACCCCCCCCAAATGCCTTAAATAACCTGGGGGTCCAGCGGCGGTCCGGAACGGCCTCCTGCAATTGAATCGTGTTGTCTTCAGCCGGCGCCATTTTTCAAAATGGGGGCGCAAAATGGCGGCGGCCATAGACCAACACGATTCGACTGCAGGAGGTCGTTCCGGACCCGCGCTGGACTTTTGGTAAGTCTTGTGGGGGTCAGGAGGCCCCCCCAAGCTGGCCAAAAGTCCCTGGGGGTCCAGCGGGGGTCCGGAAAATGATTTCCTGCCACGAATCGTTTTCCGTACGGAAAATGGCGCTGGCAGGAGATCGACTGCAGCAGGTCATTCAGCGGCGGTCCGGAACCCCCGCTGAACGACCTCCTGCAGTCGATCTCCTGCCGGCGCCATTTTCCGTACGGAAAACGATTCGCGGCAGGAGATCGTTTTCCGGACCCCCGCTGGACCCCCAGGGACTTTTGGCCAGCTTGGGGGGGCCTCCTGACCCCCACAAGACTTGCCAAAAGTCCAGCGGGGGTCCGGAATGACCTCCTGCAGTCGAATCGTGTTGGTCTATGGCCGCCGCCATTTTGCGCCGCCATTTTGAAAAATGGCGCCGGCTGAAGACAACACGATTCAATTGCAGGAGGCCGTTCCGGACCGCTGCTGGACCCCCAGGTAATTTAAGGCATTTGGGGGGGTTCGGGAGGGTGGGGAATTTAATTTAAAGGGTCGGGGGTGGGTTTTAGGGGGTTTTAGTGTGCCGGCTCACGATTTTCACGATTTTCACGATACTTTAAACACCCAAACAGCAACAATACGATTCCCTCCCCCTCCCAGCCGAAATCGATCGTTAAGACGATCGAGGACACGATTCACATCTCTAATGACCATGTTGCCACTCAGCAAATTTCAGCAGGCGACAAGAAATGAAGTTCCGCCCATGATACTGCCTGAGCCCTCGTGGAATGCTTCAGTAAGGCAACTTCAGAAACCACATAGGCTGCAGTAATGACCTCCTTAATCCAGCGGGCAATTGTTGCCTGCGTCACTGGTACTCCCTGCTACCTATACCATGGAGCATAAACAGGTGATCAGACTTCCAAACTATCTTAGTTACCTCCGAAAAGCACAGTAAATGATGCTTGACATCCAAGGAGCACAAAAGGAGGTACTCAGCTTAATTTATGTCCTTGACCAAGGCAGGCAAAGAAATAGACTGATTTAAATGAAAGTCTGAAACCATTTTGGACAAAAAGGAAGGCACAATCCGAAGCTGAACTGCACCCGGAGTCATACAGAGAAAAGGCTCAAGGCAGGAAAGAGACTGTAGCTCAGAGACCCAACTAGCTGAACAGATTGCTACCAGAAAAACTGTCTTCAAAGTAAGCAGCCACAAGGAAAGAGTAAGCAGTGGTTGAAAAGTCGGACATATCAAGAACTTGAGAACCAATGAGAACCAAGTTAAGATCCCAGAAAGGCACCGGAAGCTGCAACGGGGGTTGAAGATGTTTAACTCCCCACAAAAAACGGGACACGTCTGGATGGGAAGACAAAGGCACTCCATTGACTCTTCCCCTGTAACAAGTCAGTGCCGCAACTTGAACCTTCAAGGTATTAAGGGCCAAACCCTTAAGCAAGCCATCCTCTATGAATTCCAAAATCAAAGGAATATCCACCTTCAACGGTTGAGTACCTTGCTCAGAGCACCAAGCCTCAAAGACCCTTGAAACTCTAGCATAAGCTAGAGAAGTAGAAAATTTCTGAGCCTGAAGAAGAGTAGAAATTACAGAAGGTGAATAACCACGCTTCAACAGCAGAGCCCTTTCCATATCCAATCCATAAGACAGAACCGACCCAGATCCTCATGTAGAATGTGCCCCTGATGTAACAGATTCCTCCAAGACAATAGCCAGAGGGGACAACCTACCAGATGTATCTGGAGATTGGCGTACCACTGCCTTTGAGCCCAATCTGGAGCCACTAACAGGATGGTGTTGATTTGACTTGCAGTCTTCTATACCAGCCTGCCTATCAAAGGCCAAGGCAGGAACACATACAGCAGGGTGCCATGTGGCCAATCCGGAACGAGAGCATCTATGCCCATTGCTTTTGGGTCCCACCTGTGACTGAAGAAGCATAGAATTTTTGCGTTGTTGAAGTTTGCCAACAGGTGTAGATTCAGTAAACCCTAGCGGTCCACCAGGAACTGAAAGGCCTTGACTGCCAGCAACCATTCTCCTTCCAAGCTTCTCCTCCTGAGAAATTGGCTCTGATATTGTCCTTTCTGGCAATGTGAGAAGTGGATATGCTTAGGAGATGCTGCTCCACCCATACCATAAGCATATCTATCTCTTCCGACACCTGTCCACTTTTGGTTCCACCCTGTTGATTGATATAAGCCACCGTTGTCACATTGTCAGACATTATCTGGACTATTTGAGCTTCTACCTGTTTGGTGAACCACAGGCATGCCAACCGAACCGCTTGTGCCTCTAGTCTGTTGAAGTTTTAGTGCTCTTTCACTGTATTCCAGCATCCTTGCACCACCAACTCCTGAGAGTGAGCCATCCAGCCCTGGAGGCTCGCTTCTGTCGTGATTACCAACCAATCTAGCGCCATCAGGAAAATCCCCTTCCTGAGATAGTCTGTGTGTAACCAGCAGTCCAACTGAGATTTCACCTCTAACGGAAGGAGCAGCCTCACCACATAGTTCTGCGACTGCGGACTCCATCGGGTGAGTACGGTGCTCTGAAGAGGGCTCATATGTGCCCTCACCCAGGGAACCACTTCTGAGGCAGCTATCAACCCCAGGACCTGTAGATAAGACCACACAGTTGGACAGAGTTCCACAGGGATAGGACTCACAGCATCAACAAGTGGATCCGAGACTCCGTCAGAAACACTCTGCCTTGCCTTGTATCAAATCGAACACCAAGATATTCTAGAGCTGAGATGGCCGTACATTGCTCTTGGCCAGATTCACCACCCAGACTAGTTACTGTAGCAAGGAAACCACCCTGCGGGAGATGCGAAGACTTTCTTCCAATGTCTTGGCTCGAATCAACCAGTCATCCAGATTTGCATCCTTGCAAAGGGCCACCACTACTATGACCTGAGAAAAGGTCCTGGGCACTGTGACTCATCCAAAACGCAAGGCCTGAAACTGGTAATGACAATCTAGGATGGCAAATTGGAGGAACCACTGATGTTCCTGCTGGATGAGAATATGCAGATATGCCTCTATTAGATCCAAATATGTGAGGTACTCTCCTGCTTGAACTGCCATTATGACAGAATGCACTGTTTCCTTGAAAGAATCATAGAAGAGTTCTATATGGCTACAAATCTGGGGGAATATCCCCTTCCACACCAGGAGAGCCCCCACCGTCATCATCAGTATCATCCTGATCCTCCTGCATTTGAGCTCTGTCAGACCATGATACCTGCATGCAGGTCATGGAATTCTACCCCCATTGGCTCCCCTTATGGTATTTAGAGTCCACTGCGGCCCAGAGGCGAGGGTTCTTGTGCCAGTGGTGGCCTCTGCTGCCAAGAGGTGCTGCAGAGGATCAGAGGGCTCCATGGACCTGCTGGCAAGGCTCAAGATCTTTGTCCTGACGTTCTGGGACCAAAGTGGAAGGTAGTCCTAAAGGAATGGTGAGAGGGATGGATGCTGCTAAAGACTCGAGGCCTTCACTGGAGGGAGTGGGGAATGGCTGCTGTGCTCCGACAGGGTTCACCACCACTACTGGTTGTGGTAGTCATGGTGGTGGCTGCTGCTGCTACTCTGCAGCAGCCACAAGTGCTTCAGATGGAGGAGGGGCTTGGGGCTTGTACCTTCTCCTCCTTGGATGAGCTGGTGTTATCTGTGAAGACAGCCAAACCTATGTGTCAGTACATCTCATCTGCTCCAGGGTGTGATATGCTTGACAAGAGCGGTGGAGGTGATAGTAAGTGTTCCTAGAGGTGGGTCACGCATGTCCTATAAGGTGTGACAGGGCCATAGACAGGTTCCCAGAAATACAGAAGTTTCTGTAAAGCTGTATTGTAATACATGATGGCTTAGGTAGTGACTCGCAGGTAGATTCAGTGTCTGGGTGTTTTATGTTGGGATGTGCTCTATGCCCTAGATAGCAAGACGTCAATGGCTGGGATGCTACCACTACTCTATGGATGTTTGTAGATTGGTAGGCAATCATTTTGCCTGGTAAGTGTAAAAGAAATAGGATGCAACACACTCTTGAGTTCAATACAAGGCTTGTGAGTGCAGGAAAAAGTATTGATTCAGGACTGTGCTCCCAATGACCCAGAGAATAGACAAACATGAAGTTAGAGTGCATGTGGGTTGCTAGAAGCAGTAGGCAGAAAGACTGGATCCTATAGAGTGACAGAGCAATAGTTGGACTAGAGATGTAAGTATGAATTTAAAAAGAACTTTACATATTTCCCTGATGGTAATGATATGAACTTAACTCCGTGCCCCTCCTCCAAGAACTGCACCTGGTGCAGCCACTCCCATTCCTTCCCTTCAGAGACTAGGCCTTCTTTGTGAGGTCCTCAGAGACATAGGAATATAAAGCAATTTGTTCACTATTTTCACCTCCACCCCACCCCTATTCTCCCTTATCCCCAGCCCCACATTCCTATCCCAACCCCCAACTGCACATTCCCTTAGCCCCACCCAACTGCCCCCATAGGCACACCCACTGCCACTGCCCGCTGCCCCCACCAAAGGCTCCCCCACCCCCTACACTACCCACATTCCTAGTTACATAAGAACATAAGAAGTTGCCATATTGGGTCAAAGAGAGGATCCATCAAACCTAGCATCCTGTTTCCAATAGTGGCCAATCCAAGTTACACGTACCTGGCAAATACCTAAACATTAAGTAGATCCCAAGCTACTGATAGTAATAGCAATTTGATTAATAGCAATTAATGGACTTCTCTTCCACAAACTTATCCAAACGTTTTTTGAACCCAGCTGCACTGACTGCACTAACCACATCCTCTGGCAACAAATTCCAGAACTTATTCATCTAGTAAAAAAGAAATTTCTCCGGTTTGTTTTAAATATGCTACTTGCTAATTTCATGGAGTGCCCCCTAGTCCTTCTATTATTTGAAAGAGTAAATAACAGATTCACATTTACCCGTTCTAGACCACTCATAATTTTATAGACCTTTATCAAATCCCTCCCTCAGCTGTTTCTTTTCCAAGGTGAACAGCCCTAATCTCTTTAGCCTTTCCTCATAGTGGAGCCATAACATCCCTTTTGTCATTTTGGTTGCCCTTCTCTGTACCTTCTCCAGTGCAACTATATCTTTTTTGAGATGTGGCGACAAGAATTGTACACAGTAGACATGGTGTGGTCTTAACATGGAGCAATACATAATTCCCACTATGAACTTACCCTACAGGGGTAGTCAGCTTCTCAATAGTATAGGTCATGGAAGTCTCTTCAGGTCCTTCTATTCCTGGCATTATGCCTCCAGACCCACATGCTGAAATTCAGCTGGCATGTAGGGAGAGCCATTCTGGTTCTCCCACCCTGGGAGAACCAGAAGTGTGCAAGCATATGGAAATACGTAAACACGTACATTAGGTTTTTTTCATGCAAATAGGCTTGTGTGCAAGTAGTTCACATATGCACTTATGTTTTATATAAAATATGCATATCTTTTATAATCTGCACATGTGCAGATTATAAAATATGTGTACTTTTGTATGGCACCATATAAGTGCATACATGGTGCTGTGTGCACTTGTTTGAAAATTATCCTCTATATCAGAATAAGGGCTCATAATTCACAAGTGCCATGACTCAGAGGGTCAAAATTATTCCACTAATTTCTGCTAGCATATATTGTACAATAGATATGTGATTTTTAATTTTGTATACCAATTTTTTCTCCCCTAAATTAGCTTATTTTTCTTTCTTTTGTACTGAAGACAGTTGCCACATTAGACATTATATCTTTTTAGAGTTGATTGATATCACACAAAGCGTGCCAATGCTCTTTAGACCATGAGACATGTAATAGGATAATCTATAGAACAGAACCTCCATTTTCTGTAGGCGAAATCATCTCACATAGCTTAATAAAAATAAAAAGAGGTCTATATATTGTTTCCAATGATTACAGAAAATGTGATTTCAACAGAGGTACTGCAGTTGTTCTCTCAATAGGCGATATGGCTATTAAGCAGTTTTGGTTTCCAAGGCTAAAATATCTAAATGAAAAATACAGTACTGACTATACTAGTCTATTTTATCATACAGCATATGCAGTTTTTAGCTTGTAAACTGCCGTATATGCAGTTAAAATAAAATTAAAAAAAATAAACAAAAAATTACTTGATGTAAGGCAAGTTTATCAGAACAAACATTTGAAGCTTTGGAGTATAATTATCAGAAGAAAACACATTGTTTAGCATACTTTATGTTAATAGAGGGCTAGTATGGCCCAGTGTGCATAATTTAGCCAAACAACTGATACAAAAACCTTAATATATATATATGATTACGGCTACAAAAAGAGCCCAAGACAAAACACAAGAGAGAACATAATAGGCACACATGAACTCTGAAGGCCTAATTACATCACGGGGGAGGGTGAAGAGTTGCTGCTGAACCAAGCAGAAAATTGGGGTCATTTGTAAACAGGTATTGCTGTTATCCAGGTGCACCAGCTTGTGTGTGGGAGGGAGCAGAGAGGGTTTAGAAAAGGGGCTTCCATCCATGTTTTAGAAAGAACAGCAAGACGGATCGCTTTTCTCAGCTAAAATCAAAGCTCTACCTTTCAGCTGCACCTAGCCAGGAGACTAGCAGAAACGGTAAGATTTAACAAACAATGTTACCCACAGAGTTTGAAGTCAGTTCTGACCTGATGAAAAAGAAGGCACCTTGGATTTGCTATGGAATGCACGTTAGTAAAAGTGGGCAAGTTAGATATCCCCCTGGACTCTGTTTAAGACCTCAGAAGACAGAAAATCACATTTTCACTTAGTGCAACTTCCTGATCCCCAAAAATCGGGCATGGTACAGTATATTTACAGCACATTAAAAAGCCTCTCCAGATGTTCTAACTCAGGTGATAAGCAAGATATTAATGTAAACTGTGTACTGTCACACCATTATAAGATTCATTTTTTTAAACTTGGGAGTGTGCTATGCATGACCTTTACATAACTGTGACACTGGGAAGGGCACCAAGATCAGCCATGGAAAAGGCAATATTGATTCCATGCCTATGGACTAAGGGTCAAACTCCTTGAAAACAATAAGTGTCTGTAACTTTGCAAAATAACCCTAGTTAACAGGACTAAAAGCGAGCAGATTGCAAGACTGCATGCAATTCTAACAAAAACACCTCAAACTCAGCAAACTCCAGAATGGAGCCCTTTATTCTAATTGGTCTAGAAATAAAGATAACCATTTTCTTCTGAAACATGGTTAAGATAAAAAGGGCAATATTTCCGCAGATAAAACAATGTTATGCATGCATAAATGGGCTTCAGCAAAATTGGCCACCTTCCACACTGCTAAATTAGAACTCGTAAAACAATGCATGCAGTTCAAAAAATGCAAAACTACACATGTGGTTGCTACCTCTTTCCTATCACCGCCCCCAGTTACACATCCATACTATGAGGGTAAAAGTAAGTGAATTGTTTTACATGGAAAACATACCCACAGAAAAAGCAAGCAATGTGGGTAATTTTTCTTGCAGAAATAATCCAAGCAAAAGTATGTGTTTGCTTTGGCTTTAATGGTTAGTGCAAATGCCACAAGTAAAAAGTGCCCAGTGTGATTATTGCCCCTACATTGCCCATGTGAAATAATTTTATTTTTTTAATTTACTGCATGCACTCAACGCACAATAAAGCTCTGGAATTTGTTGCCAGAGGTTGTGGTTAGTGCAGTTAGTTTAGCTGGGTTCAAAAAAGGTTTGGATAAGTTCTTGGAGGAGAAGTCCATTAACGGCTATTAATCAAGTTTACTTAGGGAATAGCCACTGCTATTAATTGCATCAGTAGCATGGGTTCTTCTTAGTGTTTGGGTACTTGCCAGGTTCTTATGGCCTGGATTGGCCACTGTTGGAAACAGGATGCTGGGCTTGATGGACCCTTGGTCTGACCCAGCATGGCAATTTCTTATGTTCTTACTTTAGATTTAGCTCTGATTTTTCATTGGTAGCTCAAGATGAGTTACATTCAGGTAAAGTAAGTATATCCTTGACCACAGAGCAGTAGTTACAGAACTAAGTCCTTTGGTGAGCTTATATTTTACTGCATGCATTGTCATTCTAATTTAGTAGAATGGACTGATGGCCTATGGCAGGAGTGGGGAACCTCCGGTCCTCAAGGGCTGTAAACCAGTTGGGTTTTCAAGATATCTCTAATGAATATGCTTGAGAGAGATCTGCATACAATTGAGCCATCCAAGCTCTCTTTTTGCATCCATTTTGCCATATGTGTAGTCATTGGATAAAATCTGGTGGATATCTTAAACAAATGCTTTTACTCAGTATTCATACTAGAAGGATTGGGTGGTGGATCAAAGACAAAAGGCAAGAACATAATGGACTGTGGCATGACTATAATTTACAGAGGAGGAAACAAAAGCAGTGCTGCATAGAACAGGGCTGATCTAGTGGCTCAGTGGCAGTGCTGCATGTTGATATGCAGAGGGCTCCTGGTTCAATTTCTGGATCAGGTCTTCTACATCCCAGGTTAGCAGAGGCTGAATATGCTGCAAAGGCAGCATTCATAGTCTCTTGGAGGAGTATTGGTTCAACTGAACTGCAAGGAGGAGGAGAAAGAAGGAACTGCTGGGCAATATCTTGAAGCAGGTGGGTTACAAGGCCACTTTTGCAAAACTTGAGGTTTCTTTGATTTCATGATGAGTATTCTTATGTTCTTAAAGAGGGAAGTACAGGAGATGTGGCCTGTCTGGACTTCAGTAACATTTTTTAAATTGTTCCACATAGATGACTGAGAAGCAAGCTAAAAATTATAAAATTGTTGTGAAGCTGGTTGAGCAACAAAGCTATAAGAGTGGCAGCCAATGAGGTCCACTCCTGAGAAGGGAAAGTGACCAGTAGAGTGCCAATGGGACCATTGCAAGGCCTAATCTTCTTCAATGTAAATGGTAGTGGGTAAGGGTTAGAAGGGAAACTGTGTTTGCAGATGATATGAAACAGACTAGGACTGCGAAAGATGATAGAGAGATGAAAAATTACCCAAATAAAATGGTCAAAGATATAGCAACTACACTCTAATAATAACAATAAAAAAGCTAAATCATGCATTTGGGATGCAGAAATCCAAAGGCCAAATACTATTTGCTGGTGAAGAACTAACATTCCCCATACAAGAAAGAGACTTGGGGCATCATCATCTTTGATAACTTCAAGGTAGCCAGTCGGTGCCATTGAGAAAGCTAATAATCTACTTAGGTTCACAAAAAGAGGCATCATTAGTAGAAAGAGAGTATAATTGTCTGGCAAGATCCCACCTTGAGTAATGTGTTCATTTCTGGAGATCTTATCTGTAAAATAATATTGAGAAGGTAATTCAAAGGATAGTCACCATAATAGCCTGAACTTTAAGCCATAGTCAGAAAGACTAAAATGGCTAACGATGTACTTTCTAGTAGAAAAATGGGGAAAGGGAGATATGATACAAACATTAAAATATCCAGCAGGCTTCAATAAAGTACCAGAAGGTTGCATTTTCCATAGAATGAAAAGCTCGAGGACAAGAGGTCATCATATGAAACTAAAGGGAGGGAAGCTCAAAAGGAATACAAGGAAATATCTTTTCGCCGACAGGATGGTGGGCACCTGAAACATACTTCAGCAGTGGCAGAATTCAAGCTTGCATGTGCTAGACAGAAAGAGACAGCATGGGATAGAAGATCAAATAAGACCTGTGACAGCACAGTAGGCAAGCAGGAATAGGCAGACTGGATGGAATGAAATAGTCCTTTACTGCCAACACTTTCTAAATCTCTTACAGGCCTAAGACACTCAGAAATACTGCAAAAGAAATAATTAAAATAAGTGCTCTCCTTCCCAATTAAAATATGGTTGATTGCCACAGGTTATTCTCCTCATTCCAGGGCACTTTGGAGTTTATTTCTGTCAGTTAAATAGAGGAAACTGAATTAACTTTAAAAGTTAAAATATGATGAATATGTTTTGATAGCGAGGCACAATTAACTTTATATGCCATTCCGTGATGAGAAAGATAATTATAACAAAATTTCATGTAATTGGGGACCAAGGTAAAAGAATATTTTACTAATAGATTAGATGGTGCAAGAGTAGAAAACCTTACAAACCACAGGGCTTGATTCACTCAGTTTGAGAGCAGGGAGCATGTCGGGATAAACAGGGATTCAGGAAGGCCAGCTATAAAATAAATTTGTTATCCAAAGCTAGAACAGAGATTGTACATGAGGATATATTTTAGCAAACTGATGGACTGTAAGCATATAATGAAGCATTTAGTGCCTGCTTAGCTCTGAGCCATGGAATACATTAGCAGCCTCATTATCAATGCAAGATCCTGATTATCCCTTTTCTGACATCCAAAGTTGCTTGAGCGATATTGGTCTCCTATAGAAAAAGGCAAGGAAACCACACTGACTATATGAAAATTATGACGACAGCACAAACTAAGGGCAAAAAGACAAAACCACTTGTCCATAACTTTCATCTCATAATGTCACATTTACATAAGCTCTGAAATACCTATTTGCCCTGGTTCCATAGGAATCAATGGGGAAACCCTCAGTATTCTAATACACATACTAAGCTGCTTATTACAGTGAGAACAAAATTGCTAATAGCTTAGTAAATTGCAGAGTCTGAGGAACTGCTAGAATGTAGGGCTAGCATGTGTCTAAATGGCAGCAAACACCTGCTACCTTCAACATATCTCTATTCTCTTTCCTTCTTTTACAGATATCCTGGCATTGAAAGGATAGCATTCAAAAGATACTGTCTTAGCACAACTTTCTTATATGCATACCATGCAATCCTCATTCATGGTACTGCTGTCATGGCCTTTCCAGCTCATAATCCTCTTCCACATATCGCACTGAAGCCCCATTCTGCCAACCACACATCACAAGGGCTCCCGTATCCCCAGCAGTCTTTCCATAATAAAATGGCTTTTGCCTTCATGTATCCTCCTCCAGGCAAGACCCTGCCCAACACATTCCTCACACACATTGGCAACATGCCCACATGATGGAAAGGTCTGTTCACCTTCATTTTTTACTGATACCAACAACATTGAGATATGTTGGCATACATGGCATGAACAAAGGAAGAGTGATGGCAACCTTTAATTTTTACTGCCCCATATATGCAGCTCTAAGTGAGGAACTATATTAGGGATGTGAATCATGTGATCGATCGTCTTAATGATCGATTTTGGCTGAGGGGGGGGGGAATCTGATAGTCATGGTTTTTTTGGTTAAAAAATCGTTTTATTGGGGGAGGGGGAGGGCGGGAAAACCGGCACACCAAAACAACCCTAAAACCCACCCCGACCCTCCCGAACCCCCACCAAAATGTTTTAAATTACTTGGGGTCCAGTGGGGGGGTCCCGGCATGATCTCCCGCTCTCGGGCCACGGCTGCGTTAATAGAAATGGCGCCGGTGGCCCTTTGCCCTTACCATGTGACAGGGCAAAGGTAGCGCTGGCGCCATTTTGGTTCCTGGCACCCGACGTCACGAGTGCAGGAGATCGCTCCCGGACCCCCGCTGGACCCCCAGGGACTTTTGGCCAGCTTGGGGGGGCCTCCTGACCCCGACAAGACTTGCCAAAAGTCCAGCGGGGGTCCGGGAGCGACCTCCTGCACGCGCGCCGTATTGCCAATATTCAAAATGGCGCCGGCGCTACCTTTGCCCTCACTATGTCATACGGGCCGACGTATAACATCACGTCCCCTGACGAAGGATTCGAAACAAGGCCCTGTTGGGACATAGACATGGATTTGGACATGGCAGATGGACATACAGGCAGATAAGTTGAAGGGAAGTTGTCCCTCACAAAAGTGCTCGTCAGTTTTTTAAAAAAGTGTGTGTCGGCGTTTTTGGGAAAAGTTTGGCGTCATTTCAAGAAAATTGATAAAACACTTTGGTAAAATATGGCAAAATAGTCAGTGACCATGGTCACGGATTTATAAAATTGTTTTCTGATTTCACATATTGTTCACTAAAGATTTGCACACACTAAACAAATACAGAAAAATCCACCATGGGTGGGAGGAGGTTGGTTAGTGATTAAAATTATAATACACTGCTGGATGCAGTGATACAATTAATTTATATGAAACCTTCCTCTTCTCTCCTTAAAAAAATTTTTTGGTGGCTATCCTACAAGCAGCATTGCCACCTCTAAGTTCAAAACGACATACTAAACCTTAGATGCCGGCTCAGATGGAGGAAGCTTTTACTCAGCTCTCGTCAGCTCTCTCTGGCTTCTTTGAAGCCATGCAATCAACATTTACACTGCCTCCCTCACCAACGAGAAGTGATCACGAATCACAACACTTTTCACTACCCTCCTCCCCAGAGGATAAAGCAACAAGGACACCAAGGGACCTGTCACCTCCACCTGCAGAACATCAACCTCTTCCACGAGAGACTCTGTTCACTGTTGACCAGGATTCCCCTCAAACGTCACCAGCTATGTCCACCGGATATCCATCTGACCCTCCAGATGATCCTCCTGAGCCTTACTCTCTGCTGGAGGATCTGTTATATCCCAAATTCCTAGAGAAAATGTGTTCTGTCCTGCACCTCGAGATTCAAAAAACTCCCAATCCAAGGGCAGAAACATTAGGTCTGCTAAAGATATTCGATGTCCCAGATGAACCCACATCTTTACCATCTCACAAGGTCTTGGATTCGGTACTAGAGAAATCATGGGAAACGCCATTCACGATTACTCTGGTCTCCAGGAAAACTGACTTAAAGTTCAGAATGAGGCAATCTCCATTCTATTCCATACCAAATTACCTCATTCATCCTTGGTCGTGGAATCAGCCATGCAACGGGCGAAAAATCCAAGTTGCATATCTCAGTGCCACTGGGTAAAGAACATAAATTACTAGATTAATTTGCAAGAAAATCGTTCCAGGGAGCAATGCTATCCATCCGCATTCAACAACATCAATTCTATATAGTTCAATATTTATATGAATGTGTACAGAATATAAAAAAAAAACGGACTCCCTGAAGCTGAACACCCTACAGGGGATATCACTCAACCGATTTAGGATATTTATTTATTTATTTAGTACTTTTTTATACCAACATTCATGATACAGATCATATCATATCGGTTTACAAGGAACAGGGGGTTATAACATTAATCTTAACATAGAAGAAGAGGCAAAAGTTACAATAAAACAAGGGTAATGGAACTCGGAAGATGAAGAAGCCAGAAGTAGAAAGGTAACTCGGTAATTATAACAAAAAAATTACAATGTCTGAGATGGCGTGCACTGAATAGAAGGCCTTAGTAAATGATCTGTGGCATAGCTGATGTAGGCCTGAGTTAGGGGAAGGATATAGAGGAAGGCATCCGGCACCTCCTTCGAACTATATATGAAGCGTTTTAATTCTCATCACGGATATCAGCATCCGCTATAGCGGCGAGAAGGATGGCGTGGCTCCACTCTAGCGCTAAACGTGAAGATGTACATGCCAAACTAGCAAATCTACCATGCAAAGATGACAACCTATTTGGGGACAGGTGTCAGGAGACAGTAGCCAGCTTAAAAAAGCAAGTGGTGGCAGTACAATCCTTGATCCAGCTGCCAATGTATCCTCCACAACAGAAATATTTTACGCCACTTCGTAAACAACCATACCAACGCAGGCCGTTCTGAGACTACCTACCGTATCGACCCCCAATGTACAATCAGCCACAATGCAATTAGCAACAGCAGTTGCAGCAAAGAAGAGGTCACCCAAGGGGCCAACGCCCACAAAGCCAACAAACCACTTCTTCCGCCAAAAGGCCGTCATCTTTTTAAAGATACAGCCACCACCACTACACCTGCATCCGCCGGGCAGAATATCAGCCCGCCTCTCAGAATGGACAGCAATAACAACCGATCAATGGGCTCTAGAAGTGATAGAAAGGTGACAGCAACTACAGTTTTCAACGAAACCTTGGCTACCCCATTGAACAGCCAGGATAAAAAACCACCAACAATCCCAACTAATGAAGGAAATCCTATCCCTTCAACAACAGGCAATTCACTTACCACATGCCCAACACAACGGATTTTATTCACCATATTTCCTAATCCTCAAGAAAACAGGAGGTCACTGACCAATTCTGGATCTCCAAGAGCTGAACAAACACCAAAGAAAAATTCAAGATGGTGTCATTGAAGAATATCCTGCCACTTCTTCAACCCAATGACTGGATGTGTTCCATATCTGAAGGATGCATATACCCACATACCGATCAACCCCTCTTCGTGGTGCTACCTGTCTTTTCAATTTCAGGACAAGCATTATCAATACAAGGTCCTACCATTTGGTTTCTCGGCAGCCCCCAGAGTTTTCACAAAATGCATGGCAATGGTGGTGGCACATTTGTGGCAAACAGGCATCCACATATTCCCATACTTGGATGATAGGCTTCTAGTAGCCTCCAAACCCAAGACACTTCTCCAACAATTACGACAATCCATTCAATGCTTAGATCACTTGGGCATAGTGGTCAATTATCTGAAGTCCATTCTCACACCAATGTGGATTCTTCAATTCATAGGAGCCCGTTTGGATACCATAAAAACCAGGGCTTTCTTACCACAAGACAGAGCCTTGGAAATGAGACGTCTATTACGCTCCCTACGAGTAACATCTCACCCTACAGCACGTCAAGTTCTCCAAGTCCTAGGGCACATGGCAGCGGCCATCTACACAGTACCCAACACCAGATTACACATGCGCCGGTTACTATGGGGTTTGAAGAGGCAATGGAAACAACACTCACAACCTCTAATGACCAAAGTTGTCCTGACCCGAGAAATGACAAAATATATAGACTGGTGACTCAAAAGGAGGACACTGACCAAAGGAGCTTTGTTCAGTCCACCTCAACACAATATAATTCTAACCACCGACGCCTCTTGCAAGGACTGGGAGGGTGCATCTGGACCATCTACAAACTCAGGGACTATGGTCCATCCAAGAACAAAACCTTCAAATCAACCTATTGGAACTAAGGGCAATCAGAAATGCACTACAAGCATTCCTGCCGCAACTTCAAAACT
This sequence comes from Rhinatrema bivittatum, assembly GCF_901001135.1. Lineage (NCBI taxonomy): Eukaryota > Metazoa > Chordata > Amphibia > Gymnophiona > Rhinatrematidae > Rhinatrema > Rhinatrema bivittatum. The sequence continues at coordinate 13,650,364 of NC_042621.1, forward strand.
GTCGAGTCATGATATATACGGACAATCAGGTCGCAGTGTTCTATATAAATAAGCAAGGCAGGTCCGGTTCTTGGACCCTTTGCAAGGAAACGATACAAATTCTGGAACACGCTTATCATCACTGCATACAGCTACAAGCAACCTATCTGCCGGGAGTGGTCAAGATGCGAGCGGACAAGCCGAGTCGCATCTTCTACCCTCACGAATTGTTGCGTTCATGCCTCTTCTCGCCCCTCGCTCCACCCTCTCTACCTTGGGAGCGACTCCCTTTGGCTCTGACGGACAGATGCAGCCGCGGCTTCTCCCTGCCTCTTGGTCCCGGTGTCCCTGGGCTGGCTTGACGCTACAGATCCACCATGTTCCTGATGATGTAAGGGCGCACGTGCACTCCAGACTTTGTACCAGCAAGGGCGCGAACCTCGGGGGTGTCCCCTCATAGTGACATCATCAATTTTTACTTTAAAAGGTCTTTGTTTGCTAACCTCTAACGAGTTAGCAAGAAACTCCAACTGGACTTGCTTCAGCAGTCCACAATTCTTGCAGCAATGATCCGAGTCAGCCGGGGAATCCTTCTCCACTGCTCAGCCTTTTCAAATTTACCAGGAGTACCTGCTCCACGGGGGCTCTGCTCTCTCTTCTTGATTTCAGATTGCTGGAATACTCAGAAGATTCCTCATTGCCTGGAAGCGATCGCAGACGTGAACATAGTGAGTTCTATTGTAGATAGAAATCGGTACTTGCTCCACGAGGGCCCATGTTCCTAGAATCCTTTACAGACTCTCTTCTACTCTAGAAGCTTATTACAGACTGTTTAGAGGAACCAGTGCTCGCCTATGGCTCCTGTTCCTGAATATATACTGAAGACTCTCTGTGGCACAGAGACCATTGCAGACATCTACTATTGTAAGTGTACCATCTTGTATCCAGTGTACCCTGTCTACTCACTACTTCTAGACTTTCTCTACAGCTCAGCGACCCAGAGATTATATTCCAGTATCAGAAGGACTTCAGCCCTACCGGACACCTCGACTCACTACAGCCACCACTGGTGGTCCAGCTTAATAAAGAACTATTTGTGTTTACTTCATATTCTAGCCTAGCCGGTGGTTCCTCTCAGGATCTCCTCCTGGGGGCGCTGTCATCTGCCATCAGCCCAGGGATTCACCATTTCCTCCAAGTGGTCATTCCTTATACTACTATTATTCTGTGGGAGCCAACCACTACTGACCACTAACACTGCTTACGGAAGTATTATATAGATAGCTACCTTCACTTTCTATGGGACTTGCCAGCAGCCTATATATAACAGATTGCTACTCCATAGCAGAGGCATGATAGATTGCTATCTCAGTAGCGAAGTACAATATACCTATTGTTAGCTCCTCTCCTCAGAAGAGTGTCATAGAACAGATTGCCAACTCCTCTTCCCTGGGGAGTTGATCCATAACAGATTGCTACCTCCTTCCCTTACAGGAGCATCTAACAGCAGTTCGCTACAGATTACTAACTCTGCCCTCCTGGCAGGGTCAGCACTACAGATAGCTAACTCCTCCCCTCTGGAGGAGCAGATCATGACAGATTGCTACTCCTCCCCCTTTCAGGAGAAAAGCAGAACAGTTTGCTAACTCCGCCCTCCTGGTGGGGTGAGCAACAACAGATTGCTAACTCCTCCCCTCTGGAGGAGGAGAGCGTAACATTAATGGACTTTGAATCAACGAGTAACGTTGGACATATTCACCATGTGGGGAGTACAGAAAATGGTCCTGTTTGCCACAGAACACAATGCAAAATTTTCACGTTTCTGCTCAGTATGCAGCAGCCATCGGAGAGTTGCGCAAGATGCATTCCTGATTCTGTGGAAGGAACCGCTTATGTATGCATTTCCTCCCAATACCTCTCATCACAAAAACTATACAAAAATGCATAAAAGATGCAGCACAGTTGATTCTGAAAGCACCAGCTTGGCCCAGACCGCCGTGGTACACCTATCTTCTCCATCTATCTATAGAGGACCCAATCACACTGCCGAATCAAATAGACGTCTTATCGCAAGAAGGAGGAACTCTTCTTCACCCAATGAACTCATCCCTTCACTTAACAGCGTGGAGACTGAGTGGCTCCTCCTAACAGAACAGGGAATCTCAATAACAGCACAGGACATATTTATATAGTCTAGAAAACTATCTACAAGACGAAATTACAGTTTTAAGTGGAAATGATACTCCACCTGGTGCTCATCCAAAGGCCTACACCCCCTGGATTGCAGACCAGAACTTTTGCTAGACTACCTACATACCTTATATATAGCAGGTCTAGCAACTTCGTTCATAAGAGTACACCTTAGCGCTGTTGCAGCATATCACAGGTTGCATAGACGACAACCCATATCCATCCACCCAATGGTTTCTCGATTTCTCAGAGGCCTCATCCACTTGTGCCCTCTGATTTCAAAACCAACAGTACCTTGGAATCTTAACCTCGCATTTGAACAACTCATGTTACCTCTATTCGTACCTATAGAATCAGCTCACATAAAATACCTTACTTTCAGGCCGATTCAGTAAAATCCGCGGGAGAGCGGACGAACGCCCGCTCTCCCGGAGCGCGCACCGGCCACTCGCCGGTGGAAGCGATACAGTATTTAAATTAGGTGGTGCGGTAGAAACAGGCAAAAGAAGGCGCTAGGGACACTAGCGCGTCCCTAGCGCCTCCTTTTAGCCCAGAGCGGCAGCTGTCAGCGGGTTTGACAGCCGACGCTCAATTTTGCCGGCATCGGTTCTTGAGCCTGCTGACAGCCACGGGCTCAGAAACTGGACGCCGGCAAAATTGAGCATCCGGTTTTCGGCCTGACAGCCGCCGGCCCATTTAAAAATTTTTTTTTTTTTTTGTAACTTTTTTTTACTCTTCGGGACCTCCGGAGGGTGCACAGAAAAGCAGTTTTTACTGCTTTTCTGTGCACTTTCCTGGTGCTGGCAGAAACTAGCGCCTACCTTTGGGTAGGCGCTAATTTCTTAAAGTAAAATGTGCGGCTTGGCTGCACATTTTACTTACTGTATCGCGCGGGCATACCAAATAGGGCCATCAACATGCATTTGCATGTTGAGGGCGCTATTAGGTGCCGTGGGTTGGACGCGCGTTTTCCTCCCCTTACTGAATAAGGGGTAAGGGAAAACGAGCGTCCAAGGGCAGGTTAACAGTGACCTCCGTCGGAGCACACTGTATCGGCCTGATGGAAAGTAGTCTTCCTAGTAGCAGTAACGTCAGCATGCAGAATCAGCGAACTTCAAGTATTGGTGCATTATAGTCCTTACCTACAATTTTACCATCATAAAGTGGTGCTTCGAACTCATCCGTCTTTTCTGCCAAAGGTAGTATCACAAATCCATTTAAATCAATCTATAGAACTACCAACATTCTTTCCTAAACCTCATCAAAATGACCGAGAGAAGTTATTACACACATTGGACTGTAAAAGAGCGTTAGCCTACTACAAATCCAGAACTAGTCGGAGTCCCAATCATCACAATTGTTCGTCTCATTTAACCCAAATACACCAGGTCTTCTGGTAGCTAAAAGAACCATATCTAGTTGGATCGCACAATGCATTCATTTCTGCTATCAGAAACAAAAATTAACCCTCTCATCTCATCCAAACGCACATCAGGTACGGGCAGTAGCAACCTCCATGGCACACCTCCATCACGTGCAACCTATAGACATTTGCAAAGCAGCAACATGGTCATCAATGCATACCTTTCCTTCGCATTACTGCTTAGATCAACAAGCAGTAAACGACGCCAAACTGGGAAGAGCAGTGCTACATTCTGTTTCTTCATAGTTTCATACTTGACTATCCACCAAGAGCATGCAAACCCCCCCCCCCCAAAAAAAAATATATATATATACGTACTTACAGTCAGCGTGATCGGGAGCTTAGGACTCCCATGACAGCATGGCTAATTCAGCCCTGCTATCAATGGGAAAAAGCAAGTTTGTTTACCGTAAACGGTGTTTCCGCGGACAGCAGAATGAATTAGCCATGCTGACCCTCCCACCTCCCTGGATAGTCAAACTGAGTTTTTTTCTACTTAAGATCGTTAATCTATCCTTAGAGGAAGGATCCATGCCAGATACACTGAAAGGAGCAATCGTAAAACCTATTTTAAAGAAGAAAAACTTCGACCCGCTTAACCTGAGCAACTACAGACCTGTTTCAAACCTACCCTTAATTGCAAAATTAATAGAAAAAACTATACAAAAGCAACTAGCTGAACAACTAGATAATAACAACAACCTATATCCCTCACAACATGGATTTCGAAAACATTATAGCACAGAATCACTCCTACTGGCACTGACAGACAACATCATGAGGGGATTCGACAACGGTAAACATTACATTCTAGTGATGCTAGACCTCTCAGCAGCCTTTGATACTGTAAATCACAACATACTTTTAAATAGACTAGAAGAAATAGGATTAGGCAACAAAACGATTAGCTGGTTCAGATCATATCTAAGCAACAGATATTTTCAAGTGCAAATCAAAGATTCCATGTCAGAAAAAATAGACCTTCAAACAGGAGTGCCACAGGGTTCTGCCCTGTCTGCTACACTTTTCAACATATACCTGCTGCCATTATGCCACCTGCTAGCCGGGCTGGGAATCACACACTACATATACGCAGACAATATCCAATTCATATTACCCATTGATGATACAATTGAGAAAACACTAAACATAGCGAACATGTATCTAGACATTATCAAACAACTATTAAATCAAATGGAGCTAGTAATTAATATAGAGAAGACAGAATTCCTTCATTTAGAAAGAAAAAAAAACATGGAGATCTCACACAACCCAATCACACTCAATAACAACAATCAAATAATATTAGCAGAGAAAGTACGGAATCTAGGAGTAATAATCGACACTGAACTAAGCTTAAAACAACATATATCCATAAAAGTAAAGGAAGGATACGCCAAACTCATGGTCCTCAGAAAACTTAAACCACTTCTAACAACCGCCAACTTTCCATCAGTACTACAAGCGCTAATATTTGCAAGCACTGATTATTGCAACACCCTTCTACTAGGTTTACCATACACCTCCATAAGACCACTACAAATATTGCAGAACACGGCTGCAAGAGTATTAACTGGAAAAAGGAAAAGAGACCACATTACGGAAACACTGGCCGAGTTGCACTGGCTACCCATTGAACAAAGAATACAGTACAAAACACTATGCACCATACACAAATTAATACACAACGAAAACGCAGACTGGCTTAACACAGCCCTCCACGTACACATACCCAACAGAAATCTAAGATCAGCCAACAAAGCACTTCTAACCATTCCATCAGTCAAAACAGCAAGACTAACCCAGGTAAGAGAAAGGGCGTTATCCCTAGCAGGACCCATACTATGAACTCCATGCCCTTGGAATTAAGACTACAAAGAGAAAACAAAACATTTAGAAAAAATCTAAAAACTTGGCTATTTAAACAAGCCTTTCAGAAAGAGAAGGGAGAATAGAATCCAGGGAAATACAAGGTTCAATTCAGGGAAGTTCAAGATATGAAACACCCGCACAAACAGGAATCACTAAGGGAGTATGTTTTTAATTTAATTAATTGAATTCATCACTAAAGATAAGTTACATTTAAAGAATGAGTCCTAGACTCAAAACTGCTATAGAATCGACTGGACATGATAGTGCTCACACTCATTTAACAACTAACATTGATTAAAAACTATGTTACCGAACCTAATGACACCTGTGTAAACTGATAGATTTTAATAGCATTACTTTCGTGCCTTACTGTAAACAGTTGTGATGGTACCCACCTTAACGACGGTATAGAAAAAGATTTAAATAAATAAAAATAATCACAGACTGAGGAGAATCCGTTTTTCTGCGCGAGAAGGCACGCGCAGCCGCACAGAGCAAAGCTCTGAATTCTACTGTGGAAGCTCTGCCTCCTGGGCCCTGATGGACAGTTCCCATGACAGCATGGCTAATTCATCCTGCTATCTACAGAAACACCGTTTACGGTAAGCAAACTTGCTTTTATTCTGGCTAGATGGATGGTAAAACACCCCCACTACTATTTTATTTCATTTTTCACCTGAATTTCTATCCATAAAGTTTCAACATTGCATTTTGTTTCCTGCAGAAACAAAGTGCCACCCCTCCACCAATTTGATCCAGCCTATCATTTTGATATACCCTGATATCACAGTGTCCCATTGATTATCCTCCTTCTACCAGGTCTCTGACATAATTATATCTACCTCTTCATCCAGTACTATACACTCTAACTCTCCCATCTTATTTTTTTAGACTTCTAGCATTTGTACATAAAGATTTCAACCCGCTCATCAATTGACAGACGTAATTTGGAATCTTTATGCACTTTATTTAAAGACACCTGGTCCATTTTGGCATTTATTGCAATCTCTCTACTGGGATGCCCTATTTTCCCTGTTCTTAGTATTTTTGTGAACCAATTATCTAGTTTAAAAGCTGCACTATCTCCTTTTTAAAGGTTAGCGCTGGCAACCTGGTTCCACTCTGGTTAAGATGGAGCCCATCCCTTCGGAAAAGGCTCCCCCTTCTCCAAAATGAAACTCAGTTCCTAAAAATCTAAAACCCTCTTCCCTGCACCATTATCTCATAATGATTGGAGCTCTCCCTGCCTCTGGGATCCTGCACATGGAACGGGGAGCATTTCAGAGAATGCTACCCTGAAGATTCTGGATTTCAGCTTTCTACCTAAAACCCTAAGTCTGGCTTCCAGAACCTCCCTCCAGGAGAGATGGAACAGGAGACAGGATGCTGGAGCAACATGCACTAATACTGGAGGAGGGAGACCTCCTCCTGAGGCAGCGAGGAAGAGAATGCAAAGGCCTTTTATAGGCCTGAGCCTGTGAAATCATCAGAAGGCACCAAGGAGTATGTCCCTCCGTCATGACGGTGGGCGCACACGCACTTAGAGGAAGCCTGCCTGAGTGTCAGCATTGTCCTGCCACAAAGTACATCAGCAGCATCCTGCCGCGCGGACAGAGAGGAAGCTTGGTGATATCAGTGGCCTGAACTGAGAGGTGAGTGCAGTGGTTCGTGGAAGAAGCCCGCGGACCATCAAGCATAACACATGCAACAAAAAAACTGGGCAAACTAGATGGCCTTAGAGTCCTTATTTGCCATCATATTCTATGTGTTTAGATATGCTAAAGTAGAGGTGGCCAACTCCGATCTTCAGGAACCACAAACATAACATAGTAATAATGATGGTGGAAAAAGACCAAATAATCCATTCAGTCTGCCCAGCCCGGTTTTCAGGATATCCACAATGAATATGCATGAGATAGATTTGCATACAATGGAGGCAGTACAAGGAAATCTATCTCATGCATATTCATTGTAGATATCCGGAAAACATGACCTGTTTAAGGTTCTTGATGATTGGAGTTTGCCATCCCTTGTTCTAGAGCACGAGTGCACGTGTAAAGCGTAGATGATGTGCGAAAGTGATTGTGAGCATAGTGTATAGATTCTGGGGGGTAAGCAGCGTTCATTTTTAAGTAAAGTGTGTTGGGCTGCTTGCCTGGTATGTGGGCCCTGTCAAACAGACAAGTGATACAGTCAGTTATGATGATGAGAGACAGCTTTGGAACTGGAGTTTTACAAACTCTTTCCTGACACTTTTTTCCAATTTGTTTGAAATGGAATCAGACCAAGCAAAAAGAAAAAGGCCAATATAGGCTTCCATATTTCAAGAGAGGAAAAGAAAAGAAATACATCATTCTTCACGGGAACTATGCAAGCACAACGAGGTCACCTAGATGTGTGCCTGCTCTGAGCAAGAGGAACTTTATCCAGTGTGGTTCCTTTTCTAGATGTGTTATAAAGGTGTGGGTCATACTCAGTCCTGGGACTAAGTTCAAAGGCTAAATAACTCCAGTGTGGAATCTCTACTGAGAGGAGGGTAAATCAGTAGAGCCCAATGCAAAAAGTCTATGTTCTGAAGTCTTTCAATGCCAAATAAATCATAGAAAACACTCAGAATGGGCCTTCCAAAGATAGTTTGCTGTCAGCGGTTACAGGTTGGCACCAGACACATTTCCTTACTGTTGGTTGATGATAATGGTACTTTACTGGTTGTAATTATTATTGTACATACTTTACTGTATTATTTTAGGTATGATTTTGTTATAAGATTGTGAATGTTTTACTTGGAATCTACTTAGAAGTTCTACATAAGCTGTAGATAGCTAATAATAGAAACACATTTAATTGAGTAGGCAACCTGAGACATTATGATTTTTATCAAGACTGGACCAGACTGAACAACATAAACCAGAGAAGAACTGGACAAATAAGCAGTAGATCAATCTTAACAGCAGCACTGTATTTTCCCCTTTGAAAAATGATATAGATTGATTGGTGAAGAGAGGCCCTACTAGTAACTATTGCTAGGAAATAAAGTCAATAAACTTTTATGCTCAAGAGCAAAAAAGGTCACTTGTGGAAGTAAGTTTCACGATATCAGTACCCATCTTGGTCCCTGATGATAAACAGTCCATTCAGCCTGTTAAACGTACCCTACACCTTATAAATGCTTCAACAATCATCCACATTTTCCAAAGGGGGAAGCCACCCTCCAAAAAAATTCCACTTTTTTTTTAAGTGAAAAATTGTAAACCATTTAATAGCAAGTAAAAAATAACTTAAAAATGTTATAGGAAATGTAATCTCTATATGCACTAGATTTTACAGCTGTATGCTAAAATGAAACAGCAAATAAAGAATACCATCCATTCATAAAATGATGTAAGGGCCAGATTTATTAAAAGGGTTCATCCCATTCTGTGTCTATAATTCTTTACTGACATCAGCAAAGAATTATAGTCCTTACAAGTGATGAAAAGTCTAACAAGAGGAGTTAGCAGTGTACAAATCTACTCCTTTTCATCACTTGTAAGGGCTATAATTCTTTACTGATGTCAATTTTACTATGAATACCTCTGGATGTGTCTGTAGTAACATCCCCACCTAACTCCAACCCACCTCCCGAAAACCCACCCTGATTCAAAGGGGCCCCCCACCTATGACCTGCCCCTTTTCTGCCTCCTTATTCTGGGTGCGCGTATGGGCAGGTACACGCGCCCTTCCCGGCTTCTTAAAATTCACGTTGCTCGTGCGCAGTCCATAAGTGCGCCTATGTGGCCATTTTTGTGCCATCAATGTTTTTAAAGTCTACCTCATAGTTGCTCATATCCATCCTCTTATTACTCCACTCCTGCTCAAGAGGGAACAGCTTTTCCTTATGACCCCTTTCTGGAACTCTCTCCAGAGTTGAGTTCAGGATCCCATCTCTACCACAGTATGTGAATATGTGGGTATCCCGTTCCAGCCGCCTTTACTGCTTCTGGATGTGACTAGGTGTATCCTCCAAGGTTTAAGTAGTAGCCATTGCCTCCCCATGCCACTTCCACAAGTCTTATTTCTTTAAAAGAAAAAAAAAAGTTTGCAGAAGGTGAAGTAATAGAAGCTCCATCTTTAAAAAATTATTTTTTTTTAATTTACATTGTGCTTTTTTTTTTCCAGATACTTCAAAACAGATTACATTCAGGTACTACAGGTGTGACGGACCTTCTGGTCGCGTCACCATTAGGACCTGGTTGAGCCCTTGGTTCAGTTAGAGAGACAGAGAGAGAATAGGTTAGAGTGAAGGGAGACTCCATTCAAACACATCCCCTCCGTCTGCGGGGTCTGGAGTGGCCAGCCCACCTGAAATAGTAGATAACCACGCCTTGCTGCAGCTTGGGAGGCCATCCATTTGGGTTAGCACAGAGTGCAGAGGAGTTAACTTTTGTTGTTTTACAGGCCCAGTCAGTAAAGGCAGGTAACCCAGGCTGTTGGTCCGGCTCAGGGCCGGGAGGATTTCTCTTCCAGTACAGAACCTGTCTGGTTGAGTTCCTTCTGGGTCTAAGTTTAGGGATTTTTCAGACTCTTATTGGGAGCCTCACTGGACACCTGGGCCTGTCTTACATGTAGGGATTGGGGAACCCTGCGTGTGAGCCACCCAGGGATAGGGAGGATGCACCCCTGAAGCGGTGGAGACCTGCTGTGAGGAGGGGACTCCGCTGTTACTTTCTGTTCCTTTTTGGGGAAGAACACTTTTGTTAGAAGATCCAGGAGGAAGGATTTTGGCTGCCCCTTCCTTCCTGCTAGAAACAAGAGAACTGCTTGTTTGAAAGAGGGTCCCTCACGTCAAGGATCCAGAGAGAGTACTAAAGAGATTGTGTGAGATCCAGGAGATCCTGAAGATCTGCTAACCCTGAGTAAAGGAAACAACATCACTGGGAACCCCCGTCCAGTGTTTATCATGCTGGGGAGAGAAAGAAGATTTTCTCTCTGTGCCATAGACTTTGCTAGTTTCATCAGCTTGGAAGGGGTTTTGCCTTTGTAAAGATCCTGCCCGTCTGGGAGCTCCACTTTACCTTAATCCAAGAAGAGTGGGTGTCTCCCTTCCCCTGCACAGACAGAGGGAAGAGGCTGCAAAGGAACTGAAGAGAGATTTCTGCGTTTTCTGACATTCACCATCGGTGCTTAACAGTAAAGCCTTTTATTTTGGACACTAACCAAGTGGCTCCAGAGTATTTATTTCTGCACTCGCTGTACCTACAACAGAGACCAGTATCCTCCCTAGGGGGAAACGAAAGGGAATGTGTAAAGACCTTTGAGGTCCCCTGTCACATCAGAACCTCAAAGGATTCTTTTCTTCCCCCAGTTCAGCAAATCCACACCTTAGGAAATAAAAGAGGTGCAAGAGCTAGTCAGGGTCTCTGCTCCGAAGAATATAAATAACTCTGTGGCCTCACCTGTGCTAGTCCAGCACACCAGGGTGGGATTAAATAGGTGTTTCTCTATTCCCAGAGAGCTTACAATGTAAATGTGTACCTAAGGCAATGGAGGGGGAAGGGACTGATCTCTATTAGTTCTTCCTTCAGGGTTTCTGACTACTTTCCTTGACTCTGGCTCTTGTTGGGCTGTTTCCTGTCTCTATGGATCCTGCAGCCCCTTCCCACTTCCTGTCTCAGAGGTGGATCTGGCATCCTGGCCCTCACTCATCACAATACTTGACCCACAGGGCCTTTCTGGTTCTCTCTCTTTCTCATTAGATGCTGTACTCAGGATGCTTCTTTTGCCCTGGCTTGCTGTGTTGGCTGTTCTTCCGGCTATCCCCTATAATATGAGGGGTTTAAACCCTGCCATAGATGCGTATAGATTGCCTGAAGAAAGTAACTAATTTCCAGAGCCTTTTAGAAAATGCTGCACGAGGGTGAGGGTATGAGAATCAGATACTGACAGTGAGGGGGATGCAAAGAGCTTATTCAGTGGCTCTTCTACATTGTGGAACTCTTTACTTTTTGAACTCCAACTGGATTGAAGCAAACTATCTTTTTGGAAGAATTTATAGGGTCATTCATCAAAATGTGTTACGGCATTAACGCAAGTGATATTGTGTTAACGCCATAACACATGCAATAATATGATTATCGTGCAGCGCAAATGCAAATTTTTAGAAGGGGAGGGGTTTGGGTGGGACTAATTAAAATGAGGAGCAATATTGCACCGTGTGACAGCATAACGCAAGCTAGATGGTACCCTGTTCTAAAGTCCATCAAGCTAGAGTGAGAGAACATTGTAGAAATATCATTTTTGTGAGACTTTCCTCACTCCAAATGATGTCAAATCTTCACCGAGGTGAACTCTGTAGTTGGTACATCTCACTCCGCATGTAAAACTGGCCCCTAAACCACCACCAACACCTCACCTCGACCTATTAGCTGGCCCTTCTATAGAGATATAAATAGTTGACTACAATGAAGGCCTTTTAAATAGTCTCTCTCTCTCTCTCTCTCTTGGCACTTTGTGAGTTCAGAAATAGAAGTATTGCGGGATGCGAAAACTTTACGCTAAACTTGCCCCTTTCTCTTACCGCAGGCATTATCCATGTGATATTATAGCATTTTGATGAATCTAGGAGTTAGAAACATGCCTCTTCCCAACTAAATGATTTGCTATAGTCACATTTGTTTTGCTTTGCCACTTTCCGTTTCTAGGGATGGCTTGAATGGCTAACACTGATAGAATTGTGCGTCCTTAGGGGATTTCTACTACAAATGGATAGGCGGTGGGTTTTTTGTTTTTTTTTAGTCCTTTGATTGTTTGTGTCTGTTAAGTATTGGTTTTGAGTTGATTATCATGGTTTCTAATTTTGCATTTGTTTTTAAACCTGTGGACTGCTTTGAGCAGCTCTTTACTGAGCCAGGGAAGTGATATAGATAGATAAATAAAATAAAGGTGCTATAGTATCATTATGGACATTGGTAAAGAAGATACTGCAAATGTCAAGAAGTCCTGGTATACATCAAAATGAATCTCATGCAGAATCCTTTTCTTTAGCTATTAAATCTGGGATGTAAATTTTTCATATCAATGAGTGTTTCTTATATGTAGCAAAACTACTACTGTAGGAGCAATATTACTGTAGATTGTATTGGCTTGATCTTGAAAATCACAGGCCACAATATTATAGAGCCACACCATTTATTTTAAGCATCCCAAGATGGCTTTGGTTTGAAATTTTAATATATACTTTAACATTTAGACTATGCAGCTTCCATTAAAAACAGATTTTTGACCTTCTGCTTAAGAATAAACTTTTACAAATATATATCAAAACATTCCTCTCATCTTTCTTATGATACTGTATTTTCATTGCTCTGAGGTATCTTGATGGAAAGTTCTTGGTAATCTTTTATGGAAAAAAAAAATTATCCTGTGCAAATTCGTACTTCGGCTCAGTTATGAATTCTTAAAATGCTAATAAACTCCAGGTTTGGCTTGTCTGTCTCCAAACCTCACCGGCGATGATCCAGGAAGGTCCAGAAATGTAATACTACAGTATAATTTGAATGCTACTAAAAAAAATCTCTGCCTGGCAAGTAACAGAGAAAAAAGAGAGAGAGAGAAAGAGAGAGACAGACAGACTACTTTGCTTTCATAGTGAAATAGAAATTAAAATGTAAATGGATTTCCGGTATGCAAAAATATTACTTTTAGATATGTGTGGGTAATTAATTATGTGCTTTGCTTAAATGGATAATTAAAATTGCCTTATTAAAGCAGATAACCAATAAAATTGCCAAAAATATAGACTAGATTCCCAGTATCTACTTTTTTTTTTTTTTTTGTGCTTAATGTCTAAGACAACTTTTGACCTTGCCTCCGCTGTACATGAAGTGTCCTGACAACAATGAAAGCGGGAGGAGATGGGGTGGGAAGGAAAGACCAGCTGTGAAATGTGGAACTGTTTTTCAGTGTCTGAGCTGAATATCTTATGAAAGATGGAAGGCAAGTTGGTGTTCAACAGTATTTGAAGCTGTTAACTGGCAGCTAGGGCAACTCACTTGCCAGTTCCTGCTCATTAGCCTCTCTTTAACATTCAAACAAAAACTATGTTGAGAAAATATGACAAATTTGATGTTTTCTAGACTTGAATGAGATCATGCATTCATCTTTCTAGCAGCAGCTGCCCTTATGGATCGGGGTGGGGGGAAGAGAAATTTCCAATCGCAGCCAGAGGACTCGGTGCAAAAAAAAAAAAAAAAAATCCCAAATTGTTAAAAGAATTGCTTTACGATGCAATTGTATCATACCCATCAATCAGCTCTGAGACCACTGGCAGTCCACTGAAAAGTGGAAAACAGCTGGAGGCTACTTTTCCTCATTTGCACATTCTGTGTAATAAAACATGAAAGTTTTTATTATTTAAAGCTTTTCTGATAGGTTTGGTGCCATTGCTTGCCCTGCATTAATACCAGAAGTGTTTTTGATATGTCCTGCATAGATTTCTTGGCAGCTGTGGCCAGGCCTGCGAAATCAATATGCAAGAGGGTCTCCCTGATTTCAGTGGGCAAGCTTTAGAGCATCTGCTACTTTTCAGTGGGCTGCATCGTCCAGGATATTTATCTTATTTGGATGCCAACACTAGTATGTCATGGCCTTCAAAACAGGTCTGGTTTTCAGGATGACAAAAGCATGCAAATTAATCTGGTTAACAGACAAATATATGCAAATATATATTCATGCATGTCTATTGCCGTTATCCTGAAAACCAGACCTTCTTGTGGCCAACAGAACCAAAGTTGAGAACTACAAGTATATTAACCATCGCTAAGTTCAATGGTGTGAAAGTACTATAATACAATATATTACAAAAAATACAACCATTTGGTGACTAAGATATTTTCATTTTCCTTATGGATAACACAAAGACATTAATATAAAGCTTTGAGAATACTTAATGCTAGTGTTTTTTATGAAGTTTGTTAAAAGATAAACAACATAACTGAACAGAGATGAGATAACAAGAGTTTTAAGATGCTGATTAAAAATTCCACGAGTTTTGTGAAGCACTTTTTAAGTCATTCTACTTTTTTGACCCAGTTTCCTCCTGCTCCCCAGTTTCCCCCAACTTAACTGGAACCAGGGCTGGGTTCTGGCACCATGGGCCCTCATTTGCAACCACCTGGGGATATTTTTCACTCTCCTGTGACCTCTGCCCCCTCTCCAGCAAACTTACAGGCCAATGCAATAAAGTATGCAGAAAAGCTTGCGTCCAAACTGGGCGCATGTTTTTTAATGCGCGCACATCCACCTCTCCTGGGCGCCCGAGGCAATATGTGAATGAGCTGCCGCACTAAAATGGATGTGCTAGGGATATATTGTGTGTCCCTAGTGCATCCATGGCATCGGAATCCTAGGAGATGTGGCTATGCACGGGTTAGGAAAACAGTCGCTCAATTTACGAGCATCCGTTCTTTCCCACAGCAGCTATTTTACCAGCATAATATGCATGCATAATATATATATCTGGCCTGGCATGTGTATATTGTCGGTGTATATTGGGTGTCACAACAGCTTTTTTTACATGAAGACTTTTTTTTTTTTTACATGATGTTGCTGTCTGTGGTTCTTCCTATTTAGAATCGCGATGATACTAAAGTAGGAGGAACCAAAGAAAACGTTTTTATGGTTTTAAGTTGAGCCCTTGATGCGCGAGAAGTCTTTACGCCTGCTCCAGGGCAGGTGTAAAATTTTATAGGTTAAAAAGTGCCCCTTGGGTGCATGGAAATTTTTTGCATTGCATGGTAATAGGTAATAGCATCATCTACATGGCATTTACATGTGATGAGCGCTATTAGCTACGCCTTTGTTTGGACGTGCGTTTTGGACGCACTGATTCCCTGATTGCATTGGGGGTTATGGATGCGTGTAGAGCCGCTTCTTAAGCTGTGTGCTAGGCTGGGCACACTTTATTGCATTGGCTCCTTAGTCTGGTCATTGTAGTCACCAAACAATGTTCAGAAGACTGCGTTCCTGAGTGATAAGCAAAATAAAAACAGATAAAACAATGGCACCAGACGGGATCCATCTGAGGATATTAAGGGAATTTAGGGGAATTCTGGCAGCTCTGCTAGTTGATCTTTTTCATGCTTCTTAGAGTGGAAGTGGATCACAAAAGGCTGGACACAAGCAGGTGCAATTCCTCTTAGAAAAGTGGAATGAGGAGGCTGAGAACCCCAGGCCAGTTATCAGAACTCAGTGGGGTGCAAATTAATGGAATCTCTGCTAAAATGGAGCCTAATGCAGTTTCTGGAATCCACTGGATTACAATACTCAAGTCAGCATGGTGTTCCTGGGGATAAGTATTGTCAGATGAATCCAATCAATTCCTTTGACTGAATGATTAGAACATTTGATCAGGGAGAGCGCTAGACGTGTTCTTAGATTTCAGCAAGACTTTTACAACAGTTCCACATAGGTCGCTTATCATTTTTATTCAAATTATTTATACAATTTTATATTCCACACATTTCCCAGAGCATACTTCAGTGTGGATTACACTTTGACATCCATAAATAAACATACAGCAAAACAAATACAAGAATAAAATTGATGAAAATATAAAAAAACAATTAATATCATGGAAAGGCCTCAATGAAAAAGAAAGTTAACTTTCTTCCTAAAAGTTTTCAAATCTCTTTTCCATTGTACCTCCAAAGGGCATCTATTCCACATATTCGGGCCGATGCATGAAAAGGGCCAGGCACATATAGACAAGTCTATAACTACAAAGAGAGGATACTACCAATAAATGTCCCTCTGAAGACTGTAATTGCTGAACAGGTTGGTAAGATTTTATTTTTTTCGTATGGAACAGCCACTTTCAGAGTATAAGAGTTTATGCATGATAACAAGAAGCTTAAATTAAGCATGCCATGCCAATAATGTGAGAACAATTTGGTCACTATGTCGGTGTTTATATACAATCTTGCTGTGTTTTGCATTAATGGAAGAACCCCAACATGAGTTTTGAGAAGGCCTACATATAAACTATTACAGTAGCCATGTTGACCAAAAAGAAGACTCTGTAACAGTATGAAATAACCCAATTGACAAGAAGTTTTTTTTAAAGGATGTAACACTGAGTTTATAAAAAGATAATTTGACCACATTCTTCAAATGAGTGCCCTAGGTTTGGCCCTAAAATGACTCACTGGGTTAGAAACTGACTGAGTGGGAGGCATAAAAGGGTAGTAGTAAATGGAGTTCATTTTGAGGAAAGAGCTGCATGCTTCTAATGATGTAACTTTATAGTTATTGCAGGCTTCATTTTATTGAAGTTTTTATTGTAATTATTCTGTTTCTGTTATTTATTAGCTTATACTATGTAAACCATAAAGATAGAACCTTGTGTTCTGAACAATGGTATATAAGAATTGCATAAATAAATAAAAATAAATGTAACCCCTAAAGGCATGGTAATCACAATCTATTATGATGACTGCACCTACATGTATGTTTTATTTTAACTATTTGTATTATGTTTTTATTATGAATGTTAGCCCATTCTGTAATTGTTTTACTATGAAATATGGCATATACATTTTAATTCAAGGGTTATCAGGATGTGTTGCATGGATCAGTCTCTAGTTATGTTCAACATTTTCATAAACGATGAGGAAGGACTGTCAAGTAAGGTTTGCCTTTTTGCATATGTGGTCCAGGCTATAAATTATATCCTATGCCTCTAGCAATGTGTCAGAGTATGGTGGTGCAGAAGAACATTGCATTGTTTTGCCTATCTCTTTAAGCAAGTGTATGGAGAAATGACTTCTAGAGGGAGTATTTCCTGTGCAGATATAAGCAAAATGATGGGTCAAAATCTTTGAAGGTGCTTTCCTCTCCTTCCCCCCCAAAAAAGCAAACAAACAAATAAACAAACAAACTGATCCCTGCTCCTTGAGGGCAAAGGGTAAGAAAGTCAGACTGAGGAGGAAGGGAAAAGAGAGAACATTTCCTCCCTCAGACTGATATGGATTAGCCTCGGTGTACACACTTTGTCTTCCCCTGATCTCAGTACTCTCACCATTCCCCTCCATCACTTCTTTGCTGATCTTACAAATATGGAAATACACATTCCGTAGATATAGAAATGCTGCATTTACAGACTAGACATTTTTTCATTTTCTATTAATCATGTATTCCTGGACCAGTCATCACAAGCAGAATTTAGCTAAAACATTTCCAGCACAAATTTCAGATTCTGTCTAAATAACCAAGAAGTAGAGCAAACCTCTAGACTATACATACTTCTGCTAGCAGCAAAAAAATCCCTCTACCTCTCTAACCACCCAATCAAGATTTCCTCTTCCTCTTCCAAATTGGAACTAGGCTTTATCAAATCTAACCAGCTCTAAATCCTTTTAGTCTATGCCCCCCCCAGGACTGCTGGAATCGAACTTCTCTCAGCTCATAGAAGCCATCACGAAATATATAAACACGGACTCCCCTGCTATGATCCTGGGAGACTTCAATCTCCATGTTGATGCTACTCCTCCCTCAACCAATTGCGAAGCCTTTCTTACCACACTTAGAGCCATGGGTTTTGAACAAATCATAGACAAACCTACACACAAAGCTGGCCACACACTGGACCTCCTCTTCATTAACTCCGGTATTTCATATTCTTCCCCCCCTGACTGCACCCAGGTCCCATGGTCAGACCATGCTCTTGTATCCACCTCTCTGACAATTAATACATGCTCTAAACAACCGCTACCCCATTCTACCATCCACTTCCGGAAATCATGCCCTTCTGACACCCTCATCGAACACTTATCTAAAGAATTCTCAAACGTGGACACAACCAACCTAATGCAGCTATACTCTCTTGGCAGAACATCACGGAGAGTATAGCCAATAAACTATACCCAGTAGCTGCAAGAACAATCAACCTAGATCAGAAAGCAAAACAACCTTGGTTCTCTCCAGAACTTAAAAAATCTAAACGAGACCTTAGACTTAAGGAACGCCAATAGCGCAAAGCACCCAGCTCCACTACCTTATCCATTTACAAAGACCAGCTCCACCGATATAGAAACCTACTACGATCAAAAAAAATCTTCTTCACCAGCAGAATCCATGATTTCCAATTCGACGCAAAGGCTCTCTTCACATACGTCTCACAACTCACGAAAACCAATACCCCAGTTATACCAGAGGAAGAGGCACAAAGCAAAGCAGAAGAACTTGCTCTTTTCTTTCAAAAAAAAATAACAAACACCTTAGCACTGCTGCCTCCTAACACCTCCACACAACAGACTACTGCTGCCAAACCGACCATCATCAGAGCCAAATTTGATTCCTTCGAACCCATCTCATCCAAGGAGATCGAATCCCTCCTAAAGAAACTGAAACCATCAAGCCACCCTTCAGATAATATACCTACAAAACTCCTCCTTCGTATCCCAGACACCATTGCCAGTCCCTTGGCAGACATTATAAACTGCACCTTATCTCAAGGAATATATCCTGACTCTCTAAAATCTGCATCACTCAAACCTCTTCTGAAGAAACCCAATCTAGACACACAAGATCTCTCTAATTTCCGCCCAATCTCCAACCTTCCTTTTGTTGCAAAAATCACTGAAAAATTGGTCAATTCCCAACTCTCGGATTTTCTAGACGATCACAATATTCTCTATCCAAATCAATACGGGTTTCGCAAATCCTACAGCACAGAAACCCTCCTCATCTCCCTTACGGATCACATCATCTTAGGACTAGACAAAGGTCAATCATTTCTGTTAGCTCTTCTTGACATTTCGGCAGCATTTGATATGGTGAAACACTCCACCTTGCTAAGCCGTCTCTCAGACATCGGTATTTCAGGCTCTGTATACAGATGGTTTAATTCATTCCTAAGCAACAGAACCTACAAAGTCAAAATTAACAATAAAGAATCATCCTGTATTAAATCTTCAGTAGGAGTTCCTCAAGGATCTTCCTTATCCCCCACCCTATTTAACATCTACCTCCTCCCCCTCTGTCAACTGCTTACCAACCTAAGATTAACACATTATCTCTACGCAGACGATGTTCAGATCTTAATCCCCATAAAAGAGTCACTCAAAGACTCTGCTATACTGGGAAAATTGCCTTCAATCCATTAACAAATTACTCAACAATCTGAATCTAGTCCTTAATACATCTAAGACCGAACTACTCATTATTTCAACCGATCATTCCGACTCCTCGCTTCAGCACCCTCTTGCAACCCAAATCTCTCATGCTAGAGACCTCGGAGTCATCCTTGACAATCGCTTAAATTTAAAGAAATCCATTAACAACACAACAAAGGATGGCTTCTACAAACTGCAAGTCCTAAAAAGGTTCAAACCCCTCCTGTTTTTCCATGACTTCAGGACAATCCTCCAAGCCACACTCTTTGCTAAGATTGACTACTGCAACACACTCCTTCTGGGGCTTCCACTCTCCGCCACAAAACCATTACAGATGCTCCAGAATGCAGCAGCTAGAGTCTTGTCTAATACAAACCGCAGAGATCACATCTCCCCCATCTTAAAGAACCTTCATTGGCTTCCAATAAACTATAGAATCTTACACAAATCCCTCACCATAATCCACAAAATGATCCACAAACAACAACCGTTGGACCTCCAGTTCCCCCTCAAACTTCATTCCTCATCCAGACCCATCATACAAAGGATCTCTCAATGTGCCTCCTAACAAAACTTCTCGCCACACCGCAACCAAAGAATGTGCATTCTCGATAGCAGGACCCACTATCTGGAACAATCTTCCGCCGGACCTCAGACAGGAACCCTGCCTACAAACATTTCGTAAAAACTTAAAACCTGGCTATTTAGCCAAGCTTTCCCTTAATTTTTTCACTTTGGAACTCTACATCTCAAGCCTACCTGACTTACATAGTGAAACCATTTAATCAATTGGTTATCCTTCTGTCCTTCTCTTTCTTATATTCCCAAGTTTGATCTCCTTGTTATATGTAACTTTTTTACCTCCTCTGATTATTTTACTGTTAAACGGTTGTTAAGAATGTTTACCCCTTGTTCCATGTAAACCGATTTGATATGACACCCGTCATGAAGGTCGGTATATAAAAGAATTAAATAAATAAATAAATAAATACTTTAGCTTGATATTAACTGTATCTGGCAACACGGCTATAAGACACTACAAGAAAAACTCCAAAGGGCCCTGTTTGCCAGAAGTGGCCAATTCCAGTCCTCGAGGGCTGCAAACCAGTCGGGTTTTCAGGATATCCCTAATGAATATGCATGGTATGATTTGCATACAACTGAGGCAGTGTGCATGCAAATTTATCTCATGCATATTCATTTGGGATATCCTGAAAACCCAACAGGTTTGTGACCCTTGAGGACTGGAGTTGCCCACCCCTGCTATATGCAATAAAGCAAGCCATGGCCAGTTCTAGCCACCCAACAAAACTATTTTTATAATCATTTGACAGCATTGCATCAAGAATTTTAGAAAACAGATACAAGTTCTTATTCAGATGATATTTAATACCTCATAGATTACACAAATATACTCACAGGTGTCAGTTAACTGTTGGAGACAAATATAGAATACAGAGACCATGAAGCATAAATTGAAATGTGCAGACAAAAACTTAAAATTGAAACAAACCAGATGCTGTATGCAGTGCAACATTACCATTCCTAATAAAAAAAAACTAAGTAAAAAAATATAAATCATATTAGTAAAACCATACTAATAAAAACAATTACTATTTTAAAACATCTGATGAACAAAACATAAAATAATTAAAAAGGTTTTGATTTCCCAAAACACCAATAAAATATTTCAAAACAGCTGAAACATCAAACACCACTCAATAATTAAAACTAATAAGGTTAAAAAAATTCTCTTCTCTCCATATCTGGTGTCTTTTGATTTCCAATCATCTTGAGATTGTAGTGGTTTGGGGGAGAGGTCACACCAACTTTATCCTCTTTCTCACACATACACACGTTCATTCATACACCTTCTCTCTCCCCTTCATGCACACACACAGGCACTCACTCTCTCTCACACATACTATACTTATATATGTTCATTCTCTTACAGACTCCCTCTCTCATACACACACCCATGCTCTCACACGACTGTCTCTCTCTGTCTCCCTCACACATGTACTCAGGCTCTCTTTTCCACACATAAACACATACCCTCTTTACTAAATAAGCCTCTAACCCCTAGATTATTCAAAATGTATTAATAATGCATGTTTATGGAAATGTTAAAATTACCATACCACGCGATAACATATCGTTATACATCGGTAATATTGCATGGTGTGGTAAGCTTATTGCAACCTGCAATAAATCCTAATTTCGCATCTTGCGCTGAGAGAGAGAATATCTACAAGGCCTTCATAGTAGTCCAGTATTTATATCTCTATAATAGGGCCATCTAAAAGGTTGAGGTGAGGAGGTGGTGGTTTAGGCGCCAGTTTCTCATGTAGAGTGAGACAAACGAACAGCACAGTAAACCTCGGTGAAGATTTGACATCATTTAGAGTGAGGAAAGTCTCATTTCTACTATGTTCTCTCACCCTAGCTTGATGTACTCTATAACAGGGTAGGGCAAGATAACATAGTACAAAATTTCATCTTTGTGAGACTTTCCTTACTCCAAATGATGTCAACCCTTCACTGAGGTATACTGTGCTGTTCGTATGTCTCAATCTACAAGAGAAATTGGCCCCAACACCTTACCTCGACCTATTAGGTGGCCCTCCTACAGAGATATACATAGTTGCATATTGTGAGGGCTTCCCCAAAGGCTCTCTCTCTCTCTACACTCCACTCCTTCTCCCCAGCCCAGAAATGGCTGAAATGCAATTCTAAAAATTTATCGCAAATTGTGTTACGGCCATTTTGGGCATATCACACAGCTTAATGCCAGGAAAAAAGGTGTAGTTATTTCTGGTATTAAAACCATGCGATAGCATGCATTATGCTATTGCATGGTGTGATATTGCCCCTCATTTTTATAAATCCCACCCCTTCCAAAAATTTACATTCTCGCCGTGCACTACCGCTACTATCGCATGCATTATGGCGTTAACGCACGCATTAATACGTTATAGCGTGCATTAATGCCATAACGCATTTTGATGAATGACCCTGCAAGTTTGTACCTGAGGCAACAGAGATGGGGGCAGTGTCAGTTCAAGAAAGCATGGGGCAAGCAGAGAGGATTTTGGAGGGAAAGGAAGGGATTTTTACCATTTCAATTGTGTATAGGAAAAAAACTGAAAGGTGCAGCTGCAAAGGTTAAAAGTGTTCAACAAGCATGGACATTGTTTAAAAATACAATCCTAGAGGCGCAGTCCAGATGCATTCCACACATTAAGGAAGGTGGAAGGAAGGCAAAACGATTACCGTCATGGTTAAAAGTTGAGGTGAAAGGGGCTATTTTAGCCAAAAAAAAATCCTTCAAAAATTGGATCCATCTGAAGAAAACATAAGCATTGTAAAGTTAAGTGTAAAACAAGGATAAGACAGGTGAAGAGAGAATTTGAAATGAAGTTGGCCATAGAGGCAAAATTTCATAATAAAAACTTTTTAAAATATATCCAAAGCAAGAAACCTGCGAGGGAGTCGGTTGGACCATTAGATAACCAAGGGGTTAAAGGGGCTCTTAGGGAAGATAAGGCCATTGCAGAAGGACTAAATGAATTCTTTGCTTCCGTGTTTACTAATGAGGATGTTGGGGAGATACCAGTTCCAGAGATGGTTTTCAAGGGTGATGAGAGATGAACTAAACAAAATCACTGTGAACTGGGAAGAAGTAGTAGGCCAGATTGACAAACTAAAGAGTAGCAAATCACCTGGACCGGATGGTATGCATCCTAGGGTACTAAAGGAACTAAAAAATTAAATTTCTGATCTATTAGTTAAAATTTGTAACCTATCATTAAAATCATCCATTGTACCTGAAGACTGGAGGGTGGCCAATGTAACCCCAATATTTAAAAAGGGCTCCACGGGTGATCCGGGTAACTATAGACCAGTGAGCCTGATTTCAGTGCCGGGAAAAATAGTGGAAACTATTCTAAAGATCGAACTTGTAGAGCATATAGAAAGACATGGTTTAATGGAACACAGTCAACATGGATTTACCCAAGGGAAGTCTTGCCTAACAAATTTGCTTCATTTTTTTGAAGGGGTTAATAAACATGTGGATAAAGGTTATTTACACTTTTGGATAATAGAAGAACTAGGGGGCATTCCATGAAGTTAGCAAGTAGCACATTTAAGACTAATCGGAGAAAATTCTTTTTCACTCAGCGCACAATTAAACACTGGAATTTGTTGCCAGAGAATGTGGTTAGTGCAGTTAGTGTAGCTGGGTTCAAAAAAGGTTTGGAAAAGTTCTTGGAGGAGAAGTCCATTAACTGCTATTAATCAAGTTTACTTAGGGGCAGATTTTCAAGGATTTACGTGCGTAGGGGGGTTACGCGCACCAGGCCTATTTTCAAAAGGCCCGGCAGCGCGCATAAAACCCCGGGACACATGTAAGTCCCGGGGCTTGAAAAAAGGCGCGGGGGCATGGGCAGGGCAGGGCCCGAGCCTCCAGGCACAGCAGCCATTTGCCGCTGTGCCCGGGATCACAGGCCAGCCGTCGGCCGGTGCGCGCAACCTACACCTGCCAGAGGCAGGCCTAACTTATAAAATAAAGGTTAGGGGGTTTTTAGGTAGGGCTGGGGGACAGGTTAGGTAGGGGAAGGGAGGGGAAGGTGGGGGGGGGGGACGGAAAGAATTTCTCTCCGAGGCTACTCCGATTTCGGTGTGGCCTTGGAGGGAACGGGGAAAGCCAGCAGGGCTCCCCAAGGGCTCAGCGCGCGCAACTTGCACTATTGTGCACCCCCTTGTGCGCGCCGACCCCAGATTTTATAACATGCGCGCGGCTGCTTGCGCATGTTATAAAATCGGGTGCACATTTGTGCGTGCACAAATGTACACCCTCGCGTAGGTATTAAAATCCAGCCCTTAGGGAATAGCCACTGCTATTAATTGCATCAGTAGCATGGAATCTTCTTGGTGTTTGAGTAATTGCCAAGTAATTGGTAATTGAGTAATTGCCAAGTAATTGATGGACCCTTGGTCTGACCCAGCATGGCAATTTCTTATGTTCTTATGTTAAATTGTGGAATGCAGAAAATAAGTACCATGTTAACCCACTGAAATCATGTTCTAAAAAAATCCACAGTGTGGTTGTGTGTGAATAACAACACTATTGTCACTCCCAGTAATTAAATTTAGGTCTCTAAATAAACAAATAAAATTACTTACTAAATAAATAAAGGTCTGCAGAACAGCTCTGGCTAAACATCTGTGCCCATGCAGACTTCATGCACTTGAAATTCATTCTGACCACTTTCCAGTATGCTATTCAACTTGCCAAACAAGACTATTATGCCCATCTGACAAACTCTCTTACATCTAACCCTAGCAGCCTTTTAGCCACACAATTCCCTCCTCAAAATTCCCTAGCCTCCCTCCTCCTCTTTTCACTCTGCCCAGACTATGGCAGACTACTTCCATGACAAGATTCACAAAATTTGTTGAGTTGTCAATGATGTCACTTTTACCTTCCTCTCCCCAACATCCTTCCTCTACTCTTCCCCTAGCCTCTACCACTCTCTCCTCCTTTTTTGAAGTCACAGTGGAGAAAACTACTCGTCTTCTCTCTCTTCCTCCAAATTCACTATTTGTTCCTCTGTCCCCACCCAGTTCCTCGGTTCCATTACCACAGCAGTCATCCCTTCCATCTGTCACATCCTCAATGTATAAATCTGCACTGTTACTGTTCCTGCTGCCTTCAAACTTGATTTTATCATACCACTCCTTAAAAAAAACCCTCATTGGATCCTATCTATCCTGCCAACTATCGCGCCATCTCCCTTCTCCCTCCAAACTACTTGAACATGTTGTTCATCGCTGCTGTCTTGACGTTCTTACATCTCAAGCCATTCTTGATCCACTCTAGTATGGTTTTTGCCCTCTACATTCAAGTGTAATAGCCCTTGCCAAAGTTTCCAATAACCTGTTTATGGCTAAAACCAAAGGTCTTTACTCTGTCCTTATCCTCCTTGACCTGTCTGCTGCTTTTGACACTGTTGATTACTGCCATCTCCTTGATACTGAATCCTTGCTTGGATTTTGGGACTCTATCCTATCTTGGTTCTCTTCTTACCTCTATAATCACACTTTTAAGATTTCCTCTGGTAGTTCCTCCTCTATTGCCATTCCACTATCAATTGGTGTGCCTCAGGGTTCTATCCTGGACCCTGTTCTCTTCTCATTATATACTAATTCCCTTGGTGCTCTGATTTCCTCTCATGGCTTTTAATAACATTTTTATGATGATGACTCCGAGATCTACCTTTCTACACCAGAAATTTCACCAGAAATCCAGTCCCGGATCTAAGCCTGCTTGATTGATATTGCTGTCTGGATGTCCCACTGCCACCTTAAACTCACCATGGCCAAGACGGAACTCCTTATCTTTCCCCAGCACCAAACCAGCTCCCCTCTTCCTACTTTCTCTGCTTCTGTGGATAAGACAATCATCATCCCAGTCCCATCAGCCCGTAAACTTGGCGTCCTGTTCAACGTCTCTCTCTCCTTCTCTATGAATATCCAAAACTCTATTAAAACATGCTGTTTCTTTCTTTATAACATTGCAAAAATCTGACCTTTACTTTCTGAACATACTACCAGAACCCTTATGAGTAAGGTTTGTAGTAACACGGTAGGCCGAGTGGGCCGTAAGGTCATTATTTGTTGACATTTAGCTATGTTAATAAGCTATATTCTTATGTTTAAATAAGGCTAACAAAAGTATTAATATGCAAGCTTTCATGACACTGCCTGTAAAGGCATATTCTACATCTTAAAACATTCATTAGCATAACAAAGGTACTATCGCTGCCCAAATACTTTGTTGGTTTTCTTTGAACAAATGTTCCTTTTAGCAGGTTAACACCAGGCTCCCTTTATAGCTTCTGACTATTAATGATGTATTTTAAAAGAGAGAGCTCAGTCCTGAATTTTCTACAGATCCGTTTTCTCTGCTGTAGACAATGCTAGCACAGATAAAAATAATCTGAGCCCTTATTTTTAAAGATTTTATACCTAAATCTACATACCTATCTCTTTTTCCTTTTTAGTTTCATATTTTTTGTGGATTGTTTAAGTTCTCCACATGTTGCACTAACAGGATGCTTCTCTGGAGTCTTGGCCATTTTTACACATCCACCTCTAGAAGCCAAATGTATATTTTACAAAAATCAAACCACAAAAAACCCCAACAAAAAACCCAAAACACTATTTTCATGTGCCTTTCAGAAGCAGACTGGGGGACCCCTTAGACACAAAACAGATTTATTGAGCACCAGACGATAACCTTGCTACTCTGCTACCCCCAAAGAAATCATGGCATTTCTTCTTCATTTAAATTACAGCATCATTGCATTCATTTTCTTAGTCTCTATGTATGCATCATTCATGTGCTCAGTGTATCCCACTTTTGTGTAATCTGCCATGTGTCTTACCTGTAGGACAAAGCAGAATATCAAATGTATAATACATAAATAAAGTACAGGACCTCGCTTACTACCACAAGCTTGGCATGTTCTCTTCCAGCTTTTTTTTTTTTTAACCTTCGCTGACATGTCTGTCCCTCCAGTCCTGGGACTTTTTCTTGGAGCTTTTCATCCAAGCTGCTCCCAGAAGGTACTAATTCCTTTTGAGAGAATTGCAGGAGGGAAGAATCTCTGGAGGGACTGGGAAAAGAGAGAATATCTGGAGGAAAGGAGAAAGAATAGATGGAGGAATAGAAACAGGTAGGGAGAATGCTAGGAGGGAGAAAAAGTGGGAGAAGAGAGAGAATAACCAGAGGGAAGAAAACAGAAATGGAGGGATTCAAATAGAATGTTTGGAGGAAGAGAAAGAGAGAATCCCTGGAAGGAAGGCGTGGGAGGAGAGAATGTCTGGAGGGAAGCAGGGAGCAAGGGGACTGCCATAAAAAATGTTTGCCCAGGGTGCTTTTTACCATAGAGCCAGCCAAGGGTTGTGCAGCGTATTCAGGAGTTAAATGCTAGGCAACACTTGCAGAGTATTTGCCCCATACAGCACAGAAAACGGATAACTGGATCTGAGAGGTACATATGCTCTACAAATAGTTTTAACATGTTGTGAAGAGCAATGTATGGTATGGATTGCGTTTCTTTGTGGTGAAGTCTGCAGCGGTATCTTAACATATCATCATTAATGGCTTTTACCATTCAGGCTAAAACCTAACATGGCAAAAGTATTTGGGAAAATGAGGTTTGAAAAGTACGTGGCAATCTCAGGGTCATTTAAAAAAAACAAACGTACACATATATAGTACTGATGCATTTATTAGAACTGAACGCACAAAAGGCTAAACCAATTTAATTTAATTTCTTTAAAAATGTAATTTTTTTTAAGTAGTACAAAATCGTTATCTTGCCCTGGTGGATATGCATTTTTAAACAATGACGGTTATAATGGAAAATTAGACCTTATTACTTATTCATAAGACTCTGGTTAACAGTGATCTCCATTTACGGCAGCACATTTTATAAATAGCAACCAGAGTACAGGCTGTTTCTTTTTGGGCCTGGTAATATCAGGAATAACTGGCGAGAGCTGCAGATTTATGAATTAGGGTTTACAGCTGTACAGTTGACAGAGCAAACCGGAGAGCCAGACCTTTGATTACTACAGAGTGAAAGGACCCTGAATTTGCAAGAAAAATAGCTCGTGTGATATTTTGCATTCCAGGAATTAAGGTGACAGGTGAGCAGTTCTGCTCTAACTAGGACAAAACATCTGCTTGGTATAAAAACCGGAATCATTCTGAAGGCGTAAAATACAGCTTTGACATCTGAAGACATGCTCCAAAGGAGGACCTGAAATTCCTCTAACAAATTATCAACTGAATTTTTCTGAAAACGCCACAAGGGAAAAATGGGGAATGTGCAAATTTTGTTGAAAAACATAATTAAGCCAGGAAGTTTAGAAGTGAAATAATAGCTGACTTCAGACATATTTTTCAGCCTAATATTTGCACTAACTAAATATGAATTTGTACTTTTTTCTACTTACTGCTAAAGCTTCCTCTAGATACGATTCCTTATAGTTTGATGTCTACTTAGATACTTATTTGCTACAAAACCTAGAAATATCAGGGAAGAAAAGTATCTAGGAAGAGAATGGTGACCATGGTAGGATCTGCGGCAATGTAGGAGTCCTTCCTATATTTGAATGCTTTTAGAATCATTCAAGTCAGCTACCTCACTGCTTAAAAATAATTGTCAGTCTCCCACCCCTGACAATCATATTTCCCAGCCAGTCTCTTTTCTCTACTGATATTAAAGTTACCTCTTTTAAGTCCTTAAAAGATTAAGAGCCAGCAAGTTCAGACTTTTTTTTAATCAATCCAAGTACGAGGTCAGTGAATGAAAGACTAAACTTTAACATTTTGAGATTTGTAGTCCTATTCGTGTTAACGTAATTGAATTAGGAAAGCTTACGGAAAGTGAGTGGGCACCTGGTAGGTAAGAGCAATGCACTGACAGTTGGACCGTACTGCTCACACATTTCAGACCTGCGTTATTTTAACAGCCTTTGGTGTGTCTGTTACCATGTGTTGAATGTATGCACATGTAATTTCCTGCTTAATTTCTCTAAAGCGTTCAATCATATTCCTGCAGACTGTAAAGGTTTGTTTCTATCTTTTTCTATTTTCCCTAAATCTTTTGATTGGAAGAGTATGAACGAACACGGAACTTTCTGCTAACCTCTGGCTCTTTTCCAGTAATCTTAACTTCCACTGATTCAAGTGCAGCTTGGCACATTGCATCACTAAAGAAGCTTAGGGGCCGAGCGCACTGTTTAACCTGCTATTGGACGCAGGTTAAATAGGCTCTAATCCACCCCAAATTCATGTGAATGAGGCTATTACTCATTCACTCCAAATGCAAAAAAATAAATGTGCGTCTCAGACACACATTTATTGCACAGATATTATCGCCTGCCTGGAGCAGGCGTTAATAGCTGAGCACACCGAAAAAAAAGTACAGAAAAGCAGAAAAAACTGCTTTTCTGTACTTTTTTTAAAGTTGAAAAAAAAAGAAAAAAAACAAACTTTGCCGGCCGCTTTGAAGACAGTCGCCGATATGCTCGGCGTCGCTTTTCATAACCAGCTGACTGCAGTTATGAAAACCGACGCAGAGTTTATCGGCATCGGTGCTTATAACCGGCAGACCTCCGGTAACCGTGGAGTCGCTTTAGCAAGGAGGCGCTAAGGTCGCGCTAGCGACCCTAGTGCCTCCTTGCTAGCGCGACTCCCTAATTTGTTTATTGCACGGCGCTCCCCTTGTGGGCGCCATGCGTGCGCTAAGAAAGCGGGCGGTGAAAAGTCAGCGCCCGCTTTCCGCAAATTTTACTGCATCGGAACCCTTAAAGATTAGCAGTCAGGCGTAGTATCTGCCTGTATAATGATATCTCAGTTCTGACGACTTCAAAAGTTACTGAAATTGAAATGTGACAAGGTTTTTAGAAAACTAAAGTATAACGCTGTACATTCTGAAAGTGCCTAAGTGACTGTTAAATCAAAAGCCTTTCATTCGGCTATTTCAGAAATGGAGTGCTCCACATCCAGCTGCCATCTAAACCCCGATTTCCACCCCACGAGCTTATCAGAAAGCCTCCGCAGGAGGGCAGCGTCCTTGATAAGCTTCATGGGAGCAGCACAATTGCAAGCGAACTTAAAAGGCTTCTAGGAAGGAAGCCTGCCCTCCCCATCCCCCCCAAATCAGAGGAATCACCATATAAAAATATTTTAGTACTATATACCCTTGGAGAGTGCTGTGCTTTAAGACAAAGATGACCTTATTGTGTGTGACTAAAAACTGCATTTATTTTGAAGGCCTGAAGGGTACCATATGTAAAAACTATACGCTTCCTCATGAGATATATTACAGCATATAATAGATCGCCCCAGAGTGAATACTGGGTTACACTGTAATTCACGTGAGGGACTCTGCTGACGTCATACAAATGTAGGCAACCTATGCATGAAAGCAGGTCTGGGGAATGGCTAGCTACAGTGCTCGATGCAAAGATTTCCTTTTTTTTTTTAACATTTTGTATATTATTCAGTTCTAAGCCAGGATCCCTCCAGATACTTCTATTTCTCCACCTTGATTTATTTTCGGATCAAGGCCATCTGCTGCCTGAGGTGAGGGGGTAGCCCCCTGCCCCCCCCCCCCCCCAAGGCACAGCACAGGTGAAATTGCTGAGGAAGGCAAGGTGAAGGTTGGAAATGGTGGGAAGGGGGGAACGGAGAGGTAAGGATTCTCAGAGAATTGACAGATAAGAGGGTCAGTGATAAAATTCCAAGGAAGTTGACAACTCTTCCAGACCCCCTAGGAACCCTACCATCTCCCGCCCACCCTTCCCCAGCATCTGCCCCGGGAATGGTTGAATGGTGGGGGTCTGTGCAAGGGTATTAGGTGCCTTAAGCAAATCTTACAGCCTTGAGCCAATCCTCCCTCACACCCCACCCCCTCCGGGCCAGCAGAATACCTCACCTTGGTCCTATATCCAGAACAAACAAACCCTCATCAAAAACAGAATAAAGATATCATATAACAGGGGTGGCCAAATCGGAGCCTTAAGAACCACAAACAGGCCCATTTCCAGGATATCCACAATGAATATGCATGAGGTGGATTTGCATGGAAGGGAGGCAATACATTCAAATCCACCTCATGCATTTTCATTGTGGATATCCTGAAAAATCAATCCTGCTTGTGGCTCTTGAGGACTGGAGTTGGCCACCCCTGCCATTAAGTATAAATAGAAATGTGCAGACAAAAGCTGAACTAAAAGCCGTAAACCAGACTCTGTATGCAGCACAACAATGGAAAAACAGATACCTCATAAAACAAAATCAAGAAATATAAAACATCCATAACAGCAAACCATATTAATTAAAAGAACATTTCAAAAAAGCTGACAAACCGAATATCTGTTAATTAAATTAAATTTTTTTTAATTTTCCCCAAAAATAAAATATTTCAAAACCTCAGGTAACACCCAATAATCAAATTAAGGATAAAAAAATGTTTTCTACTCTCCATACTTGGGAACTATTGATTTCCAGTCACCCTGAGACCGTGATGGATTAGTGGGTAATAGAAAAAGAGAACAAAATTTCACACATACACACTCGCTTTCTCTCTCACCCCCATGTGCTCTCACACACATTCATGCTCTCACATATACACACACACACTCTCACTAACACATGTGCTATCACACACACACACACATACATACATGCATCTCTCTCAAGAACACATTTTGTCTCTCACACAGACATCACACCTTCCTTCTCTTTTTACTCACCCCTCCCTTTTTCTTCTCTCCATTCACACTCCTTCCGCTTCTTTTAATCATATTCCCTTTACCTCTCACACTCCCTTCTTTCCCTCCTTCCCCTTTCCTTCCCACTCATTTACTCTTCCTCCTTACCTTCTCACTTACCCCTCCCCCTTTTTTTTCCTCCTACCTATTTAAGCTGGTAGGTCACAATTAGGAGCAGTCATGTGGTCTTCCTACTGGTGGACAATAGGAACCCTGTCAGCACCTCATTCTACTGTGCTGCCGACTGTTCCGGGGTCTTCTTGCTAGTGGGGATTGGGAATCCCACCAGTGTCATTCCTGTGTTCTGCTGGCTGCTTCAGGGCCTTCTTGCTGGCGGAAAGTGGGAACCCTGCCAGCATCATTCCTCTGCGCTACCAGCCGAATCTTCATGCTTGCGGGACATGGAAACCCCATCAGTGTCATTTCTCTGTGCTGCCAGCGAGTGGGACCCTGGCTGGCATTAGAATTTTAAAGACAAAGTGAAGCAGTTACTGCAGGGGATTTTGGGATTACACTTTCTGCCGCTTGCAGCGGCCGCCTCAATCTGCCTAATTATAGAACAATCCCTGAATAGCAATTTTCTTAATTAGCAGGCTGGACTTGCATTTCAGTGGGGATAAGAACATAAGAAAGTGCCATGCTGGGTCAGACCAAGGGTCCATGAAGCCCAGCATCCTGTTTCCAACAGAGGCCAAACCAGGCCACAAGAAACTGGCAATTACCCAAACCCCAAGAAGATCCCATGCTACTGATGTAATTAATAGCAGTGGCTATTCCCTAAGTAAACTTGATTAATAGCAGTTAATGCCAGGTTCTTGTGGCCTGGATTGGACACTGTTGGAAGCAGGATGCTGGGCTTGATGGACCCTTGGTCTGACCCAGTATGGCATTTTCTTATGTTCTTGTGCTCTAATGGACTTCTCCTCCAAGAACTTATCCAAACCTTTTTTGAACCCAGCTACACTAACTGCACTATCAACATCTGCTGGCAACAAATTCCAGAGCTTAATTGTGTGTTGAGTGAAAAAGAATTTTTTCCAATTAGTCTTAAATGTGCTACATGCCAACTTCATGGAGTGCCCCCTAGTCCTTCTATTATCTGAACGTGTAAATAACCGATTCACATCTACTTGTTCGAGACCTCTCATGATCTTAAAGGCCTCTATCCAGGTTTGAGATCCGTGTCAGGTTCTTTCACTGTTCCAATGCTGTGGAAAGAGGACAATTTGGTCATCACGTAACAGTAGCAGCTAGCGGCCAGATATGGGGCTCATGATTACAGGGTTCTGGAAGAAATCCTGATGGGTGGTGCTCCCCCCCATACACACACACACAATGACAGAGGGGTTATAAAATAGTGAAAAACTAAGGTGCCATAGCTCAATTCTGATCGAGCTGGAAAGCCAAAAAATAGGAAAAAACTGCAAGCCCCTCCCCCCATAAAAATATTTGCAAAACATACCCAACAAATCATCTCTCCACTAGCTGATAGCAACAAGGCACTCAGGAGACCCTGCTCATTACGTATTCACACTTCCAGTTTGCTCTAAAGTACAAGACTAGAAAAACAGCATGTATTACACAAACTTCTCTGCAGCTAATGATCACTTAGCCTCTTAAATAAAACATCTGAAAAACTTAAACTCAATTTACTATCACTATGTTATTATTACTATTATGTTTTTATATAGAATGCTGATAGCATATAGAATGTTGGACAAGATAAACATAGATACATCAATACAAGGCTACAATGAATGATTAAAACATGACATACAAGTATAATAGGTAGGAGAATTCCCAATGCCAAAGAGCTTCTAATCTTAGTGGCAAGTGAAGTGTACATAAGATATAGTTAAGAGGATGGGGCGGTTACAGGAAAGGTTACTCTAGTTCACAAAGGTGGTAACAGGATGTGTGGAGAGCAGCTAAATATCTCAGACGAGAAGGGCGTCTTCAGCTGCGACAAGGACAGAGAGGAAGGGGAGCGAGGTACAGAGATCAGGCACAGGAAAGGAGAAGGATTAGAGAGGTGTGGATAAGCTGAAAAGACAAAGAGGAGCCAGAGGTGGTGTAATGAGCCTCTTTACGGCAAGAAGCAGCAGCCTGAACTTAATGTGGAAATACACACAGGCCGATACAGTAAGGAGCGGTAGGAAGAGGGGCGTTAGTGCCGGGCGCACCCGCGTTCCCCGCACGCTCAGTTCGGATCACCTACCGCTCGATACTGTATGTAAATAGCATGCAAATGCAAGCCGCGTCCAAGACGCGTCTGTGAAGCGTTAGGCCCGCGCAATCCATTTTACTGAATAGAGCGCTATACAGCGCCTATGCAGTATCCTGGGTGCGCTGGTACCTGTCATTTCAAATGACGTTTGAAATGACAGGTACCAGGGGGGATTGCAAGTCCTCTCTCCCCCCCTCCCGAAGCAAGGCGCAGGGCAAAAATTAAAACAAAAGTGAATAAAGTGAATAAAGTGTAATAAAATGAAACTTACTGCATGTGAATTTTCTTTGAACAGTCCTCTCTCCCCTCCTCCTCCCGAGGCACGCACCCTGGCTTCCCCTGCCTCCCGGGGGCTGCCGGCGGCGAAAGCGGCTTCCAGCAGCCCCCGCCGGTGAAGGTGAATGAATGTGCGCCTGTGCGTGCAATTTTGGCGCTCAAGGAGTGACGTCACGACGTTTGGCATTACAGCGTGTGACGTCGGCGTTCGCTAATGCACTGCCTTGAGCGCCCAAATTGCACGCACAGGCGCACATTCATTCACCTTCACCGGCGGGGGCTGCTGGAAGCCGCTTTGGCTCCCCTGCCCCCGCCGGCGAAGGTGAATGAATGCACGCCTGTGTTCGCCTGTGCGTGCAATTTGGGCGCTCAAGGCAGTGCATTAGCGAACGCCGACATCACACACACTGTGACGTCAAACGTCGTGACGTCACGCCTCGAGCATCCAAATTGCACGCACAGGCGTACACAGGCGTGCATTCATTCACCGCCGGCGGGGGCTGCTGGAAGCCGCTTTCGCCGCCGGCTCCCTCCGCCTGGATAAATGCACGCCCGCCGGCGAAGGTGAGTGAATGAATGCACGCCCGTACGCTCGGCGGGCGTGCATTCATTCACTCACCTTCGCCGGCGGGCGTGCTTTCATCCAGGCGTACGGGCATCCATTCATCCACCTTCACCGGCAGGGGCTGCTGGAAGCCGCTTTCACTGCCGGCTGCCCCCGGGAGGCGGGGGAGCCGCAGTGCGTGCCTCGGGAGGAGGGGAGACAGGACTGTTCAAAGAAAATTCACATGCAGTAAGTTTACTTTTATTACACTTTATTTACTTTTGTTTTAATGACATGTTGAGCCGATTTTCGCCCTGCGCCCTGCTTCGGGAGGGGGGATTTTGACCGGAGCCTGCCTATTGCTGTCACACCACACTAACACCAGGGTAAGGGTCCCGGGGGGGTGAGGGGGTCGTTTGCCCATGAAATTTCGTCTCTCTGACCTGATGCTCCACACTAACGCAGGGGTAAGGGTAGGCGGTAAGTTAGCAGGTTAAACGCGCGGCAAAACTGCAGGTTAAAAAGGCGATAGTCGGGGCGCACGTTACTGTATGGGAGGGAATAGATAATCGGAGCGTTTACATCTCATATACATGCTGCGGGCGGAGAGGGTTACCCGTTGATTTAAAGAAGCGGTAAGGATGAGTTAAAAGGAATAGTGAATCGCGGGTTGGACTTACGCGGCCAAATTGTGAGTTAGAAGCGTGTTAGAAGCAGGGTAACCGCGGCCGTGCTTTACTGTATCGGCCTGAGAGCCAATGGTGATTCAATAAATAGAGAGCCAAGGAAAGATTTGGGGGAGGAAAATAATATTGTCACTTCATTCTGCATGAATTTTAGAACTGTGTAAAAAAGGAGAAGGAAGTTTCAGTAGCAAGTTGGACAAAATAGAATTTGGCAAAATTATAGAGGAAGAATCAATAATATTTGGCAAGGGAATGATTACAGGGCTGAAGGAAGCATGACTTCAAGATAATGGGCCTGGGACACTGAGGGGACAGGTTGCAGTATGATAGAGAATAAGGAAGGTTGATGTAAAGTGCATGGAGTTTTTGAAATGTTCACTTTAAGATAATGGAGGAGGACATTCATAAAGAAATAAAATGGAGAGTCAGCAAGACTGTAGGACTAATGGACAGGGAGAGTGAGATGTAGCAGGATGGAGTTACAGAGGTGGTATCTGAAACCAAGTAACTAGACAAGGCTGCCAAGGGAGAGCAAGAAAAAATGAGTGGGCCTAGAACTATGCCTTGACGGGCTCCAAAACACATGTGAAGCAGAGATGAGCAGATATTGGGAGAGAAACATTAAGGGGCAGATTTTAAAATGTACGCCCGATTTTATAACATGCACGCGCAGCCACACGTGTGTTATAAAATCAGGGGTTGGCGCGCGCAAGGGGGTGTACACTAGTGCACCTTGTGCGCGCGCCGAGCTCTCGGGGAGACCAGCTGGCTTTCCCCATTCCCCTCCCCACCTATCCCGCCCCCAGCCCGAAACCCCCCCTTACCTTTATCTGACAAATTATGCCTGCCAGAGGCAGGCGTAACTTGTGCGCGCTGGCCGACTGCCGGCGCGTGATCTCCCGGCCCAGTGGCCTTGAGGAGGCCTCTGGCCATGCCCCCGCCCCCGGACTGCCCATTTTTTCAAGCCCCGGGACTTATACGCGTCCCAGAGCTTTACGTGCGCCGCCGGACCTTTTGAAAATAGGCCTGGCGCTCGTAGATCCAGCTGGATTTATGCGCATAGGGCTTTTAAAATCTGCCCCTAAATGAACAGTTACAGAAGCAAACGATGTAAGAGATCAAAAGATGAGTGC
This sequence comes from Rhinatrema bivittatum, assembly GCF_901001135.1. Classification (NCBI taxonomy): domain Eukaryota; kingdom Metazoa; phylum Chordata; class Amphibia; order Gymnophiona; family Rhinatrematidae; genus Rhinatrema; species Rhinatrema bivittatum. Next base: position 13,687,201 of record NC_042621.1, read on the forward strand.
CATAGGGCTGCAATGGGACAACTGAAATCCCCCAGGAGAATGGTGAGTAGGTCAGAGGATAGAGGGACAACCAAAAGTCAAAGATTGAAAGAGTACAGATGTTGGGCTGGTAGATGATGGCTACCTGGAGAATTCAAGGGCAGAAAGATAGTGTGAGGGCTTCAAAGGAAGAAAATATGTGAAAAGAGATGAAGGGGGTCTGTAAATGGAAGTGGGTGATACTAGGAATTCACTTATTATCAAGGCATTTAGAATGGAATTTATGGGAGACAGAAATTTGAACGGGAAAAGGAAAGCAATTGCTATGCTGCATTGGTAATTGAGAACTGGGTCTTGGAGAGCCCAGGGAGGTGAAACGACAGGGAGAAAAATGAGCTGTGGAGAGAGAGGAGTTTGTTGGAGAGAGAGGAGTCGAATCAAAGAGAGGATGGGGAGATCTAGACTTTGAACATGCATACATACATAGTACTGACAGCAGAAAAAGACCACCAGATGGTCCATCCAGCCTGCCGAATAAGTTTGTTATTGAAGTAGCTGATGCTCCATGCAAGTTACCTCCAGGCCCTATGTTAAGGGTAACAATATTTACAATTTAAACCAAGCAACTGTCAAACCCATTACAAAATGGTTTTTACAAACACAGAAATAGGCATGAAGACAACTCTTATAATGGGGTACCGGTGATCCTAAGAGAACGAGTAGTGGGAAAGTGAATGACTGTATCAAGTGCTGCCTTTCAGTTGAGCACTCAGCCATGCTACTTAGTTTACAAATTACCACTCTCCAGTACTGTATTTACAGGTTGCCTTATGTTTTTATAATCCTCATTTAAAATATATTTGAAGCCTGCAAAGAAATGTTTTATAATAAGCCTCAATTATTTTAACCGATAAACAGGATTTTATTATATGGACACTAGAAAGTGCATTATAATACAATATATTACAGTTTGTTGCAAAAAATGCACATTATTTTAAATGGTGTATTCCTTTTAAAGGATTCCATTATATTATGCATAATTCAAGTGTTGTATCTGGCTCAAAATAGTGATATGAACATAAAAGCATAAAGGTGAATTTTAAAGTCTGGCATGCACCAAAACTAGGAGACAAGCACACAAGACAGTCTCGCGTGCACTCACCGAATTTTAAAAGCTGCCCAGGTGCATGCGTATCTCCCGTTTCACGTGCATCTCTACAGTTTTCACAAAGGGGCATGAAGTGGGCATAGTCTGGGGGGTGGGCGTGGGCATTTTCAGGGCATGGCCAAGAGACGTAGGATCCCCTGCTGTGCAAGTTTATTTCTGCCATGGAGGAGGTGTACGTTAAAACAAAATACAAAGAGTGAGCCTTTTCTGAGGGGTTTAAAGGGTCTAGGGTAACTGAGGGGCATGCAGACTATCGATCCAGGGGAGTTTGGAGGACCTAGCTGTCACCTAGATGAACTGGTGAACGAACTGATGAAACTAGTAATGGCGTGGGCATGCACCCCTTTGAAAAACCCCGATTTATGTGGTAGAAGCTGGATTTCCACGCATAGGCATGCGCCTATTTAAAATTGGGTGCATGTGAGCACATGCCCAGGCCATTTTTATAACATGCACACATATGTGTACGGAAGTTATAAAATGGCCGGATCCCTGGGTGCAGATTGGCGTATATGCACCAATTTGTGCCTGTGTGCCGGTTTTAAAGTTACTGTCCCTGTTAGAAAAAAACCAGGGATATGGAAAATATATTCTGTAGACTGTATATATATATTTTTTTTTTTTTTACCAGAAACAAAACACAGGGGGGCTCTTTTCTTTAAGCCTTCATATGCATTTTATTAGTTATGTGGATACATAATGTAAGGTGAAAATGCCTCTGCAAATCTATCTATTATCAGGAAATTGTATTTGGGATATTTAGTTTGTTAAAGGCATGCAATGTTCACTAATACAACTTGTCATTCTGTGACTTTCCCCAGCCAGAAATTACTAATCAAGACGTTAGAAAAACCTTCCATGCGTGCCATAACCCAATGACTAGTTGAAGTTGGTTTGCCTTTCCCGAAGAGAGACCTCTGTCGGATCAGATCTGAGCAACAACAGCTAAGCAAAGGAAAAGTCAGATGATCATTCATATCCCCAGTGACTGCCGTAAAACTGACAGCCTCTAAATTACCGCCTGAAAAGCATATCACATGCCATCTGACAAAAAAACCAGAGGAAGGAAAAAAAAAAAGTACCTTACAGATTGTGTAACATCAACCATTTCTCTGAGGGGATGATACGTTTCAGTCTTTAATGCCATTGGCCCACTAAAGCGAATGAAAAATATATGACTACAAATAAGCTGAGGAGTTCCACATTTATTATACTGCTCTACTGAAATCATAACGAACGAGCTCTTAGAAATAACAAATGAACCTGCAATTGCTCTGCTCCTGAGAACTCCCATATGTTTTTAGATAGGTTGGTGAAAGACAACTTTTGCAGATTAATAAACGCAGCGTGATGCATTTCCCCACTCCTCCGTTGAGAATCTACACCCAATCTCAGCTAAAAGCTTTTGCCACTTGGAATATGAATGGAGAATATCACAGCACAAATGGAAATATAAATGTTTATGGTTATGAGGATATGCAAATATTCTGTATGGTCTCCTTAATGACCTTGCCGTACTCCTAAAAGGGTTGAGCTTCTCCTCCTGGGACTTATGCACTCTATAGAAAAATGTAAGGGGAAAAAAATAATATTTATGGCGGCAGGAGACAGCAAAAGGTTTATCAGAACTTAAGACGCAGGAGACAGTAACTGATTTATTGATGACTTGGACTAGAACAAATGCCTCAACTGTTTCAGCCATAAGAAACGCCATGCTGGGTCAGACCAAGGTCCATTGAGCCCAGCATCCTGTCAAAAGTTCCTGGCAGATCCCATAAAGTAGAACTATTTTCTGTTACTCACTCCCAAGGATAGCAATAGCTTTCCTTAGACTAAAGGGGCAAACAGAATTTTATACTCCCTGTGCCTGGGGCAAACAGAATTTTATACTCCCTGTGCCTGGGGTTGCTCCCTTGGGTAAATGAAAGGACAAGGGCAACACTGCTTTAAAAGGTTTACTCCTCTGGTTGCTGTTGATATCTTTGGTCATTTTATAAGGCCAACATTCTGGATTTATTATTTCTTTTTTCTACTACAACTTCAAAACTGGCTAATGTTACAAAGTTTGCACTGCCATTTTGCGAACTGTCCTCATTCATCATCATCTACTACTGCCATAATTCTTCCCCAAGCCATAATTACATACTTAAGAACCTAAGATGTACCATGCTGGGTTAGATCAATGGTCCATTGAGCTCTGCATCTTGTGCCACTCAGTGGCCAATTCACGTCACCAGGAAATATCTGGTAGATCTTAATGGTAGACCTTAATGTTGCTTACTCCCAGAAGTAAAAGGTACTGATTCCCCAAGTCTGTCTGGATAATAATTGTTAATGGATCTGTCCTCCTGAAGCTTGTCCTAACCTTTTTTAAACTCTACTGTACTAGTAACCTTGATCACATCTTCTGGTAAATTCCACAGCTTAATTGTATATTGACTAAAATAATACTTTTAAAAATTTGTTTTAGTTCTACTAGCAGTTATTTTCACAGAGTGGTCCCGTTCTATCATATCCCATGGAAGTCGTCTCTTCTCCAAGATGAAGAACCCTAACCTGATAAGCCTTTCTTCATTAAGGATTCATTTCATCTATTTATCATTTTTGTTGCCCATCTTTGGGGAAACCAGAACTGTACACAACACTCAAGGTGTTTTGCATCATAGGTTATCATACCTAGTTATTATAATCTGCGTAATTCCTAACATTCTCTTTGCTTTTTTGCCAGCTGCTGCACATTGAGCTGAGGATTTCAATGTATTGTTCATGATGACTCAAAGGTCCTTTTTCTGAGTATACTTGGGACCCTATATAATGTAGGTTTCAGGGTCTAAAATATCACTTCAAGTTATAAGTGAGTCCACATTCTATCGAATTAATATACTGCATTTTTATAGACCAAGTCATACCAGTGGATGATAACACATTATCCATATATCATTTTAATCCATGTACAGTATATATAAATAATGAATGAAAAGTGATTTAAGAAACCTTGAAGACTGGTTGAAGATTTGGCAGCTGGGATTCAACAACAAGAAGTGTAAAGTCATGCATCTGGAGTGTGGTAATCCAAAAGAGCTGTATTGGGGGGGGGGTGGGAGGGTGAAAGACTGATGTGCATGGACTAAGAGAAGGATGAGGTGATAATGTCTGGGGATCTGAAGATCTGAAGATGGTGAAGCAATGTGACAAGGCGATAGCTAAATCCAGAAGAATGCTGGGCTGCATAGAGAGAGGAATAAGAAAAAGGAGGTGGTGATGCCCTTGTACAGGTCCTTGGTGAGGCCTCATCTGGAGTACTGTATTCAGTAGTGGAGCCCGAACCTCAAAAAGGATAGAGATAGGATGGAGGCAGTCCAGAGAAGGGTGACTAAAATGGTGAGGGGTCTGATTCAGAAGACTCATGAAGAGAGGCTGAAGGATCTGAATATATATACCCTGAAGGAGAGGAGCTGCATTCAGATACTTGACAGGTATTAATAATGTGCAAACTTAAAATCTTTTCTATTGGAAAGGAAAGTATGGAACTAGGGATCACAAAATTAAACTCCAGGGTGGATGACTCAGAACCAACATCAGGCATCCACTACCCTTCCTTCTCAGAAAGGGCCCAGAATGCCCTTCAGAAGAGGTAGTAAGGAGGAAAACTGTAAATAACTTCAAAAGTGCATGGGATAGAGACTATGGATCCCTAAATACTAGATATTGGAAATGAAAAAAAGGGGATCATGGGGGTAACCTGCATGGAGTGGCAGTTAACTACCCTTAACAGAATGCATTTTATTTATTTATTTATTTATTAAGGCTTTTATATACCGAATTTCTTGATACAAATCAAATCAATTCGGTTTACAATGAACTAAGTAGAATATACAATTAACCAATCAACAAGAGATACAGAGCATACAGTTACATTATAAAAAGGAAGCCTTAACTTGGAGTAGGAAAATAAAGAAGGGGTGAACGGAGCAATAAATATATAAAGTGCAATAAAATAGAATAAATACTATATACAGTGGAGGGGGCTAGGAGCCAACCTCTCTTTAATGGATATTAGGCATGAAAAATTTGGAAAAGTTTTGTTTACAGAGATGTGTGGTGAACAATTCTAGATCAGGCAATGGAGTTTGTGGTGGGGAAGGCTTGGCTGAACAGCCATGTCTTTAGTTTCTTTTTAAAAGTTGTTAGACAAGTCTCCAGTCTGAGGTCCGGAGGCATGGCGTTCCACATGGAAGGGCCTGCTGTAGAGAATGACCGGTCTCTGATGTTTGCGTGGTGCACTAATTTGATTGTAGGAACATGTAAAGATCCCTTGTAAGCATCCCTTAAAGGCCTGGCTGTCGAGTGCAGTCTGAGAGGATGAGACAGATCAAGCGGGGTTTGATGGTGGATATTTTTATGAATGATTGTGAGAGATTTATGGAGGATCCGGAAGTTTACTGGGAGCCAGTGGAGATCTTTTAGAATAGGAGAAATATGCTCTCTCCGATTGGTATTTGTCAAAATCCTTGCCGCTGCATTTTGTAGCAGCTGGAGCGGTTTAATGGTAGAGGCTGGAAGACCATGCAGGATGGAGTTGCAATAGTCGATCTTAGAGAACAGAATGGCTTGGAGGACGGATCTGAAATCGTAGTGGAATAGGAGCGGTTTGAGTTTTTTGAGTACTTGTAACTTGTAAAAGCACTCCTTAGTAGTGTGTTTTATAAAATGCTTTAGGTTAAGGTGACTGTCGATTAAGACTCCAAGATCTCTGGCGTGTGATATATGTGGAATATTTTGTGATTGGAGAAGTATGGGACTACCTTCTGGAGTAATTAGTAAGAGTTCGGTTTTAGAAGTGTTGAGCACAAGGTTGAGGCTGGATAAGTAGTGGTTTATAGTTTGTAGATGAGCGTTCCATAACTTGAGTGTTGAGTCCAATGATTTGGATATAGGGATTAAAATTTGAAGGTCATCTGCGTAAATATAAAATTTGAGTTTGAGGTTTGAAAGTAGGTGGCAGAGGGGGAGAATGTAGATATTAAACAGGGTGGGTGATAGGGAGGAGCCCTGGGGGACGCCAAAAGGGGCATTAGTATGAGGTGATTCCATGTTTTTAATTTTTACCTTATAGCCTCTATTACTGAGGAAAGATTCGAACCATCTGAGGGCTGAGCCTGTAATTCCTATGTCTGAGAGTCGGTTTAGGAGGATGTTGTGATTTACCGTATCAAAAGCCGCAGAGATGTCGAGGAGGGCTAAGAGAAATGACTGTCCTTTATCAAAACCAATATATAGTTGATCCAGGAGGGAGGTGAGGAGGGTTTCCGTATTGTGTTCTTTTCGGAAACCATATTGTGACGTGTGAAGTATATTGTGGTCTTCTAGGTAATTTGAAAGTTGCTTATTTACAATTTTCTCCATGATCTTAGATACAAATGGGAGATTTGATATGGGACGGTAATTGTTGAGGTCTTCCGGGTCCAGGTTGGATTTTTTGAGTATGGGTTTGAGCGTGGCCAATTTGAGTGCATCCGGGAATGTTCCTTGTGTAAGGGAACAATTGATGATATCAGCTAGATATTTGGATATGTATTCTGGGATGAGGATCAGTAACTTGGAGGGTATTTGGTCCAGTGGGTGGGTCGAAGGTTTCATTCTTTTTATCAGCGATTCTACCTCTAAGGTGTGGGTTGAATCAAAGGAATCCAATCTGAGTTTGGTAGGAATCCAATCTGAGTTTGGTAGGAGAACTGTGTCCGGAAGAGTAGGATTTGTGTTGACAGGTAATCTGGCCAGGGTATTGGTGATTTTATTTTGAAAGAATAAGGCCAGGTCGTTGGCCTTTGATTGAGCTGTATCGTCAGGGATGTTAGGAAGAGCTGTTTTGGTCAGTTCCGAAACATAGGAGAAGAGGGCCCTCGCATCATACAGCATATCGTGGATGCGGTGAGCATAGAAATCTCTTTTTGTTTGAAGTATTGCTGATCTGTACTGGTGGAGAGTAGTTTTGTATATGGAAAGAGTGAGGGGATTAGAGTTCTTCCTCCATTCTTTTTCTTTCCGTCTTAGATTTTGCTTCTGAGTGCGGAGTTCATTAGAGAACCACGGTTGCTTATTTTTATGGGAGGGCTTTTATAATTTTTTTTGACATTGGGCATAGTTCGTTAGCTATCATTTCAGTGATGTTTTGCCATGAGGTAACTTGCATGAGGTAACTTGCATGAGGGTAACTTGCACAGAGCGGAAGTTATTACCATGAGCATGGTGTTGGCAGATTGGATGGGCCATTTGGTCTTTAACTGTCGTCTTTACTATGTTACTATGTAATATTTGTCTACTAAATTTTACATCACTCACTAATGGCGCTATTCTCAAGCAGAAATTGTTTCTCTTGGATGGAAAAGTGAACAAGACTAACTGGAAACAGTGCAAGTTTTACAAACCCTCTGCCTTATGCTAGAATTTCCCATTGCTCTCCATTCAGACTCTTTTGCCCTCAATCTGAAGACTTTTCCTCTTCTTCTGGGGTAACACTGTGTGCATAAAATACAGCCTATCAAATGCAGAGCACCAACTTTTAGGGAGAAATGAGCATTCCACTGAAAGATTTGGATTTCAAAATGTATTAAAAAATGAAGAAGGAAATCTGAAGATGGCAGTATTAAACATTAGTATTTATTAAATTTTCATGGATCTTTGAAAATCACCTATTGAAAGAGATTCCATGACTTTAAGGTATTGTTTTACTGCCTATTCATCACTATAAACATCGGTGCAGAACAAAAATAGGAACAGACTGACATGCGATACCTCAGCTAGCTCTGACTGAAAGCAGAGCTAAAATTTACAAATACCACATTCTGACCATTTTCATTCATTGTAATGCAGAGAGTCCAAGGCAAGACATACAGTCACTGACGCAGCAAAGAATTTCATAATTTTGAATGGGTGTATTTTTTTTAAGAAACAGTAAAGCTAATAGATCATAGAAACGATGGCAGAAAAAGATCTTTATGGTCTATTTAATTTGTCTATCCACACAACTACTCAGTTTTATGATCCCTAACATGCCCTCAGAGATCCTTTGTGTTTATCTCATACCTTCTTGAATTCAGATACTGGTTTTGCCTCCTCCATCTCCATTGGGAGGCCATTCCATGCATCTATTACCCTCTCTGCAAAGTAATATTTCCTAAGATTACTCCTGAGCCTACCCCCTTTCACCCTCATCCCATGACCCCTCATTCTACAGCCTCCTTTCCTTTGAAAGAGGCCCACTTTCTCTGCATTGTCATCTTCGAGGTATTTAAATGTTTGTATCATATTCCCCCTATTTTGTCTTCTTCTAGGGTACATGTTTAGATCTTTTAAGTTTGTCCCCATATGTGTATTAAATCCTTTTGATGGCGCGGTCTCCAGAACTGTATACAGTGTTCCAAATGAGGTCTCACCAGGGATTTATACAGGAGCAATATCACCACCTTTTTTCTGCTGACCATGCCTCTCCCTAGATACAATCACCCACTGATTTTGTTCATGCTTAGAATTTCACTTCCTATATTGAACCTCTCCCTTGGGATTTGGCAACCTAAATACATAACTCTGCATTCTTTAGCATTAAATCTTAGCTGCCAGACTCTACATCATTCCTCGCTAGACCTCTCCTCATGTTTTTCACACTTTCCTGGAGCTTTTGATTTTGGTATTTTGGGGGAAAAAGACAAACCTTTCCAGATAATCTTTCTGCAATGTTGCTTGCGATTCAGTAGCAAGCTGCCTCACCGCTGATATGCAGAGGACTGGAGTTCCATTTGCAGGTCAGGACTTCCGCTCCACCCCCAGGGACGAGAATTTAGGTTGTGATGGCTGGGCTAAGTTGGAGAGGGGGAGGGAGAGGAGAGGGTTAAAATCTAGATGGGAAATCCCTGGATAGCTGTAAATGAAGCCTCCTGGTACCAGAGACCAACAGAAGCTGGATCCAATTGACCCAGAAGTCCAAAGGAGCGAACAGAAAGAGCCAGAAAAAAAAAAGGATTGCATATACTGTATTAAAAGGGGCAGTTACTAATCTCATGCAGAAATCTGGTTTTGCAACATCGGGGGCTTTTTGCTGTTTGCTTTCTTTCAGGGAATAACTCCATGCAAGTGAAGTTAAGAACAAAGGAAAAGAAACAAGGATGTTAAAGAATGAATAAATGGGGGCAGATTGGCAATGTTTCCATCATATCAGTCTAATACCGTTCTCTTTATCTCATGAACCTGGTTTCTTTGCCATTACAAGTGTTTTAAGATGATTGTAAAAAGTTCACATTAGATGAATTGATTGAATGATTCCGTTGCAAGGGTTAAATGTCTGGTGTGATTTTGTTCCTGTAGCTTAAAGGACCAAAAAAATAAGGCACTTACAGAATGCTACATTCCCATTCAAACTAAATGTGTCCCTACTGTTTTAGAACCTCTTACAGCTATTTTTCTCACTCTTTTCGTATTTACATGTGCTACACCAAAAAAAACCTGAAATCACCCTTTATGTCCTGTTAGTAATAAATTGCAACAGAGCTTACATTACACTAGGAGGGTAAAGCAGTGTTTTACGAACAGAAATGGTGTTTTGAAAACGTGACCGTCCCACGTGTGGGTAAACGTATTGCATTTGTCATATTCACAAGTAGGTTTACCCGGACTGAGAGGAACTATTCCCGGCAGTGTGAGTTGGGAAGGTGCTTTTATTTCGACACATTCTTTTTCATTTTCAAAAGTATTCGCCTATACATTTCTGTGCACAAGTTAGCAGGTGTAATTGTATGTGGATAGTTTCGGCGGGATAATTTTCAAAAGGGACATAAAAGCATGTACTTTCCCTTTGAAAATTGGTATAACTTGTGCATGTATTTGCGCTGTAATTTATGCAAGATCTTACAGAATTACCCCTTAGATCACTGTAGTGTGTTCTCTGCAATGCTAAATGACCAGGGCCATTGCACCTTGATGCCTAAATTTACACCATTCTACCTTGCTTATGATGAGCAGGTGAAGAGGGTCAGGCTGGCCAGGTTCTGGTTTTAGCTAATTGCATGCAAAGAGCTGTCATTCTGATTAGCCCTAAAACAAAACAAAAAAAGATCTATCTCTCCATGCATGAATTAGCTCATCTTAACCCCTCCTCCCCTTGACATGGGGTTTCAATGGTTACACTAATTATGCTTTTCCTGATAACAAACACCCTGCTTAGTCTGAATGAGAAAACCACCTTTAACACAGAGTTTGAGAGTTCGGTGTGCTACACAACAAACTGGCCAATGCCGTCTGCTCTCTTCCCTCACTCTGCCGGCATTTCAAAGATGCGGCCACATCACAATCTGCAGTATGCTTAGAGTTTAACGTCCTGCAGTGGCCAATCTTGGACAATTGTTTCAAAAACCTGGTTAAAACTGCAATCAGCACTTTGCCTCAGTGATTTAAAACCTGCTGAGTATCCTGGCTTCCGCCAAAAAGTTATGTATCCTTAGAAGAAGTCATTGTTTGCAATGTTGAGGCTTTTGTTTTTGGCTATATGCCAAGGCACCCAGCTGCCTCCTATCCCCCCCTGCTGGTCCATCAGGGAAACGCTGTAAGAGTGCAGGACTCATCACAGGCTTAGCAAGGTGTAGGAGCGACTGCCTCAGAGGGAACGCATACACCAAGCTCAAAATTAGGGAGAAATGACTTCCACATTATGAAAAAAAAACAAAGGTATTTGTTCTATTTCTAAGGGGATCTATCACAGAACTTTTGGAATGCATTTGAACTCCACTGACTTTTGGGTCAGCTGAAACAAAGCACTGCTGAAAGAGAGATTTTTCTGCCCCTTGTCCCTCTATTCAGCATAATTTAAAAAAAATCATGAGTACACTTCAGCTAAAAATAAATAAATAAATAAGCTGAATATTCTCCGATCTAGACAAAAACATATTGAGGCAGATTTTATAAATCTGCGCACACACGTACTCTTGTTCGCGCACCAGGCGCGAACAAGAGTACGCGGGATTTTAATAGATACGCGCGTAGCCGCACGTATCCATTAAAATCCGGGGTCGGCGCGCGCAAGGCTGCCCAAAATCGGCAGCCTTGTGGGCGCCGAGCCGCGCAGCCTGCCTCCGTTCCCTCTGAGGCCGCTCCGAAATCGAAGCGGCCTCAGAGGGAACTTTCTTTCGCCCTCCCCTCACCTTCCCCTCCCTTCCCCTACCTAACCCACCCCCCCGGCCCTATCTAAAACCCCCCCCTACCTTTGTCGGCAAAGTTACGCCTGCTGGAAGCAGGCGTAACTTTGCGCGCGCCGGCCGGCTGCCCCGCTCCATGTTCCGGTCCTGGGGGCTGGTCCGGAGGCCGCGGCCACACTCCTGGAACGCCCCCGGGCCGAAACCTCGCCCGCGGCGCTGCCCCCGAAACGCCGCGTCACTCTCTGCACCCCCCCGACACGCCCCCCGACACACATGTGCCGCCGAGCCTATGCAAAATAGGCTCGGCGCGCGCAGGGGGGGGGTTTGGGGTAGGTTTTCGGGGGGGTACGCGCGTACCCCTTTGAAAATCTACCCCATTATATATACATATATGTATATTTTTTTTATTGTACGATGAGAATAAAATACCATGGACTGGAATTTACAGCAGGGGGCCACAGTATTTCCCAGACACCCACACACACGCAATGAAGAAAGCCTATTTCCCCCCCCCCCCCCCCCCCGGCTTTTGATTTTCATACGATTAACAGATGACACTAGAAATGTATGGAATCAAGATGCAAGCAGGCACAGTTTCCTTCTGTTTGAAGACAACCGTAGAGTAAGTAATTGGTACTCTTACACTATTCTCTGCACAAAGCGCCAGCCTTTTATCCACAATCCTCGAGGATTCCTTAACTTCTGTGACATCCTTAACTCTATTTCAAACCATCACCCTAGTTCTTTGACTATACTTAATATATTTTCACTAGTATTTCCCCCCCCCCCCCTTTACATAGCTTGCTGGGCGTAAGCAGAGAATCGGTTTAGATTGATGGGTTCTTCTACTCTCTAATGACATCCCTACAGTTTATTACATAAGTAGTTTACTGAGGCAAAGTCATTAGGTTGAGTACAACCTTAGAATGCTTTCTCTCCCTAAACTTCAAAACTATCATACAATAATACACCCCCCTCAAAAAAATTAAAAAGCAAATATATATCCTTACTTTATCTCACCATCGTTTTAGCTGTTTACATCCATTTGTCAGTCCTCCCATTTTTCCGTGCAATATTACTGTGGTTTATTGTATAAGTGATTTATTACAGGAAACTTACTGTCTGAAGGAGCAAACCTTATTTAAAATAAATCCAACAGCCAGTATACTCCCTGAAGGCAAAAATGTACTTCCACTTAATTTCACTACTGTGTATACCAGGCTATATAATTGCTTAAACAGAATCTATACAGTGCGTTTAGCTTGGCATCAAAAGATTTTTTTCCCCGAGAACGAACTAGAGTTTTATGCTACATTCCCCTCCAAAGCCTGATATGCTGGAAACCTCCAGTCACTCAGAGATCATTAGGAAGGGATACCTTGAAATATCGCAAAATAAATCAGTGAGCTGGCAAGTCTCAATGGTTGCTAGTTCATAAATCTTACTGCAAATTTTAGTGTTCATTTGCATTCTTCGTTCGGTGATGAATTTGGAGTGGAAATTCTGTTGAGATGTGAATCAAAGTTCAGGCTTCTGTGGGGTCTGCCTGCCTCTGGTGCATGTGGCTTCGGTCCGTAAACTGATGTATATAGCTCTATATACCACAGCTCCAGTCTCATCTGTTTTCATTTGCTGACAGCAGTTCTCTCAGCCTTACTGGCTTACATGCTTATTCATGTACAGTTCTGTGCAATTTGCATCTCCATGCGTTGCAAGAAGAGCTAAGAATGAATTGCCAAAATACATTTATATCAATTGAAACTTATTTTCAAGAACATTGCATGAACACAGTGTGTGGAAAGTTAATGCAATCTTGGTTAGCTTTGGCCATTACTGTGAAAGCTGATGCAAGGGGATTAGGTGCCCTAGGCAAACCTTGCAGTTATTTGTCCCTGCCCTGGCTCTCCCTCTTCCCCGCAAACTATTAAAAGTTAGGCATTTTATAATAAGATTTAACCTGAAAAATTACATTCAAACTACAGTCTTCTGAGGTGAAAATATCAAGCGCAGCCATCATAGATCCCACCTTGGATCTGGGAATTAGGGTGCCCAGAGTCACTTCCATGTTGAGACCAGCACTGGCAGGGAGTACATGGAGAGTCTATTCGAAGGGATGGACTTTATTCTGAAATTCTGGTCATTCACAGGACAATGCCTATCTGAAGCAAATTATGGAAAGAACAGTGACTGAGTTTTTAGTTCACCTTAGGGACTCCGTCATTTCCAGATTGCAGGTGGAGCAACACTTTTTGGCCATTAGCTTTGTGGCTAAGTTGTTGGACAATGACCTTGATTTCAAAGTTGATGGAATGCTGGTGAAGACAAGAGCCGGCAAGGGCTGACAGCAGAAGGCCTATTACACCTCCTGTTTTACAGGCTTTAGTGAGTGAGGTCCCCCGGCTAGTTTGGGATGCTTTTGAAGTCAAACTGTGGATGTTTGCCTCTTCTTTGATGTGTTTTGAGGCCTTTAGGATAAGCAAGCTGATTGCCTGGGCAAAGGTGACTACCAGGGTCTCTTATGGGGTCTTGCAGTAGAAGATATATGGGTATAGCCCGATACAGTCCAAATATTCTTCGGAAGGTCGAAAAATGACCAGCATGTGGCGGCTAGGCGGGTCAGTTTGTATCCTGATCATGTGGTGTTTATATGCCCAGTTAGAGCTATATGTGATTATTTATCTGTGCGCCCGCCCAGGAAAAGCCCTTTAATGAAACATCAGGATGGATCTGCATTGTTGTGTTACCAGTCCATTAGTATGTTCCATAGAGGGTTAGCAGTGAAAGGGGAGGAGCTGTATGAATATCACACTCACTCTTTCAGAATTGGTGCGGCATCATTCATGAGCAGCAGTGAATACGTGAGGCACAGCTGTAGGGCACTGGGAGTCTGGTAGATAGAAATCCTACATCTAGCCCATTAAACAGTCCTCATTAGAATTGGCATAGGGCTGCTGGGACATTTGCTAACCTTGCTTATCTAACATTCGTATTGTTATTTATCGTAGACTCTTCTGCTATTGCTAAAGTGCTATGAAACCTGGATCACACATAAGTTTCTTGGACACACATTAGAACTATGGCAAGGAGCACCAGTGAACAGATGGGCATACCTTGGAGCAAAGCCAACATTTTTTGGCTAGGTAATTGAGGTATGAGGTGGGGCCAAGTAATACCATCCATCCTTCAGAGTTTCCACGGCCAGACATTAACATCTTTCATTTAGGCAGTAATGATCTGGTCTTGGTCAAAAACATTGATCTCATCATTAGCACCAAGGACGACTTAGCATTCATATTAAGGCCCTCTGGCCATCAGCAGTGTTGATTTGGTCCTACATTATCCTTTGCTTGGTGTGGAGAGGAACAAATTCCAGCAAAGGCAGCATAAAGAGCAGGCAAAATCTTAAGAAAGTGGAATCTTGTGTACGGGCCATAGGGAGACATGGGCGGCACTGGCTTGTAAGGTCAGATGGGTTTCATCTATCTGAGGATGACACAGATCTCTTTATCCTCTCCTTGCAAATGGCTACAGAAGCACTAGTGGATTAGGTGGAGGGTAGGGACCAAGTAAGGGGTTACTGGTCCCTACCATGGCATGATCTTCACCGGCACATAGGGGGTTGCTTTGTAGTGTTTGCGGATGGGTAAGGGTCCAAGCCCTAAAGATTTTACAATGGGGGAAGTTTGTGGTAGGCACAGTGGGTAGCCCATTAATAGGCAGGGGGTAATGGACATATGCAAAGGATGACACAGAACGAGATGATGGCTGGTCTGGGGGTGGCCAAATGGAAGCCTAGCATAAATATATAGGCATGGCCTGCAAGGATTTATTTATTTATTTATTTAAGGTTTTTCTATACCGATAATCGTTGTTGGACATCATATCAGTTTACAGTCAACATGGAGTCAGCAACATAGCTTTACAGTGTAACCCATATAACAGCTTTTACAGAGTAACTATAACAGTTTAACAAAAACTGGTAGCTCTTCTTACTAGTTGTAGCTATATGATGATGATATTATGGAGCTTGTGTAAAACATTGGTCAAAAGAATTTTAAAGGCATAGAACAAAATTTGTATTGCTTCTTTATAATTGTTGTTCCTATTATCTACTGATGGATGAATGGCTGTTGATGATGCTGGGATTTAAATATCTGAGCCACAGTTTTATGAAGATGTTGCAGGCAGAGTTCTGGAAATCTCAATATTGTGGTTGGGTCTCAGTAACAGCAGCATGTCTGTGGTCAAGTTGTGAAAATAGCACATTGTATTAAATAGTCATCAAAAGTTAAAGACAGCACTCTTCCTCACTCATATCAGCATAAGAAAAATAGCACTACTAAGGGTACGGTAACATGCCATCGACCACATGCTCCTGCCTCACAATCCTGGTGCTGCTGCTGAAAACCAGCCTGTTGAGATCTTCCAGCATGGCTCCTACTCTACATCCCACTCTGTCTGGGGTGCATTACTATTTCTGGGTTTTATAGGCTGGACTTTCTGAACTTCTTGTGGTGCTGACTGATGTCAACACTACTCCTGTAGAGATATATATATATATATATATATATATATATATATTTATATAAAATCGAGATAGAGACCATTCCACTCGCCAGGTTCCTTAGAAACATGCCTTGCTTCCTGCCCTTGAGTCTCTTTGTTCTTCCTGCTCTGACTACTCCTTGTTCCTGGCCTCGCACTGCTCGCTGCTTGCCCTGTCCTTGGAGTGACTCTCACCTGTGCCTGAATGCTGCCTGCCCTGTCTCCAGTTTGACTATCACCTGAGTATGAATGCCTCATCCTTCCTGATCACACCTCTGCCTCCTGCTAAAACACAGTGCCTCAGGTCCTACCCATCAGCTACTACCTGTGAGGGTCTACCCTTCCGACGGAGGCCCCCCCTCCAGGTATGTGATGGCTGTGACACTACCTGCTCTTCAGCAAGGGTTTCATCTTTGTAATCCTCTAACTGGTGACAGAGGTGGCACTGGACTCTATACAAAATCCACCACACATTTACATGAAACTACACAAGCCTAAATGCACTGTACCACCCAGTAAATCACAGTCAGAGGTACATCTATAACTCAATGCTCCATGAACAAAAGTGCAACAAGTGTCGAAGTCAGGAGGAACACAAAGTAAAGGTTACAATCTGAACAGTACACCCATTTACAACAGCCACAGCAAGTGTGTGTGAAAGTACTTGCCTGGTACGGACAGCGTCAGATGCTTCCACAGAGCTCTAGTCTGAAAACCAAAGAATGATGCTATACAGCATACAGAGTGGTTGAAAGCCTTTTCTGAGATATCTACAGTACATATTTTATGCATACGACATTCAGAAGCTTTGCTGTCTTGTGCTAGATGGACCAAAACAATTAAACGTAGGTGTTATATATTAGTTTTTTGGACTCTTTCTTCAAATATACCTATATGATGCCCCAAAAGGAAATGTACAATAACATCTACATCTATTTGAACTGAAGAGGCGATATTTTCATGTTTTGGTTTCCCCTTAAAATGTGACACAGGCTATGCTGTAAATGGATAGCACTGGTACCGACAATGTCTTTAAAGTGGCAAGGGGTGGTGTCCCAGCTGTGATGTCACAGAGCTGCTTACTTTCAGAAGGCTCAGGAAAAGAAGATCGTATTGAAGAGCAAGTCCAGCTTTTAGCTCAAAAACCAAGTGAACTATGCTATTGTGCTTGAGTAGCTCTAGTTTTTTTCTATAAAAGTGCTAGAATTATTTAGGATGTTACAATAGTAGTCAAGGGGCTTAGACTAAGTGTCCTTAGCAAAACTGGAGCTGTGAAAGTGAGCACAAGAAGGCTGGCACACTCAGCGGGTACTCACCTTACTCAGTGGTGAATCTGGGCCTAGTGAGTATGTGTTGGTTATTTACTGATTTCACTTATATGATGCCAGTAATCCTACTAATGCACAGCAATACATTCTGCATTCAATAGCTACTGTCAATGATGCTACTTTTATGCCAGCAGATTCAAACCAACAAAAAATGGGTTTGGAAAAGCACTTTTCTAAGCTTTCAATGGACCCTTTGAATTTTATTGGGCCAACGTAATAAGTGATGCAAAGATGATTTTGCGGATGAGTTTTCCAGACCACATAAGTTCTTTTGTTCAGATGTATCTCCTTTTTTTTCAGCTGGCCTAATAAATGGCGTCAGAGTACAAATCATCCATTGCTCTCCAGAAGCAATACAACTGCTAGAAGTTTGTAAATCAAACTTTAGTACATCCATATTTTCAGAGCTTAAAGCTATTGCCAAAAGGATCTCACTAGACAAGCCTTGTGCATGCCCTTCAGGATTTTCCCATCTTCTCCTATACAAACGGTGCACACATCTGCAGTGAGCTCGTGTGGCAGAGAGCGTAGGACAAGGCAGGAGATAAATCTGCATGTGCTAGGTCTCAAAAGCACACAAACACGTCATACGTGTTTATTATAATCCTGAACACCTGACTGGCTATAGGGCCATATAATGTGATGTTCTTCAGAGATTCTTCCAATGTAATTTTTCAGCAGAACACTAGGAAGTGCCTATTCATAGGGATTCAACTGAACATTTCCACAGGTAAAATGTAGCTGGGTAAAAAGAGGGAAGAAGGGTTGGGTATTCTGGGCATAGCTCAATTTTAGCCAGGCACAGATATCAAGTGCTAATCTTACGCAGGTACGTCTGGAGGTGAAAAACCGTGGCAGTGCTGCCTGGGTAAATTCCTTCTCCCAAACACACCAGACTCAGTCTCTCTTCTCAGCGACTAGGAGCACTGGTTTCAGAAAGAGCAGAAACCCAAGGGGGTAAGGAAATCCTAGTTCAATAACCAATCCTGAAGATCTCTAACAAGCCGCAGGATTAACCCCTAGTAGGATTTAGTCTTGACAAGTGTCTAGATGGTTTTACAGGACTTATTTTATTTATTTATTATTTTTTGTATACCGACATTCGATCTGAGATATCACATCGGTTTACATTCAGGTACTGTAGGTATTGTACTCTCATCTCATTGTATTTAACCTGGTCAAATTGAAATGATTTTATTTTTATTTTACAGAAACGCAGTTTGTGGTTTGTTTTTTAAATGAAAAAAATTGTGCACTTTACAAAGTATGGTCCACAGATATAATTACCCTTTGACGTTATTCTGTCGATCAGAGTCATGTTTTTCACCAGATTTCATCCTCTGTTAATTTTGTAAAGATGCCAATTCAATGATCGTTTTACACACTATAGGGTGAAGTTTTAAAGGAGTTAAAAGCGTGTACGTTATTTTTATAAACATCAAAAATACGCACATATTTTCAGTTTTGTGCGCATATTTACTGACAGAAAAAAGGGGCAGTCTAGAGGCATTCCAGGGTGGAGCCAAGAGGTAGGCAGAGAAGTAGCTATTTTATGAGACTTACGCGAGTACATTGGGTGACTTATTCACACAATTTTATACCTGCCAATTATCAAGCGGGAACAATAACAGACTCATTTGTTGTCTGTTGGGTGGGTAGTCTGGGTGAAGTACCAGGAGGGTCTCAATGAATTGGAGAAGGGCTGGGTTAACTGTTGGAGGTACCTGCAAACTGGTGATTTCAAATATGCGTGCATGTTTTAAAATGTATCTACTTCCATGGATAAATCAGGGTTTTAAATGAGCACTTTTTTTTATTGCATGTAAAATATATGCAAGTAAGTTTATAAAATAGGCAGCAAAAGTATGTGTTTTCCATGCATTGTAAGAACATAAGAACATAAGAAAATGCCATACTGGGTCAGACCAAGGGTCCATCAAGCCCAGCATCCTGTTTCCAACAGTGGCCAATCCAGGCCATAAGAACCTGGCAAGTACCCAAAAACTAAGTCTATTCCATGTAACCATTGCTAATGGCAGTGGCTATTCTCTAAGTGAACTTAATAGCAGGTAATGGACTTCTCCTCCAAGAACTTATCCAATCCTTTTTTAAACAAAGCTATATTAACTGCACTAACCACATCCTCTGGCAACAAATTCCAGAGTTTAATTGTGCGTTGAGTAAAAAAGAACTTTATTTATTTATTTATTTATTTGACATTTTTTATATACCGAAGTTCTAGCAACAATGTTGCTAATCATTATAATAATAATAACAACTTTCTCCGATTAGTTTTAAATGTGCCCCATGCTAACTTCATGGAGTGCCCCCTAGTCTTTCTATTATCTGAAAGAGTAAATAACCGATTCACATCTACCCGATCTAGACCTCTCATAATTTTAAACACCTCTATCATATCCCCCCTCAGTCGTCTCTTCTCCAAGCTGAAAAGTCCTAACCTCTTTAGTCTTTCCTCATAGGGGAGTTGTTCCATTCCCCTTATCATTTTGGTAGCCCTTCTCTGTACCTTCTCCATCGCAATTATATCTTTTTTGAGATTGTAGACATTAGCGTGTAACCAGACATATGCATACTTGATTATCTGCGAGTATCTAATACATGCAGGTTAGTAGATCTCTGGGCAGCCATATACATGCATATATGGTTGCTACACAGAGTTGTCTGAAAGTTATCCTCTGTGTATATACTGCAACTAATAGAGCTTTTAAAACTTGAAAATGGTTATATTGAGATGCATACAGTCCTTTGATGGGTGGATTATGTACCCAGTGACAGATTTCAAGAACACTTGTAGTAGGACATTCCACAACACCATCCCTTGAATGATTCAGTCATGGATTTAGTACCGTTAAATCACTTTTAATTCTTTAAAATGGTTTAAAAGATGCAATGTGGAAAGAAGCTTTGCATGAAAACCCTGTCTCTGGATCTTCATTTTATTGTATCTAAAATTAAAATTCGTATGAGCCACTCACCCAATCCCCAATTATTACCCCTCTTTCCCCTGAAAACTTCCATAAAGAGCCTCAATGGAGTATGACGTGCACACCTTCTTCAAGTTGAGAGAGATCAATTTCATAAATTAGCAAAGCTGCCACAAAAGTCTAAATGGGAAATCATTTTTTTAATAATCCCACTTAAGTCAACACAATTTCAAAAGCTTACTGCAAGATTTCAGCATTCCTTCAGGCTATCGCTGGTCTCCTTTCCACTTGCAATGATGCCCCTTTCAATTTGCATTTAAAAGACAGTAAATTGCAGGGTTCATAAACATTTTCACGGTGATTTATTGAAGACTCGAATGTCACTCCTGTTCTTCACACTTTAGCAGTCCTGGGAATCAGCTGCAGGGCTCTGTGCTTAATCTTGCTTTGCTCATAAAGCACAAAAGAACAAGCCAGCTCTGAATTATTATTATTTTTGGTTTAAGAGGCAATTGTAGCAGTATTTTACAACTATATTTACCTTTAATTTACAGAAAGGCCTATTGCTAACATCCTGCAAATTATCATTAGTTTTCCATTATGTACCTAAAAAGTACAGCTGAGACTGGGAGGGAGCAGGTTCTCATGGAAATGAACAGTAGATTATTTCTGTAGCTCATTCCTAGGATCCTATGTAAACAGAAGAGGCGATTTCAAGAAAGACTGAAGGAAGTACATGCGAAGCAGGTGTATAACAATAATTTCTTTATAAACCTGATGGCAGCATTCACACAATACATGATAAATCACATTGTTAGAGAGTCTCTGCCCGGAAGAGATTTCACGTGAATTTTTGAACGAAAGGCGGCTACATGGCTTGCTAAAAACCCAAAAGTATTCTGAAGCCCTTCGCAGCTGTGCTCTGCAGCACAGATTGCCGGCTGAAATTACATTACGCTGTTTGTTTTCTCTATGTGACCTTCTCGAAAGCACCTTACAATAAATTACAAAATTATTCTAGCGGCACATCTATCGGACTAAGCGAGGAGAGAAATAAACTATTGTGGGAAGGGGTCAGGGACCTGAAAGGACTGCTTTGTAGGAGTGGGTCTTAAGCTTCTTGCAGAGCTGAAGAGAAGAGGTGGCATTGAGGGCCCCCAGAGAGAAAGAGCAGGGGGGGGGGGGGGGGCTGAGGAGCAAAATAGAGGACAGGTAAAGAGAAGCCAGACTGAGGATTACCATTTACTCAGGGTGAGAACATTAAAGCAGCAGCGCTGCTTAATGGGGTAGCAACAACAGAAGGGTGAGAATGAGTGCAGGAAGGGACATGACATGGGCCTCTAGTTCCAAACGTCTGCAGGATTCGGAGAGGAGAAGTGGTGTGGTCAGGTCCAGCAGTCAAAACGCTATTTGCATAGCCTAAATGGGAACGACTGCGAGGTTGTATGACTGGGCACCTTGAGCCTAGGTAAAGGGAATTCTGGGGATTGCATTATGCAATGATATAATTATTTCTATTTACACGGCATTGTTCCAACATACAGAACCATGCTGGGTCAGCCCCATGGTCCATCAAGTTGAGAATCCGGTCTGCGACAGTGCCCAGTCCGGGCCACTTGGAAGCATCCATCAGTTCCTAATGGGAAGATCCATTCCTAGAATTATTTGTTTAGCCATCTTAAAAAGCAAAGAGGGGAGAAAGAACAACATTGCTGAATACAATCAGTCTATTATAATTTTAAATTAGAAAAAAAAAAGCATTTAAAACAATAAGACCAAAGGGCTATGCTCCAGGCAAACACACAATACATGTGAGCCAGGCTCTGCTTGCTGTTTTTCCTCCTTCTGAACCTTTTAGTGCCTTAAGTTCTGATTTGCAAGCAAACAAAATGACATAGCAATAATGGATAAAAGCATAAGCTTGCAAGCTTCAGAAGGGTTAATTTTTCTGTTCTCAGTGTCAGACTGCAAAGTCACAAAGGAAGGTGAAGAAGGGTTGCTTGAAAGGGCGCTGTGATCTCCTTCTGCATCCCGGAGGGGGATGTACAACGCACGCGGCAGGAGGTGCACAGACTGTACAGAGAAGGGGAGAACGTACCTGGTTTGCCCTTCCAATGACCAGGAGGGAGGATTTCTCTCTACCTTTTATTTTTTTTTTTTTCCCCTTGCATTACAATAATGGCCTCACAGCTCTTGAAAGGAACGCTAGTGCAATGGCAAATGGTGCATGACAAGCTAAAGGTTTGGGTCTTTGTCACAACAGCTCCGCTCCAAGGAAAGACCTTCCCCTGGCTTCTTTTCCTTGTCATTAACTGTGATGAAATGAGTTTTTTTTTTCCCCGTTTTGATTCCACTCCCCACCTCTGCCGCTGCTCAGCTCCCTATAGCTGGGTGACCTGATTGCACTCATGCACCACTTGCTTCCTACAGGCATCCTATTATTCAGGTTTGATAGCTCAAGCCTGCAAGGTTATCCACTCAGAGCGCGCTCCTGGTACACACATTTTTTTTTTTTGAAATCTGATTTCATTGATAGGAACAAGACGATTCACACTTCATTTGTAAGATACGTAGCTCTTTGCCAGCATAATCATTTTAGGAGCTACGGTTAGGGCTTCAGTTTAAACATATTGGGAATTAAAAATAACCTTTGTACCAGAAGGGCCCACTTCAGTTTCCTGAGGGCACGATTTCTTTTCGCTTTGAGCTGGATAAGAATGCTCCGTGTATCCATCTACTCATCAAACAGCATGAAAGATGAATATTTCAGGTGCAGAGCTGACATAATTAGAGAAACAGACTCATTTTTCTAAATGTTGTCCTTATGCAAAAGATGTTGCTTGTGGTACTGAAACATGAAAGAAAACAAGGGACTTATTTCCTGACCATTTTCAGCAATTTACATAACAACGTTTTGTTTCTTATACGTCTTACCGCAATAACAGTCAAGCTATTCGCCTTAAGATTCCCGGTCTTAGTAGATCTGGTCCAGGATTGTTCCCCTGATATCTTGTTTCTGACGGAGAATTTAATTCTTCCCGTCACCTGTGCCTCCTTTGTTGCGCTGTTTCTGTCTAGGCCGTGTGTTTAATAAATGTGGGGGGTGGGCTTTTAACGGTGGCTCTGATGGAGGATATTTTACCACTAGTATTATTTTTCTACATTGACCTGGCGAGGGGAGGGTTGTTTAGCTTACTGTCCTCACGGATATTTACATGCTAATGCTTCCAGCCTTTCTTAATAGTCTGCTAGCTACTAAAGAATGCTATTGTATTGGGAGAGTTTGACATGCACATGGCTGCCATACTGCTCTTGCCCAATTGGGATTCTTTATTTAACATCTATGTGCGCTATGGCTTGGACTCAACTTGTACATCTGCCCACACATAAAGTAGACCATACTTTAGACCAAATTTTTGTTGGTAGCGATTGGATGCTTCGTGAACCTTTCTTTCAGTCTTCTATTTCTGTTCCTTGGTCTGACCATTACTTAATTCACTGTGTCATATTTATGATCGAGTTTTTCCATGCTGCCTTTGTGCCTTCTAGGGTTCAAAACTGACCTTTTATTAAAGCAGACTAGTTACACACCTGTTGGCTGCCAAGCCTTGTTATGCCTGCTAATGCTGATGGTCACAGCTTTGGCAGAGACTCTGCAATCCTGCTTTAGATATTTTGGCCCCTGTGAAATCTTTTTATTCTTGCTGTCTGAAATGTGCCCCTTGGTTTTCTTCCGGCTTGCGGATGTTCAAGAGGGAGGTTCATAGAGCCGAAAGGTACAAGCAGAAAAATAATATGGTCAGTAACTTAGAGCTCTACTGCACCAGGTTTTCTCTTTATAAGGAGAGCAGATTGTGTGAAGGAGTATTTTTCTAGGTGAATTGCGTCCGCTGTTTCTCATCTGTGCAAACTATTTTGAGCAGTGAATTCAAGTGTTCAGGTAGCATCTTCTCTCTCTAGATTCTGCAACTCTAGTGTGAGATCATTTTGCTGCTTTTTCTCATACCAAGATTGTTGAATTGACAGTTTGAAGGCCAGGTCTCAGGCTCCTCCTGACACACTATCTTCTGGGCTAAGATCTGCTGCAAGCTCATGAAGTGAATCTGCTTTCCTTTCAATAACCAAGGTCTATTCACTCAAATGAAAGACAACCTCTATGCATCCAATTCATGCACTGGTGTCCTGGATTAAGGGGCTGGGTTCAGATGTAGGGTTTTTCATTGAAGCAATTGTGCATGCTTCACTAGCTCAAGGCTTGCTGTTGACTGGTTTAAAATCTGCTGTGGTATGTCCCATTCTTAAAAAGCCTAATTCTAATGGGCTTGATTTGTCCAGTTACCACCCTATTTCCTCCCTTCCACTGCTTGCGAGGGTTATTGAGAAGGTAAGTTCTCCACCAGTTGCAGCAATTCCTGGATGAGGATAAACTTTTACATGAATCCCAGTTTGGATTCCGTCCTTATCATAACACAGAATCCTTGATTTGATTCAGCATGGGTTTGATACAGGTGCTAGCTGTTTCCTAGTTCTTTTAGATTTATCTGCTGCATTTGACATCCTTGATCACTCCATCATATTGAGCCATGGATCACTGGGGATTTCATTGGCTGTTTTTTCCTGGTTTTCTTCTTTCTTGATTGACCACTCTTATAGGATGGTTATTGGCAATGCTAATTCAAACTTATTTTCCTGTCTACAGGAATTCCACAAGGTTTGGCTCTCTCACCAATCCTATTCAATATTTACTTACTCCCATTGTGCAAAATCTTGTACACTTACATATCATATTTAAACTCTATTCTGATGGCATACAGTTTTTTTTTCCCTATTACTACATTTTTTTATGTTACTCTGGAAAAACTTTCTAAGTGTTTTTTGCGGCTTAGAGGTTGGCTATCTGAAATTAATTTGGTTATGAATGTTAGTAAGACAGAGATTTAATTATCTTGTGCTACAGTAGTTGATGGCCCATATCGGTTATTTGAGGATGTTTCTATGCTAATCAAGTCACAAGTGAGGGATCTGGTTGTAGCTGTGGATTCTACTCTCTTTGCCCCTAACATTCAAACCTAAGAATATAAGAACATGCCATCCTGGGTCAGACCAAGGGTCCATCAAGCCCAGCATCATGTTTCCAACAGTGGCCAATCCAGGCCATAAGAACCTGGCAAGTACCCGAAAACTAAGTCTATCCCATGTTACTGTTGCTAGTAATAGCAGTGGCTATTTTCTAAGTCAACTTAATTAATAGCAGGTAATGGACTTCTCCTCCAAGAACTTATCCAATCCTTTTTTAAATCCAGCTACACCAACTAGATACAAAGTTCTTTTTTTTAGGCTTTGTTTTTTGTGTTCCTTACAAGTATTGCTGATTTTTGGATTGTAACTCAGGCTTTAATTGTCATCATTAGATTATTGTAATTCCCTATTTTGGCGATCCCTTAGTCTTCAGGGGAGGCTTTACAGTTAATACAAAACTCCGTGGCCCCTTAGTGTCTGGGTGGCATTTGCATGCTATTTCCCTAGTGTGGCTAATTTACATTGGCTCCCTGTTGGTTGGCATGTTAATTTAAGATCTTAACTTTGCTGAATTGAGTGTATATTGTCCATCTTGAACATTGTGCTTCTCTTCCCAGTACTTACTTGTGGTGCCCTCATACAAACATGACCGGTTAAAGGAATCTTGGGAGTGCATTTTTGGGGTGGCTGGGCCTGTCTACTGGAATGAGCTCCCTGAAGTTTTAAATTCAGAGTGTGTGCTGTTACAATTTAGGGATTGCTAAAAACTTGTCTTTTTACTTTTGCCTTTGATGATTGTCAATGATTTTTTTAAGTAAACTTTGTGAGTTGTTTGCTTGCTGTTTGGATAGTCTGTTTTAATTTTGTTTTCCATACTTTGTGTTTTGTTATGTTTTACTTGTTCTCCCCTGAGATTCGTAGATCAACTAATTATACATTTTATAATTTAATTTAAATTTAATTTTAAAAGGCTTACATGCCGCACAATCTAGTGTTCTAGGCTGCTTACAACAGTCATAAAAACAAAAAATAAAGATTATAATTCAAGAGATGGCTTCCATATTTTCTCATCCTTGCCAGAGGTACTCATAAATATGGAAATAAATAAGCCCTCAAGGTGTAGAACAAGTTTGAAATCACAAAAAAGAATTTTCATAAACGTTAAGATACAGGATAGCAATATGTAAAACTATAAAAACTAATAAGAACATAAGAACATAAGAAAATGCCATACTGGGTCAGACCAAGGGTCCATCAAGCCCAGCATCCTGTTTCCAACAGTGGCCAATCCAGGCCATAAGAACCTGGCAAGTACCCAAAAACTAAGTCTATTCCATGTAACCATTGCTAATGGCAGTGGCTATTCTCTAAGTGAACTTAATAGCAGGTAATGGACTTCTCCTCCAAGAACTTATCCAATCCTTTTTTAAACACAGCTATACTAACTGCACGAACCACATTCTCTGGCAACAAATTCCAGAGTTTAATTGTGCGTTGAGTAAAAAAGAACTTTCTCCGATTAGTTTTAAATGTGCCCCATGCTAACTTCATGGAGTGTCCCCTAGTCTTTCTACTATCCGAAAGAGTAAATAGCCGATTCACATCTACCCGTTCTAGACCTCTCATGATTTTAAACACCTCTATCATATCCCCCCTCAGTCGTCTCTTCTCCAAGCTGAAAAGTCCTAACCTCTTTAGTCTTTCCTCATAGGGGAGTTGTTCCATTCCCCTTATCATTTTGGTAGCCCTTCTCTGTACCTTCTCCATCGCAATTATATCTTTTTTGAGATGCGGCGACCAGAATTGTACACAGTATTCAAGGTGCGGTCTCACCATGGAGCGATACAGAGGCATTATGACATTTTCCGTTTTATTCATCATTCCTTTTCTAATAATTCCCAACATTCTGTTTGCTTTTTTGACTGCCGCAGCACACTGAACCGACGATTTCAATGTGTTATCCACTGTGACACATAGATCTCTAATAAATATTGAGGCAAGCTATTATAAACAAAGTTCATGCCCCCTTGAGCTTATTGTGTGTTAGAGCCTTACAATGTGGACCGAGCTGGGTCTGGATCTGAGTGGTGTGTTTTGGACCTGTCAAAAAGGGGGTCTTCAACTCTGCAGAAACTGAAAGCTGCTGCAGCCATGGTGAAGGAATATAAAAATACATCAACAACCCCTGTGCGCTCTTTGAATGGCCAGTGTTCTGCAAGAACCAGCACTCACAGTATTAAGTTGGCAAAAGGGCTGTATGTTTTAGCCTGCCCAGAGAACAGCACTACAAAGTCAGCAGTGGAGAAAGCCAATGGAAAGCTGGAATACTATTTAAGATAGGAAGGGCACAATCTGGCTGGCACTCCGTGTGTAGGGGACAGGGCCTTTTGCCGCTGTGCCAGGGGATCGCGTGCCGGCGTGCGCAACTTGCTCCTGCCCCGAGACAGGAGCAAACGGTAAGACAAAGATTTGGGGGAGGGGGTTAGGATAGGGCTAGGGGGTGGGAAGGTTAGTATAGGGGGTAGGGAAGTTCCCTCCCAGGCCGCTCTTAAATTGGAGTGGACTGGGAGGGAACTGCGGAAGGCCATGGGCGTCGGCAGGCGCAAGTTGCATAAATGTGCACCCCCCCCCTTGCGCTCGCCGACCCCAATTTTATACCTTGTGCACCGGCGCGCGCATGTTATAAAATCAAGTTTTGAAAATCCACCTCCTTAGTAAATCAGGTCCAAAGTACAAGACTGAAGACTTGCGTCCTCAGGCAGAGACCTGAACTGGGAAAACATTTTGTACAGCAGAGCCGTGTCCCATGGATTCACAGCCCAGGTGACTTCATGTGAGCTGCAAGCTGCAGGACCAGCGGAGCAAACTCAATAAGGTCAGAGATGGGGAAATGGGGTTTCTCACAACCCTCCACGAGGACACGTTTTGTAAAAGCACACGGAAAAGGGACCAGCGCAGCCTAAAATAAGTGTTGTACGACTACTACAAACATTAGCAGAAGGGAAGGGCAGATGCTAGGGCCAGCGTGGTTCTCCCCCCCCCCCCCCCGTGGCAGCCGCACAAAAGAACTTGGCGATAAAACTAAAAGACAGCAAAGGTCTCGGAGGCAGTGTGCTGAATTGAAGAGACCGGAGGCCTGTCCCTGTCTCTACAAGGCAGTGGTACACCCAGGCCTGCAGCTGATAACACAGTAATAGTCCTCCTTTGAGGACTGGGGCTCCTGTGTGCTGATTACTCATTTATCACACCTGGCAGCCTTGCTGAACTATAATTACTCTTCTGTTATCCCGCTGCACTGTCATGTCGGGCGAGGGGAAGAGAGGGAATGCAAGGCAAAGGCTCTTGCTAATGACACATTACCCTCCTGACAAGCACTTGAAGGTTTTATTGTAAATATTCAAGATATAATGCATCTGAGATTCCCTTTTTAATTATAAAGAGAGAGAAAAGGAATTTTTCAAGGACCTACTTCCTTCACACCCCCTTCCCAAAAAAAAAAAACAAAAAAGAAAAAGAAAAAAAAAAAACTTTAGGCTCTGTTCTCCTCCGATTGCTGCAGTTTTCAGCCCCTCCCCCACCTTTTTTTTTTTATCATGTTCACTCAATGGTTATAACTTCAATATTTCCTTGCAATTATCAGACAGACAGACTGGAAAAATTGTAATTTTCAGCACCCTTCACTTTTCCACAAAAGTCAAATTTCTAGCCCAAAAGCAGGAGGAGCATGAATTTATATGAAAAATTATCCATGGGATTACAGCAAAATAGAGAGCCGACAGATGAGTTATCTCAAAATGTAAAGCACTGTTCATGTGTGACAAGTTTCACAGGCGGGAAGGTGAGCCTTCAATGAAATAGAAAACACGAGATATATGGAGGAACCATTGGTGCTCTAAGTGTAAAGGGAAAGGGGAGGATCTCTCGAAAGCTTAATGACACTCTGAACTATTAATAATATATACACAGAAATATAAGAGCTAATGACACAATCAAGCCACATTCGGGAAATCATCAGAAGTGGAAATGTATCTATGCACCATGCTACCTAAATGGCAGGGGAGGTGCAGATCAGGCTGTGATAGTTAGGGTAGGCAAGCCTCGTACGGAAGTGTATATGCACACTAGCGTGAGTTGTTCAGAACAATTGTGTGTGTGTGCTCCTTTAACTTGCTTTGCTTTGCTTTGCTTTGCTGGAATCATGATTAGAGAGGGGGTGAATTTTGAATTGGATCCAAATGCCATTTTGGGAGGGAAGGGGGTCAGATAAGCACAGTCAGATCAGCAAAATTCAACAGTAAATTCAAAGAAATATACAGCTGGTGCTCAAACCTTGCAAGACTGGAAGATTGGGCATCCAAATGGCAGATGAAATTTAATGTGGACAAGTGCAAGGTGTTGCATATAGGGAAAAATAACCCTAGCTGTAGTTACACGATGTTAGGTTCCATATTAGGAGCTACCACCCAAGAAAGAGATCTAGGCGTCATAGTAGATAATACATTGAAATCGTCAGCTCAGTGTGCTGCAGCAGTCAAAAAAGCAAATAAAATGTTAGGAATTATTAGGAAGGGAATGGTTAATAAAACGGAAAATGTCATAATGCCTCTATATCGCTCCATGGTGAGACCACACCTTGAATACTGTGTACAATTCTGGTCGCCGTATCTCAAAAAAGATATAGTTGCAATGGAGAAGGTACAGAGAAGGGCAACCAAAATGATAAAGGGGATGGAACAGCTCCCCTATGAGGAAAGGCTGAAGAGGTTAGGGCTGTTCAGCTTGGAGAAGAGACGGCTGAGGGGGGATATCATAGAGGTCTTTAAGATCATGAGAGGTCTTGAAACGAGTAGATGTGACTCGGTTATTTACACTTTCGAATAATAGAAGGACTAGGGGGCATTCCATGAAGTTAGCAAGTAGCACATTTAAGACTAATCGGAGAAAATTCTTTTTCACTCAACGCACAATAAATCTCTGGAATTTGTTGCCAGAGGATGTGGTTAGTGCAGTTAGTGTAGCTGGGTTCAAAAAAGGTTTGGATAAGTTCTTGGAAGAGAAGTCCATTAACTGCTATTAATCAAGTTTACTTAGGGAATAGTCACTGCTATTAATTGCATCAGTAGCATGGGATCTTCTAGGTGTTTGGGTAATTGCCAGGTTCTTGTGGCCTGGTTTGGCCTCTGTTGGAAACAGGATGCTGGGCTTGATGGACCCTTGGTCTGACCCAGCATGGCAATTTCTTATGTTCTTATGTTCTTATGTTCTAATCACAGTTTTCGCGCTGTTTATAATAAAAATTGCAAAAAGATTGAAAAATACAAAAAGTTTAAAAGGCATTTCTGTGAAAAAAAAAGTGTGTCTACTGAAGCAAACAGTTGCTCCAAGAAACATTTTTTTCACTAAAAGTTGCTGGATAAATCCAGTTCATTCATGGCCAGCATTCAATAAATCAGGATCATCTGCAGCTTGCCAATGATAAACCAGAACAATATGCAGGTCAATTCTGATATATCCAGATCATATCCAGATCGCTTCCTATAAATTTAGAAACTATGCAAGTCAACTCCAAAATATCTAGATCATGTGCTGCTTAACGAATCTCCATATTTACACAGTACAGACTTGAATTTTCACAAATTTTCCATTATACTCCAAAATTCTCACTACTTTTAAACATTTTCAATTATTTGGCATAAATATGAACCAAGTCAAGTGTTTTTGGATTGTTTTGGGAAAAAAAGGAAGCAGGGAAAGTATGCAGAGGCATGACTTTGGAAATGCTATCCAACTTAGGCCTGGATTTATCAAAATGACCTAAATATTGCATGCGATAGGAAAAGGGGTGTGTTTTATGGTAATAGCCTATTTATCGCAAAGTGCACTATTTTAGCGCTTCGCATAGGGATTACCGCAGAGGGCGATAACTTTTTCGCACTTTGCGATAAGTACCACAATTGTTACAATTCCTACCTACAACCACTGGAGGGGGGAGGGGGAGGGAAAGAGAGAGAGAGAGAGCGCAAGCCTAGCTATAAAGCCCTCATCGTAGTTAGGTATTAATACCTCTATATGAGTTCCAACTAGTTACTCGAGGTGAGGTTTAGGTAGGAGTGTAGGGGTTAGGGGTCACTGACATTCAGCGTGAGATGTACAAAGAGAACAGTGCTCTCTTGTGAAGATTTGATCTCCTCTCAACCTAGCTTGATGTTACCCAGGTAGAGAGTCCATCAAGCTAGGTTGAGAGAACACTGATAAATGACCCCCCATAGATTTTTAAAAGGGGTATGTGTGAGTGTGGGGTGAATGTAGGAGGGTTATGGAAGGGATTTGTTTGGGAGGGATGGAATGTGTGGGAGTAAGATGGAGTTGGGGTTGTGTGGAAGGATGTGTTTATGTGGATGTGTTTATGTTTATGTGGTGATGGGGGAAATATCTGTTTGGGGATGTAGGTTGTGCTGGGTAAGGAGTGTGAATATATATATATATATGTGTGTGTGTGTGTGTGTGTGTGTGGCGGTCCAGTGTGAGGGGTGTATCTGGTGCAAAGGATGTGTTTGGTTGGTATGGAGTTGGATGGAGGGGGATAGTGAGTGTAAGAGGGTTGCGATATGTGTTTTTTTGTGGTATGTTTGTAGGTAACCAGAGTGGTTGTGAGGGAGTGTATGTATGCGAGATGTGTGTGTGGGGGAGTTTATGTATATGGGAGTATCTGAGGGATATGGCTCTGTGTGTATATGTGAGTGCCATAAGTTGGGGTGTGTAGATGTGTGTTTGGCTCTGGGTTGAGTGTGTGAGTGAGACAGGGGATTGTCCTGCACTTTTTCTAGAATATGGCTATGTGTATAGGTGGGGGTTGTAGTGGTTGGGGAAGATTATGTGTGTGCGCACATGGGGATGTGCTGGGAACAGATGTGTGAGAGCGTGTATGTGTGTGTAGGGGAATGTTTAGATGATGTGGGAGTATGGGAATGTATGGGTGAGGGAGGAGAGGTTCAGGTATGTGTATATATGAGGAGAGGGTATAGAGTGAGTGTGTGTGGAGGGTGGGAGGTGTGAGTGGGTGGGTTGTATGAGAATATATGTAAGGTTTGTGGGTGTTTGTGTGGGAATGGATGCATGAGGGTACATGTTAGGGGTGATGTGTGTGGGAAGTGTAGTGTGTAGGGAGATATGTGTGCTGTATGTGTGAGTGCATGGGGATGTATGTGTGTGTGTGTGAAGAGTGAAAATGGGAGAAGCTCCATCAGTTACCAGCTGTAGATGTTGGTGGCAGGTATGTGCGGGGATGGATATGTGTGTGTGTGTGTTATTGGTGTTGGATGTGTGTGATGAGTTTGCATATAGGCATGTGTGTTTGTGTTGGTGTGTGTAGGAGTGGGGTGTGTGAGGGGATGTCAGATTTTGTGTGTATATTAGTGTATGAGATGGCTTTGAAGGTACCATTTGATGCTAACCTTTGCCAGCTGCTTCAATTTTTTTTCCCTGTCTGCCAGTGTTGATGTGGGCTGAAATGCTGGAAGGGTAAGGGGGTACTTTTGGAATAGAGTGGAGGACAGTATTAATGTGTATTCAGATGATCCGAATGTACAATATGATTCCAAGGAGTTGATTTTCAGTTTGGACTGGGTCATCCCACAATAAATGGAAGCAGTCCTCTGAAAAATGCCAATTCTTTTTGGCTCATTCAGTTCCATCCCATTAAAGATAAAGAGAAAAATAAAACCAGACAAAGCAGAGTCAGTTGGGGATTGGACAAGGAAGGAGAGGGATTAATCATGTTTCAGCACTTTTTCAATCAGCCTATTCAAGCTGGCAGCTGCATGGATTGACTTCAGCAATTTTTTGGGTGAAAATGAAATTAAGAGCACTTGGAACAGAATCTGAGAGAGAGAAGACAAATTTTAAAACTCGTTTCAGATTAAAGAAAAAATTAAGGAAAAAATACCCTTTAGATTTCGAGGAGAAAGCAAGGTATGCTCTTACAATCACTATTTCCTAGTTGTCCACCTAGCAGCGGGAGAAACTGCTTCACCCAATGATATTAATGGAAATGAATGAGCTGATCTGAAACAAATGCAACCAGAAACGAACCAAAAATCCAAACCGAACTGATCTATGTCAGCATTCAAGTTTCATACAGAAAGAAAGAGGAATTTTTTTTTTTGGGGGGGGGGGGGGGGGGAACTGAGTTCACTGTGAAAATACTGACCCAATGTTTCTGAATTGAAAGATATTCACATTTTCTTCCTGTAAGCCAATTTGATGAAGTTCAATCCTTTTTTGGAGAGTTATTTTATGTTATTAAATCTATTGCTCACTGCAAAAACAGAGTGTGAGTTATAGGCATTATAAAATTTATAGTGCCTATTCATGGACAGACAGACCAACCAAGGATGGACATCAAAAACATTTATAAGGAAAATTTCGGGTGGGAAGGGGGGAGGGGGACCACACATATTGTCTGCTCCATGTTCTAACAAATTTCAGTTTGTAGTATATGGTGTACAAGTTAAAAATTTAATAAAGAAATTTAAAAAAAAAACAAAAAACCATTTATATAATTCTTTCCAACATTCTATACGAGTCAGGTGAGATGGCAAGGGATTCAGGAAGAGAGGAAAAAGGTGTGAAAGCAGTGAAGAAACAGAGTAGGGAAGAGAGGCTGGAAGTCAGAAGGCGATATAGACTGAAGAGAGCCTCAGACATATGCTGCAGAAAGGAATAAGAGAAAACGTAGGAAAGAAAGACTGCAGGATAAGGAAAAAACTGCAGGAGCAGCTTGGAAAGGACAAACTGGAAAGAGACTGCACAAAAAAAAAAAGGAGAAAGAAAATAGTATAAGAACATGATAAATTCCAGAAGAAAAATAAAGAAAATAAAAATTGAAGCCAGTGACAAAGGTTAAAGAAGCTGATATCCATGTTAACATATCAGTGTTTTGAAGGCTACATAATCTCAAAAAATGTGCTTTTTAGATTGCAGAATATATATTTTTTAGTGTATTATAAACACTTCTCACTGTGAATATTGCTCTGAATCCTCAAGTTACAATGATGGCAGATCTTCCCTACGAATCACACAAGGTCCCCAGATACTTAAGGCTGGATTTTAAAAGCCCGGGGAGCGTAAAAATCACCACTTACATGCGTGGCCGGGCCCTGCGTGTGTAGAAGTCGGCACTTATGCATGTGGCTGCGCGCATTTTCAAAAGAACCCGACCACGGTGTAAGTGGCGATACGCGCACAAGTGGCAGGCCCTAAAAAAAGGGGCGGGCTGGAGGGCGTGGCACAGTCCCTGGGAAGTGAGCGCAGGCCGGCAACTGTTGCTCCTGAGGAGCCGTAAGTACGACATTTTAAAAAGTGGTGAAAGGTAGGTTAGGTTTAGGGGTGGGGAGGAGAGAGGAAGGGGAAGGAAGGTTAGGCATGGGGTTAGGGAAGTTCCCTCCCAGTCCGCTCCTTAATTGGAGCGGACTGGGAGGGAACTGGGGAAGGCACCATTGCATCGCCGCGCAATATTTACAAAAATTCATCCCCCCACGCGCGGTCAACAGATTTTTTATAACATGCGCACACTGGTGCTCGCATGTTATAAAATCTGCGCATGCCGGGAATTGCGCGTGCACGTATGTTTAAAAATGTACCCCTTAATTCTTTACTTTGCCTCCCTTCCCCTAAATGCAAATTTTTGAAGCCAGGTCTGGTTAAGTGTGGGAGGGGAGGGGTGGTGGAAGGAGCGGTGAGGGCGAGGAAAGAAGAGGGGAAGGGGAGGCAATAAAAAAGAAGAGGGTAGCAAGAGACTGGTGGACCTGAGGAGGGAAGATATCAATATTTGTCCCTCCACTGACCTCTAGAAATGAAATTCTTGATTTTAACCTTGATTTACCCTTCAACGCCAGTCCTGCCTTGTGATTTCTATCTGTAAATGTGCTTTCATTAAAAGCGATATGTACATCTTTAAATAAATAAAAGAAAATTAATGCACGGAAGGTCTGATTGGTCAAACACTAGTGCTTCCCAATATTCATATACTTTTGATGAAGAAAAATAGGAAATCCAGACAAAGATCTGATCGATTGTTAAACACAGCAACACCACCTGTGGAATATAAAGAAAATGAACTTTCTGGCGACAAAAAGACAAAATTAAAAATTAAAAGATAAGGAACTATTGGTTGCACTAAAACTAAATAAGTCTACTATATTTTTTTCGTTAGAGCTTATGAGGAAAGATTATCAATGCCAAAATCAGGAACTCTTAAAAATATCGAAGTGTCTAATGTCAGGCCATGAATGCAGTATAGAACTTTATCTCAGCTGGATTAATTGAGGTTCAGAGCAGAATATAAAACAATTCACACAGGTTATACTCTAGAACCTTATAAAATGGAAATCAGAAAAGCACTAATAATGAACATCTCTCTTTAGAGTTTTACAGGGAACATTTCTTTTTTAGCTTCTTTTAGAATAAGTACATCAGATGCTAAGCTTTAGGAATTATCAGAGGCCATGTAAAACTAAAGAACATCTCTCTCCAGTATACCCATCCACAATCTAGTGCTGGCAAATAAAAAATAGTTTATTATATTTTTATTGTGACATGATTAAAAAAAAAAAAGGAAAGATTTTTTTTTTCATGTTGAGATAGAAACGTAGAATAGAAACTCAGGTTGTCAAGTGTTTTCCAAACCCCAGAAACCTACTGCATCGGTGATCAATCTAATCCATTAAGCAGTCCTTATGCTCTGGGTGCAAGCACTATAATCTACAGGTCATTTATCCGTTCCCCTCTGTCAAGGCATGTTAAATGCCTGCTCAAAGTGGAAAGGCTCAATGTGTAATATAAATGAATTTAGGTGACTTTCTTGGTATAGTGAACACTTCCTGAAAATCTGGTTTTTTTTTTAACTGTAGGAAAAGCCTTGTTATACTGAATAAATCTCCTGTTACATAGAATGACTGTCCTGTTGTCATGTCCGAGACATATAATGCAATACCGTCCCTCGGGCTAGTGCACCACTTAACACGCGCTAAAATAACTCCCAATGCAACTCCCTCAGCACGTTTTACGTCAGCCCGGGAGCTGGCGTTAAAGCATGCTGCGCTCAAGGGCTCAACCACTAAAACAAATATCCTACTTTCAGTGGTCCCTCCCATTAGTATCGTCATAATATTAAGTAGAAGGAACCACAGAAAGCATCATTAAGCAAACATGAAAAGTCTTGGAAAAAAAATAAATTCTGGGCATGGTGTCCAGCTCGGTGGCTGCCCTGCTGCTCAAATTAAGAGATGAGCGCTATCCTCCAGCAGGCCCAGGGTAGCAGGTTTGGGCAGCGCTTGTTGGCTCCACTGACTCACAGAGGGAGGGTGCAGACACTTAAAAGTTCATTTATTCTCTCCATTAGAGTGCCGCTAGATCCATTCACTGTCAAATATTAGTGAGAGGGACACACTAGGTAATACTTGTGCATCCCTAGCGCTCAAGCACCAGGCGCCCAGGAGACATGGCTGTGTACCCACAACTGCGTCGGGCACCCAACAGCTGACCTAGCCAGAGCTCCCTCCCCCTCCACTGGCAGGGCTGTTCCCGATTGGTCCTTGTCAGTGAAAGGACAAGGACCATCTTAGAGGATAAAAGGGGTGGGCCAGGTCACTGCTGGGCGCTCGATGCAGCTGTGGTTGCACAGCCGCGTCTCCTGGGTGCCTGATGCTTGAGCGCTAGGGTCGCACAAGTATTACCTAGCGTGACCTTTTTAGCGCAGCAGCTC
Organism: Rhinatrema bivittatum; assembly: GCF_901001135.1. NCBI lineage: Eukaryota > Metazoa > Chordata > Amphibia > Gymnophiona > Rhinatrematidae > Rhinatrema > Rhinatrema bivittatum. The sequence continues at coordinate 13,724,133 of NC_042621.1, forward strand.
ATTAACATGTTGCATTGCATGCCCAGGAGAGGCAATTGTGCACATGTTGATAAAACTGGCGCCCAGTTTAGACGCACGTTTTTTCATGCGTTATAGTGCATCGGCCTGACAATGTGTAAACATGTGCAGAAGAAGTTATATTAACGAATAGAGCAGTTTAAAGAAAGATAAATGTCCATTCAGCTAATTATAAATGCAAGAACAATGTAACTTATAAATGCATCATATAAGAAAGATGTCTTATCTGTGCTTACATCTGCTCTTTGTTTCATGTAGTTTGTATCTAGCATGTCCTTTAATGTTTCAGATATGCATATTAGGGGAAAGTGCCCTCGCTCCTCATGCAATAACATTTCTAAAATAACCATGTTTGTGAAAATAATGAGCAAGCTTAATTTAGTATACAATAAGGTATGCCTTGTCTTATAAATCTGACCTGAAACTCAGCCTTGCCCTCCAACAAGCATGTCCAATTAAGGAATGCTTTGCCTTCTTAGTAACACAAGCATATACAGAATTTCAGATGAAATAAGAAATATTCTAACGTAAAACACCCCAGCTCTATATTGTATCAATGTGGTACTAAGATTGTTACTCTTGCCTAGCCTCTAAACCCCTCTTGTGTTTAAATTTTATTAGCTCTAGTCTTAAATTACATCTTTATACACAAGTGAGCCATCACCGTGCAGCAAGCCAGGAATGAGCCACAGCCGTTACTGCTAGGATTCCTGTTCAACCACCCTTTTCAACTTTGCACTATGAAAGAGTATAAATCAAAGCCATCATAGTGCCCTCCCAGTGCCCACCGCTTTTGACCAGTTTTAGGACGGAACATAACAGAAAAGACAAAATATGACGTTAACAAGACAGTATTGCAAATCCAAATACTGCCTTTCCATGTCCAACATGGCCATAACCAAACTGAAAGGATTCAACTTACCAATTCTAACTCCAAAGAAAAGAGCAGCTGAATACACTTGGAGGTAGATATTAAAAGCCCAGCACACGCATTAATTTGGGGATGCGCAAATAAGTCGGGCTTGCATGAGCTGAGCAGATTTTAAAAGCACCCAGATACACGTGTATGTCCTGTATGAAATTTAATGTGGATAAGTGCTAGGTGATGCATATAGGGAAAAATAATCCATGCTATAATTACACAATGTTGGGTTCGATATTAGGTGCTACAACCCAAGAAAGAGATTTAGGTGTCATAGTGGATAACACGTTGAAATCGTCGGTTCAGTGTGCTGCGGCAGTCAAAAAAGCAAACAGAATGTTGGGAATTATTAGAAAGGGAATGGTGAATAAAATGGAAAATATCATAATGCCTCTGTATCGCTCCATGGTGAGACCGCACTTTGAATACTGTGTACAATTCTGGTCGCTGCATCTCAAAAAAGATATAATTGCGATGGAGAAGGTACAGAGAAGGGCTACCAAAATGATAAGGGGAATGGAACAGCTCCCCTATGAGGAAAGACTAAAGAGGTTAGGACTTTTCAGCTTGGAGAAGAGGATATGATAGAGGTGTTTAAAATCATGAGAGGTCTAGAACGGGTAGATGTGAATCGGTTATTTATTCTTTTGGATAGTAGAAAGACTAGGGGGCTCTCCATGAAGTTAGCATGGGGCACATTTAAAACTAATCGGAGAAAGTTCTTTTTTACTCAATGCACAATTAAACTCTGAAATTTGTTGCCAGAGGATGAGGTTAGTGCAGTTAGTATAGCTGTGTTTAAAAAAGGATTGGATAGGTTCTTGGAGGAGAAGTCCATTACCTGCTATTAAGTTCACTTAGAGAATAGCCACTTGCATTAGCAATGGTTACATGGAATAGACTTAGTTTTTGGGTATTTGCCAGGTGCTTATGGCCTGGATTGGCCACTGTTGGAAACAGGATGCTGGGCTTGATGGACCCTTGGTCTGACCCAGTATGGCATTTTCTTATGTTCTTATGTAATGCATACATGTCCAAAGGGCGTGGGTGTGGTCTGGGGAGGGCATTTTGGGGCGTAAATCAGAGATGCGCCCACTTAAAATTCTGCGGCCAGACTATTTTATAACATACGCACATATGCACACATATGTCATAAAATGACCGTGTCCCTGGGCGTGGGCTGACATGTGTGTGCATGTAAGTGCCTGTGTGCTGGTTTGAAAGCTACCTTCTTAGAGGATAACTTTCAATCAAATGTGTGCAGTGGCATATACGCATGTACATGGCCAAAAGCAAATCTATAAAAGGATTTTATAACACGTGCATATGATGTACACGCGTTTTATTTAAAAAAAATAAAAAAAGCATATTTCTAACATATGTGCGAATGTAAGGCTTACAAGTAAGTACGTGCAATGTACTGAAACCACAAATATCAATGCAGCGAATGTTTAAATTTACCAGTTTAACACTTAGTCTACCAGTTTGTCCAGTCCTTCTCCAGATCACTGAGACCTTCCTGTTTCTTCTGCCTGAACTCCCCCAGATTCACCCACATCTGCCACTCAGTCTGAATTACATAATAAGCATATCACTTGCACCAGATAATTAGGGATAAAATACAGAAGTAAATTGGCAAATGTATGCTTGTGTCTTAAAATAGCAACTTACGTGCGCAAGTGTTGGCCCTGCCTGGGAAAGCCCTTAAAGTACCCATTTTTTTACGCATGAATATGTGCACATGAATGTGAAAATGTGTTTATTTTCAACTTTTATAAAATACAGAATGTGAATAGATTCTACTTACACATGCACGTGCTCATTTCTACGTGTGCAACATTTTAACAATTCCCTTGTTAGGAGGTGTAGATATTCTGTCAGCTTCCTACTAGAATGTACCATTAGCATGGGAAGGAGATGGAAGGAGACGGAGAAATAAGGTTTGATTTCCCCATGTAGAAGAGAGTCTTTGCTACATTCCTCTGGGATATAAAGCTAAACTACCGAGACCTGACTTCAGTGCCGGGAAAAATAGTGGAAACTATTCTCAAGATCAAAATCGTAGAGCATATAGAAAGACATGGTTTAATGGAACACAGTCAACATGGATTTACCCAAGGGAAGTCTTGCCTAACAAATCTGCTTCATTTTTTTTTTGAAGGGGTTAATAAACATGTGGATAAAGGTGAACCGGTAGATGTAGTGTATTTGGATTTTCAGAAGGCGTTTGACAAAGTCCCTCATGAGAGGCTTCTAAGAAAACTAAAAAGTCATGGGATAGGAGGCGATGTCCTTTCGTGGATTACAAACTGGTTAAAAGACAGGAAACAGAATAGGATTAAATGGAAAAGGGTAAACAGTGGAGTGCCTCAGGGATCTGTACTTGGACCGGTGCTTTTCAATATATATATATAAATGATCTGGAAAGGAATACGACGAGTGAGGTTATCAAATTTGCGGATGATACAAAATTATTCAGAGTACTTAAATCACAAGCGGATTGTGATACATTACAGGAGGACCTTGCAAGACTGGAAGATTGGGCATCCAAATGGCAGATGAAATTTAATGTGGACAAGTGCAAGGTGTTGCATATAGAGAAAAATAACCATTGCTGTAGTTACACGATGTTAGGTTCCATATTAGGAGCTACTACCCAGGAAAAAGATCTAGGCATCATAGTGGATAATACTTTAAAATCGTCAGCTCGGTGTGCTGCAGCAGTCAAAAAAGCAAACAGAATGTTAGGAATTATTAGGAAAGGAATGGTTAATAAAACGGAAAATGTCATAATGCCTCTATATCGCTCCATGGTGAGACCATACCTGGAATACTGTGTACAATTCTGGTCGCCGCATCTAAAAAAAGATATAGTTGCGATGGAGAAGGTACAGAGAAGGGCAAGCAAAATGATAAAGGGAAGAGATTAGGGCTGTTCAGCTTGGAGAAGAGACAGCTGAGGGGGGAATATGATAGAGGTCTTTAAGATCATGAGAAGTGTTGAACGAGTAGATGTGAATCGGTTATTTACACTTCGAATAATAGAAGGACTTGGGGGCATTCCATGAAGTTAGCAAGTAGCACATTTAAGACTAATCGGATAAAATTCTTTTTCACTCGATGCACAATAAAGCTCTGGAATTTGTTGTCAGAGGATGTGGTTAGTGCAGTTAGTGTAGCTGGGGTCAAAAAAGGTTTGGATACGTTCTTGGAGGAGAAGTTCATTAACAGCTATTAATCAAATTTACTTAGGGGCAGATTTTCAAAGGGTTATGTGCGTAACCCTTTGAAAACCCTTTGCGTGAACAAACCTACTCCCGCGCGCACCTTTTAAAATCTACCCCTTAGCAAATAGCCACTGCTATTAATTACATCAGTAGCATGGGATCTTCTTAGTGTTTGGGTAATTGGCCTCTGTTGGAAACAGGATGCTGGGCTTGATGGACCCTTGGTCTGACCCAGGATGGCAATTTCTTATGTTCTTATGAGGGCGTAGATTTTGTGTTTCCCTTCCTAGGGGCAGCATGTTCAGGGCTGTCCCCTGTTTTTCTAGTTGATTTAAGTTGCTGAACCTCCATAGAGATTTTCAGTTACTTTTAGATATGGACATTTTATTTCACTCTCCCTATCTATTGAACTTTTAAGTTCCTGAACATTAAAGGGTAGAGGTTGCTTCCCTGTGAAGGAACCTGCAGGTCATCAGTAACCAGAGGAGGGAGTATTTGTTCCTGCATTTGTTTCATTCGTATAGTTGGTGCATGCGTACCTCACGAACGGAAGGCAAGCGCGTAAAATGGATGGTATGTGCGCATACCATCCACTCATACAGTGCTTCAGGAATATTTACATTTCAGTTTGGTACACTGTAGTTCTAAATACCAGTCTAGAAAAAAGGTCATGTAGATCCATTCACAAACGTTTTTCTGCTGTACTTTACCATGGGCTGTCTTAGCAAAGTCCTTAACCGGAGCACAGTTACCCACCTTTGTGCCAAAGAATGCTTTAACTAGAAACATGGCAGGGCTGATATTTTCCTAATTACTAGGTATTGATTGATGACATTATTATTTCTCCTCTCATGTAGGAAGGAATGACAAAGGCACCAAGACAGGAATGCTTTGAAATATAGCACAATTAAGTTGTCCCACCCTCATATTTTGCTGGAATTGTTCCTTGAACTGACTGCATATTCAAGAGTAGGTAATGCAGTATTACAGACCAGAGAGTGTCCAGTGTTTAAAGATAAACAATGTTCTTGTTAACGACCTGTATCTTGACAAAGGCACCATTTCACAGAAAAACAGTGATAGCAGCACCCTATTGCTGAATTGCCCACTTGCAGAAGCAGCGCTGGAATGGAATAGGTGTTTGTCGCGTTTTTTCAAACTCAACATTCATTCAGACATCTCAGCCAAAGTGGTACTCAGAACTCTTCACTAGCTTGACTCAAACAATCATCCAGAAAAGTATTCCTTGCAAAAAGCAGGAAATGTTTTCAGAGTGGATAAGACAAAGGATCCTACATTTCAGCTAGAATGAATATTGTGTGCTACATTTCTGGTACGATAAACCTGAACATGCCACCAAAGTGACAGAATGGATATTTATCTACAGTAGCAACAAAAGAAATCACTCAATATACACCATAACCGGCTAGTACAAGGCTCATTTTCTTGATGTGAAAACTTGATATAATGACAGTGTTGTAGATAAATCATATGGTTGTGATACATTTCTTTCACTGTCTTGTAAAACTGAAATTATCAATCCATTAGCCTTGTAGGGCAAAACTAATTTGCCATACAGTATAGCAATGAACAAAGATTCAAATAAGAAGCCCCCAAGGTGCATTGCTCCTTTTATTTTGTTTAAAAGTTTTGAGATTCACCATTATCTTAGGGAAAAGCATGCACATTTTAGTTAATTCTGTAAGCCCCATTTATGTATATATATATTTGGAGAGAAGGTTTTGCATTCTATATATCCAACTTTGCTCACCCTGTCAGTACTCACTCACAGGCATAAAAAAAAGTCATAACATTTGAAATACACACAGGGGTAGATCTTAAAAAAATACGCGATTGCGTACTTTTGTTCGCGCACCAGGCGTGAACAAACGTATGCTGGATTTTATAAGATACGCGCGTAGCCGCACGTATCTCCGGGGTCGGCGCGCACAAGGGGGTGCACATTTGTGCAACCTGCGCGTGCCGGGCCCAGCGCGCGCTGCCTGTTCCCTCCGAGGCCGCTCCTATTTCGGAGTGTCCTCAGAGGGAACTTTCCTTCATCCTCCCCCCACCTTCCCCTCCCTTCCCCTACCTAACCCACCCCCCCGGCCCTATCTAAACCCCCCCTCCCCCCACCTTTGTCGGCAAAGTTACGCCTGCTTTCAGCAGGCGTAACTTTGCGCACGCTGGCCGGCAGCCCCGCTCCGTGTTCCGGTCCCGGGGGCTGGTCCGGAGTCCTCGACCACGCCCCCGGGCCGGCGCCACGTCCCCGGGCCCGCCCCCGAAACGCTGCGTCGTTTCGGGAACGCCCCCGACACGCCCCTATTCCAAAGCCCCGGGACTTACGCGTGCCGGCGGCCTATGCAAAATAGGTGCGCCGGTGCGCAGGCCTTTTAAAATCCGCCCCACAGTGTGCATATAAAATCCTCATTTCTAAAAGTGTATTCTCATGTTTCTTAAGTATTTCACTTCACCGATCTTACCCATTCCTTCAAACATTGTATTTTCTTTTCCTTGTCCCCGCTCATTCAATCTCCTCACCTTCAGCTGCTCAGCCTGCCTTGCAGATTTCCATTCTTACCCACCACAATGCATGACTTTGCCCTTTGAACTGTTTCACTTGAAGTAGATTCCACTGGAGGAATCAAGACGCGTCAGGCTTTTTTGGGCTACCATTCTTCGTTTTTTACACTGTCTCCTAAGTTTGACTTTACATTTTCTTACTGATTATATCTTGACTTGGAGCACAAAAACATATTCCTTTATTTCATCTACTTATTTGGCCTTCATCAAGTTTAATTAATTTAATTTTGTTACTGGAGACTTGAATGTGTTTTGTCTATTTCCTTTGAATATGCTATGATACACTTGTCCAATCATTATGTAATGACTTTAGTTATGGTATATGTTGTTTGTGCTTTAGTATTGTCCTATCTCAATTATTGTAGTGCCTTATTTTTAGGTTTACCTGTAAAAATATCTCGTAAATTGCAAATAATTCACAACACAGCAGTTCATATAGTGACAGGAAGTACGAGGAGAATCCCAGCCAAGCCATTACTATTAGATCTTCATTGGCTTCCAGTGAGTACCAGATGTAAATTTAAAAATCTAGTTTTGGCTTTTAAAACATTAAAAGGAGTATGTTCACCACAGTTGCATAATCATTTAACTTGGTGCTTGAGATCAATGTCAGGTCATTTATTGAAAGTTCAGGATGTTAAAATGTTTAGACATTCCCGCCTGAAAGTAAAATCTTTTTCAGGAATGATCCCTCGACTCTGGAATAAGTTATTGCTTATTGTGAGAGAAGAGACAGATTTGCTTAAATTTAGGAAAGCTTTAAAAACTTGTTTGATGAAAGAATTTATCTAATAGAACTGATTTTCATTTTATTTATATTTTTATTTAACTTTACTGCATTTTAATTTTATTTTCATTTGTATTTGATTATATAAATTGTCAATTTGATGTTGTAAATCGCTTAGGAAGATATACTCTGATATGCATATATAAATGGTATTACACTGTGTCCATGTTTATAGCTAATTGATTATTTCTCTCTCTCTCTTTATATAAACACATTCACTCACACAAACTTGTGGGGTCATTCACCAAGCCATAGTAAATGACCCTGTGGCTTGATGAATCCCATGTTATTTATCCCCATAGAAAACACCATGGCCCATGGTATTTTCCTGCAGGACAAAATACTGTGCAAAGGTTCCCCCCTAACCAAGTGCTATAATGGTCCAGAACTTTGGAGCCACCATCCCTTAAAGGGACATTTGTCCCAGAGTAATGTAAAACCCCATGAGTTTGCTTAGACACCCCCCCCCCCCCCATTCCACCTCTCCCCTCCACCCTTGCATGCGGCTGGAGTTGCCAAACTAAAACAAATGAAAGTGTCTATGTATGGTGTAAGCTCTGCCCCTTCACTCAGAAAACACAGCCCTAGAGGCCGGGACCTGCCATCCCTGGGGTGGTCTGGTGGCTTCCTGACCCCCACCTCCCCCTTAGTTTTAAAAGATGCATTGGTGGTGCAGTGGGGCTTGGCATGCACCCTAGGCTTCAAGATCAGGTGGCAGCCATTTAATATAATGGTGCTGCTGAGCCTTTGCCCCTACATGAAGGGGCAAAGGCTAGTTAGTTCCACTTTGTAAAATGTTTGCTGCTTGGCCCGGAGCCTAGGCAGCACTCCAGGCCCCTGTTGCACCACTGATACATCTTTTAAAAGGAAGGGAGTCTGGGGCATAAGCTAGGGTGGGAGTGGGCATCAGGGGTTCACTATAGAAGACCCCAGGGGTTTTACAGTACTTTAAGGAGGATATTCTTGAAGCCAAGTGGCCTGTTTAAGGCTAGGCTACAGGTGCATCAGGACGTGTGTACATGTCCTGAAGCATCTGCAAGAAATTAACTGCAACTCAAGTTGTAGCTAATTTGAACTCAAATAACGCAACTTGCGGATTTTTTGGTTCACGGCATTATTTGATTTGCATCAGCTAGGGTATTGATGAGCTTATGTTAACTAACTCATTTTAATGCATGCAGTGCCATGCCTAGAATATTGCAAGATATTTCAAATAGCTCATGTTATCCCCTTGGTAGGCCATGAAAAATGCTGGTTTTGGCCCAATATAGCTTAGTGAAGAAGGCCATTGGTTTGTTCACTATTGATCTTGATTTAAGGTTGTTTAGATTGGAGGTTTAAGATTTAAGGTTTAGATTGTTTTAAGATTTTGAGGTTTTATGTGCTCAGAAGGTAGAGCGGTGCCATCTTTTGTGTCAATATGGTGGGTTGTATTTTTTTGTTTATTTATGAATGTTTTTTTTTTTGGAAACTGTTTTTTATTGAGTTTTTTTCAGGACATGGTAGCCATAACATACAGATAACAAGTCAAAACAGGGTATACACAGTGGTAACACTGAATCGGACATGTTTAGCCCAATCTGTTAATAAGCATGGCCCTTATACGGTGGTTTTACTGGAGTTACTTGAAGTTGATATTTATGAATGTTTTAATGTACTACTCCTAGGATGGGATAGAGTGGAATCAAAATATTTTGCATAAATATTTTCGTACTTCAGTTCAGTATCATTCTGAATTATTTTCATATTTGAAATAAAACAACAAACTATCTTACTAAACAGAACACTATCATCTGAGATTGTACTATACCAAAATTCTAATAATAATGTCAGCAGTCGTGATCATCCATCTTCTTCCACATCTCAAAACCCCAAGCACTTAGTCAATAAGAGCCTGGAACCTATAGTGATATGAAATGGCCATGGCTTTATTTGCAAAGTTGTGACAATTCCTTGTACCCGAGACAAATATATCCTATTGTTCCTGACCACCGTGGGTTAACTGGGATTTCAACAATACAAAGGCCATCCAGCCTTCTGTGATTATTAACTAGGCCAGATTCCTAGCAGTATCTCATTATAATTCTCAGAGGCCACCACAATGTTCAAAGCTATGGTTAAGCCTAGTTTATGCCAAGTGGCTGAGATGCATTGGATGCCACACTAAGCAACTTGCTTGAAGTAGCCCCATTTTGCCTTGAATATTTGTAGCTGCTCTGCCATACAATTTTACATTAGTCTGCCACAGACTTGGACAGTTGTGGACTTGTCCAAGTGCCTCCTGAAAAAGGCTGTGGTCTGACTGCCAGTGAAGTGCTTAAGGCCTCCTTACTAAATAGGTCCTGATGTCCGACAAATGGACTTTGCCCTAATGGTAAAAGTCATTACACACTGCTGATGCCCAATCATGCCATATCTCCTGATCCCCAACACAGTGCATCCAAAGCCCAATTTGAGTTACTTTTTCTCAAGCTCCTGTTCCACCTTTTGAGGTGTGCCCATCTGTGCCATGTTATAATGTAATCCCAAATATACCTATATTCTGCAGCAGAAACCCTCTCTCAGCAACAGTCTGCTTTACTTGGAGGTTTAGCTGATTGCACGACAAATCAGCCAGATCATTATCACCAAGGTGCAATATAAGCTCACTAGGTCATTCCCATGCCCTAGAGTGATCATTTCAATGCTGGATTGTTGTGAAAAAGGTTAAACCCACTATGTAGTGCCACAGTTCCTCTGGTTAGCCCTTCTTGTGGGTAGGGATGGGACCACAAGAAATGCTTGGTAGAAAATGCTGGATTTCCACATCTCTCAGTCTGTATGATGCCAAAGTTGCTTGTGAATGAGAATAGAGAAGGATTTCCCAGGGTGCTGGCATCCAAACTGCCACAGTCTTTTTCATACTGTTGTCTCTAATGTGTCTATTTACCGGAAATAGCTTCCTGAGAAGAAATTACTTAGAATGAGATGTAGAGTTAGCAGATACAATTCTGAATGCTTGGATCCTATTTTTATCAGACTGTCATATTTAAGTGTAAACACTGTAGTACAAGAACTCTTAACAACTGGTCATGTGAACACAATCGGCTGTCTGTTAATGGCTTCAACTAACACTAAGATATCCAACCAAAAAAATCACCTTTCTGACCCTAAGACCGGAGATCCATATGTACAATGCAACTGCAATTGGAAAAAGCGCTATGAATGTGATATTTTTTATGATACAACATATGACCCGTTCTTCAGACCACTGTTCAGTGCAGTAGTACTCTATACGTCAGAGGCACCTAAGAACAGACAGAGAAGCCTGCCAAGCAGATACACTATTGTACTCCTGGAAAAAAGCCACCACATTGTCCAATCATCTCCCAGTGCTCTTCTAATATAAACATGGTGCTGGAGACTGCAGAATGTTGCTGCTTTTACCATTAATCTACAAAGAAAACATGCCCTATTGGCATCACATGACAGGCAAAATTGAAGACTACAATTAAGAACTGAGGACAAGCTAAAGTGAACTTCTGGGCAAACACTATTGCGTCTATTGAGTTGCAAACTCAATGAGTTTGGTCTTAGGTAACCTGCATACCATGTTCTGTGAATCTAATTGAAATCCCAGAAAAGTTAGGAGCATGGTGGCTCCCTTGGTTTTGAAATGGGCCAGTGGTTTGGCAGTCAGGTTTGGTTCTGTTGAATTATATACTGCACCTAATACAAGAGCCAAGCTTCCAGGTATAATTCTACAGGCCGAAAATGAGACTTATGCTGACTTCTGTGACAACTCATGCTAACCAAGATGGAATACTACAAAATGCTGATGTTGGTGAAAGAGCCAAGATCAATTGGTGAAACTGCTGAGAACAGTCTGTAGCTCCAGACAATGCAAGGCCAATCTTTTGTTTTCCTGCTCTACAAAACAGGAGACATGTTTGCTGCTACAACTTACATCAGTAGCTTGGGCTCTACTTAGTGTTTGGGTACTTGCCAGGAACTTGCAGCCTGGATTGGCCACCATTGGAAACAGGATGCTGGGCTTGATGGCCCCTTGGTCTGACCCAATATGGCAATTTCTTATGTTCTTACGTCACAATAGCCTCTAAATGGAAAGTCATATTTACTTTGTTCAGAGTACATGAAACATGACTCATGATTGACAGGAATGACATCACCCTTGACTGTTAGAGGGATGCTGCCAAAAAGGTGTAAGAATGAAACAAGACAAACTAGAGTCGTCATTATCACGGTCATCAAGTTCTGGGGGCCCAGCCCATCTGATATACGGGAAGCAGTTCTGGCCTAACTGCAAGAGTAACTCTTATTGCATTTGTTTGCAAAGATAATCTAGCAGAACCATGCTTTGTTTACAAATTCTCTCTGAGATCCTAAGTAGATGCAAAAATCTCAATTAGCCAGATTAGTAGGCAGGCAGTGGGGCTACGTACCTGGCTAGCTTAGCCGGATAAATGTGATATTCAGACATCTGATTAAATTAAACATAAGATAAGGTAAGACCTGCCAAGGATAGGTTTAACTTAGCCGGATACAATTTATCTGGCTAAATAGTGACAAATATGGGGATATTCTGCAGTGTTGTTGAATATCCCAGGTAAATCAGCCACATAAATCTTTTCTGGCTAACTTATACAGATGTTCAATTTTGAATATCTAAATATATTTACCTTATTCAGGATTTGCAATATTATCAAAATCTTATTTCCTCTAGTTTGTGAGACTCAATGTCTTGAGAGTTTTTATTTTTTTTTTTAAACACTGTTAGCATCTTTCTCTGAAATATGGACTGTCAGGCTGTTCAGGAATTATTCTATTTCTATCTCTTTCTGCCTGTTTCTGTCAGAAAGCCATGGAGCATACAATTGCAGCACACAGCTAACTGTATAATTGATAACTCCCTAGTCCATTCACTGTGGGAATCTGACAGTCAAAGTCTAAAGACATTTATAGCTACACTGAGAAAATTAACCTACATACATCTTTCTATGAACTGTGGATGGATTAAATGCAGTCAACATTTTTAAGCTTAATTGGCTAGGCCTGATTTACTTGTGCACATATATATTTTAGCAATGCCTTCCCATAGTCTGGCTTTCTTCTGATAGATCTATTTAGTCAAAAGGATATGTATTTCCAAAATGAATTGCTCAAAATCATGATTCTAAAGTCAAACGACGTATTCATGTTTTGAGAGACACAGAGACTAAAAAAAAAAACCCAGAATGAGAAGTCTATAGATTAATCTACATAGCTTTTTCTACACAGAGCTAGAGTTTTAACTGTCTTGATATTGAGCAAGTTCACAGGGCATTTATAACCAGAATGTTCCTGTTGATGCAGTGTGTGATAAAAGCCACTATGTTAAGTTTCCCATGTACATCTGTCCTATGACGACTGCATCATAGCTACTTAGTTTGCATTTGGTTCATCATACATAACTATATGCGCACAATGCAAATGGAATACAAAACCTTGAATTTGTTCCACTAATAGACGGATGGTCATTGTCTGAAAATGCCTATCAATAGAGCTGCCTAACATTGCTTCTGAAAATCACCGATCCTGAATTGCACAGTCCCTCGCCACTGTTCGGTAACTGAGTGTTTTAAAGTGATTTTAACTACTAAATTCAGCAAACATAGAATGTAGGTAAGCCATAGAGAAGGCACATATTAAAAGTCTCATTTTTACACAGTTACTTGTATAACTGTGCCTCTATAAATATATCATTATAGCACAATATAGATTGTTGAAATTGAGGATTTGCAATTCATACATTTCCCATTAACAGACTGTGCATAGTGTTGCTAGAAAGACAGTCATGTATTCTACCATAAGCAAATATGACCCGCCATGTATGCTTCATCATCATGAAAAATCAGCTGTACCCATCATGCATGGGCACACTGGCACCATTTTAGTTTACTCCCACCAACCTAAACATACCCCCCTCTTTTTAACTGAATTAAAGGTACACATACCGTGGAAGCCCATGCATACTTTCAGAGAGGTCAACTTAGCCAGAAAGGAGCTTTGAAAATGAACCCTCCCCAGTAGCTCATGAAGTTAATTATACTTGTATTTATTTATTTATTTTATTTATTTATTTAACATATTTCTATACCAGTTTTCATGAAGGGATTCATATCAAACCGGTTTACATGGAACAGTTTACATGGAACTTAGGGATTAACTAATTAACCAAACCAGAGAGCCGAAGCAAAGTTACAAATAACAAGGAGATTGAACTTGGGGGCTAGAGTAGCCAGGAAGTAGAAAGACAAAGACAAAATTAACTAGAGGTAAAAATATATATGAAGAGTACTGGGGCCAGTACGGGCGTCCCATCCGTTGGGCTGAGTCTGGATTGACACTTTAGAAATTAGGGGAAGGCTTGGAGGAAAAGCCAAGTCTTGTTTTCTTCAGAATGTAAGAAGGCAGGGTTCCAGTCTTAGGTCCGTCGGCAATTTGTTCCAAAGGACTGGGCCCGCTGTGGAGAATGCACGTTCTTTGGTTGAAGTTAGGTGGGCGGATTTAGTTGGTGGGACTAGTAGACTTCCTTTATATGCTTCTCTGATGGGTCTTGCGGATGAGGAGAGCTTGAAAGGGATCTGAAGGTCTAGTGTGAGCTGATTGTGGATGGTTTTGAGGATTATAGTGAGTGCTTTATGTAGGATTCTGTATTTTATTGGCAGCCAGTGCAGGTTTCGGAGAATAGGGGTGATATGAGCTCGCCGGTTGGTGTTGGTTAAGATTTTGGCTGCTGCATTCTGGAGCATCTGTAGTGGTTTGGTGGCGGAGATGGGGAGTCCCAGGAGTAAAGCATTACAGTAGTCAGTTTTAGAGAATAAAGTTGACTGAAGGACGGTTCTGTAGTCCTGGAAGTGAAGAAGGGGTTTGATTCTTTTCAGAACTTGAAGCTTATAGAAACAGTCCTTAGTGATATTGTTGATTGATTTCTTTAAATTCAGATGGTTATCTAGGATTACTCCTAAATCTCTTGCTTGAGATATTTGTGAGTCAGGGACTGTTTGATTGGTGTTGGCAGAGTGATCAGTGGAGATCAGAAGGATTTCTGTCTTGGCTGCATTGAGAACCAGGTTAAGACTGGTGAGGAGGCGGTTGATGGACTTAAGGCAATTTTCCCAGTAAGTGAGCGTTTTTGGGAGAGATTCTTTTATGGGGATCAAGATCTGCACGTCATCGGCATAGAGGTAGTGTATTAAATTTAAGTTTGTGAGCAGTTGACAGAGGGGCAGTAAGTAGATTTATTGTACTGTTGGATAATTGATATTTTTATCTGCCTTATTTGGGGTGAAAATGTATTTGCTCTGAAAGAAAATATTAAAAACCATTCAGTCTAAATGGTTTCTACTTACAGTAACTGCCACAGTTCCTGCTAAGCTGTGCACACAAGGGCGCCCACATAGGTCATATGTGTGCGCATATGACAAATCATAGCGCACACATAAAATGGCATAATAGCATACATATCTTTTCTATATAATTATGCTTACCTATAAAAATAAGAAATCAAATGTATTTTATTTGATGTTTTCTATTTATTTAAAACAAACAATGCTGAAATAATGAGGAACTATTTTTATTAAAACAATTACTTAAATAACACTTTCAGGATATTGTTTGCATTTTACTTGCTCGGGCACCCTTGGCTCGTGGTGCACAATTTTGAACTCTGCATGTAAAAACTTGCACAAAAGAAATGTTTGCAGACACACAGCCTGTCAAAATGAAAAGGAACACTGCCACAACCTGTTGTTTAATCAAAAACTGATACAAAGTTTTTTTCATGTTTAGTTAAAAAACCACAAAGTGGTTAAAAAGAGTGTTTTATGACCCTCGCTACCCACTTCCATTAGTAAACGTCATGATGAATCTTCATGCCCCTCTGTCATGAAAAGGGGGAAGAGATTTTAATGCTACGTAAAGGAGGATATAGGGATTCGCCATTCTGTTTATCCCTTTCAGGTATTAGGCGAGTGGAAGGCATCAAGTGGACTGGATATGTCTGATACTCATTGGTGCATGGAGTCCTAACCATTTTCCCATTGGCACAGTAAGGAAAAATTCCTTTGTGCTGAAACCTCAGAGAAAATGATATTCCATGCAAAATTCTATTTATCTTCTTCTTCCTTACCACCTTCCCGGTCTTTTTCCCAGCTGTATCCACAAGGGAACTCAAGTATCCAGTTGTGAACGTGACAGTGCTGACTTTTGCAAAGTAGCTTTAATTACTCATTATGAGATTCCATCAACAGAAGCTGCGGTCTGTGGTTTTATAATAAGTGCTGTTATCTTTCCTTGAAATTTCAGTCCCTCACAGAGGGGGATGTTGCAGCCCTTTCAGCAGCCACATTTCTACGGAAGGAAACCAGGAGAATTTTAATGCATGAATTTGCTGTCATTAACAATGCTGACAGCTGTTTAATCCCAGGGGAAGCAACAGCTGAGTCTGAACTGCACAAAAATAATTAACTCTTCCGTGCATTTTTTTACTGGAGGGATACTATGAATCAATGAAGTGCATCGTGCCCTCACCACAGCTTTTACTAGCACGCAGGCACGGAACTGGTGGCGACCATTGTTAACACATTGGCATCCCGGTCTCTCACAGGCCGCTAGACCTTTTTTTTTAGTTCAAAGTGCAATTACATAGCTGCTAACTAGCTGTATAAAAGAAAAATAAAGTATAATAACAAAGCACGACTCCTTTGTCAGAGAAAAGAGAGGTTAAATAACCATCCAGGCATACACAATACAGCCATAAGTGCAAAGGCAGAGATATTCCAATCGACTCAGAGTGTAAGCGAGGCAACGGCTGAATGAAAGGATGGGAAGAAATAGCACTAAGTGCCTGATGAAGGCAGAAAGCCCACTATTTATGTACATAACGCTAGCAAGCCTGTAACCTGCCTTGTGTGCTTTGAAATGTCTGTTTTCATCATTCTTGATCTTACTGAAAATTAGACAAGTGATTCGGCTGAACCTTTTGGTTCGGCCTTCGTTATCGGCCCGCCGCGGGAAATTTCATTTTCCCGCGGTTCAAGCCGATTGTTTTTTCAGCCGCTCCGAATTTCAGGGTTAGTGCGCGCTAACCCCGATAAACGAATTTTCCTGAAATTTTGGGAAAATCTGCTTCGTTTTTCAGGGTGGCCGAACCAGGACAAATGTACAACCCTACTAAAAATCTCAAATTCTCACATTTTCATAAATAAAACGCCTTTTCAAATACCATTTTGAAGTGACTGCTGAAATATTGTTCTTCCGTCATCTTACATCAGCTTCTAATTTAGAGTACTTCAGCTTATATAAAACCCAGTACAAAGTTTGATATGTGAAAATTATGCTGACAAACACATACACAGTAAGCGCTAATCTACTACACACAAACGGGAAAACCGGAGACCTACAGTAAGTTCATACTATAGAACGGTGATTCTCAAACCAGGCCTGGAATACCCAGCAAGTCAGGTTTTCAGGAAATCCAGAATGAATATGCATGCGAAATATCTGTATCCTAAATGAATATGCATGCAAAATATCTGTATGCAATTTTATGCATAATCTGGTGTGGAAAGCCTGAAAATCCGACCGGCCAGTGGGGGCAGACCTTGTCTTACAATGTGTAACAGCAGTAAGAGAATTCAATTTGTGAGGGCTCCACCCTCAGTGCTACAGCATGCTTCACTGGTTGGGGGTTTCAGCATCTTCACATTGCTCTGAATTACGGAAAACTACTTCAGCCTTACAAAGCAGTAGAAACACCGCATCGACTTTAATTTGGTTGCGCACGTTCCTCCCTTTATCACTCTACCCAGCAAATGCCACAATTAGTAGTTTATGTAAACTGGGACACTGCAGATGACAGCAGATAAAGACCAAGAAAGTCCATCTATAACTCTATCTAGCAATGATTTCATGTCCATTCACAAAGCAGGTCAAAATCCCACATGGAAACCCACCCTAATCCCGCAGTCTCCACGTTCGAGCTGCCACTCTGCTCTGTGCAGCTTACCCCCATGCCTTCCAGTGAAAAGTAAATCAGAACCAACTGTAGATATTTTTCACAGTTTCGTAGCAGAGGATTTTAATTGTAGAGAAGTGGCTGTGCTTAGATTAGAGTTAGAGAAAAAGTGGGTAACAGAACATACAGTGTAAATCCCAAGAGAAAAAGTCAAAGCAAGATAGTAGCCATTAATAAAGTAAACTACTTTTTTAAATCAACTCATTCAAAAGACAAACAACAGAATCAAAATTGTTAATTTACCAACATAGTAAAATCTCTATTTAGAGCGGATTATATCTCCAAACCAGGCTTCATAATTAGCTGGCTTTAATGGTGAGAGAAAATATCGAACTCACTCACAACATCTCACAGTAATTATAAACCAGGAAAACAAACCAACAGGGCCAGCGGAAGCGTTAGGCAAACTAGGCCTGGGCCATGAGGGGGCGCGAGCCATGTGAGGCCACGAACGGCAATCTCCATTCCTCTTTGCCGCCACCGCTGCTCGCGGCCTCACATGTCTTATGCCCACCCCCCCAATGGGGGTGGTGGCACGATGGAGGGGGGAGCACAAGGCAGAAAGTGGCTAGGGTGCCCCGTCCCCTTGCACCGGCCCTGCAAACAGAAAATAGAAATTAAGAAAAATATTATTTTTCAGGGTTTATTCCTATTGCTCCATCTATGAGCGACTAGCAGCAATTGGCTTTCTGTGCCACCCGAAAGGTCTTTTCTTATATTTCTGATCCAAGATGACATAGTGTATTGATCACTTTGTGTCACGTAGCATCAGTCTGCATTTTATACAAAAATTCCTCTTTTTTTTTTTTTTTTTCAGTTTCCACTGCTCCTCTTTCTACCAAGAACATCTAATCTCTCAACTGAAGATTAGTGGGTGAGTGTGGATCTATGGAGGGTATTATCTTCTAAGAACTCCAATTACTCCTGAATAATATCCCATTCCTCCAAAGAAGTGCTTTAAAAAATACAACCCACATAAAGAAAAGGGCACGTCTCCTCTAGAATAGAATACATAGATAAGGTAACACATGCACCACAAATAAATAGTAATGCAAGTTTTTCTCCTCTTTTCAAGTGATAAATAATGAAACTTAAAAGGAACGTACAAGCAAGCAGTAACAAGACGTAATAATTTAAAATTAAACAGAAACACCCTGGCAACATACAAATAAAGACAAGAAATTGAACCTTTAGCCAAATGACAGGTCTTTTACCATGTCCTACAAGTAGTCTCAGAATTATTATGCAAGTAGCTCATCAAAATGATAGGGAATCCTATCACTGTGTTCTTCTCCCTCCACCAGAGACCCCATATTGGCCACCAGCGCCTGCTGTTTGTCTTCAGCAGGCAGAGACCTGGCACCCTAGTTGTCTCTCGCCACCGAGTTTCCTCCGTGCTTCTTCCAATTCGGTTGGCAGGGCCCATGCTCCCTGCCGACTCTGCTGCTCAGTGCTCCCCGCTGCTGCCGTGTTGGAATTGTGAGCTGCAGGAAGCGTTCCACGCTATCGGGTCGATGCAGTACGGTCGCACTAAAAATGTGCGTCCGTTTTGGGCGCCCCTGTTTCAAACGTGGGCACAGCCACCTCTCCTGGGCACGTGGTAGAGTATTTAAATGAGGGGTCACGCTGCCAAGGACAAACGTGCGCCCTTAGCACCTCCTTGGCAGCAGGCAGCCAGGAGAGGTGGCTGTCAGCTGGTTAGGAAAATGGATGCTCAATTTTACAAGCGTCCGTTTTCCTACCCTGTGCACAGACACAGGTTAAAAAAATGGACGCTCGTTAATTGAGCATCCCTTTCCATAACCTGACCGCTGGCACACTTTTTTAAAAAAAAATGTTTTTTGGGCGCACTTTTTTTTTTTTTTTTTGGATCTGGGGTGAATAACTAATAGCCTGGTCAACATGCATTTGCATGTGATGAGCGCTATTAGTTTTGGACACGCTAATCCCCTTATGGTATAAGGGACTGTGGACGTGTGTCCAAAACCTGCATCCAACCATGGGTTAAATAGTGTGCTCAGCTGAGCGCGCTATATTGTGTCTACCTATATGTGCAGGCAGCACATGCACAATCTGTTATGTCGTTGACAAACTCCATACATGCAAACATCTGCCTAGTATTAATAGTGTGATCAGAGCCATAGCCAGGCCACTTGGCACCTATGGCCAAGTAAAAAATGGCGCTCCTACTCTGAACACAACACACACCACCACTAAGCCTGGGAAACTCTATTTTATTTTGACCCAGAAGTTTCCTTCTGCTCTTTTGGGCTTCCAGCTCAATCGGAACCAGCACAGGGATCCTGGAACCATGAGCCTTTATTCAAAAACGGAACTGGAAATCCCTAGAAGCCAGACTCTGCCTGCCAAGCGACACCAGAGAAACAGAAACAAAAACATTTCCTGCTGTATTGTGCAAAATAAGATACCATGAGCCTCACATTCCATTCACTGAACTGAATATAAAATGCTTTTTTCTACTCTTGCTGTCTGGACATTTTATTTTTCCAATCACTTTGGTCCTCTTTTAAACTGCTTTTCTCTTCTTGGTCTCCTAACTCCTTTACAGGGTCTCCTATTCATTTTTCCATTTCCTCTTTCTCCCCTACATATCTGTCTAATTTTGATCTTTCCCTTTTATTCTCCTTTTTCTTCATTCTATTTATCTCTGCCTCTCGATCCACTCATCTAGATTTAATCCCCGCTTCTCTCCCTCCAGTGTTCTGTGCCAATCCTACATCTTGCCAACTCTCAGTCCTTCATCTCCCCCTCATTTTCTCCTTTTACCACCCCCAGCTACCTGGCTGTCTTGTCCTTCCTCTCAGTGGCCGCATCTTTTCTTCTTATCTTAAAACCTCCTCATCCCCAAATCCTGTTCCCCTTCCCCCCCTCTCTCATCTCATGTTCCAACCAATCATGCCTTCCACTCTTCCCTGGGGCCATCCTAAGTGAAACTTACAGACCTGCACACCCCTCCTCACGGCCTCCACACATACCATTAAATTTATGCCTTTATAACAACAGATTTTACATAAAAAGGACTTTCTGAGGTAAAAATATCACTTACAGCATGTATATTATATTTACGTGCACTGCTGTGGTGGCAACCAGAAAGCCCTGCAAAAAATATTTAAAAAGTCACTTGGAATTTGGTATTAGGCCTATGAAATGTGTGCTGGGTACAGAGTTGGCCACAGAAAAGCCATGCGTAAACAATTACAATTGGTAAACCATCCATACTAAAACATCACTAAATGCCAGCACTCAACTGTAACAACCCTAAGTATAAAAAGGCAACACTACAAATATTACACAGGTCGTAAAACTCCAATACACCTCCTATTAGGAAAACAAAACAAACAAATGTGCTTAGATCCCTACACAGAAACTACAAGCTAGCGGAATACCTCACCTCATTCACAAGTGTAAGAACATAAGAACATAAGAAATTGCCATGCTGGGTCAGACCAAGGGTCCATCAAGCCCAGCATCCTGTTTCCAACAGAGGCAAAACCAGGCCACAAGAACCTGGCAATTACCCAAACACTAAGAAGATCCCATGCTACTGATGCAATTAATAGCATTGGCTATTCCCTAAGTAAACTTGGGGCCAGATTTTAGAAACCTATGAGTGGGCGTAGATTTGTGCGCGCAACCTGGCGCGCACAAATCTATGCCCGATTTTATAACATGCGCATGCAGCCGCACGCATGTTATAAAATCCGGGGTCGGTGCGCGCAAGGGGTGCACACTTGTGCACGCCAAGCCCTCACTGAATGCACAATAAAGAGATCATAAAAGATGAATAGAAATATGCAGACATAAACTGAACTGAAAACTGCAACAAGCCAGACTCTGTATGCAGTGCAACAAGGGAAAACTGAAATATCACCATTCCTCACAAATATCACCATTCCTCACAAAACTGAAATATCACCATTCCTCACAAAACATCAAACATCAAACAATAAAATCAACAAATATAAAGTGACATAGTGAAACTATACTAAAAGGAAATGTTTCAAAACAGCTGATGAACAGAACAGCATCCAATAATTAAAAATTCATATAAAACTTTTCCAAATTGCAATAAAATATTTCAAAACAGGAGATATCAAATAATACCCATGAATTAAAATGAATAAGGATTAAAAATTCCCTGCTTTCCATACCTGGGAACTTTTGATTTCCAAATACCCTGAGATTGTTGCAGATTAGCATGAAGAGGGAAGAGGGGTGATTATGCACAAACTTTCTCTTCTTTCTAAGACACTCATGCTCATTCACTCTCTCATGCTGAATCATACACACATACAAATGCTTGTTCACTTTCGCACACACTCAGTCACATACACACATTCTCATTTTCTCTCTCAGGCTGAGTAAACTCAAACATGTATATGCTTGTTCTCTCTCCCTCATGCTCAATCATATACGCACAAACACGCCCATTTGCTCTCTCTCGTATGCACAATCACACACACATTTGTTCACACTCTCTCACATTCTCAATCACATATACACACACTTTTGCTGTAACACATACATTCTCAATCATATGCACACACTCACACGTGCTCCTTTGCTCTCTCATACATATGTGCTCAATCACATACACATATACATGCTGAAACACACACATATACGTGCACTCCTTTGCTCTCTCTCACATACACACGCGCACACACACACACACACACACACACTCTCTGTAGGTTATGCTTCTCCTGACTGCAGGCAACAGAGGTGGGGGTGGGGGGAGGTGGAAGTGGGAAGCAGATGTTGTTTCTCTCTGTTCCCTGGGCCACTATCTTCCTAATGCCAGAGGGGTGGGGAGTGGCCAACGCTGCTCCGCAAATTGCGCTCATCCTGATTTCCAGAGATGGAGCTGCTTTATACAGTTCCATGGACCGTGCTTCCAAATGCTGGGGCAGGATGGAAGACAGTTATTGTTTGTCACAACCCCGCGAGGTCACTCTGGTCATGACAGCAGGCAGAAAGGGTGAGTTGCAGCATTACTGATTGTGTTCACACTCTCTGGGTAGGCGTAACACCAGAAGTAAGCACAGCAGCTCAGATCTTGAGGCCCCAATGCTGTATTGGGTGAGAGAGAGATGGCAGCTTTGTTAGATGGTGCCTATGGCAGAGCCCATATCAGCCATAGGCTAGCTACAGTTCCGAGTGGGATATGATGTTCTGGCATTAAAATTCAGCAGTCTAAATGTGTGCATGGAACTGAAGATGGCAAGTAAATCTGAAGAGCTGAGGTTAAGAGTGCTACCCAACTACATTTATGGTTAAATGGCTCGAGGGAGGCAAGTTTCAAAACCAGGTTCAAAACCTGAGTAACCCAACCATGAAGCCAGCTAAAAGTACATGCAGAAATCCATATCAGGTATACTTGTAGCAGGGCTGAGGGGGAAGTGTGCTCGGGTATATATTTGGGATGGCATTAGAAACACAGCATGCACAGGCTGCATTTTCCATAAAAGTTTTACCCAGACAAAAAGTGGATGAAAACATTTGTGGGTACCTTGTAACCATGGCAGTGCTCCAAAGGAAAAATACGCCTGTGCTTTCCCTTTGAAAATTAGGCACAAAACCTGTGGGTGACTTTGCGCTTGAATGACTTTGCTCTCTAAAGGAGCTATTGTAGGAGAAGCCAAATCTAGATTTCAAGAGTCACAAGGCATGGTTTTCAGAATATCCATAATGAATTTGCATGAGATACTGCGGATTTGTGCACTTTGAAGGCAGTGCTTGCAAATCATTCTCGAGCATATTCCTTGTGGATATCCTGAAAATTAGACCTATCTATACGTCAAGAATAGTTAAGCATGAATGTTTGGTAACCCTCTCCCTACTAGTACCTAATCAAACCTGTTGCTTAAGAAAGATATACTAAGCCTCCTCTCCCACCAAAAAAACAAAAGGCTTTCATTAAAAATCAAATTGCCATAAAGATTGTGGTATCAAGTTCATCCTTGATTATTCCTTCCTTTCTCCAAGGAAGAACAGTTCCAGTACTTTCTCAGACCCAAGTCAAAAACAGATAGCTGAGCATGCAAATCCATTAGTTAGTTATATAACAAGACAGCTTTGAAAATTAGCCCAGCAAAACCACATGCAGAAAATTATCAAGAGAATTTTACTCCTGGGGGAATTCTGCGCAAAAAAGTTTAAAATCCTGCAAACTTTATATTTGTGAAAATAACACAATTTACATGACAGTCTTTAAGTAATTACATTTTAAATTAATACAGAAAAAAATTATTACTTAAAGAATTTTAAATATTTTGAGAAGAATTTCCATAGAAATTCGCTGTAAGAGTGTCCCTTCCACTCGCTCTCCCTACTCCTCTGGCCACTTTGCCCTCTCAGGCCCCAACTTCTCCACCTGCCAGTATCTCTCCCCTCCACCTCTAGGCTCAACCCCTTCCACTCTATTGCCATTCCCAGAGTTTGAACCTGTTCTTAGTACTGCCCCTCACACAGGCTCCCTCTGTCCCTCCCTCTCTCACACACACATGCTCCCTCTCTCTAATACACATACACACACCCTCATACAGGCTCTCTCACTCTCTTGCACACACACACATCCCCTCATACAGGGCCCTCTCTCTTGCATACACACCCACACAAGCTCCCTTTCTCTCTCACACATACATCCTCACACAGGCTACCTGTCTCTCACACACCCCTTCACACAGGCTCTGTTTCACACATGCACAATCCCTTCACACAAGCCAGCACCCTCACATACACATGATGCCTTTTTCATACACACAAGCTCCCAATCTCTCACACACATACACACTCCTTCACAATCTCCTCATATAGGCTCCCTCTCTCTGAAACCCACACTCAAGCATCTCCCCGCTCTCTCTCACACCCTCTTACTCTCTCCCCCTCTCCTCTCTCACACATACACACATATTCTCTCTCACCGGGGCCTTCCTTCTTTGCTGCGAAAGAAGCATACTCCGTTTGCGGCACACGGGGGCCTTCTACCTTTGCCGCGAGCAGAGCACACTCCGTTCACAGCACGCCGGGGCCTTCATCTTCACCACGAATGGTTTGCAAGCATGCCGGGGTCTCCTCTGCTATTTTCTGCGCAGAATTTGGCAATTCGCAAATTCTGCGCTCCGCAGTAGCGCATAATTCCTCCAGGACTAGAACTTGTGTGTATAAGTTCTAGCCCAACCCAGACTCCACCCCCAGAATACCTCTCCCGTACAGTGTGCATGCTCAATTTTACGAGTATATCGGCGACACAATTTTCAAAGGGCTATTTCTGCAGTTAAAGCACTATTTTAGTTGCAGAATTCATTTGAAAATCACCCTCCCTATGGACAGATGCTCTAAGAAATATTCACAGATATGAAGGGCACTTATGAACAGTAATAAAATTAGGTTAAAAGAAAACTAACAAAGTAGGTGGTGTGTAGTGATGACATCTCAGGATCATAAGGTCCCTTCAGCAGGCAGAGTCATTACTCTAAGTTGGTTAATGAGTATTTGAATTTATATAGCATCTTACAGTGAAACTAGATCCCAGTGCACTTCAAAATTTAATACTTCAGGAATAGCCACACACTGTCACCTCCAGATTACAAGGTCTGGCTACCAATTTTTGGCTCTTGATTCACATGACAGCTTCCACAAGGATAAAGTAAGGCTAACTGATGTTAGCAATATCAATTCAGTTAATGTAGCGCAGGAAGAATTGATAATATCTGGTGTAGGGGGTTAGGTTTAACACAAGAAAAGAGTAGCCTGCAGGCAGTCAAGCTGGGAGATTTCCTTAGCTTGAGCCGTATAGATGGGAGCAGCAGGGCAGACTGAAGAGGCTAATTGGAACCTTCTTTGTCATCTACTCCATTCCTAAAGGCCACCAGTTCTATAAATCTTTTTTAAAAATTCCTTTTTATGGGCACGCGCATAGTTCACTATTGTGCAAGCCATGCCTCGGCTCTTCGCGCTCATCGCTTCAGTCAGTATGTAGAAGACCCATCCCAGGGCTCTAACCATGGCATCTTAGGCTTTATCATTTTTTATTTTGCCTTCATTTCAGAAATGAAACCCTGACTAAATTTTAAGCCATACTTGATACATTGCCAACCGAAAACGGTATCTATGACAAGTTCCAGTAAATCACGTTTTTAAAGGATTTTAGAATCATACAATCTTTCCATAGAGAGTGTTTTGAAACTGCAAATTAAATATACTGCCTTTACGATCTGCATCCATTTGTATTTAAGTATATCATTTTATTGAGGGTTTATGGCATTCTTTTGTCTAATTAAACTAGTAAATAATGCAGTGAATTTGCAGCAAAGAGTAAATGTTATTTTGATGATACACACAAACACTGATATAAAATAAATGTGATATTAAGGGAACCATTTCAGTGAAGTTCAGACAGAAACCATAAGAAGTTCTACAATTTTAGAGATAAAATAGTAAATTGGATATCTGAAGTGGAAACAGTTGAAAGAATAAAGGCCAGACAATATTAACTTGGTGGTAAAATATTTCCTCTAACTGATATTCTTTGAATGAAGAAATACAGAAGGTGAGCCTGGAAACACAATGATGAACATAAGAGGTTATTTTCTGGTTTGTGATGGTTAAACCAAGTCATGATCTAACGAGCTTATCCAGAAACATGCAGACTTTGAGAATGCATTACCTTTTAGATCCTGCTCATTGAAGGAATTATTTCCTGATGCCCCTTTTTACATATCTTAGTTAACTAGACCAAAATATGGTATAAATATGGTATAAAAAATTTGCAAGAAATTAAAAGTATATGAAAAAATGTTCCACTTGTGGAACATTGGTACCTAAAAGGTTAAACAAATCTTATAAAGAGGCTTGGGGAAGTGAAATTCTCTTGTCAAGTACAGACATGAAAGGAAGAATACATATTAATCACTTTCTACTAAAAACAATTGTGTGCACCTGGATATGAATATTAAGATGCTACATGCTCAAAAAAAGTGGTGAATAAGAAAGAATGCTAATTGGTAATGAATGGAACATGGTGGTAAAAATCCATTGTCTGGATTTCTGGATTGTCTCACACACAATCTTGAAGGAATGATAGGGTTAACAGCATTTATTAACCCCATTTTCTTCAGAGTTATATATACAGTCTACCACATTAAATTTTGACAACACTATCATTCCTTCAGAGCTATGTGAACAGGCTATCAAAGTGGCTCCCATACCTGTCCTACTGACCCCACAGCAGGAAGGGATTTCAGGATATTCACAGAGGATATGCATGAGGTATATATATATCTATATTGGGGACTCAGTACATGCATATGTATCTCATACATATTCAGTGTGGACGTCCTGAAAATCCATCTGGTTGTAGAGTCAATGGAACATATTTGGGAAACACTGAGTTGCCATATTTTACATTGTTAGCCCTATCTTGAAATTGTGGGAATGGAGACGTGTACAGAGTCCTATCTTATCAGACCGCTACACTGAAGCAGCAGTAAATTGGAAGGCATTTAAATATCATAAGGAAATTGGAAGCCTGTGGACTGGAAAAGGCAAAGAGATGTCATAATTCATGGGGAGGATTGATGCAATTCCTAGGAAGGAACAGGTAGGAAACAAAAGAGAGGGAAGTAGTGAGACACAAAAGGGGGTTGAATTAGCAGAAGCAGAAAAGTTGTTAGCAGGAGATAATTGAGGGAAAGGCCATACAGCAAATGCATTTAACTTGAATAAACCAAGGTAAAAAAGGTAAACACAGATACAGAGATCTATGATATCAGATAACGAAGGACTTGCTACAAAAAAACAAACAAACAACCTCCTGTTATGACTCTATATTCACATACATAAATCTAGTGTGTTTGTAAATCCTTTGACATAAACTTTAAAATATAGAGTATCTAAAAACAACATTCTTGAATAACATGACTATACTATGAATCACAGAGGAAAAGGCACTGCAGGTGTGAGGTAGCATTTGTACCTTGCCATTCCCAGACACAAAACAGTAATCCTACTGGCTTGGGCAAAGCCAAAATGTGCTGCCTCTCATTTCTCTCCAGTCTGAACTCACGTCTCAGAAGGCTGACAAGCTCAGAGCAGGCCAGTTCTGGACTGTGAACTGCGCGTGTTACTGGAAAATCAGGGCTGGCAATAATACATTCTGTGCCGTGACCTCAAAAAGCCATCTTTGAATTCAAAGCCTTTCATACAATACACGGTGAGTGCGTCCCACACAATGCAGGGAGAGGGAGGAAGGGGACTCTCCTGCTTTCTTGCAAGAAGCTGCATGCTGGCTTTTATTGCATCTACTGACCATAAGTTGAAGGTCAGAAGACCTTGACCTTGGAAAACGTTGCGTTCATATTAGAAACAACGTTTCAGTGTAAAGCTACATTCTTAGCCTGCTGGTTCCTAATATGATATAAGCCAGCTGCTTTTCTAATAAACTACAAAGGGAGCAATTTTCAAAAGTGCCCACACTGTTGCAAAGCCCCCGCAGGCTTTGCATGAAATGGAAAGTAAGTGCATTCCTTTTCTTTAAAAATTGTCCTGGGAAAAAGTTCCTGCAGAGATTTATACCAGCTTATTCTGCAGCTACTTTTTCTTTTGAAAATAATGTGAATAGATTTAAAAATGTAAACTATTAATATATATTTACTTATTATTTATTCTGTCTTTATGAAACTGCTTAGGGTGGGTTACAATAGAAACAAATATTACAGTAAATATAAAGTGAATAAAACATAAAATAAAATAATTAAAACAGCAGCAGCAGCAGCCTGCAACACATAATAAAATATTTATTTTGTTTTTAACAAGGAGAGCTTAATCAGAAAACTTCCCTAACCTACGTTAAATAAAAAAAATTTCAAAGCCTTTCAAAAAGATAACAGCTCTGATAAACATACTGAGGTGAATTTTCAAAAGATGCACAGATAAAAAAATAACACATGACCACATAAAATAGCATACATGGAGTACATGCTGTTTAAAAAACTGCAACGTACCACAAGTAAACTTGCATGGGCAAGGGGCATTCCGGGGAGAGTACAACAGTTACGTGCATAAGTTGCTATTTTACAACCTGCCAAACTGACATGTGCAGTCTTTGCTTCGCGTATATTTACCCCTAATCAATATTAGGCGTAAGTGATCATAAACTTCTCAAAATTGAAAAAAAATGACAGGGTGGTGGGTTTGGATGAAATGGGGGGACTTCAGGCTGGTCTGCATGAGCTGCAGATGGAAAAGGTGAACTGGTAGACTAATTAGTAAAACCGGTAATTTCATTGCCGTATGAATGTTATAACATTCCTGACTTACGTCTGTAAAATCCGATATAGCCGGGGGGGGGGGGGGGGGGAGAAAAATCTATCCGTGTATACCTTTAAAATTCAAATATGCAGGTATATCATTTGCACGCACTTATCTGGCTAAAGTCAAACTTATCCAGATAAATAGTACCTTTGCTGATACTTAGCTGGACAAATTTGAACTTATCAGGATACATAGCGCAAGTAGCACTTGCAACTTAGCCACATAAATTGTAACTTACCCATGTAAATGCTGCTACTTTTTTGCATAAGTCCAAATTTGCGTGGGCCACAGTTTTTACATACATGAGAATGCATGCGCGCATATGAACTCGTATTTTATAACCTGCGCATATCATCTGAATGCAGGTTATAAAGTACAAGAGCAAGTTCACGTGTGCCCATATACATGCATATATATGGGCACACGTGAGCAGTTTTGAATGTTATCTTCATTAATTGTAGCAACTTATTCCACCCTGAGGAACTGCACAAGAA
Source organism: Rhinatrema bivittatum (assembly GCF_901001135.1). NCBI lineage: Eukaryota > Metazoa > Chordata > Amphibia > Gymnophiona > Rhinatrematidae > Rhinatrema > Rhinatrema bivittatum. Next base: position 13,753,558 of record NC_042621.1, read on the forward strand.
AACATGCAATTCAAAACAGCAGCCAAACCCATCATTTTAAATGTCAGAACCTCCAGCAGGTTCCCTTTGGAACACAGAGCATGCATGGGTATGTTGTGCACCAAGTGATCCAAGAAATATGTAGGTCAGAATGCATGTAAGATCTTGAAGGCCAAAGTTAACCCACTGACCAAATGGTAATCAGTAAAGTGAGTTTAAAATGGGAGTAATGTTATCTTTCAGTCTTCTCCATACATATAGAAACATAGAAAATGACGGCAGAAAAGGACACAATTGCCCACCTTGTCCACCCAGCAAGCTCACATCCCATATGATACACAGACCGATTACTTGTTGAGTTCTGTCATGGTTAATTGGAACATGGGCCCTCGAGGAGCGAATACCAGTTTCCTGATAGCGACCTGAAAAGCAAGTGAGGCCCCCGAGGAGCGGGTACCCCGTTAGCGTTAAGAGTCCAATAGTATTGGAGGCAGAGTAGCTGGGTACGGAGAGCAAATCCCATCCGTAAGGAATTCCCCTTGCTAACTCAAAGGCTAGCAAACAAAGTAGGCTTTAAATATCCGGGCAGCGTGACATCATCACAGGGGACGTCCCTGAGGTTCGCGCCAAGTAGGAAATAAGAGTGAGGGCCGCACGGCACACGCACCCTAAGGTACAGGCGGAGCATGGCGGGAAGCAGCACCCAAGCCAGTCTGGGGACACCGGAGAGGATGGCAGGAAAACGCCGTGGCAGCCAGGCATCCATCAACAGCAAGAGGAGGTGCAAGGAAAAAAGGTAGGCGGAGTGAAGCCGTCGGGAAGGGACGGTTGCAACAGTGTCATCCGTGAATAAGCAGACTTTACCCTCTATTCCCTCAGCAATGTCGCTCACAAAGATATTAAATAATACCGGTCCTAACACCGAACCCTGCGGCACACCACTCAACACCGTTCTTTCTTCTTAGCTTCCATTGACCATCACATGCTGTCTTCTATCCAACAACAAGTTTGTAATCCACACCACCATCTTGTCACTCAGTCCTAAACTTCTCGTTATGTTTACGAGTCTTCTGTGCAAGATCGTATCAAAAGCTTTACTTTATTAAAGCAATCACATCTAGCGCTTTTCCCTGATCAAATTCCTTAGTCATACAATCAAAGAAGTCGATCAGATTCGCCCGACATGACCTTCCAGATCAAGCAACCCTCCGGATTGTAGATAGTTTGCTATCCTTTCTTTCAACACCAATCTGGACACAAGAGTCTGCATTAACTGCAAATGCCTTGTACTCCTAACCAGTAATTCCAAGTAGAGGGCGTTGCAGTGATCAACTTGAGACATAACTGCATAAACAATTTTTGAAAGAATGCATTTTTGGAATGAAAAAGTCTGTTTTTGGTTCTGAATGGAACAAATCAAAAACAGACTTTCCTGAAAATATCCAAAACTTTTCAGATAATTTTGGTTTATTAAGAAAAAAGTTGAAAAATTAAAAGAACAAGAAAAAAAAGGGGGGGCATCCCCATCATTGCTTCAGATCCTAGGGCCTCTCCAGACATCTCTACCCCCCCCCACCCCCGACCCACACTTCCGAACAATAAGCAGTGGCCGGGATTTCCCTGGGTTGAGCTGAATATGCATTGTTCTAGAGAAACAAAACATAAAGAAGACCAAACGATTATTAACATACTAACATTGTAATGATGGCAAAAAAAAGAGACCAAAATGGTCCATTTAGTCTGCCCAGCAAGCTTCCCAAGGTAGTAACTGCTGCTCCATGCCGGTTACCCCCCAAGCTTTTTTATTTATTCCCATCCTCTAGCCTTTAGGGATCCACAGTGTTTATCCCATGCCCTTTTGAAACTGCTCACAGTTTTAGTCTTTACCACTTCCTCCGGAAGGGCATTCCAGGCATCCATCACCCTCTCCGTGAAGAAATATTTCCTGACGTTGGTTCTAAGTTTCAATCAGGCTTCTGTTGAATTAACTGGAATGGTTCAAACATATTTTTATACCAGATTATACCTATAAAATATATTTCTATCTGTCCAGAACCTAACTAATGTGTTCCACTGTAAATAGGAACAAAGGAGTTTTATTGCTGGGGCACACAACTAGAGAAACCATTTACTTAAAGCCTTAGGTCTTTTTCCAGAAAACATGCTTTATAGCCAAAAGGCAAATGTCACCTTGACATCGTTAAAATTCCAAATGCCAATGTAAATTTGAAAAATTCAATCTTCTGTTCCTTTTATTTAAGTATTGAACTGCATAAGAATCTGAGTACATGATCTACAGCCAAATACAGTATGTCAAACAAGTCTCCCCACATGCAATAACTTTGCAAACTACATCAATCCTAACCAGCATTCTGGGCTTAAGAACTGACTGCTGAATTGAAATCTGCATGATAGTTTTAATTTTGTAGAAAAATAAGAGCATATTCTAGGATGGAATTAACAAAAAGATTTGAAGCAAACTATCCATCAGTAAAAAGCAGAGGACCCCAGACATATAACAGTAATGCCCGTGGGAGAAAACTGAAATGAATGAAGAAATCGTGATCTGACAGTCTGTATTCAGGATGCTTCCTATGATGGATGGGTTATAAATGGTGTAATGTAGGAAGTCTAATTAGAAAGACCACCTACTGGCTGCAAATGAAGGCCCATAGTATCTCAGTTTAAGAACCCTCCACCCACCAGTCATAAAAATATAAGAAGTGCCATGCTGGGTCCGACCAAGGCTTAGAGCCCAGCATCCTTCTCCAACAGCAGAAATTCTGGGATCCATGCACCTGGCAGATCCCCAATAGTTGATCTATTTCTTATATCTCACTCCAGGGATAAGTGCTAGCTTTCCCAAATCTACCTGGCTAATAAATATTTATGAATTTTTCCTTCATGAACTTGTTTAATCCTATTTTGAACCCCACTATGTCAGTGGCCTTGGCCATGTCCTCTAGCAACAGAATCCATAGTCTGATTGTGCGTTGAGTGAAAAAATACTTCCTAAAATTAGTTTTAAATCTGCTGGTTGCTAGTTTCATGGAGTTTCCATTAGATTGAGTATAGTATGAAAGGGTAAATAACCGTTCCCTATAAATCCATTCCACCCAATCATGATTTTAGAAATCTCAATCATATCTCCACTCAGTTGTCTCTTTTCCAAAGAGCTTTGTTTATCCTGTCTCTAGAAGGGTGCGTTTCTATCCCCTTTAGCATTTTGTCACCCTTCTCTGTACCTTTTTTTATGCCTGCTGTCTTTTTTGAAATGGAGGTGACCAGAATTGCACATAATACTCAAGGTGTGATCATGCCATGGATCTACACAAAGACATGATGTTCTCAGTTTTATTCTCTATTCCTTTCAAATTCCTATCATTCTAGTTGCCTTTTTGACCACCGAGGCACACTGAGCTGAGGCTTACAAGGTATTGTCCATGATAACCCCCTTTCTATGACATATGTAAATGTGGTTACCTCACTTTTTCTTTTTTCCAAATCACTTATGGATTTGCTCAATAGCACAGGTCCTAATACATACTCCTGGTACACTCCACTAATGACTCTTCTCCATTTGGAAAACTGACCAGTTAGTCCTACCTTCTGCTTCCTTCTTTTATCCAGTTACCAATCTACCATAGGATACTACCTCTAACCTCATGACTTCCCAATTTCCTGAGGAGTCTAGCAATATAAATAATGTTATAAGTAGAAGAATATAAAAAATTGTACATGAAATAAAATAAAATAAATAAATGAGGGACTTTGTCAAATGCCTTCTGAAAATCCAACCACAGTATATCAAATCGGCTCATTTTAATCTGCATGTTTGTTGAATGTAATCTATTTTGAAGTGCCTGATAAAGTAGCATATAAATCAACATATATAAATAAATAAAATTTACACCTTCAAAAAAATCTAGTAAATCAGTAAGGCAAGACTTCCCTTTGCAAGAACCATGTTGGCTCTCTCCCATTAAACCATGTCTCTCTGTGTGGTCAGTAATTTTGTTTTTAGGTGGTGGAAAGCAATTACAATTGAAAACTGAAGTGTGGAGGAAGGTAAAAAATAAAACACATAGAGGTAGATCTTAAATAAGTACCGTCGCGAACAAAAGTACGCCGGATTTTATAAGATGCGCGCATAGCCGTGCGTATCATAAAATCTGGGGTCGGCGCGCGCAAGGCTGTGCAAAATCGGCAGCCTGCGCGCACCGAGCTGCGCAGCCTACCTCCGTTCCCTCCGAGGCCGCTCCAAAATCGGAGCAGCCTCGGAGGGAACTTTCCTTCAGCGTCCCCCCACGTTCCCCTCCCTTCCCCTATCTAACCCACCCCCCAGCCCTACCTAAATCCCCCCTCCTACCTTTGTTGTGCAAGTTACGCCTGCTTGAAGCAGGCGTAACTTGCACGCGCCGCCTCGGCATCCCCAGGCACAGGCCACAGTGCCGGGGGACTCGGGACCGCCCTCCCGGCCCGCCCCCGAACCGTCACCACGCCCCCGGACCCACTCCGGACTGTCCCCGGCCCCAGACACGCCCCCGGAAACGCCCCCTCCCGCCCCTTTTACGAAGCCCCGGGGCTTACGCGCATCCCGGGGCTTTGCGTGCACCAGCGGCCTATGCAAAATAGGCACACCGGCGCAGGGCTTTTAAAATCTAGCCCATAAGTTTTTGAATGGGAACCCTCAACATTTATGTAAGTGAACATTTCATCCATTACTACTTTTCCCTATGCCACCACACTATCAAATCAATCAACCAGACATTTGTCAATGAAAGAGAAATGACTGCAGCACAGGACTAGTACTGACTGGGAAGAAAGACATTGGACTCCATTGTACATCAGTAGCTCTTTATTAACTACAATATTAATCATATAAAATAGGATCCTTTCTCCCTGTTTCTTTTGCATTCCCAAATTCAAAGATTGCATAACTGGCTGTAAAAAAAAAAATAAAAAAATGCAGTATTATAGTAGTATGTGATCAAACAGCAAACCCACTGTGTTCTTTTGGAAGAAACCATGGTTCAAAGTAATCTTCCCGGTACAGGCAACGAATGGAACCAAGGTAGGGTATGGGAGCAAAATGCCCTCTTTTGCCAAAATTCCCCATACAGTGATCCAAGGATCGAGATTCAGTACAATCTCCTCTGGAAAGAGCAATACCTCTCACATGCCCTACAAATAAAGTAAGGAAACTGTGAAGGAGCAAATTAAAATATTTAGCAGGCAATTTTCAGTAGGCTGCCTAGTTGCAAAGTACACTCACGCTCTCTTACAATGTCTACTCTGTAGAGGATCTGTGAAAATTAGCTAAGCATAAAATATGTACAAGGGGCACGCATTCCTTGCACCTACTATTTTGCTAGCAGCCAAGCAAGGGGAAACTAACGGGCACACATTTGAAAATCAAATTTATGCATGCTGTTATTCTCTCTCAAGCCAAATACACCTCTGAGCATTCCTCTTTTTAACACAGCTATGGACAATTTTCAGCTAGACAATTTACCCAGGTATAAGGCTTTGAATGTTTTTCTTCCCATTATGTGTTCGGCTGGTGGTGCCAACGCTATAACTGCATGGCAAACAGCACTGTAGGGATAAGCACACCTAGAGGGCAAGTGAAAAACAAAATATCAAACAATGCTAGCACATTTACAATCAAAGGAAATGCTTTAAAAAATTGTGATTGTTGAACCAACATTTTCATTCAAGTAGTTGATAAATCATGACATAACTGCACCCAAATGGCAGATGAAATTTAATGTGGTCAAGTGCAAGGTGTTACACATAGGGAAAAATAACCCTTGCTGTAATTACATGATGTTAGGTTCCATATTTGGAATTACCACCCGGGAAAAAGATCTAGGCATCATAGTGGATAATACTTTAAAATCGTCAGCTCAGTGTGCTGCAGCAGTCAAAAAAGCAAACAGAATGTTAGGAATTATTAGGAAGGAAATGGTTAATAAAATGGAAAATGTCATAATGCCTCTATATCACTCCATCGTGAGACCACACCTTGAATACTGTGTACAATTCTGGTCGCCGCATCTCAAAAAAGATATAGTTGCGATGGAGAAGGCACGAGAAGGGCAACCAAAATGATAAAGGGGATCGAAGGAAAGGCTGGTTAGGGCTGTTCAGCTTGGAGAACAGATGGCTGAGGGGGAATATGATAGAGGTCTTTAAGATCATGAGAGGTCTTGAACGAGTAGATGTAAATCGGTTATTTACACTTTCAGATAATAGAAGGACTAGGGGGCATTCAATGAAGTTAACAAGCAGCACATTTAAGACTAATCGGAAAAAATTATTTTTCACTCAACGCACAATTAAGCTCTGGAATTTGTTGCCAGAGGATGTGGTTAGTGCAGTTAGTGTAGCTGGGTTCAAGAAAGGTTTGGATAAGTTCTTAGAGGAGAAGTCCATTGACTACTATTGATCAAGTTTACTTAGGGAATAGCCACTGCTATTACTGGCATCGGTAGCATGGGATCTTCTTGGTGTTTGGGTATTTGCCAGGTTCTTGTGGCCTGGTTTGGCCTCTGAAACAGGATGCTGGGCTTGATGGACCCTTGGTCTGACCCAGCTTGACAAGTTCTTATGTACAGCTGACACAATGCACCTCTGAAGTACTTATGATATGTGACTCATACAGCAAACAAACTCTGCTTCACTATCAATGAATCCAGTATATTGACAACTAATTGTCTTGAAAAGCTGGAACTAAAACACAATCATGTTAATTTGCTTCCGATAAACGTATCTAAAAAACAATAGCATCCAAAACAGGAAAAACAACAAACATTCATCTACTCATAAAATATGGAAAGATGAAATCAGAGGCCTTCCATGAGAGAGAGAGAGAGTGTGAGTGTGAGTGTGTGTGTGACACTGTATTCTGAAACTCATCTTTGGTAACATAACATAGCATATCAACATAGTAATGGCAGCAGAAAAAGACCAAATAGTCCATCAAATCTGCTCAGCAAGTTTCTTTGGGTCCTACCATAGTTACCTAAGTAATGAAGACTTCATTGCTCCTGTTTTGCCAGTGATATCATTACATAGTGACTGCAGGGTGAATCAGCAGGGTGTATTCTGAGACCACTACCCAAACAAAACAAAAAATAAATCCTGCTTCTAAACAACAGATAAAACCTTCTTCTGGTAGCCCTTTTTACTTATTTAGTTTTTATAGATCCAAAATTAGGTTTCCAATTTAGACCCTCAAGGAAGTAAAAATTGTTATAAATAGCAGCTGGGTGCAACATTATTCTTGTGGCACTGCAGAGGCTTAAGCGAGGGGGGCAGAGCAATTACCTTATTGAACAATGCAAGGCAGTACCCTCTGGCTTCATTATGATAACGAGTTATCTGATGAGACAGCAATGCTTTTCAGTCCCTGCTCAGTACACACATCTCTATGCCACTGGTGGTGGCACATCTTCTAATAAATTAACAGAGTTTCCTCGAGCAACTCAAGACGCCTTTTCTCCAATATTTACTGTACATAGCATCCCTTTAGTAAAAAAAAAAACCTGCTTGCGTCAGCTGCAGTCCATGACTCCAAATCAGTCTCTTGAAAATTGAGACCAGCAAAGCGTGACATTCTAGGTAGCCTTGCTTCCATTTGTTTGCATTACCACCAAAGTTTCATTCTGTTCAACTAATGCTCCTTATGGCATTATTTCCACATTCTGAGTTTCGTTACAATTGGTCTAATAGCTCTTGAAATACAATGATCTGAATTGTCAACTTTGCCGTCCCACTGTTCCCTCCCACAATCACTTGGGGACCTTTGGAAGATAAAATAGTCAAATATGTCCTCGCCATACAAAAACTTGGTTTACTTCAGGCTAGAAAGTGAAAGGCGGAAACACACAAAGAGATATGTGATTATCTGATAAGCCTCGGTAGTTACAGGACTGAGGCTAACAAAGGTAACACAATATTTTCTTTTTTTTTTTTTTTTTAAATAATTAATTCTGGAGTTTGAGGGGGCACAGAATATCAGAAAGAACTAAAAAAAAAAATCAACATCCCCCTTTGTTCCTTTTGGCTACTCTGATTCTCTGGATGAAATAAAGTTGGAACGGAAGGGCTGATGCCGGACTGTTTGACAGCACTAGCCTGACGGACTAAGGTCACAATCCAGAATATAAATTGTATAAATGGAAGAGGTTACAGCCTAGGTGTGAAACCCAAGGCTACGAGAAGCAGCTCTAAAAAATCCCTGTGATTTTTTTCCCCCTTAAATAATGAGATTCTTTTCCACTTGTTTTCTGTTGTTACTTATTTAAAAAACAAACAAAAAAAGAAAACAAATCCCATGATCACTTGGGAAACTTGGTTAGGAATAAAAACTGATTTTGTTGATCCCTCATACTGAGACCAGTGTGTAACTCAATCATGGTGGTGGGAGGGGGGGGGCTCACGAGAGGGAAGCTCAGTGCTATCTGCCAGAAGCAATGTCAATGCCAACAGCAACCTTCCCACAGGAAACTCTGGGAAGGAGGAGGAAAATTTCTTAGTGTGGAGAAGGCACAGGAGAGGAAACATGTGCGGGGTTGGAGTCTGACTTGGGTTTCACTGCACTAGTTTCTCCAGACATCAGCATCAGCTTTGTACCAGTCCGATACATTTACAACACCCACCTGCTTTTTATCTGCAATCCAACACCCCAGTGTGTCAGCCTGTTTTTCTCTCTCATTGCCATATAATTGCTAATGTAGAGACAGGTACTATAATTTACCTCATGAGATTTTCGCTGTACTGAGGATAGCACTCAGTTACCTCTGTACAACTGTAGCAAAATGATATAAAGTGGGGATCAGGATTAAGAAACTGGAGAAATAGTGAATACCTGGCTAGGTTTTCATTACCATCTTCTGGTTCATACTTCATTGAGGAAGTGGCCTGTCTCATACAGGCAGACTGGCACTACTTGTTGATCATGTGCAGAACACACATAGTGGATGTCCTAACACCATCAACTTATCCCTCAAAATAGAGGCTGTGTGAATTTTTTTAAATGTATTCTTTTTTATGTGTTGTATAAATAAATTGGTTCTATTTGTTCAATTTGAACTGTGTCCTCAGATACTTTTAGATCCTTCCAAAGGAGATATAGCAGATCTAACATTAGATTTAACAAGGTAGATAGGGATATGATGAAATAAGTTAGAAGGAAACTAAAAGGAGCAATCATGGTTAAAAATGTCTGAATGAGGTGTTGGAACGGTTTAAAAATATCAACTTGGAAGCCCAGTTAAAATGTGTTCCATTCATAAAAAAAAAGTTGAAAGAAGACCAAATGACTGCCAGCATGGTTAAAGAGGCAATTCAAGCCTAAAAAAGGTATCCTTTAAAAAACAGAAAGCAGGTCCAAATGAGGAAAATTTAAAAGAGCACAAGCATTGCCAAGTGGATGTAAAACATTAATAAAGCAAGCCAAGAGAGAAAAGAAGGAAAAATGCCATACTGACAAAAACTAATCATAAAACCTTTTCCTAAAGAACATCAAAAGTAAGAAACCAGTGAGGGAGTCACAGCTGGATCATTAGGAGAGCGTGTTTCAAACTCTCCACGGAACTGCCAATTCGGCAATATTTTATACCAGTTTTTAAAGGAAAAATGTTTCCCCTTAGAAAACTGCCTAAGATATTTGTCCACTTTTTTTTATGAAGTTATTTTTCCCCTGCCTAAAATAAGCAGATACGTTTGAAAATGCAAACATAAGCATGCATTAACAAACCCTTCCCCTACCCAGCGAATACTTTTCAATATGGGTAAAATTGTGCACAAAGTGGCTGTACATGTGTAATTTTACCCGCACATAGGGTGATCAATTTTAAAAGATGCCCTTTTCATGGACAAAGCACTGTTTTACCCATAGGAATGGCTTTGAAAATTGACATCCCTATGACCAGAAGGCAAAGGGGGCATTCAGGGAGGACAAGGCCATAGCAGAAAAGCTAAATGTTTGGTTTTTTGCTTTGTCTTTACTGAAGAGGGTTTTGGAAAGATGCCCATACTAGAACAATTATTTGAAGGTCATGATTCAAGTGAATCACTGTAAAAACTGGCCACACTAGAGCAACCTGACAAGCTAAAATGGTAGGAAATCTTCTGAAAGAGGCTTTGTGACACTTCACTCATGAAGTCACCCCTCTATGGCTCCTGTTACATGTCTTTACTGCCTGGTATACTGCAGAGGTGACATGCTGTGGCCAGGGGAAAGAAGGAAGGCAGGTAGCTGGAGCTACCATGGCGGTCTCTGAGAGCCAAAGGGCTGTACTGAAGGTATGCGTCAAACGAGGTGTCTCTCCAATCTTTGGATGAGTGAGAGTTTCTCAGAGCCACTGGAAAGTGCCAAATGGAAAGAATAATTCAAAGATGAAAGAGCAAAAAAAAAAGGGGGAAAAAAGAAAATTGAACAGTACAATCACCAAAGCAAATACAGCTGCTGGTCCTGCTTACAGGTCACTGCTTTTAATTGGTCATATATGCAGTGTTCAAGATACACATCTTTAGCTTGCCTTGAACAATACTGTGCAGTACTTTAGAGTGACAAAAAGAAGAGCATTAGTGCTCACTGGCACAACCAAGCATCTTTAAAGGTTCATCAAGAAGTTATGCTCAATGTGAGTTTACTTCACCAGAAGTTTATTGGAACCTTGACTTGGCCTTTCTAGAAAGGAGCTTTAGAGTAGTAATGCTGCATCCTTACACTAAAATTAGGTTGCCAAAAATTCCAGAGTGTTTTCTGGCAGCAGGGTAGAAACCAATTGTTACATAACAGTTTGAAAACAAGAAGTATAAAAAGTGTGCATATGATACTGTGAATTATTACAAAAACAGACAAATATTTCCTTTGATTGGTGAGATATGTCGTCAAGAATTATTCCAATCATGACCTCACCATTGAACCAACTACTAGGCCTTACACTACTCTCAGTAACCCTTATCAATGCCAATCCCTAACTAAAAAGACACACATCCTCAACGACTACCTCCAGGATACAAATCCAGATATCTGTGCAATCACAGAAACCTGGCTAAAAAATGCCGATATTGCTCTAATCAACCAACTTCCTTTTCATACATATGATATCTTCACCTTCCACAGACACAAAAAAAGAGGAGGCGGCCTTCTCCTAGCCACCAAGAAAGAACTCAAGCTATCCGCACATACTATCAAGACTGAATCCAAATTGGAACTGGGTCTAGTCAAGTCAAAACAGCTACAAATTCTGCTAGTCTACGCTCCCCCCGGAGTTCTAGAAACTGACCCCTCATCACTCATAAAATCCATCGTGAAACATATCAACTCAGACCTCCCAACTATGATCTTAGGTGATTTCAACCTTCACACTGACGCCATACCTCGCTCCTCAAACTGTGAAGCGCTCCTCACCACCCTCAGTGCTATGGGATTCACGCAGATCATCAATAGCCCTACGCATAAAGCAGGACACACCCTAGATCTAATTTTCATCAACTCTAATTTCTTTTGCACATGAGAACCCTCTTGCACACCAATCCCCTGGTCAGACCATTTCCTGATAGAATCCTCCTTCTCCATAGATAAACAGACACACACCTCTCCTCACCTTTCTACCATTCAATTCAGGAAATCATGCCCATCCGATATACTTAGTGATCAGCTCTCCAAGGAACTCATGAACCTAGACCTTTCCAATCCTGACTCAGCCCTATCCTCCTGGCATAAGATCACGGAAACAGTTGCTAACAAATGGTGCCCAATAGTCTCCAAAACAATCAATCCTACAAAAAAAGGAAATCAACCCTGGTTCACCCCTAAACTAAAACAGATGAAACAGGAGCTACATCACAAGGAAAATATATGGCGTAAAACCCCTAACACAGCTACCCTGTCAACGTACAAAGGCTTTTTACATCACTACAGGACTTCTATTCTACTAACAAAAAGGGAATTCTATGCCAACAAAATACATCATCTCCAGTATGATGCCCAGGCCCTGTTCTCATACGTTAAGCAAATCACGAAATCATCCCCTCCGTCTATTCCAGACGAACAAGCACTATCCAAGGCTAATGAACTTGCCTCATTTTTTCAACAGAAGATCCTGAATACACTCGCCCTTCTACCTCCAAATACTATACCTCTCACCTCATACGAGAATCCTCACTCCCTCAGGAGAGCCAAGCTCGACAGCTTCGAATCAATATCCACCAAAGAGATTGAATCCCTACCAAAAAGACAGAAACCATCTAGCCATCCAGCAGATAACATCCCATCGAAACTCTTGCTTCTCATTCCAAATACGATCTCAGGACCTTTGACAAGTATCATAAATTGCCTTCTAACTCAAGGGAGTTACCCAGACAGTCTGAAAACCGCGGCACTCAAACCCCTCCTTAAGAAACACAATTTAGACCCTAATGAACCAGCCAACTTCAGACCCATCTCCAATTTCCCATTCTTAGCCAAACTAACGGAGAAGTTGGTAAACACCCAGCTTTCAGAGTACCTCGAAGATCACAATATCCTATACCCTTCACAATATGGCTTCCGCAAATCATGCAGCACGGAAACCCTCCTCATTTCACTTACAAACCATATCATAATGGGTCTAGACAAAGGCTACTCCTTTTTATTAGTCCTGCTAGACATCTCAGCGGCATTTGACACCGTCAACCACTCCATCCTCCTGAATCGCCTAGCAGATATCGGTATCTCTGGATCAGCCCACAGTTGGTTCAAGTCCTTCCTCTGCAATAGAACCTTCAAAGTTAAAATCAATAATAAAGAATCGCCCTTACCAAAATCCACTCTTGGTGTACCACAAGGATCCTCCCTATCTCCAACCCTCTTTAATATCTACCTCCTCCCCCTCTGCCAATTGCTAACTGATCTTAATTTAATTCATTATCTGTACGCAGACGACGTGCAGATACTAATCCCTATTACAGAATCTATCTCAAAAGCGCTCACCCACTGGAATAACTGCCTTTTATCTATCACCAGCCTCCTCAATAGATTAAACTTGGTCTTTAATGCCTCGAAGACGGAGCTCCTCCTCATCTCCTCAAACGAAGAAAACATTCCCCCATCATCCCCACACAACTCCTACATCACCCATAAGCATGTGAGAGACCTTGGGGTACGTCTAGATAATCGACTAAACCTAAAGAAAATGGTCAACACCACATCCAAAGACTGCTTTTATAGACTCCAGGTTCTAAAACGACTCAAACCACTACTATTTTTCCAAGACTTCAGGACAGTCCTCCAAGCGTTGCTATTTGCCAAGATAACTGCAGTGCCCTTTTCCTTGGCCTCCCCAAATCTACCACCAAACCACTGCAGATGATACAAAATGCCGCAGCGAGACTACTGACCAACACCAGCTGTGGAGATCACATTTCACCCATCCTCAGAAACCTACATTGGTTACCAGTGAATTTTAGAATCCTTTACAAATCAATCACCCTAATACACAAATCCATCCATCATCAACTCCAACTCGACCTCGAAATCCCCTTCAAACTACACTCCTCCAACAGACCAATTAGAGATATTCACAAAGGTACTCTGAATTTCCCCCCAACTAAAGCCACACGCCTTTCCTCGACCAAAGACCGAGCGTTTTCAATAGCAGGACCATCTATTTGGAATAACATCCCTTCAAGCCTCAGATTAGAACCCTGCCTCTTAACGTTCAGGAAAAAAACTCAAGACGTGGCTCTTTCACCAAGCCTTCTCCGATCCTCCAGACAATCACTAGTCGCCGTTCACTCTCTCCTAGACGAATGGTCTTTTTTCCTCTCGAAAATGGACTCTGGCACTTCCAGGTTAAAGCACCTTATGCTTTAACCCATATTCTTTTGTATTATGTTACTATTACTTCCTGCCTTTACCTGCTTTCAGCTATTTAAGCTTCCAAGTTTCTACTCCTTGTTAAATGTAACTTTGCCTTATCCACCTCTATTGTTAATTACTTGATTTATTTATTGCTGCAGTTATACCCTTGTTCTATGTAAACTGATCCGATATGGTCATTACTATGAAGGTCGGTATAAAAAAGTGTTAAATAAATAAATAAATAAATTGTAAAAACAAAAAGGGTCTAATATGCAATAGGTTTATGGAGTTGTAAATCTTTGTAATGATGTATTCATTCTTAAAGAGATACCAGTGAAATTAAGAACTATTTAATATGATGCTGCCCTTACATAAAGTGAACTTACAATTATTTCAGAATTATGTTGCAAATCTGCATGAGAGAGTTCTTATCTTATTGCTCTCTTTGTCCTGTCCTGTCCTCTCCCCTCCATGTCTGTGCGAGGGATAGCTGAACTTATTACAATATTTATCTGGCATGAAGCACTGTATCCTGAATTTTATTCCGGAATATTAGCTATTGGGAAAATCTGTGTGTCATTAATAGTATCTAGATGAGTTGAAAAAATAATGGGGCATTTACAGTGAAATTTATTGTGCATATTAAAGACAACATTCAAAGTGATGCACATGCACATGTGCGCATTTGCCAGTGCATGCACATGGATGCTAGGGATGTGCATCATTTTTTTGACGGATGAAAATATCGTACGATATTTCCTAATTCGTCATGTATTGATAGAAAAACACCACAAAATTTTCGTGTGGTTTTCTTATCGTTTTGCGGGGAGGGGGAGAAAGGAGAAAGGAAAAAAACCCCAAACCCACCCCAACCCTTTAGATCTAATTATTTACAATCCCCCACCCTCCCGATCCCCCCCTAAAACTTTACTAAAGTACCTGGTGGTCCAGCGGGGGTCCCGGGAGCGATCTCTCACTCTCGGGCCGTCGGCTGCCACTAATCAAAATGGTGCCGATGGCCATTTGCCCTTACCATGTGACAGGGGCTATCAGTGCCATTGGCCGGCCCCTATCACATGGAGCAATAGATGGCCCGCACCATTTTTTTTTTATATATACACAATTTTTATTGTTTTAAAGAACATACAACAAGACCGAGAGTGCATGGTTTCTGAGACACTCCCAGGAAAATGACAGAATTGCACACAGTAACAAATAACCCCCCCCAAACTCCAACCCTCCCCCCAGTCCTGAAAAAGTACTGTGCCCAAAAGAAAAAGTCTCTGTGTCTCTCATCCAGAAAGGTAGGAACCAGCTGTCCAATCACTATCACTCATTTAAAATCAAACTACGAGAACGATGTGGGAGAGATTGCAAATAGGGGTCCCAAGTAGTCGAGAATAATTTCCGCCTCCGGGGAGACTGCCGCATGGTCCCAGCATCCAGGAGCATCTTACGATGAAGGTTGTTGCGCCACAGCCAGTAAGACGGAGGGGTGTCCACTCTACACTACAACAAGATAACCTTTTTGGCAACCAAACAAACTTTACGAAATAGCAACCGAGATCCCAAAGCTCACACCCTTAAGGGAGAAATGCAACCAAAAAGTGCCCACAGGGGGGAAGCGGAATTCTGGCCCCCAATAGGGTTCCTAAATATCTGAACACCTGAACCCAAAGACTCTGAATGGGAGGACATTCCCAAAAAGCATGTGACAGGGAGCCAGGCAGGTGGTCACAATGCCCACAGGAAGCTGAGATGAAATCCGAGGCTGGTATGCACCTTGGGCGGAAACATAGCAGCGACGGATACATTTATACCACATTTCTCTGTACACCATATTCACCGAGATTTGGGATACTTGTTTGAAACAGGCTCGGATTATGAACTCCGTAACTATAAAGACCCCAACCCGGTTCCACCTCTCAACTAGTATGGTGCAAGTATTAAGGACAGTTAACTGTTTTAAAAGCTTATAATAGGTTGATAAAGAAGGCACCTTAGACTTTTCAAACAAAAAAATATTGTCTAGGGATTGGAAGGTCGAGGCCAGTCTAGAAGGAGGAGGCAGGGAACCCACGTAATGCTGAAGCTGCAAGTACGGGAAAACCTCCATCGCAGAGAGGGCATAAATCTGCCTATGTTCCAGGAAGGAGATAAGCTCACTGCCCAGACTTAAAACGTGACCCAACTGCGAAATTCCCTTGTCCCCCCAGGAATGAAAAGCCTTAGTCTGAGGACCAGGAGTAAAATCAGGGTTTCCCCGGATGGGCAAGAGATATGCACAGACGCGATCTGACTGCAGCAATCTTGTAAGTTTCAGCCAAGAAAAGCAAATGGGCCGAATGAGAGCATGCTGTACCAGAAACGGGGGAAGGCGGCTAGATGAGGATTGCAGAGCAAATTTAAGGGATACCCGACCAGCTAATTCCTGATAAGCGGAGATACTAACAAAACAGGATGTGTCTAACAGCCAATCTCTAATTACACGGAGATTGCTGGCTAAATTATAGAGGGCCAAATGAGGGACTCCCAATCCCCCCCAACCCCACCTTTTCCACAGCCAAGTCAAAGGAATTCTGGCCTTCCCACCACGCCAAAAGAAACGCCTCTGAGCCTTATCGAGTTGCTGCAAATCTACACGCTGTATCTGAAAAGGTAGGTTCTGGAATAAGTATAACCACTTGGGAAGAAGAGACATCTTAAAAAGGTTGACTCGGCCTCCCAGGGATAGGGGCAATGGAGTCCAAAGTAGAAATTTATCTTGAGTGGCCTTAAGCAAAGGGAAGACATTAAGTTTATAAAGGCAGTCGAGCGTTCGAGGGATCACAACCCCAAGATATGTGAAGGATTCCGAAGCCCACTGGAGAGGAAAATCATCGCCCCAGGTCCGCTGAAGGCTTTCTGGATAAGCCAGGGCCAAATATTTATTCATGTTTAAACGGAGCCCCAAGAAAACTCCGAAAGCCCATATTAATTGGAGGAGGGGATGAAGGGATCTATGGGGGTCTGTAAGGAACATAAGAAAATGCTATACTGGGTCAGACCAAGGGTCCATCAAGCCCAGCATCCTGTTTCCAACAGTGGCCAATCCAGGCCATAAGAACCTGGCAAGTACCAAAACTGGCAAGTACCCATCTGCAAAGGCTGCACATTTAAAGGTCACAGACTGAAACCACATACCCTTGACCACCTAGCCAATTGTATCAAGCGTAGGAGTGGCTCAAGCTGGAGAACAAACAATAAGGGTGACAAGGGGCAATCCTGATGAGTGCCTCTGGAAATAGAAAAAGCATCAGATTGAAAACCATTAGCGATTATCACGGCTTCTGGGGCCTGATATAGAAGACGGATTGCATTAAAAAACAAGCCCTCAAAACCCATCGTATGCAAAACATAAAAGAGGTAGTCCCACTCCACTCTATCAAATACTTTCTCAGCATAAAAACTTATAGAGAGGAATGAGACCTCCATCTGCTGGCACATTGTCATAGCAGCTAACACTTTACGAATATTAGTGAGACCATAACGCCACCTGATAAACCCTACCTGATCACACCTAATGAGAGAGGGAAGTATGGCTGCCAAATGATCGGCCAAAATTTTGGAAAATATCTTTTGATCAAAGTTTAATAAAGATATGGGGCGGTAAGAGCCAGGTAACAAGGGATCCTTACCTGATTTATGAATGAGCGTGATATGAGCCCTATTTGCATAGGCTGAAAAGACCTCTTGTCACAGCAACTCTGAGAAGGCAGCCACGAAATCCACCACAACCTTATAAAACTCCGCCCCATAGCCATCAGGTCCCGGAGCCTTGAAATATTTGGCACCGCGAATAACTGCAAGAATCTCATCCAGAGTAATGGATGAGCTAGCTTTTTGTTCAAGGGTGAGCGAGGGGAGATGTAACTGAGAGCAAAAATGAGCACAAGCCTCACCCATCCCAGCCCCTGGAAGTGTACAGGTCCTGATAAAAGTCCCGAAAGCCCTGCAGGATAGCTATGGTCTCACCGCTGGAGTACTGAGTGTTGGAATATGACAGCAACCCCGAGCCGCGCTCACTAGATTAGCCAACAACCTACCAGATTTATTGCTATGCTGATACAGCTGATACTGGTAGAACAAAAAGCTCTTCTGAGCTCGCTGATGTATCAACTTGTTCAATTCTTCTTAAACAGTCAAAAATTGGGTGCGCAGCGCCCGAGTATTAACATGATTTAAAGCGGCACGGGCTTTGTTTAATTGAGTGGTCAGGGCCAAGATTTTATGGTCAATAGCCTGTTTCCTATGGGCCATGTAAGAAATAATTTCACCCCGAAGCACCGCCTTTGCGGTGTACCAAAAAAGGGCTGGGGAAATCTCAGGCTGCGCATTGAGGTCCGCGTATTCCATCCATTTAGTACGTAAGTACTCCTGGAATTTAGCATCCTTTGCCAAATAAAACGGAAAGCGCCAACAGTAAGTCCAAATGCACCGGGGCATGGTCGATATGATAATGTCATCAATAGTTGCTGCCTGACATTAGACAGACCCCGCACACTGATCAAAAAATAGTCAAGCCAGGATAGAGTACCATGTGCCCTCGAGAGATGGGTGAAATCGCGTTCACCTGGGTGTAAGCCCCGCCATACATCAATCAATTGTAGGGAGCATTCTAAAAAAGAGGGCCCCTGGCCGTAACCAGAATTCGAGCCAGAGGGGGATAAGTTATCCAACTGGGAGTCCCGAATGGTGTTAAAATCTCCAACCCCCCCCCCCCCCCACACTATGAGAAAATCCTCTTGGTAGGGCAATAAAGCACGGTAGATCTCCCTGAAAAAACTGGGGCTGTGAGTGCTAGGAGCATAGAGGTTACAAAGAATGAGTTTGGTCTGAAAAAGCTCCGCTATTAAAATAATATAGCGGCCCTTGGGATCTTTAACTTCAGAAAGGGCCTGGAGAGGCAAAGCTTTATTGATTAAGATAGCGACACCAGCCGATTTAGGGGTGGCAGACGCATAATATAAACTGCCTCCCCAATATCTCTGCAGTTTTGCATGTTCAGCATCATTAAGATGAGTTTCCTGTAAGAAGGCAATACTAATATTTTTTCGTTTCAAAAGGGACAAAATCTTAGATCTCTTAATAGGCAAATTTATCCCACATACATTCCAAGTAATCAAACCAGTGCCATTTTTAGAGAGGACGGATAAGAATAGCTACAAGCTAGAAAGTAATAGTTCCAAACCACAGCGAAGGCCGTCCCAGCATAGACCTTCCACTGCATAGTTCACGATTCCAGGAGAAAGACAGAGCAAAAGACCGACACAGCATACAAGTAAGTAGCAGACTGACAAAAACCTGTAATAAATCCCCAAGATACCACCCCCTTCCTGCCTTCCCCCGCCCCCCACTCCCCCATACTTTACCCCCATATCCCTTACTAGAAACGGAGAACACCACCATGCTGGCAGCCTTCCCCCCCCATCCTGATTCCACCCACCCCGAGCCTGTCCAACAAGGGTAGCAGGATAATGTGAAAAAATCATAAACCAAGCTCTAGGAGAAGAAAAAATATGTGAACAGACAATGAGAATATCAATAACAGGGCAAACAAAGGTATCCAAAAAAATGGGCAATATAAACAATTATAATACCCACATCACCCCGCCATAAAGTCCACACGTAAAGGAAACTGTCCAGCTACAGGGAAGTGAAAAATGCCAGCGGCCATAGTTGGGACTCTAGGCAAAAAAACCCTCAGCCCCATGACAAGGAATCAATGTTGGCACGGGTATTTGTCTGCAATCAAAAAATTGTCCAGCAAAGAACCCCCCTGCCCAAATATACACCCGGCTCAAAGCCTCAACTAGGGCTGAAATGTATGGTTAGGCGTCCCGAACCTCCGGGGGCTGAAGAAAAAAAAAAAAGAAATCTCCCCCATCAACAGCTTGGGCGCAAAAACTGAGAAATTCTCAGTGTCCTGGAAAGACTGAACATGGCAAAGCACTGAAAAACCCAAGGACAATCACCAAACAACCCAGCTGGCAGTAATATGCAGAAATGAGGCGAGGTAATGGCGAAGACAGGGCTGACCCCTCCATCAAGGTCCCGAGGCAGCAGAGGGTAGCAAAAAATACATCTTCAGGCCTCAGGCATACAAGCAAAAACTGGAACAATTCAAAACGGTGCCGGGCCAAGTAAACAGAGAACAGTCTCGAGGCGACAAAGCCCCAGGCACCACAAAAAAAGGAAACTGTAAGATCCTGGTGACAAAAATAATCGCCAGCCATGGCGCGCACTACCCGGGGGCTGAACTCACCCCGGCAGGGTTCGCTGCTTTTATTGGGGTCCTCGTTTCTTCAGGCGTGTTGTACCAGGTGACCCCAGCGGCCGTCGTGACCCGCAACCGGGCCGGATAGAGTAGAGAGGCCCGGATGCCCTGCGCCAGGATCTGTGTACAATTAGGCGCCACAGCCCGCCTCTGGGCCACCACTGACACAGAAAAATCTTGAAAGATGAGCACTTGTGAATTCTCGTAGCGAAGCGCTTTTCCAGCCCTGACCACCTGCAAGATTGCTTGCTTATGGGCAAAATTAAAGATTTTCACGACTACTACAAGCAGTCGGGCAGCGTGCGGCTTATGAGGGTCGAGGTGGTGGGCCCTCTCTATACGCAGATTGCCATGTGCTCGAGAAATGTCTAGCTCCTTGTCAAGCCAAGGTTCCAAGGTGCGATCTTCCAAAGATTTGGGTAACCCAACGAATCTGAGATTCGATTGACGAGACCGATTCTCTAGGTCTTCAATTTCAGCAGTATTTTTCGCCACGGAAGCCTGTAACACCGCAATGTCGTGCTGGGCTGTCTGAAGGCCATCTTGAGCCTCAGACACACGGTGCTCTAACTCAGCGAAGTGGACTTCAATTTTATTTAAATTGGCTGAGATTTCTGCAACCATGGATGAAATGGTCTTGATATGAGGCCCCAAGGCTTCCAGCACAGCAGTTTTTAATGTCAGCCAGTCCCGGCAGAGAGATCTGTTCAATCGGGCCGCTGGCGGCCATGACTGGAGCGGTGGAGGGCTGGAGGCGTTCTTTCCCTTTTTCTTTATCTTTTTTTTATAGTGCGAGCGGACATCCCTGGCTCAGAAGGTGCCCCAAGAGGTTAGCTAACCTGCCATAGAAAAAAAAAAAAAGACGACTTAGCTGTAGGTTTCAGAGCAGATGGGCCACGATGGGGAAGGCCAGGCACCGAGAGAGAGTTCACATCCTCCTCTCTCACTACATCACGTGATCTCCCGTGCCATTTTTTAAGATGGCGCCAGCCGTCCATTGCTCCTACCATGTGACACGGGCCAGCCAATGGCACCGATAGTCCCTATCACATGGTAAGGGCAAAGGGCCACCAGCGTCATTTTGTTTACTGGCAGCCGAAGGCCCGAAAGCGAGAGAGAGCTGAAAAACAAAACTGTCTGGACCGTGGGAAATGGAATTTCCTGTGAGTCCACAATACCGAAACCGGAACCGATTCGCATCCCTAATGGATGCACCAATTTTATGCGCGCACGATTTTATATTGACATGCGCCTGTGCGCGCAAATGCAGTCTCGAGCGCGTAAGTGGGGGGATTTTAGTAGATCCATGCAATGACGCATTAGGCCTATCTCCCAGTTCCATCACAGTTTGCCCCAGTAAAAGAGAGTACTTCCTAAACCCCTTACCCTAACTAGCCTCCCTTTTTTCCTACTAAACGGGACCCTTAAAACCTCGCTAACTACCCTTTTTTTTTTCTACTTATACGCAGCCCATAGCAGAAACAAGTTATGGGGTTGTGGGATCTCAGCGCACGTTAGTACGTGTAACTGAATGCATGCTGCAGTCCCAGCCCACCCATGCCTCACCCCTTTTTTAGATGTGTACCTGGAGATACGCCTATGGCCGTGGGCCATTCAAAATCCACTTGGCACATGCAAATCATGCACATATCTCCTGGTTTTGCCATGCGCAATCCTTTTAAAATCTACCTCTAAGCTTTTATTGTGGGATAAAAATAGCATGCTATGCAGGGAAGGCTTACCATGCACGTTAAAAGGGATCTGGAAAGATGTCAGTATGAGCACACAAAAACTTGTGTCTATCCATGCATGCATATAATGGAAGGTCATATACAAATGAGAGTTTAGTGTGTGCTTGGTAAATAACATGGTATGCTCATCCCCCATGCTGCCAACTGAACGCTACTTAATACCTAAACTGTTGTTAATTTACTAACATGAACCTAAATAACATAATCGTGCTGAACTGTGCATGGTCCTGACAGGGCTCAGCTCACTTGAAACAGAGGGCTTGAAAAATGAGGGCCATGGACAGGAGATAACTCCGTACAACAGTGCCCATTGGCCATTGCAAATGAATACATTTGACTACATTTCTCTTTGCCAAAACAAAACACATATAACAGAAAATATTTTAGGGAATTCTAACACACAACCATATGTCCATGCCACAAATGAGTATTCTCAAAGATAAAAGTTACACATCTCAGAGACTGTTCAAACATTGTTCCACACCTTACAATGTACAAGTTTAGGGAAACCCCGAAGACTTTCCTCTTTGTTAAGGCTTATGATAACTGTTAGCTTATCTTTTATGAATAGTTTAATCTCTCGTTTTCTGATCAGGACCTGTTTTATTGTAATTTGTATGTTATTTTATATTTACTCACTTTTATTCTACTTATGATTAATTTTACTGATGTTTTTCATGGTATGTTATTGACTGCCATTTTATGAATTATCCTAGTGATTTTTTAATTTCTAATTTTCAATTTATTTTCTTCATTTCATTGATTTACTTTTGTAAAATATTGCGATTAATTAAGTAAGTAATAATATGAGACAGAAAAGTTTTATGCTGGTATGGAAAGCAAAGCTTTTGATACGGTTCCGCACAGGAGACTGGTGAATAAAACAAAAAGCTTGGGAGTGAGTGCCGAAGTGGTGACCTGGATTGCAAACTGGTTGACGGACAGAAGACAATGCGTGATGGTAAATGGAACTTTCTCTGAAGAGAGAGCGGTTTTAAGTGGTGTACCGCAAGGATCGGTGTTGGGACCGGTCCTGTTCAATATCTTTGTGAGCGACATTGCGGACGGGATAGAAGGTAAGGTTTGTCTTTTTGCGGACGACACTAAGATCTGCAACAGAGTGGACATGCCGGAAGGAGTGGAGAGAATGAGACGGGATTTAAGGAAGCTGGAAGAGTGGTCGAAGATATGGCAGCTGAAATTCAATGCCAAGAAGTGCAAAGTCATGCATTTGGGGAGTGGAAATCCGAATGAACTGTATTCGATGGGGGGGGAAAGGCTGATGTGCACGGAGCAGGAGAGAGACCTTGGGGTGATAGTGTCTAATGATATGAAGTCGGCGAAACAATGCGACAAGGCGATTGCAAAAGCCAGAAGAATGCTGGGATGCATAGAGAGAGGAATATCGAGTAAGAAAAGGGAAGTGATAATCCCCTTGTACAGGTCCTTGGTGAGGCCTCACCTGGAGTACTGTGTTCAGTTCTGGAGACCGTATCTACAAAGAGACAAGGACAAGTTGGAGGCGGTACAGAGAAGGGCGACCAGGAAGGTGGAGGGTCTTCATCGGTTGACATACGAGGAGAGATTGAAGAATCTAAATATGTACACCCTGGAGGAAAGGAGGAGCAGGGGTGATATGATTCAAACTTTCAGATACTTGAAAAACTTTAACGATCCAAAGACAATGACAAACCTTTTCCAACAGAAAAAAATCAGCAGAACCAGAGGTCACGAGCTGAGGCTCCAAGGAGGAAGACTAAGAACCAATGTCAGGAAGAATTTCTTCACGGAGAGAGTGGTGGATGCCTGGAATGCCCTTCCGGAGGAAGTGGTGAAGTCCAAAACTGTGAAGCACTTCAAAGGGGCATGGGATAAATATTGTGGATCCATCAGGTCCAGAGGACGCATATAAAGAGCAGGTAGTAAAATACTGCACGGAGCGGCAGTAGCCACAGAGGCATTCACGGAGCGGGATGCCAGTGGCCAGTGGTAGGTGTCCACCTTCATGGAGCGGAAGGATGTAGGGCTGTCATCTCCCAATTAAATAAAAAACAAAAACAAAAAACAAAACAGGGATGGGATCCATCAGGTCTAGAGGACACATATAAAGAGCAGGTAGTAAAATACTGCACGGAGCGGCAGTAGCCACAGAGGCATTCACGGAGCGGGATGCCAGTGGCCAGTGGTAGGTGTCCATATAAAGAGCAGGTAGTAAAATACTGCACAGAGCGGCAGTAGCCACAGAGGCATTCACGGAGCGGGATGCCAGTGGCCAGTGGTAGGTGTCCACCTTCACGGAGCGGAAGGATGGAGGGCTGTCATCTCCCAATTAAATAAATAATAAAAAAACCCAGGGATGGGATCCATCAGTTCTAGAGGACGCATATAAAGAGCAGGTAGTAAAACACTGCATGGAGCGGCAGTAGCCACAGAGGCATTAACGGAGCGGGATGCCAGTGGCCGGTGGTAGGTGTCCACCTTCACAGAGTAGAAGGATGAAGGGCATCCATCTCCCAATTAAAAAAAGAAAAGAAAAAAAGAAAAAAAAACAGGGATGGGTTCATGGGCTTATAGGTATTACCAATTATTAGGCTTTTCAATATTTGATGATAGTTAATGTGACTTTCAAGGCATTCTTCACTTTCGGTGCATGTCCGGCATGACTCCTTGCTTCAATGACAGGGGAAAAGAAAAACTGATACTTCACACATTTCCAGCATTGCCCTCTGCTTCATGGCAGAGAGCTATGCTGCCGCTTACCCAACTAATCAAACTTAATATTTCACTTGGAAGCAGCTCCAGCACTGCTCTCTACATTAATGGTGGGGGTGAAAAGGGAATTAGAACATAAGGTTACTAAGAGCCAAGAGAAACAGTTAAGTATGAGAACAAATGTGTGAAGCTTGCTGGGCAGACTGGATGGACCGGTTGGTCTTCTTCTGCCGTCATTTCTATGTTTCTATGTTTCTATGATAGACTGCAAGAAACTGACATGATTCTCAGGTTCACTGCTATCATTGCTGTGGTTAGTCTGGCCACTGAGCGCTGCAGGTTTTCAGAAACCTTATCTTAAACAGTGCTTGTAGAGCACAGCCCTTCACCCTGACTAGTCTCAAAAACAAGGAGCTCCCCTCAGGAACAAGTGACTAGCCAGTAGACATCCCAGCCATTCCCCCACCCAACTATCTAAGAAGAAAGTTATCATAGGGTACCAGCAAGACGGAGGAGACAAGGAGGAAAGAGAGAGTCAGACTGATAGAGAAGAGATGAAAAAGGAGACACACAAACACTTAAAAAATAAATCTGCCTTTTTCATAAAAGAGAATGCATTTTCAAGCAAAAGGTTAATATAAGACAACGGACTTTGCTGCTATTGACATTATCACTGTAGCTAAAGACCACTGTAGGCATTCAGATGCTTGAGGTTGAACTGTACTCTGAGCTTCAAAAGCTGTTTTGAGATGGCCAATTGTTTTGGTTTGATTGTAGTGCTAATTTCTGTTAGTCTTGAGGCAGTACCAGACTATGTGGTACAGCCATTGCAGTGCCTACACTAATGAGTGGTCTAACTCCTTGTTCCAATTAAGGACTGGAAATCTGCACACACAATGCTTTTCTAACTGTAAATTGAACACCATCATAAATGTATTTCAACTGCACCTTGTCTGTGCCTACATTTGATTTGTAATATGCTTTGAGGTCATTATTGGTAAAAGGCGGAATATCAAACGTCTATAAATAAATTAATAATAGTCAGATACTGGTCTCCTTCTGGGTCAGGGCAGACAGATTCCTCCATGTTGTCCCCCCTCTTGCATTGCTCTTTGAAGCAGAAGACATCTGCTTCTAAATACAGACCAAAGCCAGCTTTCTCCTCTCACTGCATTCTCCATTCTCCTTTGACCACCTGGTGTGCAGTAGCCTCCTACTTCTACCTTCTACATTTCATTGAAACCCCAATATATCAGACTTTCTTACATGGTCCTTGGAAGCCAGCAGGAGGAGTCAAAAGGAAAAGGGAACACAGCATGCACAGTTGAGCATGCTCATGCTATTTAGCTTATCTATCAGTCCAAAAAATATTATATTAAAGTAATAAGAGATATTATACTAGCCAAAGATCAGTATTCAGCACACTTATCAACAAGAATAAGACCCTGATAGTAGACTGATATGACTGTGGACTGATAAACACACTAACAGATTAGACTAATACGGCACAGTAAGTGTTGATTTATCAGATTCAGGCTAGTTGCGGCACAAGTTTAACAGACAGCTAGAAGTGCCCATTTAGTATGCTACCTATGGCTAGGCTTATTTCCATAAGCACACTAAACAGTTTCAGTTTAAAAATACAATTTCATCAGTACAATTAACATAAATCAAATGAGTTTGAGAAGGCATGAGGGACCTCAGAAAATGGACCTTTCTCATCTTAACAAAGAAAAAAAATTGACTACACGCCAAATGGCAAAAAAAATAAGAAAAGTCCAGGTTCTCCTCCAGTTCTATTTCTAGCCTGTTATAGTATCTGGTTTGTGCCGTAAGGCAGAAAATAACTTTTGTAGAAAACAATTTTAGAACTGATTGAGTGGCATGTCATTTCCATTTTACTAGTTATGTGGATTAATATTCTTTTTTCGGCCTTCTGATTGGCTGAAATACAATCCCTGTCATATAGGCAGCACCGTAAGTGAGGAATAAAAGTTGAATTTATTCCCATGGCTTGTAAATGTACAGCCTGATTTACTAAGGCTCTTTTCGCATTCTAACTCCATGGGGGGGGGGGGGGGGAGGGGGGAGTTTAGTGAATCAGGCCCTTCTAAGAAAAAAAATAGAGACAGAAGACATAAGAAAAAAAATAGAGACAGAAGACATATTAGCATATAGGACAATACTCATTTGTAGACATCTACTGATACTCTTGTGCGTGTGCCCATTTTATATTCTGCTCTAAACAGTACTGTTTATTAATTGCTTTAATGGACAAAAAATTTCAGAACCTTTCCAACACAAAATAATAGTGTGGAGGATGCAAACACTGTATACAGAGGGAATAACAAATGCTCCATTTTCCCAAGCACTCTGCCATATGATTTATGAAAGGTGTACCTCACCGTGGGAAGATAATGCCATTTGAAATGGTTCATTTCATAAATCTATCCTCTTCATCCCCAGACGAATACAGGGCTACTATGAGCTCCTGAATCCAATAATGTTTTCATCCTCTATTGACAAAAAAGGGGACTTTGTTTGGAGCGAGGTAATGATGCAGTTACAGAGGAGCAGCGGCTAAAACTCTGTCTCAGGGGCTTTCTTTGGCAATAGCCATACAGCTGCAGAGCAGAAGCAACCTGTATAAACAAAATGAAGAAAGAACACACAGTGCGTCCCTAACGCCCTTTTACTGCTATTGGCATTAATTATAGGACGGGTCTTGTCCTTTACAAAACCCACATTACCAAATGTTGTGCCTGAGTATCCTCCCTAGCCACTTGATAGATTTATCAACTCACCTGTCCTGTAGTGCAGTGTACCTGTCTACACTACAGAATTCCTTCAAACACAGATAGTGCTTGGAGCTAGAGACGGACAATAAATAGCACCCAAATTTGCACCAATATCAACAACTGTTTATGATCAGAACAAGGGAAATGTAAAAATAACAAGGAATCAAAGGGTAGGTATGCTTCAATATTTGTGTGCCTTAGGTTTGTTGAACACAATGAGGTCAAAGAGTAAATGACTCGACCAGTTAAGAAGCACAAGTGTAGGATACTGGCATATTATTTATTTTATTTATTTATTTAATGTCTCTTATATACCGATGTCCGTTTGCACATCGCATCGGTTCACAGTAAAACATGAACTTTATGGGCGAAGCCCTTACAAGGAACAGATAAATACAGTTAACTTTAGGGCATAGCCCTTAACAAAAACCAAGGAAGAAATACATTGGGGGGGGGTATTGATTTACATACTATAACCTATATATATGTATATATATATATATAAATAAATATAAACATAAATATTATAACATTTCAAGGTACCAAAATCAGAGACATTTCGTAATCCAATATTCAGGCCGAGTTCACAAGTGTGGATTGGGGTTATCCATTTCGGAAGGAATTATGTGATGGGGGGTGACGTAGGGTAGGCTTGCTGGAAGAGCCAGGTCTTTAGTTTTTTTTTGAAAGTGGGTGTATATGACTCCATGCGGATGTCATGAGGTAAGGAGTTCCAGATAGTGGGACCAGCTAGAGAGAAGGCTCTGCTTATGGTGGAGGAGAGTTTGAAAGCATTAATGGGTTGGGAACGTAGGGTTCCTAGGAGAGCTGTGCGGGTGGGTCTGTTGGAGGTGCGGGGGGTGAGTGGAGGGTTGATCCAATTGAGATTGGAGTGTAGCAGACTTTTGTGGATGATGGAGAGTGCCTTATAAAGAATTCGGGAGTGTATAGGGAGCCAGTGTAGAGAGATGAGTATGGGGGTGATATGGTCCTTCTTTTTGGAGTTTGATAGAATACGAGCGGCAGCATTTTGTAAAAGTTGTAAAGGCTTGGTGTGTGAAACGGGGATGCCAAGGAGAAGTGCGTTACAATAGTCTATTTTGGATAGAATAATAGACTGAAGTACAGTACGGAAATCCATGAAATGGAGAAGAGGTCTGAGTTTTTTTATTGTTTGAAGTTTATAATAACAATCCTTAATGATAGAGTTAATGAATGATTTAAAAGTCAGGTGATTATCTATAAGTACACCTAAATTGCGAACCTGTGTGGGGAAAGAGGAGGATGAGTGTGTATGTGGAATGTCTGGAAGAGGTTGCTTGACCTATAGTAATGATTCTCAACCCAGTCTTAAGGCCCACCCAGTCAATCTGGTTCTCAGGATATCCACAATGAATATGCATGCAATATATTTGCATACAATTGAAGTATTGTATGTACAAAAACATATGTCATGCACATTCATTGTGCATATCTTGAAATCTAGACAGGATCAGGTTGAGAACTGCTAGCCCAGAATTCCTTCTCCCTCTTTGTTTTAATGAGTCTTTGCTTGTAAAAATTCTCTTCTCGTTCCATTTTTCTGTCTGCACTGACAGAATACATTGTATTGTTGAAACAACACAACTATAAAATCAAATTAAAATTGCATTAAAAGACT
Organism: Rhinatrema bivittatum; assembly: GCF_901001135.1. Lineage (NCBI taxonomy): Eukaryota > Metazoa > Chordata > Amphibia > Gymnophiona > Rhinatrematidae > Rhinatrema > Rhinatrema bivittatum. The sequence goes on from NC_042621.1 coordinate 13,782,635, forward strand.
GTCATTGATGACATGCATTATGTCTTACTTCAGTATATGCCCTTTGAAATTGCATTACTTTATTTACTTTTTGACTACTGTGCATGGTTATGACATATTTACAGTTCAGAAGCCAAGTACAAGAATGAATAGTGCAGCATTGTTACTTGCCTCTAGAAAAAATTCATTTTTGTTTAAACCCTAATGATCAAGAGCTTGTACTGAACCCAAACAATACAAATCATCAGTGATATCCCCAGCAGGCAAAATGTCCCTCAGTGTTAATCTGGGTTGCTAGTTAAATTTCACAGAACTGTATACATGACCACAAGTTCCAAGTGACAGGAAATCTGGCGATTATCTAGAAGCAGGTAGATCCATTGGTTAAATCCAACATATCAGTTTTAGGGTTCTATGAAATTTCTACATTGAAATAAAAATGCATTGTAAAGAAAAAACCCAACATACAAAAGACATAGAATATAAATGGAAACCTTTTTCTGGCTCTTCAGAATCTTTAAAAAAAAAAAAAAAAGTTTTGTAGAAGTCAAGTGATGCTGTGAAGGAAGCAGGATGCTGATTTTTCCTACTTTAAAGACCTCCCCACCATCCGGCTGAATCTGCTCTCCTTTCTTGTTGCAAACTGAAGGCCAGCCGTGATTTTTCTTGCTGATATGGATTGCTGTTTTGTTTTTTTGGGGATTTGTGGTGGCTATGTCCTCAAAAACTACCCGGAAAGAAAAAGAGAAGGGGAAGCAGACAGAGACCAAGATGGCGGATCGCGAAGGGGAATCGTCAGTAGTAAATGTAATACCCTTCAAGACTTTAGCCGAAACTGTCACCGCTGCTTTAACATCTGCAATCGATGTGAGATTCAAGTTAGTTTTCAACAAATTTGATGTACTTACCAGCGCTATGGATAATTTCATGCAGCGGGTGGCCCAGGTCGAACAGCGTGTTTCCATGATGGAAGATAAGGCAAGTTCTGAGGCAAAATCCATGAGTGAGCTTTAACATAAGACGAGCTGGCTTAAGCCAAAGTAGAGGAGTCAGAGAATCACTCACGCTGCAATAATCTGCGGTTTGTGGGGCTACTGGAGTCAATTTCAGACCAGGAGCTTTGGGGATTTTTGGAAACTTGGTTGTTTAAAGAACTACAACTCCCAGAAGCCCTAGACCCATTGAGTGCGCACATCGATTAGGCCTGCCTTCAGAAGGCAATGCACAGCCCAGAGTGGTAATCGCTCAATTCCTAAATTTTATGCACAAAGTGGCTATAATCCTGGCAATTCGGCATGGATTGCAACCTTCTGTGGGAGATACAAAAATTTAGATTTTCCAAGAGTATTCGGCAAAACTTGCTGGACTGAGGAAAGCCTTTTCTTCTATTTGTTCTAAATTACATTAGTGGCAAGGACAATTCATGTTACAATATCCTGCTAAGTTGAAAGTGATCCATGGTGGGAAGTCACTGGTATTTTCCACCCCGGAAGAAGTGCAGCCTTTTTTTTTAGCTTTGCTTGATGCCACTTGCCTGATGACCACAGCGCATTATGTTCTTTAGCTGCGCATGGAAATCTGCCTTTTGAGGCCAGGAAGCCCTGTTAAAGGAAGGGACAAATTCCCATGATCTTTGTTCATTTGTTTTGCTATATTTAACCAGAGCTGTCAGACTGTTACTGTTCGGCGCGTCTTCTATTCTTTGGGTTATTGGCTTTTGTTTGAACTCCCATGGTGCCCAGTCAATTTTGAAGACCAACACTGGGAACTTTGCTGTTGCTGTTTGAATTTTTTTTGTGTCACACTGACTATTTTGAGGGTATTGGCTGTGCTGTTAGAGGAGCATGGTGGGGAGGTCTTTTAGCATCATTATTGTGACTATCTTCCAGATAATGGAAAAACTACTATGGAGTGGTAGGCTGTCGGTTTAGAAAGGGTTTTCGGATGTTTTTGGAGCTGGGAGGGCATGGGAGAGGTTGGGATGCAGGGCGTAGGAAAAAAGAAGGGTTGGATACAGTTCTTGAACGGAGAGGAGGCTACATCCTTTCACTTTCATTAGCAGGATCGAGTGCAGCAAGAATGGGGTTTATCCCAGGCTGGGGGGATGGACCCAAATTATAGGATAACTATCTGGCTGCTGCCGAACTCAGCCCTGCTATGTTCCAGGAAACAATCACATGACATAAGATATTAAGATCTTTCATGTGTCATAATTCGGGTGTTTCAATGCTTCAGGAAATACATCTGAATGATGTTGACCATGGTAAACTAAGTCGTTGGTGGGTGGAGAAGATCTTTTAGGCCTCTTCCGAGTCTAGGAAAGTAGGGGTTGCTATCTCATTTCATAAAAGCGTTTCTTTTCAAGCTGAGCAAATTATTAAGGACCCTGGGGGACATTATTTGATATTAAGAGGCTTTTTACCGGGAAAACCTATTGTGCTGTGCAGTTTTTATGCCCCAAATATTTATTACGCCACCTTCTATGGGAGTTTGGTAATTCCCCGTTGGTGCTGGGGGTTGACTTGAATACAGTTGTGGGTCCTTTGGTAGATAAATCTCATCCTTTACCTAGAGAGGGACATATACAGCACCTAATCTACTTTGTTGCCCTGCCTAAAAAATTGGAAAGATTCTCTACAGCCAGATTTCTATCGGCCAATTTCCTTGCTTAATTTTGACAATAAATTGTTAGCCAAGATTTTAGCTGACCGATAAGGCCCGGGAGAAAACAAGCTAATTTCAGAACACTAAGTGGGCTTTATGAGGAATAGACATCTGGCTATGATTGTGCAGAAGATTCTGGTCTCCTTGGTGCAGAGCAATCAATATTGTATTCACTCTCTCATGGTGAGTTTTGATGCTGAAAAAGCATTTGATCGTTTGGATTAGGAATACTTGTGGTTTATTTTAGATAAATTTAGCTTCAAGGGCTCCTTTTTTAAGGAAGTCACTTTTCTTTATTCTAATCCCTGTACAAAAATTTGGATAAATGGGCAGCTCACAGAGGAATTTCCCATTAGGCGGGGAACTTGACAAAGATGCCCCCTATTTCCACTCCTTTTTTTTTTTTTTTTATCGTTGGAGCCTCTGCTTCGTTCTATCCAGAGTAATAGAATAATTAGAGGGGTTCCTGTTGGGGACTGTGAGTTCAAAATAGTGGGGCGGATTTTAAAAGCCCTGTGCACGTAAATCTGGCCGGATTTACGCGCGCAGGGCCCTCGCACGCCGGCATGCCTATTTTGCATAGGCCGCTGGCGCGCGTAAGTCCCGGGGCTTTCTAAAATGGGCGTGTCGGGGGCGTGCCCGGAGCGACGCGGCATTTTAGGGCCATGTTGCGTGTGATGCAGCATTTCGGGGGCGACGACGCGGGCTTGGTTTCGGCCCGGGGGTGTTCCGGGGTCATGGCCGTGGCCTCCGGACCAGCCCCCGGGACCGGAACACGGAGCGGGGCTGCCGGCCGGCGCATGCAAAGTTACGCCTGCTTTCAGCAGGCGTAACTTTGCCGACAAAGGTGGGGGGGGGGGTTTAGATAGGGCCGGGGGGTGGGTTAGGTAGGGGAAGGGAGGGGAAGGTGGGGGAGGGCGAAGGGAACAGGCAGCGCTCGCTGGGCTCGGCACGCGCAGGTTCCACAAATGTGCACCCCCTTGCGCGCACCAACCCCGGATTTTATAAGATACGCGCGGCTACGCGTGTATCTTATAAAATCTAGCGTACTTTTGTTTGCGCCTGGTGCGCGAACAAAAGTACGCGATCACGCAAATTTTTAAAATCTACCCAAGTAGGTTTTGCAGATGATCTACTTGTTCATCTTACTCATCCACAGAGTTCTTTGAAGATACTTTGGGAGGAGTTTGCCTTTTGGTGCTTTTTCGGGGTTTCAACTTAATAAGGGAAAGTCGGAGGCTTTGGCTTCCACTCCCCAAATTCAGACCTTATGGGGCTTGGACTTTTACTTATTTAGGAGTTGTTCTACCTATGGATGTCCGTAAATTGTATGATCTTAATGTCCTTCCATTGCTGAAGTACACGAAAGACAGGTTTATACTGTAGAACTCTTTTCCATTATCTGTGTCTGGAAGACTATTTAGTTAAGATGATAATCTGGCCGAGATGGCTTTATATATTATAGATGTTACCCCTGGTCCAGAAAAGGGATATTAACTTAGGTTATGTGCTATTATCCTGATTTTTGTGGCAAGGGCGGATGCTCGGATCCCTGTGAAACAGTTGTTGGGAAGATGAAACAAGGGAGGGGTTGGGTATTCCTCATTTTGAGAACTATAATATGGCATGCCTTTTCAGACATCTAAAAGACTGGCTTTATGATACTTCCTATTGTACTCCTTTGATATTTGAAAAGCAATTGGTTGCACCATTGCATCTCAGATTTGTTTTACATGCAGAAAGGGTTAGGCTCCTCTTATTTACAGAAGGATGTAATCGTATCATCCCTTTGGAAATCGTGGAAATTTTTATGTGCCAAATTGGATCATGTTTCTAGTGAGTCTTTATATTTGCCCTTGCAAGGAAACAAAGATTTTATGCCTGGGATGCAGTCAAAACATATGCATCAGTGGTTACAAAAAGGGATTAGTAATGTGGCACAAGCGGTTGACATGGAGAACAAGATTCTTCCTTTTCCTGATTTGTTGCTACTTATGATCTTGCTCCCCTGCATACTTTCACTTATATTCAAGTAAAGCATTATATCGGGACTAATTTTTACCAACCATACTGAACAATTTAAAGATAGGCTCAAGGGGTTTTTTCAGCTTAAGGAGCAAGAAAGAATGGGTATCACTTGTTTTCACCGAGCTCTTTGAAAATTGGATGGGGGAGTTTTGGCGGGACCTTTGCACTGCAATTGGCAAGTGGAATTACCTCTTGTATTGATGGAAGCGCAGTTTTATGCCAGTATTAAAAGAATACCAAGCTTAGTAGGCAATGCTAGTTTGAGGGAAATGCACTATAAAATTTTGAAATGTGTCTATTTACCCCCCCCCCCCCACACACACACACACTAAACATTTTAGGATGGTATATTGGATTCTAGTGTCTGCAGTAAGTGTCAGGCATCTGAGGGAGCCATGGGTCATTATTTCTGGATGTGCTCTTTTATCAAAATTCTTTGGGGAAAGGTCAACAACTTTTTAAATCTATTACTTGGCAGCGAGTTGGGGTTTACCCCTGAAACGGTTTTGTTTGATGTTGTTGTGGGATTTCCTCTAGTGGGATGTGGAGATAAACAGTTTGTTCAGAAAGCTTGTCTTTTGAGGAAGCAAGCAATATTGTTGTCTTGGTGTGAGAAGATGCCCCCATTCTTTTGAACTTGGTGAAAACTGCAAATGGAGAACTTGGACGCAACTTGCTCTTTTAAATATAAGCTTAAATTTGTAGACATCTGGGACAAGTACATGCGATCGCTTTCCCCTCTGGCATGAAGTATGCTAATGACTCTTGACTTGTGATGGATGGAATATAAGTCAGTATTCTGCCCATTCCTCTAATCGGTCACCACTTAGTCTTTTAGCCCTTCTTTAGTGTTGATTCTATATACATTCTATATACATTCTCTTTTATTCCCGCTCAAAATAAACGGACATAGCATAACACATCCAATTATGAGTTTTTTTTTATTACTACTTTGTTACCGCAAAGTCTTGGCACATGTATAATGATAGAATTCATAATTGTTTCCAATATTAATATTTGTACCTTATTGTAAACCTTTACGATGGTACCTAACTTAGTGACGGTATAGAAAAGTTTTTAAATAAATAAAATAAATTGGGTTGGGGGGAGGTGGCAGATGGGTAGGTGGGGTGAGCGATAGGAATCTGAAGGTATGAGTGCTTGCTCATTGTTATTTTTTTCTGTGGGTTTCTTGAGATACTTACATAACCATTGCTTGTCAGTATGTTCTATTGCTATCATAACCACATTCTAGATCTAGTCGGCTGGGAAGGTTTATGGGGAGATGCAAATATAAAAGTGTATTTTTTTTTATGTGTAAAGTCACTTTGGAGTGCATAAGAAACCTATATATTTCAGAGTTCATTTTGAATACTTTCGTGTTTAATAAAATGAACATAAAATTTTGTAAAGAAACATCAGAATGCTGAGAAGGGATATGATGGTAGGGTTTTTTTTACAGTAATTTTCTCAGTATCCAGCAAAATATTGGGATTCCTTTATGACCTGTATCATAGCATGACAACTCATGCTGCATTCATTGATAAGTCATAGAGTTTGTCATTATGCTTTGTTAATTTGACAGTTTCCTTTAAAGGAGAAAGTAAGAATTGTCAGCAATTGTCAGCAAGTTGCCCAACAATCCTTACCTACATTTTTCAGTCTCTAGATCAACTGAAGCAGTAGTTGCTTCTTATATCCTCAGCATAACATTGTGAAACTGCATCTGTAAAATGGGGAATTTCAAAAAGCTTGCCTTGAGAGCCTCGGTTGTGCTGGTCCTTTATTTCTGAATTTGCATATTTTGACTTGTGTTTAGAGAGTAATTTCAAGGTCAGTTTTTGTGATGAAACAGTCAGCTAGAATATGAACCCTATTAAAAGTCTACCACTGTTTTGCATATTTATTTTTTCTCCTGTAGTGTGCAATAGTGACTCATAAATCAAAATATCAGGGTAAACAAACACCATGGAGGTTATTTCTGGCAAGAGATATTTCACGGAGCATGGCAGGTATATTTTGGAGGGCTTGGAGTTTGCACTGTATCCTGCAGATTAGAAACAAGATATTATAGGAGAAAAACCTAGTGTGTAAATTTGATCACGTTCATTGCATCTCACTTTATACCCTGACAAAATAAACTGGCAAAAAGAGCAACAGAAATGGAAACTTTTAAATGGGAAGAGAAAGGAATTATGTTTTTCTTTCATCACAATTTCTTCAACATTTCATTGTCACATGTCATCAAGAAAATGGATTGCAAGTAGAAGGTGAAGTGTGACGTAATATAAAAGAAAGATACAGATATAAAACTTCCTATTTAAATGTGTTCAGGTAGAACCAACTGCAAACTAATAATTTAGAAAAAAAAAAGCAAAAGAAAACCAGGTAACATTTCACATAGAATGTATGCTTCAGTAAAGCTTTTAGTTCTTAGCAATCTGACATTGCAGTTGCCCAAAGTGTTGGGCAGACCTAAAGCCATTAGATAAAAACCGCATTCTGATTCTCCTTTTGCTGCACTTAACTTTCAGTAATGGAAAGCAAGCCATCCTGCACAGTGAACCGGGCCTCATCACCTTAGCACACCAGATGCTGCAATTGATCTGCGAGAGCCAAAGTCAGATTCTTGCCTATTTGCCAAAGCCAGTGCAACCTCATAACACAACACTCGAAGCATCACACTACTACTGTAGCTCTGAAAGTGTTAGCCCATATAAATCTACAGCAGGAATTAGCAATACCATTTCCTGCTGCTCAGTATTCATTAGGACTGATATGTAGTAGGCACAAGATCTCCATCTATTAGCACAATATTTTTGTAACTTTTCTTTCAAATTAACTATAATTTAGAACATTTGCTTATTGGTATCTGTTTAAAATCATTCATTGCCTTCCCTCTTCATCATAAATCATTGTCACTAAGAAAAGACAAGAAAAGAGGAAAATATTCAATATATAGAAACTGCAAAAGAATTTGGTTCTGTGGTGCCCCAGATTGTCTTAAAATACAGAGCTGCTAAATAATTTAAATCCACCCAAAAAGGGCTCAGTATAGAACTGTAATAAACCAACTACAAAGTCAAAACTTTTGGAAACAATTTAAATACCAGTGCTCTTATTTCTGGTCTTAGGGTGACAAACACATTTCCACTATCCAAATGGATTTTTAAATGAAAAATACTTTAAATTTTCCCCAGTTTCTCAAAATGTACTTGGGCATTTTGTGCAGCAATTTTAAAGCAGGAAGGAAAGTCTAGTAAAATTAAAAAAAAAAAGTCTCATGAGAACAAACACACCATCTAAAGTGTCCTTTTTGTCAGTAGTTAAAAAGGGAAAACCGCATGTATGTGTGTGTGTGTGTGTGTGTGTGTGTGTGTGTGCGATAGTCTCTGTCTCCCATCAGGTCCTCCAATCTCTTTCAATGCTACCCTTTACCCTTTCAGCCTCTTAGTCATCTGTCAGGTTCTCTCCCTCGTCTCGCTTTTCTTACCTATCTTCCTTTCTCTTTTCCCCACTATCCATCATCTTCTTCTCTTCCCCTCCCTTTCAAGTTACCCCTTCCCAACCTCCTCCTCGCTCCTCCTCTTTTAGGAGTCTCTTGACTCCTAACCCTTCCTCACCTTCAACATTTCTCTCAGCTCCACTGCGGTGTGTGACTGCAGGCTGGCGGCAGCAGGACATATCGGGCGCATGCACTTCCAGATTCTACAGCTGCTCCTCTCTTTATCACATGGACTTCCTGTTTTAGAAGGGAAGTGCAAGAAGATGGGGAGGTTGCACGAAGCAGTGGGTCGGGAATCAGCCCTAGGGCTTCTCATCAGTGCCCAGTGGGATGCTGCTTCCCACTGGGCATGAGCCATGCTTTTTTGTCATTAGTAGTAATTCCATGTCTTTTTTCTTTTTTTTTTTTGCTTTTTCCTTTCACAAATAAAGATAAAGCAAAATTATATGCAGCAGTTCATACTCATAGGAGGGAAAGAAAAGTTCATTAAGTTCACAGATTTGATAAAAGACATTTTTCATAAATATCTGTATGAAGCTGGTTATCAAAGCAACTACATGCAAACATATCTCATGAATATTTATCATGAATATCCTAAAAACCAGACCAGTTGGGAATCACTGGGACATCCATGGCTGCCTATTCCCTCACTGCATGTCCAATTCCATCCTGGGGCAGCTCTCAGGTACTGTGCTGTTCACTGCAGCAGTCTGTCAGTCCATGGAGAGGAAGGAAGTGGCGGCTGGGCCAGTCACTGCCGTGCCTCTTATCTTCCCTCCTGCTCCCCAACCCCCTTTGAGGCTTGTGACCCACTGATGCAGGGGGGAAGGACCAGGCCCGATCCCGTGGGCCACTGGGCCCAGCACCCCCCTCCCAAGGACACGGCTGCACAGGTGGATTATGTCACCGGTGATGGCTGGCAATGGAAGTCCGCATGGTTGTGTCTCGGAGGCTTCAAGGACCACACAGTGGATGCTGGCATCTCCCAGAGCCAGGAAAGCAGTGGCTTGGCACGGCAGTGTCACCGGTTAGAAGTGGTGCTTCTGTACATGGATTGATGCCGCTCTCTTCTTATCATGAGAACCTGATACATGCCATGACCAATGAGTGGGACAATGAATATCACAGCTAGAATCCTGGAGGTGAATACAGATATACAAGAACAGTCAATTATTACTGACCACTAAATTAATTCTGGGAAGGGAGGGTTCCTACCTCCAAAATAACCATTCCCATTAGTCAATATTTCTGTAACATGTGCATTTGGTATTTCTTTTACTTGGATTTATTTGTTGAAAGCAGCCAAAATTATAGTATTATGATGCTTTTTCTACCAGAAGAAAAAAATGCATGCAAAGGTTTTGACTGCAGTAAGAGAAGCCTGTTTTAATTTCAATTTAATGACTGAATAAATACTATGATTGTCTCATTGTGAAAGCCTTTATCTACCATGAATAGAATATATTATTCCAATACTGACCCTGGTTTGGGCGTAGACTGCAGCCGTGGAGGAGATAACAAGTTGCCTTCCAGACCCCCTTCTATATTCCCTCCCTCCTCCTCATAAATCCTTAAAGTGTTAATTGAAGACAAAATTAACTGTAAGTTATTTTTCTCTTGTGCTCCAGTATCTAAGGTTCAGTTCCCTGTGCCACCTGTCAGGTCAGAAACAATCATGTATCTAACCTTCATGCTCCAGGGAGATGATTGCTGTTGATCCACAGGCTGGGAGGATAAACCTGAAGAGCACGGTTCCCAGTGACAGAAAGCTGCTAAATGAGTTAACATCATTGGGACAATGCTTGCCTCCCCCGAGCAATCTTTCCTACAGGCAAAACATCGCTCTGGGGAAGTAGAGCGATAATACCAGCTCGCCCCTATCAATACAAGGCAAGCATTATGAAGAGCATTACAAAAAGGGAGGAGTGCCCTTGCAAGGTCCCTAGAAACACCAGCTCATAAGATCATTTTTGTTCCATTCAGGCAGACAATGTTATCTCTTCTTGTTTGGTCACAAATTGTCCATTTAGTGCCACAAGCTTTCTTGAAGGACACGTGTTTTAAATACATTTCGGTATTACACGATGGCACCGTAACCCCTTGTCCACTGAATATTTTCTGACAAAGTCAAATTAGTATACTTACACCATAACGAGCAAAGCCTGTTTCTGAAACAGAAACATATAATCTGACGGCAGACAGGAACTATGAGGCCCCATCACCTCTGCCAAGTTTTCCTCCTTGTGCGATGTTATTGACCCCAGTTAATCTCTGGCGTCTCCTTCAGTTCTCCGCGATGACAACCCCTCTGTGTTTATCTTAAGTTTTCTTGAATTTCATGATCATTTCTGTCTTTACCACCTCTGACGTTTAATTCTGAGTTGCTTTTCTTAAGCGTTGGTATAGTAGTGGTACTGTCTTTTCAAAATTAGCAAAAAAAAAAAAAAATGCTGCCACAACTGGACCCTTTGGAATCTCTCTCATGAGAACTCTCACACATTCCATGTAAATTGGAATACGAAAGACGAAGGGACAGAAGGGGGGGCACGATTTCCACATGAGGAAAACAAACTATGGGCCACAAACGTCCTCCCCCATAACATAATTGGAACAGTGCTGCAAAACGGAGATGCAGCCAGACTTATTCCTGTTTTGTGCAGCTCTAAATACATCTAAAATGCAAGTTTCTGGGAGTTGAAAAAAAAAAGCCTGCATAAGTGACTGAGTGAATAAGCTCCTGGTGGTAACCTGGTGAGAGCGGCTTGGTAAAAGCTGGAATCAGGCTACAGACACCGACTGATACCCTTTTGAGCACTTTGGGCCAGATTTTAAAAACAGCACGAGGGCGCAGATTTGTTCGGCAACCCCGAGCCCTAGGGGATCCCCAAGGGCTTTCCCTGGTCCCTCTGAGGCCGCTCCGAAATCAGAGCGGCCTCGGAGGGAACTTTCCTTCCCCCCCCCCCCCCCCCCCACCTTCCCCTCCCTTCCCCTATCTAACCCGCCCTCCAGCCCTAACTAAAACCCCCTCCTGACCTTTATCTCAAAAGTTACGCCTGCCTCTGGGCAGGCGTAACTTGCGCGCGCCAGCCAGCTGCCGGCACACCATATCTCGGCATGGCGGCTGTGCCGGAGGCCTTGGTCCCCCCCCCCCGGCACGCCCCTGGGCTGACGCCCTGCCCAGTGAACGCCGCTTTTTGCAAGCCCTGGGACATATGTGCGTCCCGGGGCTTGTGCGCGCCGCCGAGCCTATGCAAAATAAGCTCGGCGCGCGCAGGGGAATATTTTCTCAGGTTACACGCGTAGCCTTTGAAATTCTGCCCCTTTATGTACAGTGAATAAAAGTTCCAAACTCAAAACAAGCAGTGTAGCTCACTTTAGCTTAGGTAGTACACACATTTATTTATTTATTTATTTATTTAAACATTTTTATATACCGGCATTAGTTGTGGACATCATACCGGTTTAATCAACTCAAAAGCAGCAGTATAGCTTTCCTTAACTCCAGGTAATTCACAATTTTAACAGAGCGGTTTTTACCTTTATGTCAGTCACAAATCTTAGACGTGACCGTTCCTTGCATACGAAAAGACTCTCTGAGCTCGGGTCTTATAGTAGGGTGAAGGGAACCACTCAGAATACCTTCCTGCGTTCTGCCTTAAGGAGGACTGGATTAAAAGCCTGAATCGGGTTCCTTAAGGTAGAGTGAGGGAGTTGTCAGTACACTCAGTCACATACTCTCCCCTTCAGCTTGGTCTTGTCAGGTTGAGTGTCCAGTCATGCCCCCCTGGCACTGTCTCAAGTACATCCCCCCCTCTAGCTGTACTGCCCCCAATACCCATGAGTTGTCTCCAAAAGGTAGCAAAATGGGGATAATCTTGACCCAAGATTACTGGGTATAGGAGCTCGGGAAGGACACCCACTTCTAGCATGGCTTGTCTTGTGGCAGTTATCAAGAGGAAGTGGGATATTGAACAATCTGCTCGTCCCCATGTATATATGTCAGTGTCTTTTCTCTTATAGTTAATGTGTCCATGACACAGTAAGTCCCGACAAATAACTTCTCATTTGATTCTAGAGCACTCTTCGCCTATGTCTCAGCCCTCACAACACCTCCTGGTCCGTGCATCCCTGATGACCAAGCTCTCAAAAAAGCCAATGATCTAGCCAACTACTTTGATAATAAAATTACCACACTCGTTGCCCCTCTCAAAGGGACTCCCCCGCATACAAACAGCACCAGCCTCCACAGCTCACAAGCATCTATAGCCCCAGCTCTTCAACCCAACACTTACACTGCAGAGCTTACTTCTCTCGAACCGACATCCACTTTGGAAATAGCAAACATTCTCAAAAAGATAAAACCGTCCTCTCACCCCCTAGGCCATATCCCATCAAACCTGCTGAGTTCCATCCCTGACATCGTGGCCAAGCCACTTGCAGATATCATTAACCGCGCTCTTGCCCAAGGACAAGTTCCCGATCAACTCAAATCTGCAAGGCTCAAACCTCTCCTCAAAAAACCTAACCTTCCCACGACAGATCCTTCTAACTACAGACCGATAGCAAACCTTCCTATGTTAGCCAAAATTATGGAGAAAGTGGTTAACCGACAAACTTTCTGAATTCCTTGATGACAACAATATCCTCACCAATAACCAATTTGGATTCCGGAAGAAAAAGAACACCGAATCACTATTAGCTACTCTAGCTGACACCATTATCTTCAATCTTGAAAAAGGCCATCCTTGCCTTCTCGCACTCCTAGATCTGTCAGCAGCATTCGACACCGTGAATCACACCAGCTTACTACAACGACTCACAGATATCGGCATCACAGGAGCAGCGTTCAACTGGTTTAAATCCTTCCTGGAGAACAGAACATATAGAGTAAAAATAAATAACAAGGAATCTCATCCCATCCAAGCCAAAATGGGGGTACCACAGGGATCCTCACTCTCCCCCACCCTTTTCAACATATATCTTCTCCCACTCTGTCACCTGCTCACCAACCTCAAGCTTAACCATTTCCTATACGCGGATGACATACAAATCATCATCCCCATAACGGACACCTTACACAAGACCATGTCCTACTGGAATAAATGCCTCTCCACCATCAAAGAGCTTCTGACCAGCCTCAACCTGGTTCTGAATACTAACAAAACGGAAATCCTGATAATAGCACCGGAAAAATCTACCCTGCTGACCACAAGCAACTCTCGAGTCACCTTAGGATACACCACCTCACCGCAAGTCAGAGATCTGGGTGTAATACTAGACGACAGATTCAGCCTCAATAATTTCATCAACAACACCACCAAAGAATGCTTCTTTAAATTACAAGTTTTAAAGAAACTAAAGCCACTTCTACGCTACAGAGATTTCCGCACAGTACTCTAAGCCATCGTTCTCCCGAAACTGGATTATTGCAACTCTCTTTTGCTGGGACTCCCCGCCTGCTCCACCAAACCCCTCCAGATGGTACTAAACTCCACAGCAAGAATTCTCACCAACGCCAAAAAAAAAAGACCACATCACCCCCAATCCTCCAGCACCTCCACTGGCTCCCCATTAAATACAGGATACAGTTCAAAAGCAGCAATGATGATGCATAAGGGCCTTCCAGCTTATCCCCACTCAACTTAACCTTCAAACTGCAACTACATACTTCAGATAAGCCGACTAGAAGAGCATATCAAAATAGAATGATTTACCCAGCCCGCAAAATCCTCCCTAAGAAAACGCGCTCTATCAACTGCTGGCCCGTCCCTCTGGAATTCCCTCCTACCACCAGACCTCCGCCTTGAGCCGTGCCATGCCACACTACTTTTAAGGCGAAACTAAAGACTTGGCTTTTCCTGCAAGCATTCCCAGAGAGCTAAGAACTAGAAGATATAACAACCCCTGCCCTTTGGTTCTAATGTACTGCCTTATTATCCAAGATTATAAATTGCCTTATTTATATGTTTTAAAGTTGAGACTAATTAGTTTTGTTTTCTTATTACTTAGATCGAGTATTCTGATTTGTTCCATGTAAATGGCCATGTTAACTGTTCCTTGTAAACATGTTCCATGTAAACTGTTCCATGTAAACTGCCACCCGGCAGTAATTATTACTGTTCTCTGTGAACCGGAGCGATATGTATTGTATACAGGAGCTCCGGTATATAAAAAAACCATAAATAAATAAATAAATAAATAAGTGTTTGCTACAGCTGCACTCTACCAAGGCTTGGGTAGAAGCTCCCTCCAGTTAAACCTGGATTATAAATTCCTTAAATCGGGCATGTGGGACAACCATCATGAACTCTCTAAGCATATTCCAGCACACATCAGGATCTCTTCAAACCTCATACTACAGCACTCGTGCTAACACCATTAAGCATCTGACAGCATTCATACTGAGATCATCAAACACCCTCAAGAACTCATCCGGATCTCATCAAGCATACTCTAGCACACATCTGGATCTTTTCAAACCTCATCAAACTTCAGACTACAGCACCCATCCTAATCTCATCAAACATCCTTCCAGCACTCTTCCTGATCTCATTCAAACTCCATCCAGCAACTCAATCCTGATCACATCAAACACCATCCACCATCCAGCACGCGTCCAGCACGCCTCCGATATCATCAATCATACCAACCGCACGCATCAGGATCTCATCAAGCAATACTCAAGCACAACATCCCCAAACACGCCTTCCACCCTCAACTAGCTTACGCCAGCTAATCGTAAAACATCAATGAAATCCATCAGACATACCAAAGATGGCAACATACGACCACCACACCCTCATCAGATAAGACACAGATACATAATAAACATACCACTAATGAAAAATAATCAAAAACATACTATGTCTCACCTTCCTTCTCATAAATGCTCAATCCTTAACCAAAAAGTAACATGTTAATAGCTGACATACTACAAAAAAAAAACAACCCCGATTTCATCGCCATAACAGAAACCTGGTTCAAAATACCGATCAAATCTTAACTAACCAAATGCGCATAGGACACATTTTTCAATCCCTCGCAAGTACCGAAGAGGAGGAGGATTACTCCTGATATAAAAAATACATTTCTCAATGAAAGCGATCCCACACAATCTCCCAAACAATTTGAAATATCTCTCTTGACTCACAAAAACCTACAAATATGCCTGGTATACTGCTCCGCCCCAAACTTCTAGATAACGACATCTCGCCGCTACTTTGATTTCCTAATAACAAACATCAGTATGAAAAAACCCACTATCATCCTTGGCGACTTCAATCTCCACACGGACTCCAGTCCCAGATCACAAAATTGCCAAACCCTACTAGACATGCTATCAAGTTTAAACTGCAACCTACAAGTGAACAATCCCACACATAAAGCGGAGTCATACACTTGACCTTGATTTTTCACTAATAACTATTTCTCAGACACATCTATTACATACAGTCCAGTCCCCTGTCCGATCACTTCCTCCTACAATGCCAGAAGAAAGCAAACATCAGCAACATGACAAAAACGAACAAATCACAAACGATCCTTCAAATACCGTCCCACCTTTCCAAACCAACCTTCTCCAACAAGAACTTGGAAAACAACTAGCAAATCTAGACCTCTCAAATATAAATGACGCTATCAAATGCTGGTTTCAAATTACAGAAGACACCGCAAATAACATAAACCCTGAGAAACTTAAACAACTAAAGAATCATAGTGAACAAAACACACATGGTTCAATTCTCATCTAAGAAACATGAAAGCCAAACTTTAGGAAATGTGAAAAAGGAATGGCAAAAGACAAAGGTCCCACGACACTGCAGAGATACCACACACAACTAGCCGCTTATAAAATTGATTCTGAATACTAAACTTGGACTACTACGTCGAAAGATCAAAAACTCCTCATCACTCTACAACATGGTTAACAACCTCATTTCTGAAAACATCAGCTCCAACACAACGGATTCCAAAATTTAAGCCAAGACCTAGCTACATTCTTCAAGAACAAATAACCAAAATAACGGATGCTTCTACAATTCTCGATCAAAGAAAAACATATACCCACATCAAAGATAACACCCATGGTCTAATTTCGAACCATCTCCTCCACGGAAACAGAAAAAATGCTAAGAAAAATAAACCCAGCAAGCCATGACCTAGACACCATCCCCACATGAGAGCTAAAGGAAATTGCTCATCCATAGCCCAACAGTAGCAGCAATTATCAATAAATCTCTCAAAGAAGGTGAGCTACCAGTCAAGTTAAAAAATTGCAACTATCAAACCAATTCTAAAGAGAAAGAACCTGAACCCAGAAAGACGAACAAACTACCGTCCAATATCAAACCTACCCCTACTTGCAAAAATGACAGAGAAAGCAGCCCTGAAACACAACTCAATGAACACACCTCGAGCACTACAAAATACTACATTCCACACAACACGGCTTTAGAAAAAACCTCAGCACGGAAACTCTACTGCTCAACCTATCCAACAATATACTAAGAGGCTTAGATACAAAATAGCCCATTACTAATCCTTCTCGACTGTTCTGCACGCATTTGACACAATGTGACCACAAAATGTTAATATCAAGCCTAGCAAACATAGGAATCTCAGGCAAAACTCGACTGGTTCACTTCTTTCCTAAAAGACAGATATTTCAAAGTCTCAATCAACATCACATCAGAAGCCATCCCTCTTGAAACAGGAGTGCCACAAGGTCCACCCTATCGGCCACACTTTTAATATTTATCTACTTCCTCTATGCCAACTCCTATCAAGCCCTAAGCGTAACTTACTACATGTGTGGCTGACGACATACAACTCCTCATTCCAATCACATCCACTACCGAAGATGCACTGATACTAGCTGCCTCTCACCTCAATGCGATCAAAAACATGCTAAACCACCTAAAATTATGTCTAAACATAAGCAAGACTGAATGCATCCTAATCGAAAGAAAAAACCCAGGATCAAAGGCAACCCCATCCTTCCAAATAGACAACATACACATACAACTTAAAGACAACATAAAAGACCTCGGTATTTGGATGGACAGTGTACTAAACTACAAAAAGCACATCTCAACAAAAACAAAAGAAGGTTTCCACAAACTCCAAATACTTTAACATCTAAAACCCTTGCTTCACCACCAAGATTTCAGAACCGTCTTACAATCTCTAATCTTCACCAGCCTTGACTACTGCAACTCAATCTTGATTGGCTTACCTAAAGTGACCTTAAAACCACTTCAATTACTACAGAACGCCGCAGCAAGAATCCTAACTGGCAAAAAGAAATCAGACCACATCGCTCCCGTACTAAAGAGTTTACACTGGCTACTGGTAGAAAAAAGGATTGAGTTCAAAATTCTAACAATCCTACACAACGCAATATACAAAGCAGATAACACGGCACTTGACAATGTCATACATATTCACAGACCGCAACGTATGACTAGAACAAGTAAAATACAACTAGAAATACCATCACTCCCATTAGCCAAGCTATCCAACACAAGGAGTGTTCAACAGGCTTGGACATTGTTTAAAAATACAATCCTAGAGGCGCAGTCCATATGTATTCCGCACATTAAGAAAGGTGGAAGGAAGGCGGAAGAAAGGTGGAAGGAAGGCAAAACGATTACCGTCATGGTTAAAAGGTGAGGTGAAAGAGGCTATCTTAGCCAAAAAAACATCCTTCAAAAATTGGAAGAAGGATCCATCTGAAGAAAATAGGATAAAACATAAGCATTGTCAAGGTAAGTGTAAAACATTGATAAGACAGGCGAAGAGAGAATTTGAAATGAAGTTGGCCATAGAGGCAAAAACTCATAATAAAAACTTTTTAAAATATATCCAAAGCAAGAAACCTGTGAGGGAGTCGGTTGGACCATTAGATGACAGAGGGGTTAAAGGGGCTCTTAGGGAAGATAAGGCCATTGCAGAAAGACTAAATGAATTCTTTGCCTCCGTGTTTACTAATGAGGACGTTGGGGACATACCAGTTCCAGAGATGGTTTTCAGGGGTGATGACTCAGACGAACTGAACGAAATCACTGTGAACCTGGAAGATGTAGTAGGCCAGATTGACAATAAAGAGTAGCAAATCACCTGGACCGGATGGTATGCATCCTAGGGTTCTGAAGGAACTAAAAAATGAAATTTCTGATCTATTAGTTAAAATTTGTAACCTATCATTAAAATCATCCATTGTACCTGAAGACTGGAGGGTGGCCAATGTAACCCCAATATTTAAAAAAGGCTCCAGGGGCGATCCGGGTAATTATAGACCAGTGAGCCTGACTTCAGTGCCGGGAAAAATAGTGGAAACTATTCTCAAGATCAAAATTGTAGAGCATATAGAAAGACATGATTTAATGGGACACAGTCAACATGGATTTACCCAACGGAAGTCTTGCCTAACAAATCTGCTTCATTTTTTGAAGGGGTTAATAAACATGTGGATAAAGGTGAACCGGTAGATGTAGTGTATTTGGATTTTCAGAAGGCGTTTGACAAAGTCCCTCATGAGAGGCTTCTACGAAAACTAAAACGTCATGGGATAGGAGGCGATGTCCTTTCGTGGATTACAAACTGGTTAAAAGACAGGAAACAGAGAGTAGGATTAAATGGTCAATATTCTCAGTGGAAAAGGGTAAACAGTGGAGTACCTCAGGGATCTGTATTGGGACCGGTGCTTTTCAATATATATATAAATGATCTGGAAAGGAATACGACGAGTGAGGTTATCAAATTTGCGGATGATACAAAATTATTCAGAGTAGTTAAATCACAGGCAGACTGTGATACATTACAGGAGGACCTTGCAAGACTGGAAGATTGGGCATCCAAATGGCAGATGAAATTTAATGTGGACAAGTGCAAGGTGATGCACATAGGGAAAAATAACCCTTGCTGTAGTTACACGATGTTAGGTTCCATGTTAGGAGCTACCACCCAGGAAAAAGATCTAGGCATCATAGTGGATAATACTTTAAAATCGTCGGCTCAGTGTGCTGCAGCAGTTAAAAAAGCAAATAGAATGTTAGGAATTATTAGGAAGGGAATGGTTAATAGAACGGAAAATGTCATAATGCCTCTGTATCGCTCCATGGTGAGACCGCACCTTGAATACTGTGTACAATTCTGGTCGCCGCATCTCAAAAAAGATATAGTTGCGATGGAGAAGGTACAGAGAAGGGCAACCAAAATGATAAAGGGGATGGAACAGCTCCCCTATGAGGAAAGGCTGAAGAGGTTAGGGCTGTTCAGCTTGGAGAAGAGACGGCTGAGGGGGGATATGATAGAGGTCTTTAAGATTATGAGAGGTCTTGAACGAGTAGATGTGACTCGGTTATTTACACTTTCGAATAATAGAAGGACTAGGGGCATTCCATGAAGTTAGCAAGTAACACATTTAAGACTAATCAGAGAAAATTCTTTTTCACTCAACGCACAATAAAGCTCTGGAATTTGTTGCCAGAGAAGGTAGTTAGTGCAGTTAGTGTAGCTGGGTTCAAAAAAGGTTTGGATTTCTTGGAGGAGAAGTCCATTAATGGCTATTAATCAATTATACTTAGGGAATAGCCACTGCTATTAATTGCATCAGTAGCATGGGTTCTTCTTAGTGTTTGGGTAATTGCCAGGTTCTTGTGGCCTGGTTTTTGGCCTCTGTTGGAAACAGGATGCTGGGCTTGATGGACCCTTGGTCTGACCCAGCATGGCAATTTCTTATGTTCTTATGTTCTTAAGGAACAGAGCCATATCCATTGCTGGCCCAAAATTATGGAACTCACTACCAGAAAACTTGAGCTTTCAAAGCAACATTAAATCATTTAAAAAAGAGCTCAAAACATGGATATTTAGTCAAACATTCAAAGATGGTGTTGATTAATATCACTTAACATAGCTCATGCATATGCTTTTCGGATACGCAACGGCACTACTAAGACTATGACACAGATCGCTTAATGCTAGAACTTGTATAGTTTCTGTTCACAGATATACACTGTTATAAACGTTGAAGCTGTTTGTAATATGTAAGTTTCTCGTTTAAGTTATACTGTTAAATGTAATAGGTTGTATTTGTAAACCGGAGTGAAGGCTGCTAGCTATACCTCGGTATAAAAAAGACGCTTAAATAAATAAATAAATAACATAAAATAAAATAAACCAGCTTTGGAGTTTTGACAACATGTGGTCCCAAGCATGTTCCTACTTGCCATTAACATTCTGAAGCTCTGTCCCTTCTCATATTGCTCCGGTACTTGCGTTCGCACTTCAGGTCATCAGGCCAGGGACATTCTTCCTTTGAATGACCTTCTGTTTTACAGAAAGAACATATTCCTGTGGGGCTGGTCAAGTTTTTGCCCTACCTGGTTCTCTTGAGGGTTCTTTGATTTCTGGCTGCCTATATGGACAGTAGTCTTCTTCTCCTATGAGGAAAGACTAAAGAGGTTAGGACTTTTCAGCTTGGAGAAGAGACGGCTGAGGGGGAATATGATAGAGATGTTTAAAATCATGAGGGGGTCTAGAATGGGTAGATGTGAATCGGTTATTTACTCTTTCGGATAATAGAAAGACTAGGGGGCACTCCATGAAGTTAGCATGGGGCACATTTAAAACTAATCGGAGAAAGTTCTTTTTTACTCAACGCACAATTAAACTCTGGAATTTGTTGCCAGAGGATGTGGTTGGTGCAGTTGGTATAGCTGTGTTTAAAAAAGGATTGGATAAGTTCTTGGAGGAAAAGTCCATTACCTGCTATTAAGTTCCACTTAGAGAAATAGCCACTGCCATTAGCAATGGTTACATGGAATAGACTTAGTTTTTGGGTACTTGCCAGGGTTCTTATGGCCTGGATTGGCCCACTATGGGAAACAGGATGCTGGGTTGATTGGACCCTTGGTCTGACCCAGTATGGCAATTCTTATGTTCTTATGTCTGTTCTCAGCACCAAGAGCAGAAAAGGAGAAAGTATGTTCCAGCCTTTCTGAGGTTCCCCTTTTTTTATCCAGACTGAGGGTTGTCACTGCTTCAGTGTGTTATTTTTAAGTATGTGCACTTCTTCCTCTGGCGTTGGCTGGATCACCAGGCTAACGTCCATAGATTCGCTTCAACCATATTGACAGTCCTTTGCCAAGTGACCTTTATGTCCATAGTTAAACCATGTGGATGAGACTGGCGCCTGGAAGCTGGGTACAGAGGATGAGCCCCTTACCTCGGAGATTCATTGCTAAGATCCCCTATTTTCTGTACCACACCAGGGAGTTGTTATGGGTTGTCTTGCTAAGCCCCTTATTCAGGTGGGCATTGACTGTGCTTGGTGGAAGGCTTCCGCCACTTCCAGGGCTCTCTCCAAGGTTAGCCTGGTGTGCTGGGAGACCGAATTCCACATGGGCCGGTCCAATTTGTCTAGAAACTGATCCAGGAGTATCTGGTGGGCTATTTCCAGTCCCAACCTTGCCTCCAGCTTGAACCACTTACAACTGGCATTCTTCAACCAATGAAAGGGGTTTCGGGGGCTCTCCCTAAGCTGTAGGGCACCCCGCCAGAACTGCTGCCAGTAAGATTCTGAGGAGTACCCAGCTCTCTGTAGTATAGCGGCCTTGACATTCTCATAGGAAGCCCTTCCATCTGAATTAGCTACTTGGAAAGCTGCTTGACTTCTGCTGGTGAGCAAATTAGCCAAAGTTGTCCAGATGATTTCCAGCCAGGCTGACAGGCAGGCGGTCTGTTCAAAGTTTTTTAGAAAGACCTCTGGGTCCTCTCCTGCCTTCTTCAAACAGGTCATGAGAAAGTGAAAGTATCTGAGATATTCTGGACAGAGCTGATTGCAGGACCTCTGCTAGCTGAATTAAGTCCGAATGATCCTTGAGATGGCCTCCAAGCTGCTGTCCACCTGTGTGTAGCAGAGCGAAATTCAATCTGCCAGCCAGTTCGATAAATTCTGCTTGGACACTGCAACACCAGGTTGATTTTTGTGAAATGAGACAAATAGTTGTGTGGTTTGCCTATGGCCCACTGTACACTAGATAAAAAGTCAGGGCCCTTTTGCAGTCCAGGGTGTGCATAGCCCACTCACCCTGGTGCAAATGCAGCTTTGGGAAAAAGGTGAGTAGGACTATAGACTGATTGAGATGGAAGTCCATCACCACCTTAGGATACATATGCAGAAGTACCTTATCATGAAAAAATTTCATATAAGGCTGGTACGATACTAGAGCCTGAAGTGCACTGACCCTGCATGCAGAGGTGATCGCAACCAGGAAGATAACTTTCCAGGATAGATATTTCAGGTCACAACATTAAAGGGGCTGAAATGGGGGGTCTCATCAAGTGGGCAAAGACTACATTGAGGCTGAAACGGGGGGCTTGATTTGCAGTCAGCCCCACATGAAGTGGCCCACCAGGAGCTGCGCTGAAATGGATGAGCCATCCACCCCAATGGTGCTGAGGTGGACCCTCACAAAAGTGGTCTTCAGGTCAGTTCCAGAGAGGTGCAATAGTTAGTCCAGGAGCTTCAAGGTGGAACAGAACGGGTCCAACACATGTCCTTCACACCAGACCGAGAACATCTTCCACTTCAGACTGTAAGACTTTCTAGTGGAAGGTTTCCTGAACTCCACCAGCATCCAGTGCCTGCAAGGTCATCCTTTCAACATCCAAGTCGTTAGAACTAAGACTCAAAGGTTGGGACGTGCAGCCTGCCCTGATCCTGCATGATCAGGTCTGGGGAGGTCCCCAGGCTGATCGGGACCCAGAAGGAGAGATCCTGCAGAAGGGGGAACCAGATCTGCCATGGCCAATAGGGCACAATTAGGATCATGGTTCCCTGATCCTGCTAGAGCTTCAGGAGAGTCTTCGACACTAGTGGAAGCAGTGGGTACGCATATAGGAGGCCGGTGCCCCAATGGTGGGCGAAGGCATCTGATGTCGGTCTGGTGTCCCCTCTGACCAAGGAGCAAAAAGATCAAGATCTGGGGGTCCCCCAGAGGCAGAAGATTCTATCTGAAACCTCCTGTTTGAGGGACCTTTCATGGGGGCAAAACGAGCGACTCAGAACGTCCACCACTACATTTTCTGCTCCCGGGAAGTACATGGTGCGTTATGCCCTGGGACAGTGCCCAAGACCAGATCTGGAACGTTTCCTGACAGAGGAGGAATGGCCCTGTGATTCTTTGCTTGTTCAGGTACCCACATCGCCACCTGGTTGTTGGTCTGAATCAAAACTATTTTGTTGCTGAGGTGATCCTGGAAGGCCCACAGAGCGTATTGGATCGCTCAGAGCTCCAGGAAGTTTATCTGACATTGCCCTTCCTGTGTGGACCTCTGACCCTGGGTGCAGAGATCTGTAACATGAGCTCCGCAACCCAGGTGGGAGGCATCTGTAGTGAGGGTGATCTGTGGGGATGGAGCCTGAAAAGTTTGGTTTGAGTCTCCCACCATGACAGGGATTCCCGAAGTGGTGGTGTGATGCTGATGCATACTCGAAGGTCCTGGGTGGCCTGATGCCACTGGGATCATAAGATCCACTGCGCCATGCACATGTGCAGCCAAGCAAAAGGCATAACATGGACTGTTGCCACCATGTAACCCAGGAAGCACAGCATCTTGTGCGCAGAGGCCTGGTGACTCCGAGAGATTGCACCCGCCAGGGTCACCAAAGTTAGCGCCTGGCCCCGGGGCAAAAAAAATGCCCTGGCTCAGTATGAATTGAATGTGGCCCCAATGAAGTCCAGCTGTAGTGATGGCACTTTAGTTGGGACTTTGGGTAGTGATCAGAAACCCTATGGACTCAAAATCCGGATGGAAGATTGGAGAGACTGCAAGGCTCCATGCCTGGTGTGGCTCTTGATGAGCCAGTCATCCAGGTAGGGGAGCCAGTCATCGAGGTAGGGGAAGACCTGTTACTTTCTGAGGTAGACACTTACCTCCGCTAAGCACTTTGTGAAAACACAGGGTGCAGATGCTAGGCTGAAGGGCAGTAACCAAGAATGGAAGTGTTCGTCTCTCACCAAGAATCGGAGGTACTTCTGATGGTTGGGAGAGAATGCAATGTGGGCATAGGCATCTTTTGTTAAGGGAGAAAAGCCAGTCCCGCTTCTGTAGGAAAGAGATCAGGGCCCCCAGTGAAACCATTTTGAACTGTTCCCTTGCAAAGGATCTGTTCAAAGCCATCAGGACCAGGATAGGACGGAGGCATCCTGTTTTCTTGGGGGATCAGAAAATACCTGGAGTAGAACCTGGTGCCTCGCTGACTGAGCGGTACGGGTTTGACAGCTCGAGCTGTTGTGAGAGTGTAAAGCTCTACTTGCAGTATTTGCTAGTTTCCCGAAAACCTTATGAAGGGCATGGAGGGGATTTCGGGGGACCCTGTGGAAGTTCAGTCTGTACCCCCGATGAACGATGGATAGGACCCATTGGTCTGAAGTGATGGCCCGCCAGCGGTGTGCAAACATCTGCAGGCTGCCTCCAACAGAAGGGTCATTCGTCATCGGGACAGGCTGCTGGATTAAACTCCCTCCCAACCAGTCGAAATCCTGTGGGTGGGGCTCTGCTGCAGAGCTGGTTGGGGCCGAGGGGTGCACAGCAAGCACATGTGTGTTTTGGAGCAGCACCCTGGACCTCGCTCTGCCCGCTGGAGGATAATATTTCCTCAGCAGGTAAAAAGGATGCCTTGAACTCTGCCTTAATGGCTTCTTGCCAGAGGACTGAGGGTTGGAGATACTGGCCGACAGGTGCTGGAGGGTTTCATAATCCTTCAGCTGTGCTACTGCTTCCTTGATTTTATCTGTGAAGGGATTTTCACCAGTACAAAGGAGGTCTGCAATGCACGCCTGGACTTCTGGCTGGAAATCCGAGGCCCAAAGTCATTGAAGACAACATAAACAAATCGGACCTCATGATTGTCACACTCCTAATCCTTGCTGAATCACTTTCAGGAAATTTTCCTGAAGCTGTTATAGGAAGCATTCCACCAGATCTTGAACCTGTTTCCAGAGGCTCCTGGCATGCTGACATGCTATCTGGACTGCCAGCATGGACCTTTGGAAGACTTTCCGACCTAGGGCATCCAGGGTCCCGTGATCGCAACCTGGAGGAGCTGAAGCATGGGTCCATACCCTCTTAGCCCTCGAGAATGGATTCCATCACCACAGACTGATGTAGAAGATGGCAGCTCTCAAATCCTGTGGTAGAAAACCACCTCGGTCTTTAAGTTCACTGGGAGGACTGAAATAGGATGCTCCCACAAGGAGACAAACATCCTTGAAAATGTTGTGCACCGGCACTGCAACGACCTCCTTAGGAGCATCCACAAATTGTAGGGTTTCCAGCATTTTGTGCCTGGAGTCCTGTTCAGTCAAAAGCTGGAAGGGCATGGATTCCGACATAGACCTCAAAAAACTGGCAAATGTCAGATCTTCCAGTGCAGACTTATGCCTTTTCTCCGAGAACAAGGGCTCAGAGGGAAGATCCTCAAAGTCTTCTGAGGAGGACGAAGAGACCTCCCCCTCCTAAAGGTCATAGGGGGCTTCCTACTCACTTAAAGTGCTCGGGGACACTGGATGTGGGGGCCACTATGCTGTCTAAGCCTAGACCCCAAAGATACTGATGGAATCAGGGAGCCCATTGGCACCGAACCCAACGGCCCTTCCTCATTGGAGGAATCGGCCACCAGAATAGCTTCCAGCAGAGGCCGCTTCAGTGCCTCATGTGGCATTGAGGGCAGCTGGGGTACCAGGATAGGCTGCGTCAGTAAGACACTGATCAGTAAATCCAGATACTCTAGCAAGGGAGCGAGTGTCGATGGAGCCAGTTTCATTGGTGGTGGCAGCCCGTGTACGACTGACAAACTGCCAGTCGTACACGGCATTCCAACTCCTCCTCGAATGCTGACAATGAGGGGACAGCTTGAGGAGGAGGCGGCAGAACCAAATCCTCGTCGAAGCCCCGTGGGGGATCGGTGTCCACCACTGAAGCTGGTGGGGATCACCTCGGGCCTTCGGTGCTGATGGAGGGTGGAGATTCCTCAGACCGGGGCTGCTTCATGGGCAACTCGGATGGTGCCGATGCCTTCCTGAACTTGAAGCCATGGGGAAGATGGCAATCGATGGTGAGGTTGACTTCTCCTGATATTTGGCCTAGTCCTTCCTTGGAGCTCAGGGTGACGGTGAAGATCCAGACCTGGGATGAGAGGAAATAGAAAGCAGATGATCCCCTGGGCCCAGTTCCACCAGAGAACTCGGCGATGGAGAAGACAACACAGGAGCAGGGCTCACGGACTCACGTCCCCGAGGCATCGATGTCTCCGGTGCCATCATCGAGAGCTCTGATTTTTTGGAGCCAAAAAGTTTATCCATATTGTAGAGACGTTGGTGACGGCCCTTCGGAGTCATTTGTGCACAGAAGGTGCATCCTCGGACGTCGGGTGATGCCCCCAGGAACAAAATATAGACCTTGTGGGTGTCCATGATGGACATGGTCTGAGGTCACTGGGGGCATCGGTGAAAACCGGATGACGTCATAGGAAAACAAATCCAGCGTGCGGGCGATGGCCTGCAGATACTGAGAAAAGGCCCTGTCGGTAATTGATTGCTAACAATAGCAAAACGTACCATGATGCCTAGTCATTAACCCCAGGAGACAGAGGGACCAGGTGTGACTGGGAAGAAAAAAAAGAAATCGTTTTCCATGAAAAGAACCACGAGCTCCACAGTAGCGATGTGAAAGCCTTGCGGAAAGAGAGAGACTGAAGAGAAACCCCGCGTGTACATGGGGATAGTGGCATGCTGAGTGTACAGACGTCTTTCATGCCGGGCTCTATCTGATGACATCACCCACGTGTGAGGGCTACCATTCTTCTTGTCCTAGGAGAACAATGGTGGCTTGAACCATGTCCTCTTCCATCTAATCCAACTAATGCTTTGAACTGAGTGGCTGTACAGTCATGTAAGATTCAAAGAAGTAGTTAGGCCCAGAACCACAGACATAGAAGATGTAGCTAATGCACCGCTACACTCCTCCATGTGCCAATAAACAGCTGCTGCCTGCTCCACCCAGCTCTGGATCTCCTGCAGGAATTCTGCAGGAAGGTCCAGATTTTGGTTGGGCCATGGCCATCCCATTATAAATTCCAGTGGATTATAGGATTTGGTTTTACTAAAGGCATATTGATTCAAATAAATCTTATTTATTTCTTTGATTTGGTGACTAAAGAATTAGATGAGGGATGGGCTTGGATGTGAACATGGTTACCTTGGATTTCAGAAAAGCTTCTGATGCCGTCCCAAATAGAAAGCTCATTAATAAACTGAGCAGCCTGGGGATGGGTCCCAATGTGGTGGACTAGATTAGAAACTTGTTGAATGATAAATGACAAAGGGTAGTGATAAATAGAATTCAATTCATGGAAAAAATGGCGATTAGCAGAGTGCCTCACATATCTGCCTTGAGGCTGATTCTGATCAAATCTTTGTGAGCGCTACTGCACAGGAACATAAGAACATAAGAAAATGCCATACTGGGTCAGACCAAGGGTCCATCAAGCCCAGCATCCTGTTTCCAACAGTGGCCAATCCAGGCCATAAGAACCTGGCAAGTACCCAAAAACTAAGTCTAATCCATGTAACCATTGCTAATGGCAGTGGCTATTCTCTAAGTGAACTTAATAGCAGGTAATGGACTTCTCCTCCAAGAATTTATCCAATCCTTTTTTAAACACAGCTATACTAACTGCACGAACCACATTCTCTGGCAACAAATTCCAGAGTTTAATTGTGCGTTGAGTAAAAAAGAACTTTCTCCGATTAGTTTGTAGAATATCCTGAAGGAAAAAATACCAGAGGCCTCAAAATGAATTAAGGCTCTGAAGAAAGAAGAAGAAGCTATGGTGAACTATGGCCTAGTTCTGCAAAGCAACATATGAACTATGGCCTAGTTTTGCAAAGCAAAACACACATTAGCAGAATCCAGGTGAAACGTCAACAAGTGAAGTCACAGGATGAGCATAAGATAAGAAGATGACAGGTCTGAGAAAGGGTATCTGTGAAGATAACAGATCTGAGAAAGGGTATCTGTGAAGAAAGTTTGTACATATGAAGTAAGATAAGATCAAACGGGAACAAAGAACAGCTGTATTTGCAGCAAGGTTAACTGAAATCTTGTGGTTTGGAGTAAATAGTAGTTATCAATTAGCTTATTGAAAATGTATATAAAAAGAGCTTGCAAAAAGAAAAAATTAAGCAAATGTTCCAGACCATAGATGTGCTATGTACATTGTTGTAAGTATACCTTTGCTTCCTGCGTATACCATTGCTTATACTCAGTATAATAAATATATTATTGTGTGATTTAAGACTTGGTCAGAGTTGTTTATTTGCAAACAATCAGAGTTGTTATTACAAACAATTGGTGGATTGAATGCGGGCATTCGTCACATGTTTGTGGAAGCAGCTCTGATTATTTCTTGGGAAGAGTAGAAGATTTACGTTCTCCTGGTGTGATCCCCTAGGGCCCAGCTTGATCAACTGGTCCAGGAGTGATCGGTAATTAAAGCCAGGAGTCCTGTGTAAATCGTGGTGATAGTTTTGAGAAAAGGCGCCTGAGGTTTTAACGCTGCAGCAATTGTTGTTTTTCTTGTATTTACTGTGTGGGTTGATATTAGCGTGTATATATTTTGTGTTCTTATTTTGTTTTGGTTACTATATACAGTTATATGTGCGTAGCCTAAGTAAACGACAGTTTAAAATGGTTAACACACACCCCACCCCTAAAAGGGTCCCAGAAGGACAATTAGGAAAGCCTAACACGGTACGTACATTATATGTTAACAGTGATGATACATGTACAGCTGTCCAGCATGTAATTAATTTATTTCCATTTGAAAAAGACCTTATTAAGAAAACAAATGACAAATGGGGTAAATACTCTGCTAAAGATTCCTTTTCCTGGCCCATGGAAGGATCTTTGAAACTTAGTTATTTATTGCCATTGTTAACATTCCTACAAGATAATAAAAAGAAAAATAGTCTAAAGAAACACCTGCATGTCTGGAATTTATTTTCAGTGACAGGTGACTTATATACAGCTGATAAAGAAATAAAAAAGAAAAATAAGGTTATAGGTGAGATAGGATCAAAATCCCTAAATCCGCCCCCATATGTGACTACATGTCCCCTGCTGGAAGACAGTGATCACGAAATTTTAATGCCCATACCAGCAGGCTATGGTCCGTTGAAAGGTCCTGTACAAAAGCCTAAACCCTTATATCCGGACTTAGAACAAGCAGCTAAATTTGAACGGGAAGCTGCTGAGCTTTTCCCTGGAACAGATAACTTTAAAATCAAGGGATTAGTGCACCTGACACCTGCCGATGGCAAGGACTGTCAGCAATTACGGGTTAATGTGTTATCAGAAACCCCACAGAGTCGGTCAACAGAAACGGCTCAAGGGTCATCCTTGACACCAGAGATGATTAAAGAAAGGATTAAAACGAATGAGGAAGGTTCATATGGGGCTCCATGGTGGACCACTGTTAAGACAGGATTAAGCAATGCAAATATAAACATTCCTTGCCACCCAGAAGGGCCAGTAAATGAAGCACAGCTTGCAGAAATAAGGGAATTAATCGGCAAATATTGTACGGAGTCAGAAGATTGGGAATATATTCAGAAAGGTCTAGACATATGGTTAAAATGTATACAAGATTTAAACTCGCCACCCTTTAAGGGAGTAAGAAACAAGAAAGATAATGTGGAATTGAAAGAATTTCCTATCTTCCTAAGAGATAATGGGCAACAGCCACCCATTGCAGCTTATAAACCATATACACCAGTAGATATTAGTACGATTATACAAAAATTGCCTAGTATACATAAAGGAGCAAGGCTCTGGCTCGAGGCAATAGATACTAATACGGCCGGAACACATTTAGCCATAGGGGATTTTAAGGCGCTATGTGCAGCTTCCGGCATTAGTTTACCACAACTCTCAGCAGTAAGTGCACGTCCAAGGTTTCTCACCCATATTGCCGACGGAATTCCTTTCCAAGGCCAAGATAGGATAGATTTGGTAAATGCTTTAAATGTCCTGTATCCTACAAGCATAGATTTTACAGCTATCACTGCAGCCAAGTGGGATGGCTTAACTGATTTTGCAATGCACTTGACAAAATGTATGGACATGTATAAGGCACAAACCGGGCAGGATGCTGATATACAGCCAAACATCCCTGTATTTTTACATTTATTCTATGCTACTTTGCCTGCAAATATGCAGACTAATTTGAATAATGTTGTGGCACTTTCAACAAAAACATGGCCAGAGGTGAGAAACACTTTAATGCATTTCGCCTCAGTGCATTGCAAAATGATAAGAACTTCTAATAAAGAGCAACAGAAAATGGCTAGCAAATTAATGACATTACAGATAGCGGACTTAGAAGAGAAAAAGAATATGAAAACACAAAGAAATCAGGATACAGTAAACCTACAAGGCAGTGATATACAGGATTGTTATGTGATACAGGGTCCTCCGCGTACCCCGTATGCAGGAATATATCAGGGAGCATATCCCTCCTATATCCCCCGAGGTCGAGGGATGAGAAGGGGAAGGGGAGGAAGAGGTTTTGCACAAGGGATAATGAATAGACCGTCCCCTGATAGAAGAGCTCATGTGCAGTGCTGGAATTGCCAGTCATTTGGACACTATGCAACTGAATGCAGGCGATCAGGAGTCCCTGATCAACAAACATTTTTACAGACACCGCCGCCGCTTAACCAAACATTGCAGACACCGCCGTTATCTGCACCAGATCAGTTACAGGCTGGCCAACAGCCCTCACAATTCCCTGTGTGGGGCCAAGGTAATTATTGACAGACTTCGGGGAATAAGGGAATAATGCAGGGTGATACTGTGTTTTTACAGAATTCAGAGCCGTTTATTCAACTATTAGTAGGTCCTCAGCAGGTTCCAATGCAATTTTTGATTGATACAGGCGCTACATCATCTGTTATTTGTGTTAAACCAAGCGCTGTAAAAAGATCCATTGAAACAAACACCACTATTGGCTTTGATGGCAAGCCCAGTAAAAAACATTTAACTGAATTAACCCCAGTAGTAATTAACACTACACAAGGTAAAAGAGAAGCTTCAGTTAAATTCTTAATTGCTGAACATTGCCCTGTAAATTTACTAGGACGAGACCTACTTACTCAATTTGGATTAACTCTCACCTTTAAAATCCCAGCATCTAAGAGCCTCCTTTCCTTACTCACTTCAATAGGAAGTGAGGAGGAGAATGAAATCCCAGATGAATGGAAATGGGATCAACTACCTTTAGATTTGTGGAGCACTGAAGAGTCTCCTTATGGTAGGGCAAAAACAGCTCCAGCTTATCGAATTAAAACAGTACCATTTGAGCTGGGACCAAATGTGAGCCCTTATCCAGTAAAAGAAAAATTAATGGAACCTACTATGAAACATATTGCTAGATTGTTAAAACATGGTATTATTGAAGAATCACAGTCACCCTATAATACTCCTTTGTTCCCTGTGCCAAAAGGAGAAAATGATGTCAGAATTGTTCATGATTTACGTGCATTGAATGATATAGTGATTCCACAATATCCAGTATGTGCTAATCCTCTGACATTATTACAAACACAGCCCATATATAAGTTCAACTCTGTCATTGATTTATCTAATGCATTCTTTGCAATTCCTTTACATACTGCTTCTCGTGATTTAACATCTTTTGTATTAGGCACAAAAGCTTATCGGTGGGCACGGATGCCCCAAGGCTTTACAGATAGCCCGACTGTATTTTCAAAACAATTAAACAAGGATCTAGAGCATTTCAGAAGTGTTTTACCTAAATCAGTATCTTTATTTACATATGTTGATGACATATTGCTTTCTGCTGAAACTAAAATAGAATGTTGTGAATGGACATTTAAATTATTACAAAGGCTTGGTGAGGCAGGATATAAATGTAATCAACAGAAATGTGTATTAGCTAAGACTCAAGTAAATTTTCTAGGTCAAATAATATCCTCAGCTACTAAACACATAACAAAGGACCTATTGTTAGAACTACAGAAACAGGAGTTTCCCCAGAATTTAAAGCAATTACGAGGTTTATTGGGAACTTTTAATTACTGTCGACAATGGATACCAAGTTATTCAGCGCGCATTTCTCCTCTACTGAGGCATTTACAGGTACCGGCTGGTACTGGGTCTTATGCGCAAATAAAATTGACTGAAGATGACGAAATGGTAATACAAGATGTATTACAGACTTTACTACAGGCTGAACCCTTAGGTACTGTAGACCCCAGGCTGAAAGTGCATATATGGGTCCGAGACATGGGAAACACATGGGCTGCTTTTGTAAATCAAGAAGATACACCGAAACAAGCAGTGGCATTTCTATCTGGATCCTATAGTCCAGTGGAAATGGCTCTACCTGAAATTCCAAAGTTATTAACTGCTATTGTCGCCGCTATTGGTAAATGGCGAGCTATGATGCCATATAGCTCGTTAATTTTACACTGTGCTCATTCAATACATCATTTGCTAACGACTAGTCAGGCTGCATTGACAGCAACCAGATTTGGTAAATATCAAACAATATTGACTGGCCAAGATATAGTAACAGCACCTCTCACGAAAGCTCAGAATAAGTTACTAGATTGTTTTTTTCCTAGTAATGTACAGAGACAAATTGAAAGAAAAGACATCCCGGACCTTTTACTGACCCAGTTTGATCCCCTTGACAAGGGACTAATATGGTTTACAGATGGGGCACAGAAAGACCAGCAAGCAGCGTTTGCAGCATTAAGTGTTACACCCAGTTTAGATATTATTACCAAAATACAGTATCAAACAGAGAAAGGTGTAACAGCACAAGAAGCTGAACTCCTTGCTGTAATAGCAGCTTTGAAATCTTCAGGAATAAAAGAACACTGCACAATCTATACTGATAGTTCATATGTAGTTAGTTCTCTACAATACCATTTATTGAAATGGAAAAGAAGGGGAATGATTACTGCCACGGGTCAGCCCTTACAACATATCAACAACTGGAAACAAATACTGAATTTATTATCGAAAAGGGAAGGGGTTGGTTCTAAAACTGCTATAGTATGGACGCCAGCACATACTGGACACATGAGTTTTGAGGCACAAGGAAATGACCTAGCAGATAAAGCTGCTACAGAAGTGCTTACTGTGAAACTAATGACTATGCAAACACGGTTTAGCTCAGAATTAATGCATACTCCATATCCCATGCCACTTGACATACTCCATGAACAACCTAGTGGTGAGGAATTACAGAAATGGGTGACAATTGGATGTTATAAAAAAGGGAAAGAATGGCTCCACCCTAATGGAAAAAAATGTCTGACAACATCAGAAGTGTTGCGATACTTCTTGGCATGGCATGCAACCATGCATCTGTCTGCCACTGCACTATTAGCAGGCATACAAAGTAATCATTGGAACCAGAATCTTTATGCTTTAGCTGTACAGATAATTCATAACTGTTTAGTCTGTTCTACTCATATAGCTCGTCGAGGCCCAGCTGTGAGTCCTGGGAACTTGCCTATCCCCCAGGGACCAGGTTTGGAATGGCACATTGATTACACTGATATGATTGAAGCAGTTAAAGGAAAACGGTATGTATTGGTATGGGTGGATAGCTTTTCACATTGGATAGAAGCTTTCCCATGTACAAAAGAAACAGCTCATGTAGTTATTGATACCTTTTTACATAGAATTTTACCAGCCCATGGATGTCCAATCAAAATTGTATCTGATAATGGGACACACTTTAATAATCAAATTATGAATGAATTACAAGAGATCTGTAATATTATCCATCGACGTGTGTCAGTCTATAAGCCAACCTCGAATGGTTTGGTAGAACGATATAACGGAATATTGAAAACAAAATTGAGGGTATTGCTAGCAGCATTAAATAAAAACAAAACAAACAAATTATATACCTGGTTGGATGTATTACCATTGGCCTTAATGAATATACGGAATACGCCAGGTACAATCCATGAGATTACTCCATTTCAATTACAGACAGGACGGATTATGAATCCGGTGAGAATAAGACAAACTGATACTCAAGTAGAGTATTGGAAAAAAGTTCAGCCCCTAGTAGCCATGGCAGCAGATCTAATACAGACTGAATCGAAAAAGGTTCCTAAACAATCTTTTTGCGCTTCCTTTTCAGTAGGTGATCAAGTACTACGAAAGAATTACACCCACAAGACTTGGAAGGATCCGATATACGTTGGACCTTTCACTATCACAGACCTCAGCCATACTGCTGCTAAACTATCTGAACATTCCACTTGGGTACATTTGTCGGATATACGGACATTTAATCCGATACTATAATTGGACTGTTGCATTATCTTTTCTCTCTGAAGTAGACTGACGACTGCAGGAAATGAAAATGTTATGTTTACTAACCTGTTTTTATGTACTAACGTATACATGGCCACTTGTTACTTCTTTCCCTCTCCAACAGGCCCCTGTTTCAGGTTTAACAAATTTGTGGGTACAGACAATACAAGAATTAGTAAAGACTCTTCCAGCAGATGTTACTGATTGTATCGTCTGTACTCCACATCAAAAAGCCCATTCACATGTCCCAGCCATTTCCTTTCCAGTTCCATTACACCATATTTTAGGATTTAAAGATAATGGACAACACAATATGACCATAGATCCATTAGCAGGACAAACATGGACACAATATTTGGGTAATGCCAAACCTCCCCCACTTACAGCTGATTTACCAAAAAATGGTTTTCTTTGCCTTAGTAATGTTACTTCCCCGAACCCTATTCCTTGCAACTATACTTACTCCACATACAATACAACATGGATTATTCGTAAGGGAACCATCTTACCCAGCACCCCTTTCACTGACATTGTAATAAGCTGTAATTGCACATTTTCACATATTACTGCATCTCCTCCACCAGGTTGCCTCCCATGTATAGCAAATCTGTCCAAGATTGTACATGTAGCCACCGACACCCAATACATACGCACTTTCAATTCTACATACACTGTCTGTCCACGTCTGTGTGACCTCTTCAACATAGCAGACAATAACTGTTCATCTGAAAATGACTTATCTTTGGTTCCTTGTAGTGTATTAGGAAAATATAAATCTCCTTTTGTTTATGGCCCTTATGACAATAGCAATGATACCGTAATACAAAACTTTGCAAATCTTTATGTTGGACATTATTGGTTGTGTGATGGAATAGTTTTCCTCAAACTCCCTACATACTATGAATTTTGTGTGTTAGTTACATTTAACTATTTTTCTCGAATTATTCCATTAAATCACCCTATGCATACCCGCTCCCGAAGGAGTGTTCCCTCAGCTGTCCCTGAGGATCAAGCAATCCAACTCTCATTGGATTATATTAACTCCACCTACCCTTTAACTAAAACTAGATTAGATGCATTAAGCTATACCTCATGGTTACCATTTGCCCAACCTGCAGTTGCAGCTGAATTGGGAATGGCCATTCGGCGACTACAATCTGTCCTCCATGTAGTCACGCATGAATTAGAAATCGCCCTTAAAGCCCTTCAAGACACGGTAGATGAATTAACTACTGTTTCTACATATAATCGACATGGTCTGGACTATATATTGGCTGCCCAAGGCGGATTGTGTACGGTACTTAATAGCTCTGAATGTTGTACAGTAGTGGTTAATCGCTCTCATATAGTTTACAACGCAATGCAAAAGATACAAGAACTGGCTAGACTTCAAGTTAGCGATTTTGAGGGAGGAATCTCAGTAACTTGGTGGGATTCCATAACCTCCTGGTTTTCTAACTTATCTAGTCATTTGAAGGGGATAGTAGGAGTTTTTCTTGGATTACTAGTATTAGGTATAATGTTATGTTTTTGTATTCCATGTATTTGTTCAGTATTACAATATTGTCGACCAAAGATGCCAACACCAAAACCAGTAACCAATATGATAGCGTATAGCAATATAAACTTGAGAACTACTAGAATGGTCCAAACCACAATCAGTACAGATGATAGCTGGGAAACGGAAAGTGAGAGCAGTTAAAAAAGGGAGGTCCTAGGGAGGTGTCCACAGATACAAAGAAGAAAACCCTAGTCTCTATGCTGTTCCCCTGTGTGAAGAATGAAGACACCTAATGTGAGCCAGAGTCAATCTGGCTCAAGGGAGGATTGTAGAATATCCTGAAGGAAAAAATACCAGAGGCCTCAAAATGAATTAAGGCTCTGAAGAAAGAAGAAGAAGCTATGGTGAACTATGGCCTAGTTCTGCAAAGCAACATATGAACTATGGCCTAGTTTTGCAAAGCAAAACACACATTAGCAGAATCCAGGTGAAACGTCAACAAGTGAAGTCACAGGATGAGCATAAGATAAGAAGATGACAGGTCTGAGAAAGGGTATCTGTGAAGATAACAGATCTGAGAAAGGGTATCTGTGAAGAAAGTTTGTACATATGAAGTAAGATAAGATCAAACGGGAACAAAGAACAGCTGTATTTGCAGCAAGGTTAACTGAAATCTTGTGGTTTGGAGTAAATAGTAGTTATCAATTAGCTTATTGAAAATGTATATAAAAAGAGCTTGCAAAAAGAAAAAATTAAGCAAATGTTCCAGACCATAGATGTGCTATGTACATTGTTGTAAGTATACCTTTGCTTCCTGCGTATACCATTGCTTATACTCAGTATAATAAATATATTATTGTGTGATTTAAGACTTGGTCAGAGTTGTTTATTTGCAAACAATCAGAGTTGTTATTACAAACAAGTTTTAAATGTGCCCCATGCTAACTTCATGGAGTGCCCCCTAGTCTTTCTACTATCCGAAAGAGTAAATAACCGATTCACATCTACCCGTTCTAGACCTCTCATGATTTTAAACACCTCTATCATATCCCCCCTCAGTCGTCTCTTCTCCAAGCTGAAAAGTCCTAACCTCTTTAGTCTTTCCTCATAGGGGAGTTGTTATCATTTTGGTAGCCCTTCTCTGTACCTTCTCCATCGCAATTATATCTTTTTTGAGATGCGGCGACCAGAATTGTACACAGTATTCAAGGTGCGGTCTCACCATGGAGTGATACAGAGGCATTATGACATTTTCCGTTTTATTCATCATTCCTTTTCTAATAATTCCCAACATTCTGTTTGCTTTTTTGACTGCCGCAGCACACTGCACCGACAATTTCAATGTGTTATCCACTATGACACCTAGATCTCTTTCTTGGGTTGTAGCACCTAATATGGAACCCAACATTGTGTAATTATAGCATGGGTTATTTTTCCCTATATGCATCACCTTGCACTTATCCACATTAAATTTCATCTGCCATTTGGATGCCCAATTTTCCAGTCTCACAAGGTCTTCCTGCAATTTATCACAATCTGCTTGTGATTTAACTACTCTGAACAATTTTGTGTCATCTGCAAATTTGATTATCTCACTCGTCATATTTCTTTCCAGATCATTTATAAATATATTGAACAGTAAGGGTCCCAATACAGATCCCTGAGGCACTCCACTGTCCACTCCCTTCCACTGAGAAAATTGCCCATTCAATCCTACTCTCTGTTTCCTGTCTTTTAGCCAGTTTGCAATCCACGAAAGGACATCGCCACCTATCCCATGACTTTTTACTTTTCCTAGAGGGAAATGTTTGCGTTTTTGTAGATGACAAAGATATGCAATAGAATGGACACTCGTGAAGGAGTAGAATGAGAAATGATCTAAGAAAGCTTGAGGAATGATTGAATACTTGACATTTAAGATTCAATGCCAAAAATATCGTGCAATCATGGTGTGGGAGCTGATGTGCACTGACCAAGAGAGAAACTGCACGGTGATCTTCAGAGGCATAGACACTTTACTCTGTTGTAGCAAAAATGACAAAAGTAGGTGGCACTTTAACCAATTTATTGAGGCATGAGCTGTCAAGGACAGTCTACTTCTTCAGATACATGATCTGTAGTACAGGATTAGGTAAAATATATGGGGATGGCGGGGGAGGATATAGAACAAAGAGAAGGCACAATTAGGCAGGAAGAGTGTGAAACAGAGTGTTAATAGCATTATAGTCTAGCCTACTGACAACTGAGGTATGTATGAAAAGACAGAATGATCTGAGAATAGTTAAGTACATAAACAGTTGAAGTGTGCCATGAAACCATTGTCTCTGTTCAGATCTAGGGTGATGATAGTATGTTTTTTGGTGAGTTCCACCTCAGCATTTTCACACTGGAGCATCCTTGGAACTTCCCTTTAGGAGTATGGCAACCTTAAGATCAGACAGAAAATGTCCCGAAAAGTTGAAATGTTCTTCCTATTGGTTTCTGAATGTTGTATTAGAAATAGCAACATTCTGAGTAGCCTGCATGGAGCCAAAAACAGCAATAAGACTTCACAGTGCTTCTTAGAAGGCATGGGGGTAACCTACAGAGAGAGCAGCAATTACAAACTTAAAAGACATATGGGGGGAGGGAGAATGGGTGTTGGATTCCATAAGGAATTTTTATGTGCATCTACCCAAAGTGGTCAAATTGCTTACTGGATAGGCCATTTTGATTTTTTTTTTTTTACTTACTGACATTTTCTAGGTTATGAGCCCTTGCAACACATATTGCAAGTGATAGTGTTGACCTAAAGAACTACAAGCAGTACTGTTACTGCTGGGAACTGTGTGAACTGTAGACAGATTTTATTGATTTTTAGAAATTCAAGGAAATACTGAACTCATGGAGGCAGAGAGTTCAGCCATAATTACCCAGGAATCTCCTAGGAGTCTGGATGCTGTATTGTCCATATCACCCAGAAATGTGCTTTTAGGATGCAATGGTTGGCAATAGCTGTCTGTTTCAAATGTTTTGAAGGTACATCCTTTCACTGTGAACTGGACTGTGCAAATATTTCTCTGCTGTAAATAAAATATACTTGGTTCCAAGTCAGTGCATAACAGAGGGGCCTAGTCAGCTCTGGGGAGTGAGGTTCACTGCATTGGTCTAGAAACCAAAACCTGAATTTTGGTCTTTCTGCAACCCAGGGTTACATATTTTTTTGGAAGGAAGGAGACATTACAACCAGATCAATCATCTTGCATAAAATTGTGCATATAGATAAGGAATGGATATTATTACATACTGTAAAAATACATACTATATGTAAGCAGTTGTGTCAGCTGTCAGGCTGCAATGTATTCCTTTTTGATGAGTAGGATGTGACAGTGCAGTTCACTTCTTTTTAATATTAAAACATGTCTTTGCCATTGAGGTGGCACAGACAAGCAGAAAACACTTAAAGAAGGGCACATGTTTATCTTTAAACACAGAGCTCGGCTTATGACTGAGCCTCTGTTGAGCACTGGGGTGTGGATGCAAAAGGACATTACAGAAATCAAAAACTTTGAAGTCACAAGTTTTGCTCTAGGTCTCATTCAGGTAATTAAAAGAATCACACATACACATCTATAAAATGTGACCAAACTCTAGTTAATGAAACATTTTTCCTTGCACCCTAACAAAAGGAACTACTGCAGACCGGCTTTACAGAGAGCAATTTCTAGAGGAAAACCAACAAACAATTCTGTTCCTCTGATCAGAAAGCAAAAAAGGCAAAAATCCACTTTTGTTTTAAATATAAAACACGTTTTGTTGTTGAAGAAACAGAAAGCCTGTTGACACACACTGTTAAGATTCAGTGCTAGAATTCCTAGCAATTTAAATATGTTTAACTAGGTTTGTAATTGTATATTTTCCCTTGATCTGTCATCGTTTGAAGGTTAGTTTTAAACATCTAATTTAATTGGATGAGCAATTAAAGCATGAGGTCTCTTGAAACTGCATAAACAAGAAAAAGATGTTATGGATTCAGATAAGATTAAATAATGACAAGTTTCTACACAGACAAATTGAAAGTGCTGTAAAAAAAAAAGAATTAAACAGCAACTATCTCAAGACTGGTACTATAAAATACTTGTGGGGCATGGTGTCACTACTGCAGATCACTTTAAGATCATTTATAACACAGTTTTAGAACATAAGAACATGCCATACTGGGTCAGACCAAGGGCCCATCAAGCCCAGCATCCTGTTTCCAACAGTGATTGAACCAAGCCACAAGAATAGCAAAATTGCTTACCTTGTAATGGGTGTTATCCCAGGACGTAGTCCTCACATATGAGTGATATCATCAGATGGCGCCCTGGTACGGAAAACTTCTATCAAAAGTTTCTAGAAACCTTTGGCTGGCACACTGAGCCTACTGAGCTTGCCCAGCATGCCATGATATTCTCTGACACAGGGCTCTCCCTTCAGTCTCGTGTGTAGCAATAAGCTTTAGCAAAAATAAAATAATAAAACGTATCGGACCCAACTCCGTGGGGTGGCGGGTGGGTTCTGTGAGGACTACATCCTGCTGTCCTGGGATAACACCTATTACAAGGTAAGCTATTTTGCTTTATCCCAGGACAAGCAGGATGCTAGTCCTCACATATGGGTGATTAGCAAGCTGCAGGCTGAGTCATTCTTATATTATACCAACAGCATACAACTTGTGCAACAAGCACAACAACTGGTGTACTGCTGGAAAAAATGAGGCAGACTGAAATCACAGCAGGATGGATGTAGAAGGAGTTGGTGTTATACTGGAATTTAAGACAGATTGTCCAAAGGCTGAATCTTGTCGTCCTTCTTTGTCCAAACAATAATGAGCTGCAAAAGTGTGAAGGGAACTCCATGTTGCAGCTTTATATATGTTGAGAATGGGCACTGAGCGATAGTGCGCTACTGATGCAGACATAGCCCTTACTGAATGTGCTTTTACTCGCCCCTGAAGAGGAATGTTAGCCTTTTTATAACAGAATTCAATACAGCCTGCTAGCCAGTTGGAGAAAGTCTGTTTCAAAAGTAACAGAGTTGGGTGGATTTCCTATGGACCGCCATGTGGTCCATGAGGTAAAAAGCTAGCGCACGTTTACAGTCTAAGGTGTGTAAGACTCTCTGTCCCTGGTGAGAGTGAGGTCTTGGAAAGAAAGTAGGCAAGACTATTAAATGATTGATGTGAAAATCCGTTACAACTTTTGGTAGGAATTTGGGGTGAGTGCGAAGGACTACTCTGTCATGCAGGGACCTTGTGTAGGGTGAGTATGTGTCGAGAGCTTGTAACTCACTGATCCTCCTAGCTGATGTAATGGCTACTAAGAAAATTACTTTCCATGTAAGAAATTTTTCATCACAGGAATGTAGAGGCTCGAATGGTGATCGCATGAGTCTTGTTAGTACTATACTGAGGTCCCATTCAGCGACCGGTGGTCAAATGGGAGGTTTAAGGTGAAGTAAGCCTCTCATAAACCGACTTACTAGGGGTTGCGCTGTTATTGGCGCATCCCCTATTCCCTTGTGGTATGCTGCTATGGCACTTAGGTGTACCCTTACAGAGGATGTCTGGAGACCAGAATCTGAAAGGTGGCATAGGTAATCTAATAAAGAATGTGTAGGGCAAGAGAAAGGATCAAAACCTTTTTGTGTGCACCACTTGGTAAATCTAGTCCACTTAAAGTGGTAAGATTTACATGTGGAAGGCTTTCGTGAAGCTACAAGAACTTTAGAGACTTGTGTTGAAAGATTCAGTGGTTGCAGAATTAAGTGGTTGCAGAAAAAAGCTTTCAACATCCAAGCTGTCAGGGCAAGAGTTTTCAGGTTGGGATGACGCAGTTTGCCCTGATTCTGAGTTATGAGAGTGGGCGCTGTGCCCAGGCAAATTGGTTCTCTGATCGACAGGTCGAGGAGTATGGGAAACCATACTTGTCGAGGCCAATATGGGGCTATGAGGATCATTGTTCCTCTGTCCTGCTGTAGCTTCATGAGAGTTTTGGCTATGAGCGGAATTGGAGGATACGCATATAGAAGTCCTGTGTTCCAGAGGCGAGCAAAGGCATCCCTGGGGAATGCTTGTCGACGGCTGTGGAGGGAGCACAACCTTTCCACTTGTGGTTCAGTTTGGACGCAAAGAGGTCTATAGTTGGGCGACACCAGCGTTGAAAGATTTTGCTCGCTACACGTGGATCCAGAGACCATTTGTGGGGATGGAAATGTTGACTGAGATCGTCCGCTAGGACGTTTTGTATGCCCGCTAGATAAGTTGCTCGGAGATGCATGGAATGCTCTAGAGCCCAAGCCCAAATCTGTACCGCTTCCTGGCAGAGCAGATAAGAGCCTGTGCCTCCCTGTTTGTTTATGTATCACGTTGCTACTCTGTTGTCCGTGTGTATCAGCACAGTCTTGGTTGAGAGGCAGTCTTTGAAGGCATAGAGGGCATATCTCATCGCTCGAAGTTCTAAGAAGTTTATCTGACACTTCATTTCGAGCATAGTCCATGTTCCTTGTGTTTTAAGGTTGTTGACATGAGCTCCCCATCCCAAGTTGGAGGCATCTGTGGTCAGGATGACTTGCAGAGTCAACTGTTGGAATGGAAGACCAGCTTTTAATGCTGTTTGATTTGTCCACCAGTGGAGCGATAGACTTAACTGATGGGTGATTTGAACTGTGTACGACAGTGGTTGGAAAGCTTGAAGCCATTGAGATTTCAAAGTCCATTGAGTTCTTCTCATGGCTAACTTTGCCATAGGTGTAACATGTACTGTTGAGGCCATGTGTCCTAATAGCACTAGAAGTTGATTGGCAGATGCGAACTGGTATTGGGTTATAGAGTTCGCCAAACGTGCTAGACTGT
Organism: Rhinatrema bivittatum; assembly: GCF_901001135.1. NCBI lineage: Eukaryota > Metazoa > Chordata > Amphibia > Gymnophiona > Rhinatrematidae > Rhinatrema > Rhinatrema bivittatum. The sequence goes on from NC_042621.1 coordinate 13,825,619, forward strand.
TGGCATGGTCGTTTGGAAGAAAGGCTTTCGCCACTGTGGTGTCGAGGTCTGCGCCGATGAATGTGAGGAGTTGAGACAGCTCGATGTAGGATTTTTGATAGTTGATTAGAAATCCCAGGGAGTGTAATTGTATTATTGTGCTTTCTAAGGCAGACAGAGCTCCCTGCCTGGATGGACTTCTGATTAGCCAATTGTCTAGGTATGGAAAAACATGAATGCTGTTTTTTCTTAGATGTGCAGCAGCCACTGCTAGACATTTTGTGAATACTTAAGGAGCAGAGGCAAGGCCGAATGGTAGGACTCGATATTGGTAATGATGTTTTCCCACGATGAATCGCAGATACTTGCGGTGTTGTGTGGAAATTGGTATGTGTGCATAAGCGTCTTGAAGATCTAGAGAACAGAGCCAATCTCCCCGTTGAAGCAAAGGAAGGATGGTTCTCAGAAATACCATCCGAAATTTTTCTTTTTGAAAAAATTTGTTGAGATTGCGGAGGTCTAAGATAGGGCGAAGGCCGCCTGTTTTCTTTGGAATTAGGAAATAGCGGGAATAGAACCCCATGCCTTGTTGAGCCCGGGGCACTGGTTCGATAGCCCTGGCAATCAGCAAAGTAGAAAGCTCTACTTGGAGTTGAGGTGTGATGACCATGCTTGTCCGAAGTGGAATGGGTGGAGAATGCGGGGGTATTGTTTTGAATTTTAGGCGGTATCCCCGATTTAGTATGGCTAATACCCATTGGTCTTTTGTGATGAGACTCCATTGGTGTTTGAAATGATGAAGTCGACCTCCTACTGGCAAGTGGGGTATTGGGTTGATGGAAAGGCTTCTGTTCTCTTGATTTATTTCAAAAACCCACTGCCGGACCAGTCTGAGGTGGTGGTTGGGTTTTTTGTTGCTTTGGCTGACGTGAACATCCTCTTTGTGGTAGACAGTATGGGCGTGCTGAAGAAGCAGGTGGGTTATACCTTCTAGGTCTATAGAAGGGTCTTCTGGTGTCCCTTCGAGTTGATTTCCTTAGGGAGGATGGCTGATCTGCTGGCAGTTTGGAGAGCTGGTGGAGTGTCTCATGGTGATCTTTTAACTGAGAGACTGTAGCCTGAATCTTTTCCCCGAAAAGATTGTCTCCAGTACAAGGGAGATCTGCCAGTCTTTCCTGGACTTCTTGTCTGAGGTCCAAGCCCTTAAACCAAGCCCACCTCCTTGCATTAATTGCTGATGCTGACAGGCGAGTTGATGTTTCAAAGGCATCATAAGCTGCTTGTACCTCATGTTTACCAGATTCCAGCCCCTTGTCAATGAGAGAATTCAAAGCCAGTTGTTGTTGCTGAGGAAGATCATCGGCAATACCTTGAACTTGTTTCCACAAGTTTCTTTGGTACTGTGTCATATAAAGCTGGTACGCCGCAATGTGAGATACCAGCATGGATCCCTGAAAAAACCTTTCTTCCTAAGGTATCTAGGAACCTTTGTTCCTTTCCTGGTGGGACAGAAGAGTGAGGTTTCTGTTTTCTGGCTTTTTTCTGAGCCGATTCCATGACTACCGAATGATGAGGCAGTTGGGGCTTTTGGAAACCTGGAGCATGTTGCACCAAGTATGTTGGATCTGTTCTTCGATTCACCGCTTGTACTGAACAGGGATGTTCCCACATCCTTTGTTGGAGTTCTAAAAGGACTTCATGGATTGGGATTGCCATTACCTCCTTTGGTTCATCCACGAATTGAAGGACTTCTAGGGCCTTGTGTCTGGTGTCTTTCTCCGTCATTAATTCAAAGGGAATTGTGTCCGCCATTTCTTTAATGAAATTTGTAAAGGACAAATCTTCAGGAGGGGATTTTCTCCTCTCTTCTGGTGGAGAAGGCTCAGATTGTAATTCCTCTGACTCAGTATCAGAGTCTACATCCTTCCAAGGAGTATACTGAGGATGATAAGGCGATTCGGGATCCTCTTGATGTATGTGATGCTTTGTCTTAAAAGCAGATTTTGATGGAATCTGCTTTGGCATCATGGGAGGTAATGAAGGCATCGATGGAGAATTGATAGGCCTCAATGGTATCGATGGGAATCGATGTCGGGTGTTACCCGATGGACTGGGATGCATTGGCATCGAGGGATTTTTGATTGGCATCTATGGTTTCTCCGGTATTCGATGCCAGTGAAGGCCAGATGGCCCTGGGACGGAATCCAAGTCCCTACCGTCTTCTTCCGATGACCCAGGAATCGGAATGGAAGGGGTCACCGGTGGGTGCATCGGCATCGATGGAGTCGATGGTTGCATTGGTGGTACCGGTGTCGTCGGTGCCGGAGGAATTATCCCGATCAAGGCGTCGAGTTTGTTCAGCAAAGGCTGAAGAATCGACGTATCAGATATCGATGCCGGGGTTGGTGTCAGTACCGATGGTACTTGTAGGAGGCTGGAACTTTCGAAAAGCCTCGACAATGGCCTGCTGGACCATCTTAGTCACCTCTTCCCTGGAAACTGTGACTGGGTCCACTGTCACTGGGGAAGGTAAGACTGGCACTATTGGCACTTCTACAACTAAGCGTGGTGGCACATGCTCTAACACCAAGCCCGGTGGAGAGTGCCTCGGTTCCTCGGGTACGGTCGGTCGTGTTGGTTCCAGTACCCGGACTCACTTGGGCATTGGCTTGATGTTCTTCGACGTCGATGGCTGTGCCTTTACATCTGATGGATCGATGGACCAATGTCAATGGTGTCTTTTTTCCCGATGTTCCTTCGATGCCGAGGAAGACGCTATAAAGGACACCGATGGAGTCGGTGACAGACGGTCACCGGCCCTTTTTTCTCCTCGATGTTTTGTCACTGAGGGAGGTGTTATTCTTGGAGACGATGTCGACGATGACGATGGGGTTTTCTTGAATAATTCCTCCATCTTGTCCAAACGGGCACGCCTGCCCTTTGGTGTCATCTGGGCACAGGTTATACAAGCCCAGACATTGTGGCCTGATCCCAGGCACAAAACACAAACATTGTGGGGGTGGGTAATCGACATAGTCCGGTTACAATCTGGACATTTCTTGAATCCGGAGGCCATGATCAAAAAATAGGCCGAATAACGGTCGATGACCAGCAGGTATCGTTAGTGAGGGTGACCGGAATCGACCGAAAATTGATTCAAAAAATGTACTCACCGAAACTATGTCGAAGGGAGACCCAATGACTATTAATTTGTGACTGAAAAAGTTTTGTTCCCTGAGGAAAAAAGTGAGGGAAAATTTCCCAGAGCTCCTAATCTGCTTTGCTAACAGCAACGTGGAAAAAAAAGAGACTGAAGGGAGACCCTGTGGCTGAGAATATCATGGCATGCTGGGCATGCTCGGCATGCTCAGTAGGCTCAGTGTGCCAGGCAAAAGTTTCTAGAAACTTTTGACAGACGTTTTCCGTACCAGAGCTCCATCTGATGATGTCACCCATATGTGAGGACTATCATCCTGCTTGTCTTGGGATAACTGGCAGTACCCAAAAACTAAATACATCCCATGCTACTGAAAATCTGAAGTCTTAAAAGAGTTGCTAGTATCATCTATTCAGCTCTGGTGTCCTGCAAGGTTTCTGACTTGAGGTCTCTGCTATTATCATGCTCACCCAAACCCAGGGCAACATTTTTCTTCCTTTGGTTGCTTTCGCCATTCATTTGCTGACAACACATAGTAAGATAGTAACATGGGGGCCGATGCAATACAATGTGCTCAGCCGAGCGCACTGTATAACCCGCAGTCAGATGCAGGATATATAGCCGCTAATCCACCCCCTAATGCAATAGGGGGATTAGTGCCTATTTGATGCGCGTCCGACGTGGAGTGAATGAGATAGTGCTCATCACATGCAAATGCATGTGAATGAGCCTATTATTCATTCACTCCAAATGCAAAAAAATAAATGTGCGTCTCAGACGCACATTTATCGCTCAGATATTAACGCCTGCCTGTCTGCCAGTTTGCCTGTCTGCGAGTTTATCGGTGGCCATTTTCATTACTGGCAAATGGCCGGTTATGAAAACCAAAGCCGAGTTTACCAGCGTCGGTCTTCATAACCGGCAGCCACGGCGGGTCACGTTAAGGAAGGAGGCGCTAAGGTCACGCAAGCAACCCTTGCACCTCCTTCCTAGTGTGACCCCCTAATTTCCATATTGCATGGCGCCCCCCTTGCAGGCGCCATGCGTGCATTAAAAAAGCGGACACTGAAAAGTCAGCGCCCACTTTCAGCGCACATAATTGCATTGGCCCCACAGTAAATGACGACAGATAAAGTCGAAAGTGGTCTATGCAGTCTATCCACTTGAAATTCATTTAATAAAATCTCCTTGTGCAATCCCTTACCATCTCCTCTCTCCCATTTCTTTTCTGTCCTCTCAACGCTTTTCCTACCAGTGTTCTCCAGATCTGTCCCAAGGATGCTCAAAATCTGCCTTAGTGATGGTCTCCAGCACCTCTGCTACTAGACCACTTCAATCTTCTCTTTTTCCTGTTTCATCTTCTTTTGTGTCCTCCTGGATGCACTCGCGTTTCCTGATACTGAGCCCTAGCTAATGCTTTACATATTTACCTGCATTTCCCAGTATTGTCCACCCTTTCTCTGGCTTGCTCTCTATTCTTGACTCTATATTGCTCTGCCTGGTGAAAATCTTGGAGTGACCACGACCCTTTCTTTGCTCTGTGTTCTCATATTCATTCTGTGTGCTTCACTTCTGTTTCTACTCCTTAATAGATACAAGATTCGCCTCCTCTGTCACTTTCCATGTTTGCTGTCTTCATCTTTACACATCTTGCCAGCCACCTTCCTGACACCGTCCTTCAGTCTCTCCAGCTTTTACGGAACTCTGCCACCCATATTCTCTTCTGCCTTGTCACTCCTATCTTTTGCTTCCTGTACTGGCTCTCAGTTACATTTTGTGCCAGATTCAAACTGCTGGCACCCTTGTAAGAGAACCCTTGATCTTGCCACTCAGCAGTTCCTCAGCTCCTTCTTCGGTTTCCGTAGTATACAGATTTTACTTTTTGTACAGCATTGCTATTGTGAGGATTGAGCACAGACTAAAATCTGTAAAGAAAAAATAAATATAAGCGAAACAGCATTATCGCTGCATAATCATTAACCAATAACGTGCTTTGATCTTATGCTGTAATAAAAAAACAAAAGTGTATAGGACATCGTAAATTTAATAATTTAGACTGAGGGATGGTAACTTTAAAACAGCCATGCGGGCGTACATGAATGCGCATATGCCGGCTTGCACCCATTGAAGCAGCCATTTTTTTTTTTAACATGCACACATCTTATAAAATCAGTTGGATGCATGTAAATGTGCGTGCCATTTTATATGGATGCTTCTACCGGGTAAGTGGGGGGATTTTAATATGCATGTGCGCTGATACAATTACCAGTTCACTCACACTTTGCCCAGTTACAGGATAGGACTTCCTAACCCCCTGGCTAAGTAACCTCTCTTTTACACTACTTGCCCCAATCCTTAAAACCCCACTGACTAGCCTAATTTTGTTTGTTTTATAACTTACACGCCATCTCTAGCAGAAGTAGTTACATGGTAGGGGACCCTGGCGCTTGCTTGTGCGTGTAAATACTTATGCGCTGGTTTCCATTTAAATTCCTGGAACGCCCACGCCCCGCCCACATCCCACCCCTTTTATGGACTTTTTCTTTTGTGCACATACCAGGAGATATGCGCGTCCATGGATGATTCTTAAAATATGTGCGCTGGCCTGAGAGACACACATATCTCCCTGATTTGACGTGCATAGGGTTTTAAAAATCTACCCCTACGGAAATTGTATCTATTTAATTTTTCGAAGAAACAATGAACGCATAAGTATGGATAAGCTAACAAGGTTAATGCTCTTATCAGTATAAATTTGACCTAACTCAGATGATCATATTGTTTCACTTTAAAGAGATTCACTGAGGCAATGAGAAGGTCTATGTAGAAAAAGCTGCATGTGGCACACGGACACCATATATTTATTGATTGGATTTATGTTCTGCTTTTCAGAGCATCAAAGCAGATTACAAGGTTACGTAGGTATTTCCCTATTCCCAGAGAGTTTACTATCTAACAGGGTCATTCATTAAGCTACATTAGGGCTCTAACATGCATTATATTGTGTATATCACACAATATTTTGCATTTCCCCACCCAGAAACCCTCCCCTATTACAATGACCTTCTTTGCATATGATTTGCACGCATGATTAATGCAAATGCATGCAAAAAGGTTATTACTAGGCAATTCGATGCAAAGATTTTATCGCAGCCAACCAAGGGAAAAAAAGAAGAAAACAACAATGGCCAAACGGGGAAGTTGAGCAGGTGTCATTGCTGACCCTCATTAAAACTTGGGGCCACCAGTTGAGGCAGCCCTGATTCCTCCAAAATAAATAAAAAGTTTAAATTATGCATGCCACACCAGCAGCCCACCCCCTGCATAGACAAAGTCTCCTTCCCCCGGCCCCCTGATGGAGCTGTCCCCCTGCACCTGATAGACAAGCCCCTCACCCTAACCCCTTCCAGAATCCATTGATCCCATGATGCACCTGTCCTGATTGGTGCCATTTTCCAAAATGGCATCGACCTCACCTTGCCCCAGTCATGTGACTGGGATAATGTCCATAGATCAGGCATGTACTCCTTCGGGGGGGGGGGCAGGGGAAGGGGGACTTTGATTATGTAGGGGCTTGGATATTGGGGGGGTTGCTGCGTGCATACTTTAAACATTTTCTTTTATTTTGGGGGAGTCAGGACCACCTTAACTGGTGGCCTCGGGTTGAAATGAGGGTCAGCAATGACCCCTGCTCAACCTCCCGGTTTATCCACGGTTTATTTTTTTGGCAGCCAGCAGCCCTTTAAGACAATGGCAGTCCCGTGAAGTTGGGGCCACCATCGTGTTAAAGGGCCACTCGCCCAGTTCTTTTGTGTCGTGGAGTTTGGCTATGACACAAAAGAATACTCCATCAAGACACAATGTGTTTCCGGGGAAGTAGCCCCACTACTGCAGCAACACCCCCCCCCACAATAGTAGGACCAGTCCTGCGAGAAAACAACATGACCTGATAAATATAGGGGTATGTTTGTACCTGAGGCAATGGAGGATAAAGTGATTTGCTCAAAGTCACAAGGAGCAGCAGTGAGATTAGAAGCCTGGCTTCCCTGGTTTATAGCCCATTGCTCCAACCACTAGGCTACTCCTCCATTCCTCCATTATACAAAACAATGCTTCTTGCCAAATGTCTTTACAATGTCTATATTTCTGGAATTGTTTAATAGCCCTTCTCTCTTCAACTGTTAAGTCTCAGTCATACTCTGGATATAGAGAGTCAGGGTAATTTTAAAAGGAGTGTGCGCAAGCCCATACATGCGCAATCGGCGCTTGAGCTGAGATACAACGAAATTTTAAATTGTGCATGCACATATGTCTTAAAATACACTTCCCATGCGTAAGTATGCCCTCTAATCTTAAGAGATTGTTCGAGAAAGCGTACTTTGCATATCTTTTCTAGGACTTTGCTGGCTTTTATGCGCATAAGTAGGCAGATTTTAAAACATGCACAGGCGAGAAACAATCTAGTTTTTCCAATTAGTCCACCAGTTTGCCCAGTTAATATTGAAGCCTTCATCCTGCATGTCCCCAGTTGATCCAGACACCTCACCTTGTCCTCTGAGCCCTAAAACTTAAGATCTACAGATTTGCTCCTCATCTGGAACAGCAATAAAGTTATGTGGTTAACAAGCCGAAGCGCACCAAGGTGTCCAGTTTAAAATACGGAATTACGCACTTAACTGCTGGCCCCGCCCCGAATGCCCATGCCCTGCCCCTTTTCCATCCTCTGATATTTGATGCACGCACTGATGTATACGGGTGCACTTCAAGGCTTTTTAAAATTCACGTTGCTCGCCTATGGCCCACATACGCGCATATGTGGGCATTTTTGCACCAGCAACACTTTTAAAATCAACCCCAGAGAGTGCTTTTAGCATGGATTCAAGATGACAGCCAACACAATAGCACCCTAATCTTACTCAAACTTTCCTTGGTGAGAAAGGAATAAAGCGAGAGAGCTTTCCAATACATATTCAAAACAGAAACAGGAAGGTTTTTAATGTCTAGCTTAGTTTTAGTGTTCAGAAGGATGGGCTGGGGGTGGGGGTAGAACCCTTTATAGTAATACTTTTGCTTTGCTATACATCCTTGATCTGATTTTCCAGAGAACTGAAAATACTCACTCGCAATAAAATGTGATGAAAAATGAAACAAATAACATACCATTTAACCAATTAAAAAATACCATTATTCTAAAGTATATTGCTCTGAATAAACCACTGTATTGTTGGAGATATTTTAATTAAAAATCCATGCAATTCAACTCATTTATTTTGCACCGGGGGAACAATATTAAATGGACAAATTATGCACAGTCTCATTTGCCCCCATTTCAATACACCATCCCCCCACATAGGTATTAAACCAAAGATCTTGTTAGCAAATTGTAAGACAATGAAGAATAATACCAACACAAACTCAGCATTTGTACTTTGTAATATCAGCCTTAACAAACTCAACCAGTTATTGTTACATTTACAAAGGGCTCTGTTGGCCTGCAGAGCAGAAAATCTATTATGATGACGAAAAAAGTTTTTATGAAGTGACTTTTCTTCAAAAAGGTGCTTGTAAGCTTTCATTCATTATTGTTTTACATAGTAACATGGTAAATGAAAGCAGATAAAGATCAAAAAGGCCCATCAGGTCTGCCCAACAAAAGTTTATGAGCATTCACCCAACATAGATCAAATTCCCACATTAAAGACAATCCCCAGTCCTGTTTTGTCCCCTTTAGGGTTGCAACTGATGCCCTGTGCAGGTGTTCTGAGGACAAGCAGGATGGCAGTCCTCGCACATGGTGACGTCATCTGATCGAGCCCAGCAAGGACAAATTATGTCAGTTTCTTTCTGACTGAGCCTTATCGGGCATGCCCATGCATGCCATTATACCAGGGGCGGGCAATTCCGGTCCTCGAGGGCTGCAAACCAGTCGGGTTTTTCAGGATATCCTTAATGAATATGCATGAGAGAGACCTGCATACACACTGCCTCAGTTGTATGCAAATCTATTTCATGCATATTCATTAGGGGTATTCTGAAAACCCGACTGGTTTGCAGCCCTCGAGGACCGGAATTGCCCACCCCTGCATTATACCATGCATCCACATGGCATCTGTTTAACCTCACTTTTTCCACTTAGTCTGTTGTTTGCGGTTTTTGCCTAGCCATCACATCTAAGTTTTTTTTAGTGCATTTTTTTTGCATGTTTTTTTCAGTCAGATCAGGCTGATCGTCATGGGGTCCTGTGGTCTCATCCCTCAAATTACCATGGTAAAGTTTTCTGATTAAGTTTCCTTTTGCTGTCATTCCCCGTAGCAGTGGGGGTCCTTGGTGCCCGCTGGCCTTCGATCCACCGCCACCATAGAGTTTGATGTTGTGTCCCTTTTATTTCACTCTGACATGTTTTAGCAGATTCCAGTAGTGTGGCAAGACATTATCTATCATGGATCTCCATGATAGATATGTTCCATGCCTGAGGGCATCGCATGACGTTGAAGGAGCCTCTATCAACCAACATTGACTCTCACCTTCCGACCATTTCCCTATCTCCTCCCTCCTTCCTCGCTCCAGTCCCTGCCCTGCCACCCCCCCCCCCCCCCCCTGTTTACCTCCCCATGTTTCCTCCTTCCACAGGAAATATTATGTTAATAATTGCCTATGATAAATCTCCAGCCGAACTCAGCAATCTGTATATGTCTCGCTACTCTATTGTTTTTTGTTGACTATTTTATCACTCTCCAGTTGTAATCGTTTAAAATCTTTCCTGTCTTCCAACTCCCATGTTTTGCTCCCTGTTTAATGTAACTTTACCTTCTATATAGTTGTTAATTGGTTTCCCCCAGTTCCATTGTAAACCGGTACGATAAGACTTGGTCGAGCATCGGTATAGTAAAAGAATTTAAATAAATAAATAATACAATGACATCCGTGGATGCCACAAGTGTGCGGAAGTGACCTCAAAAGAATGATACTCCTGAATGAATCTCATGAAATAAATTCAGATGACAACGAACACGGGCCCTGACTTCTATGGTCTGGGGTATCGATATGCAGACATAAGGGAAAAAAGCATAGGACTGCTTCTACGAGCAAGTCCATAAGCAAAGCACATCAAGCAGCACTCTCTGAATTTTTCAAGAAGGCTCCTCATTCATTAAAAATGTTGCTAGCAGAAATTTGTTATGGGTTAGCATAAGGCTTGGGGGTAACCTGCATGGCACGGCAGTTACTACTACCATAAGAAGCTTGCTGGGCAGACAGGACAGAACAGAACATATGGACCTTTTTTGCCACTATTACTAAGTTACTATAATACCAGGATATAAATTATATTGAAATGACAGAATGGTTTAAATTGGAGGAGGTGTGGCTCTGTGTGTTAAAGAGGGCACAGAGTCATACAGGATAAATGCTCTGCAAGAACCAAAATGTAGTGTGGAGTCTTTATGGATTGAAACTCCATATGAGAAAGGGAATAAAATAGAAGTGGGGGTGGTACTACTATCCACCTGAGTGAAATGAACAGAGAGATGATGAAATGTTAACAGAAATTAGGGAAGCTAACAAAATTAGAAGCCATTCATAACGGGTTATTTCAATGACCCTGGCACTGATTGGGGTAAATGTCACATCAGGACATGCCAAGGAAGCAAACTCTAGATGAAATAAATGACTGTTTTATGGAGCAGCTGGTACGAGAACAGAAAAGAGAGGGAGCTATTTTATATTTAATCTGTAGTGGAACACATGATTTGGTGTGAAATGTGTAATGTTGGGACCACTTGGCAATAGTGATCATAACATGATCAAATCTGACTTGATAATTGGAGGGAGGACATTACGGAAATCTACCGCAATAGCATTTCATTTTCAAAAGGGATATTTTAAGAAAATGAGAAAAATGGTTAGGAAAAATCTGAAACGAGAAACTGAAAAGGTTAAGACTTTACATCAGGCATAGACACTTATTTCAAAAGGTAATAAAAACTGCCTTTTCTAAAGAAGCATCCCAGCATAGGATGGTATAGCTTGACAGGTGTTGATTAGCAATTTTAAAATGTTTGTGAATTGATTTGTTTATTTTGATGTTTTGTGTGCTTTTGTTGTAATCCGCCTAGTATGAGAAAGACAATATAGGCAGAATATAAATAAATAAATGAATGAATAAGCATACCATCTTAGAAGCCCAGAACAGATGTATTCCACACATTAAAGATGGTGTAAGGAAGGCTAAACGATTAGCAGCATGGTTTAAAAGTGAGGTGAAAGAGGAAAAGCACTAATGTAAAGCACCGATAAGGAAGGCTAAGACAGAATTTGAAAAGAATCTTGCTGAAGCAGCAAAACTTCATAATTTTTTCAGGTACATTCAAAGCAAAAAGCCTGAGAGGGAGTCAGTTGGACCATTAGATAATTAAGGGGTAAAAGGTGCACTATCAGAGGACAAGGCCATAGCAGAGAGATTAAATGATTTCTTTACTTCTGTTTTTATTGGGAAGGATGTAAGGCAGATACTAATGCCAGAAGTAATATTTAAAGGTGATGTTTCAGAAGAAATGAAACAAATCTCCGTGAATCTGGAAGATGTAATAGGGAAAATCGACAACCTAAGGAGCAGCAAACCACTTGGACTGGATGGTATGCATCCCAGAGTACTGACAGAACTGAAAAATGAAATTGCAGACCTATTATTATTAATCTGTAATCTATTATAAAAATCAGCTATAGTACTTGAAGATTGGAGGGTGGCCAATGTAATGCCAGTATTTAAAAAGGGTTCCAGAGGTGAATCAGTAAACTACAGATGAGCCTGACATCAGTGCCAGGAAAAATGATCGAAACTATCATAATGAAAAAAAATTGTTGAACATATAGATTGTCATAGTTTAATGGAACAGGCCCAAAATAGGAACATATGTCCTACTGGGTCAGACCATGAGTCCATCAAGCCCAGTATCCTGTTTTCGACAATGGCCAATCCAAGTCACAAGTACCTGGCAAGTACCCATACATTAGATCAGTGGTCCCCAAACCTGTCCTGGAGGGCCACCAGCCAGTCGGGTTTTTGGGATATCCACAATGAATATGCATGAGAGAAAATTTGCATGTTATGGAGGCAGTGCATGCAAATTTTCTCTCATGCATATTCATTGAGGATATCCCAAAAACCCGACTGGCTGGTGGCCCTCCAGGACAGGTTTGGGGACCACTGCATTAGATAAATCACAAGCTACTATTGCTTATTAATTACCGTCATAGCAGTTTATGGATTAATCCTCTAGGAACTTAACCAAACCTTTTTTAAACCCAGTTACACTAACTGCTACAACCACATCCTCTGGCAATGAATTCCAGAGCTTAACTATAAGCTGTGAAAAAGAAGTCTTGCCTCACTAATTCGCTACATTTTTTTTAAGGCATGAATAAACATGTGGATAAAAGTGAGCCAGCTGATATAATGTATTTGGAGTTTCAGAAAGCATTTGATAAAGTACCTCATGAGGACATTAAAAAGTCTTGGGATAGGAGGCAATCTTCTGTTGTAGACCGAGAACTGATTAAAAGATTAAAAACAGAGAGCAGAGCTAAATGGTCAATTTTCTAATTGGAGAAAGGTGACTAGTGGAGTGCCCCAGGGTTCTATACTAGGACCACTGCTATTTAGCATAATTATAAATGACCAAGAGAAGGGAATAACGAGTGAGATGGTCAAATCTGCTAATGATTTGGAGTTATTCAAAATTAATTGCATAAGTAGCATGGGATCTTCTTAGTGTTTGGGTAATTGCCAAGTTCTTGTGGCCTGGTTTGGCCTCTGTTGGAAACAGGATGCTGGGCTTGATGGACCCTTGGTCTGACCCAGCATGGCAATTTCTTTTGTTCTTATGTACTAAATCACAAGAGGACTGTGAGAAATTGCAAGAGGACCTTATGAGACTGGGCATCCAAATTGGCATTTCATGTGGACAAGTGCAAGATGATGCACATAGAGAAGAGGAATCCAAATTACAGTTATATGATACAAGGTTCCACATTAGCAGTCACTATCCAGAAAAAATATCTGCACATCATCATGGATAATATGTTGAAATCCTCTGCAGTGGCAGCCAAGAAAGCAAACATAATTCTAGAATTTATTAGGAAAGAAATGGAGAACAACAGATAATATAATAATGCCTCTGTATCGCACCATGGTGTGACTACACCTTGAATACTGTATGTAGTTCTGATCACCACATCTCAAAAAAGATATAACAGAATTAGAAAAGGTACAGAGAAAAGTGACCAAATTGATAAATGGAATGATTTTCCTATGAGGAACGGATAAAGAGGTTAGGATTCTTCAGCTTGGAGAAGAGTTGACCGAGGGGAGATATGATAAAGATCTATAGTGGATTGTAATGAGTAAATGCGAACTGGTTGTTTACACTTTCAAAAAATACAAAGACTAGGAGACATGCAATGAAGTTACTGGGTGATACATTTAAGACAAATAGGAGAAAATATTTTTTTTACTCAATTGCTTACAGATATTATCTTCTGCTCAACAAAATCAGCAAGCACCGAGGTCCCCAAATCTGTCCTGGAGGACCCCCAGCCAGTCAGGTTTTTAGGATATCCACAATGAATATGCATGAGATATATTTGCATATCTATCTCGTGAATATTTATTGTGGATATCCTGAAAACCTGACTGGCTGTGGGGTCCCCAGGACAGTTTTGGGAAACCCTGTTAACTGCTTCACTATATGGAACAATTTGAAAGGCTTATTTACTATAGAAGTAAAATTATATATATATATATAATTTTTTAGAACTAACATAGGCTTGCCTATATTCTTAAGGAGTCTCTTATAAAGTTGTTCAGATCCTTGATCTTTATATTGCCTCCAACCTTTCTACTTTACACAATTTCTTTCCTAAATCAATTAGAGTACCTGAGAACCATGAGCAGACTTCCTAGTATTCTTTTTTGATATTAACTGGGGTTATAAAAGCTTTTCATATGTATTTGACAAGCTTAAATTCCACATATGCTCCACTACAGGCACAGAAGCTTCATCCCAATTCATTTCTTCAATTTCCATTGCCCATTCAGCACTAAAATGATCAGAATCCACAGGGGGATATTTTTGCTTTGTCCTACGCAGCATTGGGGTTCAAAGTTTGATAGTGCTAATAGTCTCAAAAAGAACGAGATAGTGATCTGACCATAAAACTTCCCAAGTAGTACGGTGAGTAATTTGGTCAATAAACTCTTCACTATAAATAAAAGGTCTAACATATGACCTGCTCTGTGGGTATGACCTGAGACCATTTGCACACAAATATTGGCAGTCACTGAAGCTAAAATACCCTGCACATGACCAATAGTTAAATGTGCAGACTAAAATTGCCTATTATAATCAATTTTGGATAGCTAACAGCTGGAGAAGTTATACATTCCAAAATAATTTGCATTTATTCCACAGAATGGCCTGGTGCAAAAAAAAAAAACAAAAAAACAAAATGGTTTCCCTTAACGTGGATGGAAAAGTTTTAATCACACAGGTCACCATACTCCCCCTCTCTGCTTATGCTGACAGGCTTGTTGAAAGTAAGCATATCCTGGGGAACACATATTATTCAATAAAACACCATCAAAATCATGATGCCATGATTCCATAATACTTAGCACATCTAAGTGGTGCTTATCTATAACCTCGGTTACAAATACTTCTTTTTGCCTTGTGGATCTCACGTTTATATTTCCCACAGCTAATCTTTTTTTCTGTTCAACATTACTTGTCTCATTCTCACTCTCTGCAGACATAGCCGGGTACATATGTGAATCAGGAGGACATAGTTGCATAATCCTAAAGGGGAGACCAGCATATCTCCTTCTTCCATAAACTACCAAACTATCTCTAGCCATGTTAAATGAAATTACAAATAACAGCATCTAAAATAAAATCATTTAGAAATATTTATATAGGCCTGTGTGCCAAGAGCGAGTATTCAATGTCTGGCATCTGGGGTCTGTGTCCCACAAAGGGGCAAACAATTTTGTTTTTTTTCTCATTAGGCCCTTCATATTCCTCTCCTTCACCTTTCAGTCTCACAATAACACTTTTGCACTTCCTTCTATCAGTAACATATCGTAAAAAAAAAAGGTCTTGTTCTCCCATTTTACGGTACTTGCTATTTTTAATTCCATAAGAATTTGTGCATTCCTGACTACTTTCCCAGCTTCTCTTAGATTTTCCAAATATTGTCATCTGCCTTCCTCTTTCTGTGATCTCTTGTAGTTTAAGAACACTAACCTTTTCTCCCATGGCTTTTTGGCTACTTTCCTTTATTTACTCTCCTAACAAAAAGTTTAATTGCCCTTACAATATTTCCTTTTAGTTTTGCCCACTGCGCTTCTATTTCCCTATATTTTCCCATCTGGCTTATGACTCCTTGAAGTACTTCCTCATTTTAAGAAAGTTAGTTTTCCTGAAGTTTAGGATCCTCATCCTTGAATGAACCTTCATCTCCTGTGCAATAATACTGAGCCACGGCATCTGGTGATCACTGGATTCCACATGATCATCCACTACATCAGAGATACTATCCCCAGTGGTAAGCACTAGGTCCAATATCAACCCCTCTCATGTAGCTAGGACTGAGGGCTTGACAATTGGCACTACTGCTCACAAGTTTCAAAATTGTACCAATTCAACCCCTTTGTGTATCATTTAGTCATCATATAACCATGTTTTTCTACAACTCCCATTTTGTATTGTGTGTGTGTGTAGATGTGGGCTTTGCTCAAGTATAGAGGGTGATCACATTTAGTGATAGCTAGAGATTAGTTAGAGTCGAGAGTGAACAGGGGTTTTTAGGTTTCGGAATTGTATATTCCGTATATTAAATTTTTGTATGAGGATTTTGTATTGCATGCAAACAAAACATTTTTATAAAAGATTTTCCCAATAAATATGAATTTTCATTTTAAATAATTGTGGTATTAAATACTATAAGTGCATACACGTGCTTTTTCCTTCTCCCCTTTTTTAAGGGTTTTTTGTGGCTTATATCAAGCACTAGTTAGGTAGACATTGCCAAATATTTGGTACTGTGCCCCTGCTCACTTAGCCCCTTGGCAGGGTTGGATAGTGATCAATGCTAGACTCTATCTTCCTCTCTAGGATTAAAATGCAAGGAATGGTTGAGGGGGCAAGTGACTCTAATGAAAGAAAGGGCAGAGAGAGAGAGAGAATTCTCCATCCCTCCTTTTTCCCCCCTTGACTGAATTTATGTGGATATTAAGGGAATACCCAAAAAAGAGAAAGTGGTAATTGCAAGGCAACGTCAAACAATGGGTTTTGTCATCTCGATGTGTACATTATCAATATCTTCTACTTGTTCTGTTGGGGTTGGAAGAATGGGGGTAGATGTCTGCGTGTGTATGGGAGGAGTGTTCACTGGGTAAGGGTGGAGGTCAGAAGGCATGTGAAGGTGATGGAGGTGGGTTATATGGTGATGGGTGAGGTGCATGTATGTATGTGATGGTCAGGTGAAATGTGTTGCTTGGTTGATGTGGGGGAGTAAGTGGTGGGTGTAAGTGGTAGCAGTGGTAGGGTGTGCATGCACTTTTATGTTCCCCCTACCCCTCTTCTCCTCACCTGTGTGGGAATGGTGTGCACGTGTTGTGGCTACAAGTGATGGATGTGTAAGTGGTATTGAGAGATGAGTGGCGTGTGTTTATGCATGTTTTTGCACGCATGTGCATGTGGGAAGGGCAACCTCCATTTTCCAACCATCCTCCCTCCCTCTTCTCCCCTGTGAGAGTGTGGGGGGTGCAAGTGTGTATGCATGCACACTTTCACCCTCTCCCCCACTGCACGCCCCATTTCTCCCATCCTCCGCTGTGTGTGTGCATGTGTACATGCAGGGGATGTGTGTTGGTTGTAGGAAAGAGAGGGTGAGTGCGTGTGTCGGGGATGGACACTTTCCCACTTGCAATCTCCGGCCTGTGTGCGTTTTTAGTGTGTTTCTTATGGGGCTGGTGTGAGTGACAGATGATGTATGGGGGCACACACTCTCACCCTCACACTCTCTGCTTGCCATTCTCCCTAGGTGTGTGTGTGGGGGGGGGGGGAGGGGGATACTAGTGTGAGTGACTGGTTTGTTTTGGGGGGCATGTGGTGTGCGCATGTGGAGGAGTGAGTAGGGGGTGTTGGGGTGTGTGTATGTATGGGGGATGTGTGTGTATATGTAAGGGTGTGTGCATGGGGGATAGTGGGGAATGTTGACAGGATGTTTACTCTTCCCACTCCAGCCCTTTGCTTCCTCCACCCTCTGCTCCTTCCTCCTTTAGCCCCCTCCCCTCTCACTCTCCCGCTGCTCCCCCTCCTCTGTCACTTTCCCATTGATTGCCTTCTCACTTCACTCTCCCACTGTTCTGCCCCTGCATCTCCCGCTCCTCTCCCACCTCACTCTCATGCTGCATTCTCCTCTCTAACACTGTTCCTCATCTGTCCAGCTCCCTCCTCTACGTTATTCTCCCAGTAATCTTCCTCCACCTACTGACCCTCCCCTCTCACTCACCCTCCCCATACACCTCGGGCTCTGATATCATCTTTGCACAGCTGGTAGGCCTCTCCCACCTCAGGCTCGGACATCATCTTTGTGAAGCCGGTGGGAACCTCAACCAGCCCCTTCTGCTCCCTGCCGCAGCTTCTCTTTTTCCCCTGCATGGCTGGGGTCGGAGCCCTCACTTGCTCTTCTTCTGCTGGTGGCTCTTTTTTTTTTTTGTTTCTTTGCACTAGTGGAGTTTGGGAACACCCCTCCCGCCAGCTCTTCTGCTACCAGTGCCTCTGCTCCTCTTTCGCTGGTGGGTCCCAGGAAATCCTATTCGCTCTTCCTCTGTCAGTGCGTCTGTCTTTTTTTTTTTTTTTTTGTTCTATTGCGCTGCATCCCTCCAGCTTTTCTGTTGCCAGCGTCCCTGTGGCATTCAGGGGCCACACACTGCAATATTTGCATGCCTCCTGTACTGCCTATAGCTCATCCTCCTGCTCTGGGTAATGTCATTACATCGCGCATACGCAGATGCGACACAAAGAATACCTGAGCCCCTAAAATTATATATATATATATATATATAATTATATATATATATATAAAATTATATATATATATATATAAATATCATCCACAATTCATCCACAAAAGTCTGGTAAACTCAAATCTCAATTGGATCAACCCCCCCCTCCTCCTCCCCCGTACCTCCAAAAGACCCACCCGCCCAGCCCTCCAAGGAACCTTACGTGCCCAATCCATCAAATCATTCAAACTCTCCTCCACTATAAGCAGAGTTTTTTCACTCGCCGGCCCCACCATATGGAACTCCTTGCCTCACGACATACGCATGGAGACCTACACTCCCAAATTCAAGAAAAAACTGAAAACCTGGCTCTTCCAGCAAGCCTACCCCATGACACCGCCCACCTCATAAACTCCTCTGTAAACTATTCTTCTCTCTTCATTTAAGAATGCTCTCTGACTAGGAATGCCTTATGACCACCGATTTATGCCTGATGCCTTATGACCACTGATTATTGTACATAGTTACTCTTGTTCATAGTTCTTTATCTATTTATTGATTTATTAATTTGCGTTGCCTTCAGTATTATCTACTCTCCCTGTTAATTGTATTTCTACCAGTTATATGTAAGGGCTCCACCCAAAAGTTCTTGTTTGTTGTAAACCGATGCGATGTGCGAATGGCTATCGGTATAGAAGAGACTTTAAATAAATAAATACACACACACACACACTTATAAACAAGTCAACAGGCTTATACTATTAGAAATATTAACATTGTATACATTTTGGGGTAGATTTTCAAAGGGATACGCACGTAACCCCCAAAAACCTACCCCTGCGCCTATTTTGCATAGGCTCGGTGGCGCGCACAAGTCCCGGGACAAGCATATGTCCTGAGGCTTTCAAAAATGGGCGGGCCGGGGGTGGAGCGGCGGTCCGGGGGCGGTCCCGAGTCCTCCGGCACAGCGGCTGTGCCAGAGGCTCGCACGCCAGCAGCTGGCCGGCACGCGCAAGTTACGCCAGAGGCAAGCGTAACTCGGCGAAATAAGGTGGGGGTGGGATTTAGGTAGGGCTGGGGGGGGTGGGTTAGATAGAGGATTTTGGAGTGGCCTTGGAGGGAACAGGGAAAGCCATCGGGGCTCCCCTTGGGCTCGGCACGATCAAGGTGCACAACTATGCACCCCCATGCGTGCGCCGACCCCGGATTTTATAACATGCGCGCATATTGTAAAATAAGGTGTACATTTGTGCGCGCTGGGTAGCTCACAAAAATGTACCCCGCGCCCGTAGGATTTAAAATCGGCCCCTTTATTTTTAAATAATCATGAATATTTCTGCTTCACTTTATCAATCTTGGCTCTTGCCAAGAAAGCAAAAATGGCTGCAGACACTGCAGATGTTCTCTGGTGGTGAGAAGGGAGAGTTTATTTACAATATCTTTTTTTTTTTTTTAAGGGAAGCCACTCATTTATGTACTTACAGACACTGCCCCTGCAGCTGGAGTTCTGGGGAAGAAACAGGTGCGTATAATGGAAAAGTTAATTTATGTACAAGTTCTTTTCTTTCCTACCCCAAAGATGCTGCTGGGAATACCTAATTTAGCAGCAATTAAATATAGCTGTGTTGTGAAACTATGCTGACATACTTATCTAGGTGCCTACTGGTTAAACTCAGGAGTAACCTAAGGAAATATTTCTTTACAGAAAGGGTGGTGGAAACAGCCTCCCAGTTGAGATTGTGGCGACAAGGGATCTCTGGAGGAGGAGTAGGGATTGTAGAGTTAAGCCATTGGTGTGGATGGGCAGACTAGATAGAGCGCATGGCGTTTTTCTGGCATTTTTCTGTTTCTATGGGTGGTTAGATGCCTAGATTTCTTTGAAAATTGTCCTCAGCTGGAATGTGCCGGATGTGGTAAGCGAAGTCTTAGGTGAGGAGGACCATGGCTAGCGACATCATAAGTGTACTGGGGCATTCAGAGGAATATGATTAAACAGGTAGTAGTGAAGATAGGTAGTAATGCTGGCACCAGTCACCTTTTGCATTTAGAGAACAAGCATTATAATACTGTAAGCAGAAATATATATTTGTCATTTTAGTGAGTTTCACGGTGAAAAATATAAAGCTCAAAGGAATTTGAGAAAAGGCAAGGGAAGGGAAAAGGAAAAAGGTAAGAAGTGGGCCCGCGTTCAAAGCTGCAGATAGCTGGTAACCAAAGTTCAAGTAGACCTCACAAAATCCAGGGCTATCCCTGCTGTTCTTGCTAAGATCATCTTAGCAACAATTGAAGCACCGGGCTTGGCACCTACCCGTGTGATGTTCCATGATTCTCGTTTCATCATGAAGACTGTAAAACTTTGTGATATACCGGAAAGAAAATGTGCAGTGCACTAAGAGGTAGATCTTTAAAATGTACGCGCTTGGAATTTTCATTATTCTTTGTATTTTGATGCTTTTTACTATTTTTGGAATGGACCTTACATTTAGTTACAGTAAATTTGTTTTGAACCCACGCCAAGCCTCCGTCTTTTTTCCCCCAATGTGAGATCCAGCCTTCTGAGAGCGACTTCCGTGAGTACTATGAGAGAAAGGAAAGACTGAAAGTTGGTTCCCCATGCCCCCTACACACCTTGAGCCCAGAGGTTAGCCCCCACCCCCCCAACTGAGAGAATCGACACCCCGGGGTTTGAAAGGACAGGTGCAAGAGAACTGGGACTTAGCCCCAGGACTGAGTGGGTCCCCTTCACCAATTTGGCCCTAACACTGAAGTCGTGGGCTACATAAAATGGCGCATTGTGTAACCCCAGTTACACCAGCACAGAGGAGCACTGGGGCTGCTCTCCCAAGGTGGAGGAAAAAAAATCTCCGAGGCAGGATAAGCTGCAGTGCCAGAACTGGGTCAAGGATAATCCCAAGAAATAAACAAATAGCCAACAAAAAAATAATTTATTGCTGTTGCTTCAGAGTTGCTGTTGCTTCAGAGTAAAAAACATGGTGAAACAGTACAAGAAATAACAATAACAAAAAAAAGTAATTAGGGATGTGAATCGTTTTTTGACGATTTAAAATATCGTCCGATATATTTTAAATCGTCAAAAAATCGTTAGGGCCACGATACAATACCAATTCCCCCGATTTATCGTTAAAAAATCGTAAATCGGGGAAGGGAGAGGGCAGGAAAACCGGCACAGTAAAACCCCCTAAAACCCACCCCCGACCCTTTAAATTAAATCCCCCACCCTCCCGAACCCCCCCCCAATGCTTTAAATTACCTGGGGATCCGGCGGTGGTCCAGAACGGCGGCGGTCCGGAACAGCCCCCTCAATAGAATCGTGTTGTCTTCAGCCGGTGCCATTTTTCAAAATGGCCGCCGCAAAATGGCGGCGGCCATAGACAAAAACGATTCGACGCAGGAGGTCGTTCCGGACCCCCGCTGGACTTTTGGCAAGTCTTGTGGGGGTCAGGAGGCCCCCCCAAGCTGGCCAAAATTTTCCTGGGAGTCCAGCGGGGTTCCGGGAGCGATTTCTTGCCGCGAATCGTTTTCGTACGGAAAATGGCGCCGGCAGGAGATCGACTGCAGGAGGTCGTTCAGCGGGGGTTCCGGACCGCCGCTGAACCCCCGGGGTGGGTTTTAGGGGGGCACACTAAACCGGCACACTAAGCCGGCACACTAAGCCGGCACACTAAGCCGGCACACTAAACCCCCCTAAAACCCACCCTCGGGGTGGGTTTTAGGGGGGTTTAGTGTGCCGGCTCACGATTTTAACGATTTTTCACGATAGTTTACACACCCAAACGGCAACAATACGATTCCCTCCCCCTCCCAGCCGAAATCGATCGTTAAGACGATCGAGGACACGATTCACATCTCTAGTAACAATCCTTAATCTGCTCGTCACTCCTCACACCACAGAAATACTTCTTTCCCTTTCTTTTTTTTGCCTACCCTGGCCCTCTTTTTCTTTCCATTTCCAAATTAAGTTACAATGTCCTGATCAGCTTAAGGCAGAAATCCCTCTGGTTCTGCAGACAGGAATCCACCGAGCCCTACAGAAAGCCTCTGCTGGCACAGTTTGCCTCCTGGTCCAAGCAAGTTCCTACCACAGTTAAAGTACACTTTTCTTTCTCTTCTCAAAACAGCAAACAACTCTAATATTCCTTCAGACTTCCTAAGACTCTAGGAGAGAGAAATCTCTACCTGAAATCCTGCTTCTCCCCGGGATAAGTTCACAGCTACATCCTCATTTTAGCCCTGGGACTCTAGAGAAGTCCCAGACCAAGGTCAGTGAAGGTTTCTATAGCTTTCTCCTACACCAAGCCCAAGGGGCTGTAACAGGCTGTCAGTCAAAAAGTCTAACACCCTCTGACCAAAAGATGACCTTTATCACTGGAAACCTCTCATATTACATCAAATGCACCCTTTGAAACCTTTGCAGACTTCCCTTAGGGAAACATCTCCACTTTTAACATAGCAACATTTACCTTTCTGTGGCACACAGGGGCCATAACAGTACAAATAAATAGTGTACCACCTTTAACATTTCTTTTCGACCTAGTCTCCTAAATTTAGGGGGGGGGGGGGATTATACTCTTCTTTCAGGCTGTCTCTTTTACTGCCTTAATGATTAAGTTCCCACTGCTGCATTAAAGGGAGCGAGTCAAGTACATTTGGTGGAAATCGGGATGGATTTAATTTAGGATCAAGTAGCTCTTCATGACAGGAAACACTAGCAGAGGATGGATGTCTCATTGAATACTCAAAAAAAAAAAAAAAAAAAGACAGACAACTGGTTGCCCTCATGAAGCTACACGATCAGCTAGAATGCACCAGCTAGGCTTCAAGAGCCAGCGCAGCTTTGCTAGATTAAAAAAATACAAAACAAAAAAAAACAAAACAGTGTTCAGCAGCTGGAGCCAGTCACAAAGCGCTCAGAACCCCACTTCAGGCTTATCGCTTTTGAGGCTATGAAATATGACTTCTGTGTTGACACTACTGCAATAGCATGGTTGTTCACTTTCCTTGTTTCCATGGGGTTTATGGTCCATAAAGTTTAATAACAATCTTAACAGCTGAACAGTGAGTGCACAAAACTGGGAGGCTGCCACACCAAAGAGGTTGAAGATTTTATCTGCGTAATCTTTTTACTGGTAGCATATGTCCTCTTCTCTCTGGAGTGCAGGCACAAAGACATAACGGATTGCGGAAGATACAGAGTACAAGTGATTTACTTCTGTACTACTACATTAAATACATGCACTCACGCAATTCATTTTTAAGCCCCTTGGAAAGGAGCTTATCCTAGTATAATGTACTCATCGATAACAGCTTTGAATATTCTCTATTCCTGGTTTCTCAATGCTCAGGCATACATAAGAACAAAATGGCGGTGCGTGATCCATTCTCGGTGGTGGTGAAGACAAAATGGCGGCTTTAAGTGTGCTACATGGCAGGTTTTATTTGGTAAAAAAAAAAGTTTGCAGCACAGTTTCTTTTACAATTTAGTCCTATGCACACTGGAAACTTGCTCCCGGTATCCCATTCCTAGTTATCAGTTTGTTGTACTGCACGAGCCTGCTGGCTTTATTTCAGGCCCTGCTCCAATCACAAACAGCCCTTTTGCTTGGTAACAGCCGGGACTTAGTACCATAGTAGATGACAGCAGATAAAGGCCCATCCAGGGAGCCCAGCTATTCCGATTGCACTGCTGATACATGACCAACTGAAAGATTTCTCCCTAACCAGGACAATCTTTCTTTGTCTTCTACCATCACCATACCTGGGAACTCTCCGGATTTGGCTTGGAGTCTCCGGAATTCTAAAAGAATTACTGGGTCTCCGGGCCAATACTGGAAATCTCCGGGTGCTGCAGCAAAACCAATCTGCTTGGACCCGGAAAGAAGAAAGGAACGTCATTGGTTTTGCGCGGCTGAAAAAGGAGGAACTCGACAGTGATTTCTACCATCTCCGGACCTTTTAAACTCTTAACTTCGCTTCCTTGTGACACCACCTGCTCCTGCACAGCCTGTTTCCTGTATCCAGCACTTGCCCGCCCCCATCCTGTTTGCCTTGGCCAATCGACATTGCGATTTCCTGCCTGTGCATCAATCGAGGAGTAAGAAACAGGCAGCGTCCACTTCCGCAGCACAAGAGGAGAGGGAAGAGGCTGCTGCTGCTCCAGGATCCCAAGTTAGAGTTGCTAGTGTGTTTTGAAAGGGGGGGGGGAGAATGAATGAGCATGTCTGTGAGAGTGAGTGAGTGTGTATTTGTGTAGGAAGAAGAGATCTGAGAGTGTATGTAGGTGAGTAGGAGGGAGCTGAGTGCAAGTGAGCATGGGTGTGAAAGTGAGTGGGAATGTGTGTATGGAAGAGGGAGCGACGTGCGTGAGTGTTGGTGGGAGAATGGCAGAAGTAAAGGTGTAAAGGGACATGAGAGAATGAGCAGTGAAAGTAAGTGTAAACATGTAAGAGTGTTTATGAGAGCCAATCTGTGAGCATCTGGTCCCACTGTGCAGCTGCACCCCCCCCCCCCCCCTCGCTAATCCATGGTAATCTTAGGGTGACTGGAAGTCAAAAGTTCCTAGGTATGACCATCAGGTACAATAGAGATTAGAAGATTCCCATTTAATTCCCTCTAGCACCCTCTTCTCCAGTGCCTAAGTACCAAGCTCAACCTACATTCTAAGTAGTCGCCAACAGCAGCGTGCTATTGCCTAAACATCCAGCCTGCAAGGTTCACTGCATAGTCTGCCAGTCAGATGCGGCTACGTGAGTGTCCACATTTCCGCTAGGACTTCTGGTTATTACAGAACTTGCAGCCTGGCAAATCTGCTCGCAGCAGGAACCATCTGTGTAGGAGTCCTTACATGAGGGAAACAACAAAGTCAGGCATATTGCTGGTTGATTCTGGCTTTTCCATTGTGCGAGGCCCTTCTAAGTGGACGATAACTGCTGACGGAAAATCTTGCTACTAGCAAATGACAGACTGATTTAAAACAAGAAGTGTTGTACTACACAGTTCCGAGATAAAGTCCTGTAGACCAAATGTCAGATAATTTGACCAGCGTGAATCATCAAAATAGAAAATGCCTGTTTAACATTAATGTGGGTAATGCAGCCATAGTGTTGTTTTTGGTAGTTTTAGAACTGGGTCCAACAATATCCAACAACATTTTGCATATTCTAAAGAATATGCAAAATTCCAATTGATCCAATTACTAAAAGTTAACTTTAGAAGCTCACTGAAGATAAAAGTAACATATTTCAATATTTATTTAATCAGAACAATCACTGTCCTGATCCCAAATTACATTGTAAATAAAATGCATTCCCATATGATTAGAAAGGTTTCATTGCAGTATGAAAACAGGAATGTTTTGACCCTATGCACTCCACTTATGCATTATTTCAGAAGCTAAAAAATAGAAAATGATGAAATATTCATTTTTTTAAATATATATTACTGTTTTGACAGCTGAAGCGAGAGAGCGGTATTTATTTTGAGAGGACAGTGGGTGGGGAAAGTGAAGCTTTCCACTACGAAAATGTGCAGATGTTCCTACAATGAAGGAAATGTTGAGCTGCTTTGTCCTAGACTCTCACTGAAATACCACATGCTGGTGTAACCACTGCATTTGGGTTGTAGCCCAAGAGAAAATGTAGATGTTTGAGTCAAATTTTCTGCTCTCTAGGCCTTGGCCTCATCCACAGTCACCAGGGACAGACTGATGTCCTGGAATATAATAAACTGCCTGACATCTTTGAGATTCACCTCTTAGCATTTGCAGCTTCTCCCTGTCCTGCAGAACTGCGGGGTGCACAAGACTCCAGTACAAAGAAAAAAAAAGTCACTCTCCCTTTGTCCTTGAAGCAATTAATCAACAATGACTCTTTACTTAGTTAATATTGCTTGGAAAAACTATGTAATGAGAACTGCGACAGAGAGAAGCATCCTTTGCAGGGCTGAATATCTAGTTTCAAAGTAACAGGACAACTCAGAATTTGGTTTTGATGTATAACATTTCCTTTAAATTATGAGCGTGCAGTTACAAAAAGCTGTCCAAATCCCCCGGATGTACGGAGGTGAGCAAGCAAACCATCGGCATCTAGATGCTGAACCATTCACATCATAATGGAGGCCTCATTTCACCTGCTTTCTGCAGTATTCACAGTGACATTGAACATTTAGAATGGTGGCCATGCCTATGTTATACTGTAGATTCTACCTAATTTTTAGCAATGGCCCTTCCCTTGCCCACAATTTTACTGTTCTCTGTGCTTTTCCCATCCAGTAATTTAATTATTTGTTCATGGAGCAGTTTCCTGCTCCTTTCGGCTTCCAGCTCAGTTGGAAGTGTCCTCTACTGGGCTCTGGCACCATGAGCCATCATTTACAACTAGCTAGGGATTTTTTTCCCCTGTTTTTATATGCCCCCTCCCAATTCAGCCCAGCCATCGCAGTGACAGTCCGGCCAAGGTGCCACATGCTCCTTCTGGAACTTGGCCAACGTGAACTCTTGGTCTGATCTCTAGGTATTGCCATGGAGAGATGGTCAGGATTCTCTCCCTCTCAGAGGCTGTGAATGAAGACTGCAGCACCCACAGTTGGCATGGGGAGAAAATGCTTGGCTTGGGAATGAAATTCTGCCCTCCCACACTTGCAGTGTGTGGCATTTTCACTGAGCTGGCCCCCGGTTACTCAATTATTATGTGCAAAAACAAAATCTGTATAAACCAAATGGTAAGGATCATCAAACTAATGGAAATATTACTTTTTCCCCCCAAAATATAAACCTGAAACCAGATAAAAAGTAAGCCACTTAAGACTGCTTTATCAAATAACTTTCTGCAAAATTAAGCCTTGTGTGCTGCAAATCTTCGTTTTGGCAAACCAAAGAGGGAATATAAGCATAAAGGCCTGAATTTAACAAACCTAATTATCAAGCCTTAATTAGTACCAAGAGTAAAGCTCTATGGAACACCTGCAGACTTAATATATGTCCTGACAGTGAGGAACAAGTGTTAATGGGCTGTATTTATGTTAATACCTGAACCTTAGAGAGCCAGTAGGGTGAAATACGCTGTGCACTAGTTTTCAGTTTCAAGCAAAGAACAAACATGAAAGAATTTCATTTTAATATTAGTCTCCACACAGCTCCTTTGGGAAGACTGTTGATTTGCTTTATCTTTAATACTGAAGATGCAGAATTCCAAAACGGATAAAAATGTAGAAATTGGTGTCAACAGCAAATTAAAAAGGGAAACGAAACCTTCCTCCCCCAACAAAGATGGCTGCTGCTTGATAGGCATACTGTGCAAAGCTTCTATATATTCTGCAAATCTTTATCATTTTTCTTTTATTAATATTGATTCATTAAAGGCCTCTAAAGAATGAACTCACTTCCTTCAATGCTGTGATTTTTGCTTCATATTTATCTAACAAACATATTGCAGTACATCATAGATTTTACTAAAGTAATGATCTCCCCGACCAACACATCAATTGGTAGTTAATACCCTGGAAACAATAAATCATTTCTGACTACTGACATTGGCTAGAGGTAAATTATTGATATAATAAACCAAAACTGTTCAAAACATATAGTTCTTCTTGAGTTTCCTATGTCTGTATTGAGTCCCACAGGAATGGACTTGAATAATGAATTGTAGTATTAAGCTTTTACTGGGAATAAATATCCCTTAATATAAGCAACCAATCAGGTGGCACTATTCCCACTGAACATTCTAGTTAAACAATAAGACATAAAAAAATAGAGTTTGTTGGTCAATACTGAGGGCAAAGGTCAAGTGTCTTCAACCACCTGACAAGAGCCAATATTGTGATTTTAAAGCAATTTTTAAAGTTCTTTTTCAGAGTTTGGATCTAACCTAAACTGCTATGCTTATTATATTATAACATAGTATGAGATAGCACACAATCAAACTGCAGGGATTCTTGCCACTGCTACATATTTTATACTAACAGAATGAGCATTACTTCTAATTTTTCTACGTTTCAAACTTTCATAAACTGGAAAATGTTTACATGTGAAGTTATAGTTTTACATTCTTCAATATGACGTAAAATTTTGAACTTGATGAAATGTTGAAAATATTCACAATAAAATCATAGTAACATAGTAGATGACTGAAGATATGGATCAATTGCCCTATCCAGTTGTTATTCTGCTGGACCCTTGGACCGAAGGGGAGTAGATGCTACCTGTGGGGAGGAGCCACAGAGGTACCCACGATTGGTAGGTGAGGCTGGTGTTAAGCAGAAGCCCAGCTGGAGCTTCACCACTACCAGCTCATGTTCCCCTTAGGTTGAGCCTTTGGGTGCCAAGGCCAGCTGGACTTAGGTGGGGCCTCTGCAGAGATGGAAGTCCAGGTGGTAGAAGCATAGCAGGCAGCACACCGAAGGGTCAGAGGCAGGCAGCACAGCTTGTGGTCAAGGTCCAGGCAAAGGTCGAGGTAGGCGGCGAAGCTCATTGTCAAAGTCCAGGCAAAGGTTGAGGCAGGTGGCAATGCTCATGGTCAAGGTCCAGTCCGGTGACAAGCCAAGGTCAGTCTGAAGGGAAGGAAGGAGGACAGCGAGGAACATGGATGGAACTCAGGAACTGGCAATCCACTGCTCTAAAGAGAGAAGACCTATTGCTAAGGCACAGGCTGAAGACAGGGTCCAGCCTTATATAGGTCCAGGGTGATGATATCATCAACAAGGGCCATGGGGCTTTTCCTACCGTGGGCCCTTTGAATTCTGAAGAGAGGCGCGTGTGCCTAGGTGGTCGAGGCAGGAGCAGGATGTCGGCAGCGTTCCCTAGCTGTGAAGAACAGCAGCGGCGGTGGCATCACCCTGAGCCTCATGGGAGCAATAGCGGCTCAATAATGGCAGTGGCACTCAGGGCCATGAAGATGAGAAGCAGTGTCGGTGGCGGCCCGCTGCCACTACGAGGGAGCCCAGGAGTGCACCTGCCCTGGCAGTGTCGGGTGATCGAAGCCGGCCATGGGGCTCTGCGGCCGGCAAGCATAACACCAGTTATCTTAAACTCCCAGACTTAAATCAGTACTGCCTCCCATTATAGGGCGAATTTTAAAAGCCCTACAAGCGGCAATTCCGGGAGATAAGTGATAGACTGGGAAGCGCACGGGTCACGTGAATATTAAGAGGCCTGCAGCCATGTGCATATCTCCCGGTATGTGCACTGGAAAGGATTTCACAAAAAGGGGTGGGCCGGGGGTGGGGTCTGGTTGTTACGTGGGTGGGCCAGGACAGTGCCATTAAGTCCGAGTCATGCAGAAGCGCATGCCAGGATCTGATGACCACGTAAGTTACTGCTGCTATGGACTGCAGGTAAGCAGTAAAATTTTAAAATTTAGGGTAGTCAGCACGGTTTTAGGGGTCGGGGCTAGCAGGGTAAAAGGGAGACAGGTTAGGTAGGGGATTTAGGGAGTCCGCTCCTTTACAGGGGCGAACTGGGAGGGAACAGGGAAATAGGCCCTAATGTGTCACTGCGCGCATCTACTAAAATCCCCCCTCTTATGCATGAGAGATGGCATTCGGACACGTTGATATAAAATCATGCGTGCGGGTAGCGGATTTTATAACAGGCACACATGTTATGTACTCCATAAATGTTGTGTACTCCATATATGTTGTTCCAAATTATTTCTACCCTGTTCATTGTTTATCCAGGTTATTTCTACCCTGTTCTTTGTAAAACAAGACTTTGTCTCTGTTAATTTTGCTAGTTGTAATGTAAACCGAAGTGATAATTAATCTTGTTAATTGAACCTCGGTATATAAAAGTTATAAATAAATAAACAAACAAATAAACAAATAGATAAATATACTCCAGTCAAACAAGCATTTTTCCCTCGGATTCCTCAGCAACATTGCTAACAGAGATACTGAAAAGAACCTATCTAAGCACAGACTCCTAGGCTATCATAATGGTCACCTTGCCTTCACCAGAGTGGACTCCATCGACGACCACCACACTCTGAAACCTGATGATCAACCAAATCCCTTACCCAATTTACAACATTTTATCTTTTGACTCTTACAACAAGCTTAACTTGCTCAACCTGAGGCATGCACCAGTTCTGACCACCTACCTTTAAACCTGCAGTATACTATGCTATCGCTAATCCATGGAAATGCAACTGTACTGACTGCTGTAAATTTAACAAATTTAGTGATGCGATTAAGAGAACACAACACCTTGACACAGTTCTGATACATAAGATAATTTTAGAAACATTACAGTCAAAGGGTTTTCATATAGTTATACCACCGAGGTGAAACACACACACACGAATTCTCGTAAAGTGTTACTAATGCAACATTACTGGAATTACGGTGTTTAAACTGCTATGTGTAGGATACAAAACTTCATTTAAGATTCCGTTTCGTGCCTACACTGTGTTTATTGTATGTAACTATGTGTCTGATGTTGTGCTGATAATTATGGAAATGGCCCACTAATCTGATACAAATACACCATGACTGTAAATTCTGAGAAATAGTTACAAAATCCAGTATTAATTTAGCCATCAATTTGTCATAACACTTATGACGCTGGAAAGTAGAGATGTTGAGGTCAAAAAAAGTTAGTTACTAACAATCATGGGTAAAACTTGAAACACAGGGTTTTTCTGTCATTGCCCGTAGTACTTCTTGTTTCAGATTTAATTCGTTCTTTTCTTAAATCTGGTCTCCCTCTCCACTTCTCTCAGGATCACTCGAGCTGAAGAAACACACGAGTGGGCTGCATAACCAGGACGCCCTAAGCTGGTCTCTGGACACGGTAACCGATTTGTTGTTCAGAGAAACTGAAAAGTCCTGAGGTTGCACTGAAGATGGCTATTAAGCTAAATGACAGCGATAACACTGAATGATGTACAGTGGGCAATGGCTTCTGGAACACATGGATTTTTTTCTGGCTAATCAGAAGGTGGGGACTGAGCAAAAATAAAATAAAATAAAATAAAGTAAAATAAAGTATTTGCCTACGTCCTGTTGACGAGTTACTATTATTATTATCTATGTAATATTTAATTTAATTTATTATTAATATCTATATGTTATAGGTTATATGCTAAATGCTATATGTTATACGTTATATGTTAAGAAATGCTGTTCCATGTAACGCCTTTTGTGCGAAAGTTTTGTTATATGTAAACCGACCTGATTCGATACTTGTATTGAGAATGTCGGTATATAAAAATCCGAAATAAATAAATAAATAAATAAAAGGACTCTAGGCTTTATGTTTCTATCTGCACCAATAAATAGCTGTTATGGTTCATTAGCTACATATCTTTCATGGTCATCTTTTCTGGGCTGGCTCTGCAGGAGTGGACAAGGAAGAGTTCTTTTTTTCTTAATTTTTTGGATTTTATTTTATATGGGCCTTTTTTTTTTTTTAGGATTTTCTTTTTAAAGATATATTAGTTTCAAATAGCTGAACACTGGCTCTAGATCAGTTGCTTTTCTGAAGGGTGACATTTTTAAACCATCTTTTAAATGGTTTGGGTCAAAAGCCCGAGCTGGAAACCTGAACTAATTTTTGGGGCTCATTGAAAAATCCACACACTACGTGAGCACTGTAGCTGCAGGAATGAAAGAACTGCTGGATGGCTGGGGAATTATATGGAACGTTTCATGGCCCGCAGGTGCTGTGAAGTAGCCCGGTGACAGTAAGAGGGAGGAGGAGAGAGGCTGCACATCACCAAACCCTGTAGAGACAGCACAGGCTGTTGAGGCAGTCTCTCTCTGCTGGCTGCACTCTACTGGTTAGGAAGTCCAGATTGCAAATGGAGTCAGCCACTCCCTGGTGGCATTTCAAGGATGAGGAAAGAGATGCAAATAGTAAGAAGGAAGGAAAAGAAACAAACAAGAAAGCAATGCCCGATACTGTCATAAAATTATACAACATTAATTTGAATCTCTGCTCTCTTATAGGGGCTAGATACATTTTTTAGTAACAGAAAAATGAAGAGAAGGTAAAGAAACCAAGCTTAATGTTATATGCAAGGCATGGAAACTGCAGTTCAGATTCTCATTGGAAAAAAGTTGAAACTGAAAGCAGTTACTGAGTCAACTGAGTCAGCACTCACAGTTCAAAACAATATCTGAAGCACGACTATGTCTGACTTTCAGCATGAAGATGAAATGCACAGCCTTCAGGCTTGTCCCATTTTCCTCACCACATCTCCCAGGTTTAGCCCTGGTTCTGAAGGGGCTTCCTGTAGCTAAGAGGGCAAGAAGCAACCTCCCT
The DNA here is from genome assembly GCF_901001135.1 of Rhinatrema bivittatum. NCBI lineage: Eukaryota > Metazoa > Chordata > Amphibia > Gymnophiona > Rhinatrematidae > Rhinatrema > Rhinatrema bivittatum. Next base: position 13,858,100 of record NC_042621.1, read on the forward strand.
CAAGATTCACTTTCAGTAATTGCTGGAAGGCCAACAGCAAAGTGCCGATGGACTGTGCAGAACCGCTCAAAAGCTGCAGATATCTACTGGTGATCTGTGGCCAATCTGAGGAAGCCCCCATGTCAATCGGTGAGGTCTGACTGATGGGATGTGCTTCTTTGTAATCAAGTGCACTGTAAAAGCACTCCTGGGTTTTAATTCTGCAGCACTTTCTAGCTTCACCTGGGATCTTAACCTCAGAATCAATCCCCAAGCCTTCTATATGGCAGTTGGGACTAGGAAAGGCTCTGTATTGTGCTAATTTCCGCTTTTAGTCAATTTTTTTAAATTTTCGCACAGCCTCCACCATCAGAGGTGCTACCATTTTCCCATCAATATTCGGCTGCTACATTATTATGCCTGTGCCGCCCACATAAGTGTGCAAGTCAGGTGGGCAACAAGCCTCGTGTGGAAATGACAACCACTGAGGCTTTGTTGCGCTGAGTCACTGTTGCACTTACTTTCTTCTTCCTTCCCTTATCTTATGCTCCTTTAGAGGACATTGATGACTGCACACCCTCTGGTGATCAAGAATGCAAACAGCCTCTTTCTTCTTGGAATAAGCCCTTCGCTGACCACTGATACAACTGGATCCTTCCTTTGCAGGGTCTAAAACTGTTGCCACAGTAATGCTGCCAGCATCCCCTCCCTCCCCCCTTAACTTCTAGGCCACTGAGCTTGTCCGCTTAGTAAAATCATAAATACACCTTTCCCTTCTCCCTTCTAGGTGCTACTTGACTTTCTTTAAAGGATAAAATTAGGCCTCAAATGCAGCAGGAATAATAAAATCAAATTCACGGGAAGAGGTATACTATTGCTTGTATCATTTGTTTTGTGTTTATTTCTCAACTTGTGAGCAGACCTACAACATACTGTATACTAACACTGGAATAACAAATAAAAAATATACTAGCACTGCATAACAAATAAAAAAAATATATATCCCATTAGATATGTGTTTTCTATCATGCTAAGAGTTGTGCTATGCAGCAACAGCATTATGGTCAGAAGATTTCACATGCTTGTAACTAGAGAATGCACTCCTCTACTCCCAGATCCAGACATGTTTCCCAATCCTGCGTAAGAGACAGAGAGAGCCAGAAACTGGTTTCCCAAGAGCAACCCATCAATGGGAACCTGCCTCGCTATATCCTGATTCTTTGACCCCTACCCTGTACAATTTCTGTGGGTTTTGGCTGTAAACTCACTTCCCTGTCCCTTATGTGATGCTCCTCTCCCCCATGGGTTAGCCACTAGATGTCCCTAGGAGCCCACAAGCCAGCTTGCAGGAATACCACATTTCACCTCCTCCATTAGAGGATGCCTGAGTGGGTGGACCTTGCCTATAAATAGGGACTAGAGCAATAGGAGGTGTGGCATTTGAGTTAGGATTTTGTTGAGATAGGAGCTCTTAACAGTTTGTTCTTTTAGAGTGAGGCCTACTCCCTCACGCAGTACATTTTTGGAGGGAAATCCTTTTTGAGCAATACCTGCGCTTGTTAAGGGACTACCTCGAGTAGACACAGACTAATTTAAGGTTTTTTTTTATGCAGCCTGGTTTTCTTTGTGTTGGCCAATCCCCATATCTGGAGGCCAGGACAATAAGCACCTTCTAGGTCAGAGAAGGGCTGCAGTGACAGTAGCACTGTCAGAAGAGATTTCAGGACAGCCTATTAAAGTATTTTTTGTATTTTGTTGAGAGGAGGTATCGTTGCTACCCCTCCTCTCATTTGGAGACAGTTGACAGAAGATTAGCACTGAAGACCCTCCACAGGATTTCCCCCTGGGACACAAAAGCACAGGTTGGTGAGAAGAGAACAACTTGGAACTCAGGTAGGACTATTCATGTTTAAGGGGATCCCAAGCGGAGGATCCAGTCTCTGAGGCTCTTACTTGTGTAAGAGCCTCAGAGACTGGGGCTCTTACACAAATACTTCAGGAGTGTTAGGAATCACCCCAGGAACCTGAGTCCTTACCACGTGCACAGAGAGAAGGCACATCTGGATCTACTTTCAGTTGTTTTACAAGTTGGACATTGATTCAGTTTGACAAAATCAGTAAATTATAACTTGAACGCCCAAGCCCTGTTTCATCTGTTGCAGCCACCACACCAATTCAGATACACACAGATAAAGGATTCACCTCACTGCCTGGGCCACAAGAAATAGTCCCGTCCCCCCCCCCCCCCAGAAAGAACTCACCCCTGGGGTATAACCAGCAGGACGGGATAAACGGCAAGGTAGACAGCCCCGGAGACAAATATTTGTGTGTGCCCTTGGAGAATATGCCCCTCCAAAGAAAAGGGTTACACTTATAGCATCTTCATTTCCTTTTCTGGCCTGCATTATGTTTCGGTCTGAGCTCTTTCTAATCTATACATTAAATAGTGAAATAGTAAACCTAGAAATCTAATCTTTACATCCTGAGTTATCTTCTTGCACTACAGCTGCATTTGTGCGTCTAAAAAATTTTGTTCCTCAGGAATATAAAAAATAAACATTAATATCTTTAGAACCTTGCACATTACATTCAGAATCATCAGTCATCCTTCATACTCCGGAGATCCTTCCTGATCAGTTTAGCAGAAAATGGTGCTGTACAAGATAGCTGTTAATGATAGTCAACAGTTCAATATTTTCTGCAACCTTTAAAAAGTTTCAATAACTGAAGGTGTTCTCACATTAATTCTTTGGCATCAATTATTGACAGAGGATTTAATTTAAAGGAAACCAGTAGGTAACCTAGGGGTACTGTTTTAAATAATTTATAATTATTTGTATGGGTATAATCATATTGCTATTGATTAAGATCCAGTCACATCCAGCAGCGCAGGATGTTTTATGCTAAATAAATTTTAGTCATGTCACCTTTATAACTCTCTGTTTGCTTGTAACAGAAAATCATTATTAAAAATAATTTAATAACAGGACAATCTTTTGAGGTCAAGTGTTTAATCCTAACAAGGCATGCATTAAAAAAAATAGAAAGAAAAACAACAAACTGAAAAGAATACATGGTTGGGAACCGATATCAAGTTATTTTATACCTCTATACAGCGGCAAAGTGCGAATAAATCACTCAGGAAAGAATACCAGTACAAGAGGCCGTACCACCAGACAAATGCTTTAAGTGGACATAAGGGCAATCCACAAACAGGTTAGAAGCCGTGGCACAGCTAGAGGCTGAAGATTCAGTGGGAAGCTTCTTCCATCCACCTTCACCAAATGATTGGCAATAACAATGCTGCCACTGCACACCATTCTGACAGCTCAGTCAATGAGTGGCCCTGCTGGGACCCAGCTCTAAACCCACAAACAGGTTGGAAGCCGCGGCACAGCTAGAGACTGAAGATTCAGTGGGAAGCTTCTTCCATCCACCTTCACCAAATGATTGGCAATAACAATGCTGCCACTTCACACCATTCTGACAGCTCAGTCAATGAGTGGCCCTGCTGGGACCCAGCTCTAAACCCACAAACAGGTTGGAAGCCGCGGCACAGCTAGAGACTGAAGATTCAGTGGGAAGCTTCTTCCATTCACCTTCACCAAATGATTGGCAATAACAATGCTGGCACTGCACACCATTCTGACAGCTCAGTCAATGAGTGGCCCTGCTGGAACCCAGCTCTAAACCCACAAATAGGTTAGAAGCCACGGCACAGCTAGAGACTGAAGATTCAGTGGGAAGCTTCTTCCATCCACCTTCACCAAATGATTGGCAATAACAATGCTGCCACTGCACACCATTCTGACAGCTCAGTCAATGAGTGGCCCTGCTGGGACCCAGCTCTAAACCCACAAACAGGTTGGAAGCCGCGGCACAGCTAGAGACTGAAGATTCAGTGGGAAGCTTCTTCCATCCACCTTCACCAAATGATTGGCAATAACAATGCTGCCACTGCACACCATTCTGACAGCTCAGTCAATGAGTGGCCCTGCTGGGACCCAGCTCTAAACCCACAAACAGGTTAGAAGCCTCGGCACAGCTAGAGACTGAAGATTCAGTGGGAAGCTTCTTCCATCCACCTTCACCAAATGATTGGCAATAACAATGCTGCCACTGCACACCTTTCTGACAACTCAGTCAATGAGTGGCCCTGCTGAGACCCAGCTCTAAACCCACAAACAGGTTAGAAGCCGTGGCACAGCTAGAGACTGAAGATTCAGTGGGAAGCTTCTTCCATCCACCTTCACCAAATGATTGGCAATAACAATGCTGCCACTGCACACCTTTCTGACAGCTCAGTCAATGAGTGGCCCTGCTGGGACTCAGCTCTAAACCCACAAACAAGTTGGAAGCCGTGGCACAGCTAGAGACTGAAGATTCAGTGGGAAGCTTCTTCCATCCACCTTCACCAAATGATTGGCAATAACAATGCTGCCACTGCACACCATTCTGACAGCTCAGTCAATGAGTGGCCCTGCTGGGACCCAGCTCTAAACCCACAAACAGGTTAGAAGCCTCGGCACAGCTAGAGAATGAAGATTCAGTGGGAAGCTTCTTCCATCCACCTTCACCAAATGATTGGCAATAACAATGCTGCCACTGCACACCATTCTGACAGCTCAGTCAATGAGTGGCCCTGCTGGGACTCAGCTCTAAACCCACAAACAGGTTGGAAGCCACGGCACAGCTAGAGACTGAAGATTCAGTGGGAAGCTTCTTCCATCCACCTTCACCAAATGATTGGCAATAACAATGCTGCCACTGCACACCTTTCTGACAGCTCAGTCAATGAGTGGCCCTGCTGGGACCCAGCTCTAAAAAGAATGACAGCCTTGATACGCCTGTTAATTTGGGGAGGTGGGGAATACAGGAAAAGGAGCGTTCACGTTTAGAAAACGGAATATAACAAATTAAGAATTAAACATCATTATTTCTAAAAAATTTCAAATTACAGTTAGTGGAGAGTTCCAGGAGGTTTTTTTTTTCTCTGAGATACAAATATGCAGTGGCTTTTGCCATTCAATGGTTGCTTTCAATAATTCACATGGTTAATAATGGCCTTTTCTCAAACTGCTCATCTTCTAAGTTGCAACCTAGGGAGGACAATCTTCAAAGGCATTTACCCGCGTAGATGAGCCTGAATGAATATTGTCGCTTTTACATTGAATAGAAGTGGGTCTGGGCTTTCACAACCTGTGTAATTTTAGCCAGACTAAAATGAAGTATTCCCAGAGGTGGGTTTAAGTCAGGATGGCCAATGCTGGACCTCACGAGCCACAAACAGGCCAAGTTTTCAAGATATCCACCATAAAAGTGCATGAGATAGATTTGCATACAATGGAAGCAAAGCATGCAAATTATACTCGTGCATCTTCATTATGGATATATTGAAAACCAGGCCTATTTGTGGCTCTTGAGTACTGGCATTGGCCACCCCTGGTTTAGGACATGGAGAGCAGGAAAACGGCATCACCCAGAGCAAAAGCAAATGCTGTGGGCTATTGAAAAGAAGTTATATGCTTTTCAAAAGAAGTGGTTAAAGAAGTAAAGACAAAAGCATAATTCAGATGTTCAAGGGATCTTAGAAAGAAGAGCACAGGGAAGAATATATGACAAGGCTGAAAGAAATGAGGAAGGTGGGATGGCAAATGTGTGAGGAGAAGGAAAATAACACAGAGAGGTAAAGCAGTGAAAGTAGGAAGGCCACAGATGGAATTGTAAGACAGAGAGGGGACAAGGAGTAATGGGGGGAATTTTAAAAGCATTGCTCGTGCTAAATGGCCCATATGCACGACTATCTGGGCTGTGTGCAAGCAACACTTATTTTTAAAAGCTGGAAATTTTGTGCGTATATACACAGGCCCAGGGTATTAAAAAAAAGGGTGGGGGGGGGGGCACTGGAGGGCAGGCCCAACAGTTACGCACGTAAACCTGTATTTTAAATCTGGTGGCCGCAGTGTGCGGCAGCTTGTTAGCCGCGTACATTTACTGCTGTTCCTGATGAGGTGAAAGTCTGCAGAAATTGCTTTTTAGGTCTAACACGCCAGGGTGAGGGACCCGGGGTCAACTGAGGAGAGTGCAGGCGAAGAATCATAGAGGATGGATGACCTCAAGATAGACTAGGCAAACTGGTTGACTAATTGGTAAAATTAGCAATGTCCTTTTCACAAGCATGTTTTAAAATCTGTTTACCTGCAAATGTTAAAGCCAACGAGGGCACCATGCAATACCCAAATTAGTGGGTCGCGCTAGCAAGGAGGCGCTAGAGTCACTTGCGTGACCTTAGCGCCTCCTTGCTAATGCAACCCTGCCGCGGCCGTCTGCCAGTAATGAAAATGGCCGGCGGTGGGTAATATTGTACAGGGAGACACTGGAAAGTGTGGTAATGGTTTTTGGAGGAGTGAGTGTATATGCAATTCATGTGTTTAATGACTGTTTGATTTTATCTTGTGTATTGGTGATTATGTTATTTTTATGATGTTTATGAAATGCTATTTATTTTTATGCATGTTCAAGCTCTTGTAAACCGACATGATTTAGGTGTGTGAAGTTAAAGTATTTGAAGTAAATAAAAACAGATACTAACATATTTCTGTTCAATATTCACTGAAGAAAGATTAATGATTATTAGTACAGTTGCACAAGGCAGTGGGTAGATGCCACACCATTTGTGGAACTAGAAAGTTGACAATGGCTTCTTGGTCTAAGGCTTTTGATTCTTGCTTTGGGTATGAGAGGTCCTCTGTTCAACTCCCAGATGAGCCCTTTGATTTGTGCACACATTCTGGTGGCAGAGGATAGAAACCTCCCCTGGCTAACAGGAGCTACAAGTTCTGTACTAGTTGAGCTTTAGGTCTAGAACAGATAAAAGGTGAATCGGTTATTTACTCTTTCGGATAATAGAAGTTAGCATGTAGCACATTTAAAACTAATCGGAAAAAATTATTTTTCACTCAACGCTCAATTAAACTCTGGAATTTGTTGCCAGGGAATGTGGTTAGTACAGTTAGTGTAGCTGGGTTTAAAAAAGGTTTGGATAAGTTCTTGGAGGAGAAGCCCATTACCTGCTATCAATCCAGTTGACTTAGAAAATAGCCACTGCTATTACTAGCATCAGTAGCATGGGTTATACTTAGTTTTTGGGTACTTGCCAGGTACTTGTAGCCTGGATTGGAAACAGGATGCTGGGCTTGATGGACCCTTGGCCTGACCCAGTATGGCAATTTCTTATCTTCTTACAATGGACAAAGTCATGGGGTCAGACGGGATAGAGCATTGGGAAGTCAAAGGTTTTCCTACAGGTTTGCTGAAGGACCTGTTTACTAGATCTTTCAAGGAAAGAGTGGATATATGAGACTGCACAACATATGCACAAGGGCAGATGTTGTTCCTCTTTATAAAAGGGATAAAAGAAAAGAGGTTGGAAAGTCAGTGGTGTGAAAATTAATGGAGACGGCTCAGAGCGAGAACAGTGAAGCATCTTTAATCCAGTGATTTGTAGGATGACCTCTTTTGGGGACAATTTTCTGTTTATTTTTACCAGAGGTCAAGTCAGATGAATCTGATTGTTGCACTGGGTGACAGACAATTAGGTAGAGAGCAGATGCTATTGACAAACAGGCAAAGTAACTTCTTTGTTTCACTTCATTTACATTTTTTCATTTTGCTTTTGTTTTTATTTTAGTGGATTGTTCCCCAGCTCTCTCTCCCCCCCCCCCCCCCCCCCCCGAAGGCTAGGCTGGTGCTCCGGGAGCTTCAAACCTACTAAAACAGGCCTTTCAGGAGACATCGCGAAATGCGCTAACACTTTACCGCCCCGTAACGCAAGCTTTCGCATGGCTTAACGCTACTGAAAACGTTGTAGCTAAAATCGGCGTTAAAGCCGTGCGATAGGACTTCGCAAAATTGTAAACCCAGCCCACTCCTCCACTTTTTCAGATTTGCATCGCACGCGTTAAAGGCGTTTTCGCATGCGTTAAGGGCTTTTCGCATGCGATAAGCCCTTAACGCATGCGAAAACGCCTTAGCGCATTTTGATAAATGAGGGGGTTAGATTGTAAGCTCTTTGGGGATAGGGAAATACCTACAGTACCTGAATGTGATCCACTTTGAAGCGCTGAAAAAAAAAAGTGCGAAAAGCGGAATATAAATCTAAATAAATAAATAAATAAATAAAATATGATCACATGCAATGCAAATGTATCTTGAATTCTGATTCAAGATATCTGTTGCAGCTATGTAATACGGAATAAGAATTCAAGATACATTTGTTTTGCAAGTGATAACATTTGATTTAGTGATGGCGTTCCGAGACCAAAGCAACGTAACCATTGTGTCTGTGTTCAATTTATTTTAATCATTAACGTAAATAAGTTATTAAATGGAGTCATATCTCCATCTTTCTTGTCTCTAAATCATTTTTTAAATCCAAATTTACCAGATAACTCAGCTGGTGAAAAAATTTTATGCGATGATCAGCATGTTTAAGGTATTCACCTTTTACAACGAACAGAGTTTTTTTTGTTGTAAATGGCACTGACACCACAACAAGAAAGTTCATTTCACAAAGATGATTCATTAAGAAATAAAATATTCATAGCTGACAGTTTGAAGGATCGCCATACAGTTTTATTCTAATGTGCCTGTCCTCTCTGTCAAGTCCAATATGGGATGTCATGTCGCCAAAGTTTTATTAAGAAATTGTTTGTCAGAGTGAGCTTTCTAAAGTGAATGAAAATTTCATACCCTCATTAGGGAGATTTTACATGAAATGTGTAAGACTTTCAATGAACACTGGAATATGAGCCAATTACTATGAAACGGGGAGGATAACATTCAAACAACTGCACACTGCGACCTATGCACAGGTATATGGCCGCACACAGATCTACAGTAGTATTTTTATAATCCGTGCGCAACATATATGTCGGTTATAAAATGCATGTACATCTACCCTGAAACATTCACTCATGTGTATAGATGTGTGTGAATACATTAGGAAGAAAATGATTAAAACTTATTTGGCTAAGTAATGTATCCGGATAAGTCTGAAGTATCACTATTCAGCTGTTTGAATTAGTCAGGATTAGTAGCATTGAGCGTTTTTAGCACTTTTAACATTTTAGATGTGTATATTTTACGGGCAAAAAATATGTCGAATTTACCTGCGCAAGTCTCTGTTTATGCGTGCAACTCAGCAAATTGTCTAACATACGGGTGCATGTGAAGGAAATCAATCCATTTTCCAGTTCTTCCAACAGTTCACCCAGTCCTTCTCCAGGGCATCAAGACCATCCTGGTTCTTCAGTCTGAACTTTCCCCCTGTTTATCCATACCTCTGACTTAGCCAATAATACAGTTAAAAACATGTTTGATATCACTTATGCAAGATAATTAGGTGTGCAATTATGTAAGTTGCCAAAACTACATGCATAAGTTTCTTAAAATAGCAACTTCTGTGCGTAAATATTGGCCTGCTCCAAAATGCTCCTAAACTGCCCCTTTTGTACACACGTAAATACGTGGATGTTTGATATTTCTAAAACAGCATATGTGAGTACATGATATTTATGTGCGTATATGCTCATTTTCTCACATGCAACCCTTTGAAAATTCACCCCTTAGTTTTCAAAGGCATTTACAGCTATATTTTAAATCCCCTGCGCGTGGGGAAAACGGGAGTTACGCGCGCAACCGGGCCTTGCGTGCGCTGCGCGCATTTTAGAAGAGGCCCAGCCACGTGTGTAACCCCCTGTTACGGGCACAAGAGCCAGGCCTCTATCAAGGGGCGGTCCCGGAATCCGCTGGTACAGCAGCCGTTTGCCGCTGTGCCGGGGGGAATCGCGCGCCAGCAACCAGCTGGCGTAAGTTCGGAAATAAAGAAAAAAACAAAAGGGACTTCAAAGGGGTTGGGGAAGAGAGTTGGAAGGGAGTAGGAAAGCTCCTTAATTGGAACGACTGGGGGGAGGCCCAATCTCGGCGCCGTGCGTAAACTGGGCAAATCTCCCCCTCTGTGCGGGACAAACGTTTTAAATAAATAATAGTTAAAAAAATTATATATGGGCGATAGGGCAAAGTCAGGACTGGATTAGTCTGTTTGGCTTGAACTGGGTGAGGTGGTACTATACTTAAAAAATCAGAACAGCAGCGACACAAAACTAATACAGAAAGTTATCAACATAGTATAAGTTGCTTAACTTAATTTAGAAGTTAATTAATTCATCTCTCAGCTTAATTTTTAAAACTAGAAACACTGATGATAGCATTTTATGTAATCAGCTGGAACTTAGAAGTATGAATGTTTAACCAATGAGGTCAATTTGAAGGTGAATTTTAAAAGACGGGCACATACCAAAATTGGGAGATGGGTGCGCATACAGCACATGCGCATGTCCACCCGATTTCATAAGCCACCTACCTGTGCACATAAATCCCGAAGCACAAACATCTTGCACTGGAGAAAAAGGGACGGCATGTGGGCATGGTTTTGACGTGTTGTGGCATTCGAAGCTGAATGTGTGCAAGTGTGTGTACAAGAGAAGTGTGTGCAAGTACCTTCCTGCCTGGGTGCGCATTCAGGTACGTTGAGCGTAAAGTTACTTCTGCTATGGAGGAGGTGTAAGTCGAAAGAAAATATTTTCAGGCATCTGGGAAGTGTTTGAGGGGTCTGGTATAACTGGGGGGGGGGGGGGTGTTAGGCTAAAGAACCAGGGGGTTTGAAGGACCGAGCTCTAGACTGGGCAAACTGGTGGACAACTGGTGAAACTGGTCATCAACTAGACGCTTGCCTGTTATAAAATATCCTCACTTGCACGTTCATAAGCAGATTTATGGTGCTAAGAACACACAAACTTAAAATTAGGTGTACATATGCATATACTTATGCACCAAGGCTATTTTATAACATGTATGCATATGTGTGCGCATGTTCTAAAATTGCCACATATCTGACTAGACATCCCTATACACAAGTAAATGTGCGCTCACACACCCGTTTGGAAAGTTACCAGCCCTGTGTACAAGAGATTTACAGAAAAATAGCACATATATGGGGGGATTTTATTCAGGTAATATAAGCACTTTTTAAACATTAGTACCACTAGTGGTAGCAAACAGTATATTTTCTGTATAAGATGGTTTTATTAGTACATTGACTAACAATGTAGATAGCATGGGGAAATGTTGGAAAAGAGTAGAAGATAGAATCAAAGGAAAACGCCTACCAAACAAATCTGTATATCTACCAGATATGATTCATTCTCAGAAACAAGACGTTTCAAATGTCTGAAATTTACAATATTTTGAGCAAGCGATGAAGACGGCATTTTTAACCCAAGCCATATCCTCAAGGCCTGGAAAGCAGAAGCCTAAAAATGAGAGTCTGCAAAATGCGAGGAAGGTCCCTAAAGAGGACAGTGAGTCTACAAAAAAAAAAAAAAAAAAAGTAATTCCATTTGACATTTGATGCAAGTTGAGACAGAAGAAATTTTAGTGTCTCAAAGTCAAACAAGAACATAAATCTGGTTATCACCTAGCTGGAGAGAACCGGTGTAGATTTAGGCAGGAAAGAGCCTGCCTGTCTATCCTCCTTGACTTTTCTGAGATTATGGAGAAGGTTAATTGTGTAAGTGATATGCATGAAGTATAATTTATTTTGAATTTTTAGGAAGCCTTCAATGAAATTTAATGTAAGAGCTGTGAAAATAACTTTAAAAGATCTAAACCTACATTCAGCAGTCAAAAAATAATGGATGAAAAGTGATTGAAATAAAGTCTGGAGGTTTAGATGATATTAATTCCTGATATTCTGTGTCTTGAGCGGTGGCAAAACAAGATAGTTGAAGCAGTATAACTATAGTTCCTGTACCAAAAGGAAAAAGTGGTGGAAATCAAGCAGAATGTAGCATAAAAGGCAGAAGTTCCAAAAACGTAAGAACATACAAAAATCAAATAAAGGTGTGAACCACATCTAAAATCCATTTAATAACTACATGAACATAAAAAAAATATATTAACCATAATACAAATATAACTGATTGTAAAGAACAAATACCACAAATCTCTGTATGAATATAATTTTTTTTAAAAAATGAACTGGTTCAAGAATAAAAACTAGTCCTGAGGTGGTTATGTTTTGGCACAAATACCTGCTTCAAACGCATATTTAAAAAAAAAAAAGATATTTTCATTTTTATATTTATAACATTCTAACAGATACCCTCTGCATCCATACTCCTGTCTCTGCCCTGCCCGGGAGGGCGGAGAAGGGAGAAATCCTTGCTGCACCCATATATAGCTGATCAGAGAAAAGCCTTCAGAGCCCCATTTGTGTGGCACTGCTGTCTTTATTTGATTTTAAAAGACTAATGTTGTCCCAGATTGAAAATAAAATTTCTACCTTATTAGTGAATTTTTAAAAGTCTGGTGTGTGCATCAGTTGGGGGGATGTGCGCACAAGATGGGCTGGCGTGTGCCGACCGAATTTTAAAAGCCATCCGGATATGCGCCTAACTCCCGCTGCGCGCACATCTTAAATGTTTTCAAAAGTGGTGGGGAGTGGGCGTGATCTGGATGGGGCATGGGCATTTCAGGGTGTGGCCAAGAGATGTGCATGCCCAGGTCAAGTGGCACTTAAGTTTACTTCTGCTAGGGATGTGGTATTTAAAAAGTAAACAGAAAGAGACATTTCTCAGGTGTTTAAAGGGATTGGGGTAAATTGCGGGAGTGCAGACTATCAAACCAGGGGGATTTGGAGTCCTAGCTGTTAAATGAGCGAACTGGTGGATAAACTAGTGAAACTGGCAATGGCGCACACCCAGCGGCGGATTCACGATGTCGGACCAGCCCGGGCATTCACCACCCAGGCCCGCCCAGGACACATTACGTGGTCTGCCCAGCGCGGCTCCGTCACGGCCGCGCACGGCAGACCACGTGACTGGAGCGACCGGCCCACCGGGGGATGCCCGATCTCCCGATAGGCAAATCCGCCCCTGCGCACACCCCTTTGAAAAATTCCCTGACATGTGATAGAAGTGGGATTTATGCACATAGGTGTGCATCCACTTAAAATTGGACGCATATATGCGCATGGTCAGGCTATTTTATAACATGCGCGCATATATGCGTGCAAGTTAGAAAAATGGCCACATATCTGGACATACGCCGACGAACACACGCAAAAGCTTGCTCGTGCTCTAGTTTGAAAGTTACTGCCTCTGAATCTAACTGGACTCAAGTAGCAAAAACATCTTCTTGCACATTTTTTTTCAACTACAAAGAAAAGTTTAAATTTTTTCTGAGAGACTATTAAATCGATTCTTCTGTTAACCTTCTTTTTGACAGCAACAGCAGCACACAAAATAACTTTAAGATTATCCTAACTGGGAACCAGGAAAATGTTCTCAACCACTGAGGAAGAAGACATTTTCAGTGATGCAGCTTGATCCTCCACTAAATCTGAAACCAAAGCAAGCTCACCACAGTGATCAATTTTTATCCCATAACAAGCACAATCTAGAGACCAGCAACCCTGTAACCTTTTGATAGCATGATGGCTGATCACCATGCCTTCGTCATCTGTAAGGGATAAATCAACACTGTCTTCCCATTCTGCACGCCTAGACTCTGTGGCATCACCAAGTTTGGCACACTATTTGGTACTCCAGCGTCTCCACACCCTCCGTATCGCACATCTTCCACCACGAGCAACACCAACAATGACCGCAACAATTTTGAAGACAATGGTGAACACAGACCACAGCTTCCAGTCTCCAGGGAGCACAACTGCTGACAAAAGTCTATTTTGCCAGTAAAAGCATGAGTTGAAATTCAGTACGGCCAATTTGGTGGCCATCCTGTTCCCATAACTCACTTTTTAATTGGGGAGAACAGGAAAAAATACTGTTTACGCTCCCTACAGTTTTCATGCAATATGTAATGGAAAGCCAGGTTTAATGCATGCCACCACAATTTAGATGATCCTCTTCCTCTAGAAGTAGCTAGTAATATCATTAGTCTTGCATATGGTCCATTTTTTTCTAGGTTATCAATGCCTTGAGACATGCAGCAATAAATGTATTAATCAGAATGTGTAGACCCGGATCTGGTCTTAATCTTCTAGTAAAAATACTCCAGGTCTGCATCTGATCTACAAATCACTGCACAGCTCTACAAATCACAAACCATGTTGACAAAGTGAAACTTAAATTTTACCAGCAGCACTTAGCACTGCTGAGTTGGTGTTAAAAGATGAAACTTCAATTTTAGCACCTACAGCTATTAATCAAATTTTCAATATATATATAAAAAAAAATCCTTGCCGCTTTTATCAGCACAACATTTCATTTCTCTACGAGACACTCAAAGGCACACGTTCATCTCCCACCCTGGTAAAAAAAAATCACTTCCAATTAAAATTTGAGGGTACAGTTTTTTCTTCATGTTATATTCATCCTTCTATGCTGCTAAGTTTATCCATGTCTCTTTCCAAAGGAAATGCAAATTAATCTTTGCTACAGTATGCTGCTCCAGTACAGGAATATTATTTGTCTCTTAGGACTATATTACAAAGAGAGCAGCTGATCCTTTTTTTTTTTTTTTAAATCTCATTACACTTCTGCTTCTATATGTTTATACCAAGAGAAGGAGAAACATAAAACATTTTTTTAATGCTAGATAAGAGTTTGCGTCACCCAAATTCTTTTCCCCCTCACGTGGTCAAGCAGAGCCAAAACCCCAAACAGCAACGCTCTTAAAAGCAAATAGGAGATATTTGGCCCAGGAATGAAAATACTTATCACAGGTTGGAAAAAAAAATATTTGAAGTGCGCCAGTCATAGTGACTGCTCCATTAACAGACTTGAAAAGCATATCGGTCGTACCATTTTAGACAACCAGGAGTTTATTTTTATTCAAGGAAATGACTTCTAGCGGATTACCAAGCTGCAAGCAGCCGTCTAAGAAAAAGTAAGATCAAAGGCAAGACAAGAGAAGGAAACTCTGAATTAGAAAAAAAAAAACATTTTAGGGCTGCTGTAAATTACAAGCCATTTGCTACAGCTGCATTTTATTTGCATTTACAGACTTGCTCTTGGATTAATTTTTTTTTTATTGCTGTTAATATTAGAGTAGCATTTTGCAGAAGTCAACTAAAAATGTTGGACAGATGGCAGAATACAGAGGTCAATTTTTTCAGAGGGATGCAGGAGCCTAAACAGTCAGGTGCCTAGATCCCTGGGTTAGAAGTTTGGCCCCAGGCACAATGGCTTAAATATAACTATGTTCTCTCAAAACGTGGTTATATTTAGCCACTGGAAAAAAAGATAACATTCCAGAAGGTGTGCTGGGTCAGGAAGAGAAAATAAGCAGGCGCATTTAATTTTCATATATATGCATGTATTTTCCAGTGCACAGTTGGCCGTCAGTTAAAGTAGGTGCAAAGCACAGAGGTCGTTTTTTGTTTTGTTTTTTTTTAAACGCATGGGCCTTGTAATTAATTTTCAAAAATAAACTAAGCAGGTAATTACTCTTTTAAAAATCTGCGAAAAGATAGAGAGGTACTAGCGTACTTTGCATCTAGCCTGCTCACATACTGTGACCCCCATAGTGCTAGGTAACACGTAAGATTTTCATACAGTAAGCATAGAACAGCACAATGCAGTGCAGAACACCACAGCATGCCCATGACTTGGCACTTCACTGTTCCCAGGGTTTTGTGATTGTAAATGACATTATACTCTAGTTTTGACAGGTGTTAGTCTAGGCATCAGATAACTGCAAAGAGGCATTTTAAAGTCTGCCAGACTCACAAATCAGAACTGATTGTTATTCAGCTGCAGTCAATACTAGTTTTGACAAAAGTTCATACAAAGCACACGTAACAATACATGCCTTTCATGTTACTAGAGATTAAATTCACCTCAGTTCTCTCCAAACAAAACTGTTTTATATATATATATATATATATATATATATGTAGACATATATATATATATATATATATATATATATGTCTGCCTGCAACATACAATTTTGCTCAACTAACACTGAATTAGACACCCACAGATTTATTATGATAAGGAACATCCAGTAAGCTAATTTCAAGATGATGACTCCTATAAATTCTTATAATTTATTATTTAGTACTTTGGTTTTTAATCATTAAGTACGTGAAGACTTTGTAGGTCAAACCTGTATTAATGAAGACAGTAATCTATTTTTCAAACACTCTCTCCTCTCTCATTTCCCTTTCAACTTATCAGCTAACAGAAATATTTTGAAACATAGCTGGAAATATACGGATACAAATACGTGCTGGGTCTTGTGATATATATCCCCATCCTTCCTGATCATTTACCTGCTTAAACTATTAATTTTCTTAAAGCTTACCATGGAAAAAAATGCACTCTGAACCATATAACCTCAATTCCCTTAATAAACATGCCACAATTAGTCACGAAAAATCAGCAAATGACAATATATGCTGTGCTGCTATTCACTGTCGTAGGAACCACAATCATACGCGTGGAGAGAATTTTTTTCTTCCAGTTCAATGTTTTATGAAACACTAAACTCTTTCAAAAGATTTTGCATTTAATAGAAAACAGTGTTGAGATTTTCTGTGTTTTTTTAACACTCGTGCAATTGTTAAGGTCATCTTTGAGATTTAATAAAGAATAAAAGTTAAGGGGGAAAAAACCCTGAGAAACGTTCCTGAAGACAGCTTATTCTGTATTCTTTGTGCAATGATGTTAAAGTAGCTGTACTCTCTTCCTTCTATTTGATTCTGCTTCACTCTCTGATTGCCTTATCCCAAAATCTCCTTGATATTTTCCCACAAGGAATTATTTTCTCTGTTCTCAACTCACCCAGTTCAATGCAAGGAAAAACTTCCTTAAGAAAGACGTCAGGGTTCAATTCATCAAACTGTTCATGGCCTCTGGACAGGGCCGGTGGAAGTTGTGAGGCGCCCTAGGCAAACCTTCTAGCCTGGCCCCCCCCCCTGCCCCTCCAGTCTCACTTTTCACACACACACAATTAAAAGGTTACACATTTATAATATATTTTACATGAAAAAGGACAAAATACAGTCCTCTGAGGTAAAAATATTACTTACAAGAATATGTATGTTATATTTACATGCACTACTGTAGTGCAAACCAGAAAACCCTGCAAAGAAGGCACTTGGAATTCATAGTATTAGATCTCTTGCGACCCATGTTGTGTGTGGGCTTGGATATCAGAAAGTCGAGAATAAGTGGAATTACAATTACAATATAGTAAACGCTCCATAACAAAACAGCACTCAAATGCCAGCACTCTGACGCAGGGTGTGAGCCCTTCTGGTTGTGGCGTGAATGACGCAGCCTCACAGGCAAAACTGCCAGGCCCACCTCGACAACTGGCAGAACTTAGGTGGGAGTCCAAGAGAAGGGTAGGCATGCCAATATCAGATTCCAGGCAAGGGTCAGGGCTGATGGAGTTAAGGAAGTGTACAGGTCCAGACAAAGGTCAGGGCAGGTGGAGAATAGGCAGTGGTTTAGGTCCAGGCAAGAGTCAGAGCACAAGAAATCAGTTCGTGAAAGGCAGGTCAAGACAGGGTTCAAGGCAAAGAAGAGCAAGGGCAAGGCAGCGGCAAGCTGGAACGAGATAAAGGTGAGGAGGACAGGAGAGCATCAGGAAGAGGCAAGACAAAACAACAACATGATCCACAGGCTGGAAACATGGTAGCAGGACTCAATGCAAAGGTACTGGCTGAAGATGCGGCGAGAACTTAAATACACCACCGTATTGACAACATCAGAAGACGCCGCTCTACAGTTTTTCCCCGACACAGAATGGCATGCACTTAGGAGCAGTGCCAGGAACAAGGATGGTGGCATCCTGGGATGAGAGCATCCAGTCGCAGGAGCATTCCATGGCCGGCCTGTCATTACACACTCAAACATGAACAATCCTACTTATGAGAAGGCAACACTACAAATATTACAGCATGCCCTGAAAATAATGCAACTCCTATTAGGAAAGCAGAAAAAGCCAGACTACTAAAGACCCTTACACAGAAATTACATGCCAACAAAATACCTCCCCTTGGTCACACATGCAGAACACAGACAGAACCTCAATAAATACAGAATAAAGAAATCAAAATGTATAAAAAAAAAACCATGCAGACAAAACTAAACTGGAAATCGCAACAAGCTAGACTCTGCACACAATGCAACAATGGAAAAACAGAAACATTACCATTCTTCATAAAATGTCAAACAATAAAGGAATATAAATCATTAATCATAATAGCAAAATCATACTAGAAAGAATATTTCAAAATAGCAGACAAATAGAATATCATCCAAAAATTAAAAACTCAAAAACATTGTCCAAACCTCAATACAATATTCCAGGTCAGCAGACACAAAGAACAACTGAATAATTACAACTAATAAGGATAAAAATAATCACACCTTTCATACCTGTGAATATTTGATTTCCGGATGCCCAGAGATTGTCATGGATTAGCATGGGGATGGGAGGGAAGTTTTGCACACAAACTTTCTCCTCTCTCTCTCTCACACACATAATCTCTCACACATATGCTTTCAATCACATACACATGCTTTCAAACTCACACACCCACTCACATGATCACACACACACACACTCTCAATCACACATTCAAACATGCTCTCATAGGGGCAGATTTTTAAAAAGTACGCTGGATTTTATAAGATACGCGCGTAGACGCGCGTATCTTCTAAAATCCGGGGTCGGCGCGCGCAAGGGGGTGCACATTTGTGCAACCTGCGCACGCCGAGCCCAGCGCGAGCTGCATGTTCCCTCCAAGGCTGCTCCGATTTCGGAGCGGCCTCGGAGGGAACTTTTCTTCGCCCTCCCCCCACCTTCCCCTCCCTTCCCCCCTACCTAACCCACCCCCCCGGCCCTATCTAAACCCCCCCCCCTTAACTTTGCGCACGTCACCGGCAGCCCCGCTCCATCCTCCGGTCCCGGGGGCTGGTCCGGAAGCCTCGACCACGCCCCCGGGCCGGCGCCACGCCCCGGGGCCCACTCCCGAAATGCCGGGGCACGCCCCCAGACACGCCCCCTCCCGCCCCTTTTCGAAAGCCCCGGGACTTACGCGCGTCCTGGGGCTTTAGGCGCGCCGGCGCGCGAGGGCCCTGCACGCGTAAATCCTTCCGGATTTACGTGCGCTGCCCTTTTAAAATCCACCCCATACATTCTCTTGCCACGCTTTCAATCACACACACACTCTCTCCACACATGCTATCAATCTCATTCATGCACATGCACACTCTCTCCACACATACTTTCAATCACACACACATATGCTATCAATCACATTCACAGTGTTCTGACATACATTTTCATTTACATTCACACATGCTTTCAATCACACAAATACTCTCTGCATACACACATACAACATGCTCTCTCATACACATGCTCTCAATCACAAACACACACACACACAGGCTATTTCACTCACTCCCCAACCAGCATATGCAGTAGCAGCAGTCTCTTCCTCCTTCAGCCACCATGGCCCATGGGACTGTTGTTCTATTTCCCAATTGCTTATGCTCTGCCTTCTATTGCAGGCCATGGGGGCTTCTGATGCTTGGCCTCTTGTTCCTGCCCGCTGATTCACCTCTTCTTGACCGCGGAGGTCAGCAGTTGCTGCTGCTGCTGCTGTTCCTCCTCCTGAAAGTGTGTGGCCCTGTTGCTTCTCCTCTTAGTTCCTGCTCTTGACGACAACTGGCTGCTTTTGTGACCATGTGCAGCTCGGGCCTCCTGCTCCTCTCTCGTGTGCTCGTTCCCCCTCCTAAAGGAGATAGTATCTCCTCCTTCCAGTGTATGTAAACCGTTGTGATCATCATAAGAACATGCCATACTGGGTCAGACCAAGGGTCCATCAAGCCCAGCATCCTGTTTCCAACAGTGGCCAATCCAGGCCATAAGAACCTGGCAAGTACCCAAAAACTAAGTCTATTCCATGTTACTGATGCTAGTACTAGCAGTGGATATTTTCTAAGTCAATGGACTTCTCCTCCAAGAACTTATCCAATCCTTTTTTAAACACAGCTACACTAACTGCACTAACCACATCCTCTGCCAACAAATTCCAGAATTTAATTGTGCGTTGAGTTAAAAAGAACTTTCTCCGATTAGTTTTAAATGTGCCACATGCTAACTTCATGGAGTGCCCCCTAGTCTTTCTATTATCTGAAAGAGTAAATAACTGATTCACATCTACCTGTTCTAGACCACTCATGATTTTAAACACCTCTATCATATCCCCCCTCAGCCGTCTCTTCTCCAAGCTGAAAAGTCCTAACCTCTTTAGTCTTTCCTCATAGGGGAGCTGTTCCATTTCCCCTTATCATTTTGGTCGCCCTTCTCTGTACCTTCTCCATCACAACTATATCTTTTTTGAGATGCAGTGACCAGAATTGTACACTGTATTCAAGGTGCAGTCTCACCATGGAGTGATACAGAGGCATTATGATATTTTCCGTTTTATTCACCATTCCCTTTCTAATAATTCCCAACATTCTGTTTGCTTTTTAGACTGATGCAACACACTGAACCAACGATTTCAATGTGCTATCCACTATGACGCCTAGATCTCTTTCTTTGGTAGTAGCATCTAATATGGAACCTAACATTGTGTAACCATAGCATGGGTTATTTTTCCCTATATGCATCACCTTGCACTTATCCACATTAAATTTCATCTGCTATTTCGATGCCCAATTTTCCAGTCTCTTCCCGCAATTTTTCAAAATATGCTTGTGATTTAACAACTCTGAACAATTTTATATCATCTGCAAATTTGATTACCTCACTCATCGTATTTCTTTCCAGATCATTTATAAATGTATTGAAAAGTAAGGGTCCCAATACAGATCCCTGAGGCACTACACTGCCCACTCCCTTCCACTGAGAAAATTGTCCATTTAATCCTACTCTCTGTTTCCTGTCTTTTAGCCAGTTTGTAATCCACGAAAGGACATCACCACCTATTCCATGACTTTTTACTTTTCATAGAAGCCTCTCATGAGGAACTTTGTCAAACGCCTTCTGAAAATTCAAGTACACTACATCTACCAGTTCACCTTTATCCACGTTTATTAACTCCTTCAAAAAAGTGAAGCAGATTTGTGAAGCAAGACTTGCCTAGGGTAAAGCCATGCTTTGTTCCATTAAACCATGTCTTTCTATATGTTCTGTAATTTTGATATTTAGCATACTTTCTACTATTTTTCCTGGCACTGAAGTCAGGCTAACCGGTCTGTAGTTTCCCGGATCGCTCCTGGAGCCCTTTTTAAATATTAGGGTTAAATTTAGCTATCCTCCAGTCTTCTTTTGGAATGACAATATATAAAAATGCCTAAATAAATAAATATATATATATTTTCACTTCTCCCTCAGGCTAATGCAAGTGGAAGCCAAAACACTACCACTTCCTATGGCAGTACATTTGACACGTTGAATTTTTGGTTTTGCCTTTTGAATAAAGATTTAGAATAAGCTATCTTCTTTTACTCTATTTCAGTTCTTCTGCATGTCATGCATCTCTTTTCACAGGCCAGATAAACTTTTTTCTTTGCCGCGTCTCTCATCATCATCTCCTTTTACAATAGTTTGTAAATCTCATATTTTCTGTTACTCATCATTCAGATGGCAAACTGAATACAGTGCATTGAGACATCTTTTTTCTCTTTTTGGGGGAAAATGTGTGCATATTTTACTGTGATCTGCCCTTTGTTTAAAAAACAAACAAACAAAAAACAAAACAAAACAGGACTCCCCTTAAAGTGCTCTAAATCTTGCATGAACAACCAGGTGGAAATACCTTCTCTTTACTCTTGCTAAATTATAAATAAGGAAAGCTACTTTAAATTAGTTCTCATTAAAACATGAGCAGCAAAGTGGAACAACTGTCACTATAGACTGTACTGTGATACTTTAGTGGAAGGATCACTTATAGAAGTCAGTTTTAGGATCATCCAGTGAACTGTTCATTAGGGGCATTACTGCAAGCAGTACTTTTGTGTGCCCTTAACAAAAGATCATTGCTTTCTTTTCACAAGAAGTATCAAATGGCCATCAGACCATAGTGGCTTTTCCTTGCCACACACGGAAGGTACATTTATATTAGTGACCAAGAGGTGAAAAACACTGTAGTACAAGACCTATAAATGAACTGAGCTTAATGGCTGTCTCCCTCTTCGCTTCCTCATATTCCATGAAAAAAACAGTAAATTATGCTAAAGATTAAATGGAAAACTGCCCATGGCTTAAACATATCAAAAGATAATCAAATGCTCCTTTTCTTTTGCTTCACTCCTTCTCTGTACTCTACTGTTTTTGCAATAAGGAAAGTGAAAAGTGTGCTTGATGTGACAGAGCTTGTTTTGGAAAGGAATCACCTCTAATTAGTACTCATGACTTGTAGTAAAATCAGTGTCAGGAATGTGATTTGAAAAACAGCAGCCAAAAAAAAACTATCCAAGAACAACAATGATTCAGAGCTGAAGTGTTGGATGTCATGTGGCATAACCGCATCAGGCTCAAAGGACATATACCAGATCCCAAACAGGTTTATCGCTACGTGGCCGTTTCCATTTAAAAGTCTGATTCTTTGGAATGTACTGGCTATCTCCCCTCTCCTCCCAAAGGCAAACCAAAAACCGAGTTTAAACTGTTTACATTTACACTGCACGTGGAAATGAAGAAAATGAGGCATGAAATATAATTTTATAGCAGCAGGACCTCCCTTAAAGGGATAATGTCCTGGATTGTGGTGTCATCTCCCTGCCACTTAATTTCGAGTTATTTGAACTTTACAGTAAAGTATTTGTGTCAGTCCTGTAAAAAGAATGCCCTCCACAGGGCAGATCACTGTTTCTATTTTCATGGCCTTATCGCTTCCTAAGCCTTAGCAAGTCCCACACCCTCCAGCCTCGGTTTCCCACCAGCTCAAGTTCTCTTGGTTTTGTGTTTTGCATTTGTGTGTGCGTTCGTGTGTATGCATTTGTGAGTGGGAGGGAAGCTCTTTTCAGCAACTTGAAGAGAAATAAAACTGTGACTGAGTCTCAGCCATTTTAAAAGCTAATAGGTTGGCAAAAGACTTTGTGACAGACAGACAGACAGACGCTGGCTTTTATTATACAGGGATCAGCATCCTCTTGACGAGTATAGAATGTGGCTGCCAATGTAGGTGTCAGAAAAAGAGAGGACAAGACATAGGGTGGTTCCAAGAGGATGCTGCAAGGTGGTCAGAGATCCTTGGGGGCTATTGTATGGAGGGTCTGAACTCAGAAATATATCAATGGTGCATTAGCCTTTTAAATGACAAGCTATTTAAACACTATAATATACAGCACATAGATAGAAAGGATCAGTATGGCCATAGTGTTACAGATTCAATTTAGATAGCTGTGAAAAAATAAACAGGTGGATGTATGTGTGAAAGAATAAGATGTTATGTTTTAATTTCTAAGAACATTAAATTGTGACTATAATTTATAAAAACAACTGCATCTCCAAATGTGCTTTTGGTGTTTTCGCATTTATAAATGCACCGTTTTTTTTTTTTATTATAGTCCTTGATTGATGTCAAGGGTTTAGATAGACTCCATAACGAACTATGGGCCTTATTTTCTAAGGCTATCGCAGGCTTGCGCTGTTAGCGCAAGCCTGCGATAGCTAGCGAAGGTAGCGCACGCCTGCACTACCTACATCGGGGCGGAGTTGGGGCGTCACCGGGGCTGACTCTGCGAGGACGGGTAAAAAAAAAAAAAAAAAAAAAAAAAAGGTAAGGGCCTTTTCGCTTCCTATTTCGCGCCCAATAACTACACCTTCTATGGTGTAGTTATTGAGCGCGATGCCGGCAGGGATCACACTGCGGAGGTGTGATCGCTGCTGGCTAGCGCAGGACGGCCCTCTGTTTCGGCCCCCGCGCCCCTCATTACCGCATTTTTCGAAAGTACCGCAGGCCTGCGATACTTTAGAAAATGAGGCCCTATATGTTTGATAATAGTATTAGAGAAAATCTTTCTGTAATTTTCAGAGAAACTACCAAAATTATTCATAGCAGATCACTGGTATCAAAGGGAAATGCAATTTTTCTTCTATTCTCCAGCATGTCTCGAAAAATGTAAGACTTATAAAGGCTACAAGTTTTGCCAGTGTTCAAAATTATAGGGTGCCTGGTTTGAGCTTCCATAAGTGAAGCCAATCTAAAACTCAGTTAAATAAAAAATAACTATTAATATGTCTTTTTTCCATTTAAATACAGTAAATGTGTTTTGATTAAGTGGAGAACTTTTTCAAGCATATAAAGCTGTTTTAATTCCATGATGTGTTTAGAAAAATATCAAGAAAATTCCATAGTCCTTGACCTTTGGTTTAATCAAGAGCTTTTTGAATACATCTTCTGGGTTTTACCTAATTACACATCATTGAGAGGTGTAATTATGCTTTTAGTGTTGTCCAGCCATTAGGACTACAGTAGACCACAGATTGTCAAAGTTTTCGACAAAACACAAAAGAAAACAGGTACTGAAAACCTCATAGTGCAAACGTATAATGGACACATTTCATAATAGGCTCGTCTTCAACACAACTGATATCAAAGTAGCTTAGATTTCATTAAAGTTTTTAATTATAACAAATTCATCTTCATCAAACAGGTCTGAGCCAGACACAGTGTTAGAGATTTTCTTATTAAGGGCATGACTACAGTACTGGTCTCTGAGATCTGAGCAACTTTGTTCTATTATTCTTGTTCTGCACAAATCATCTCCAATGGAATCTGTTCAAAAATTAGAGAAAAATGTCCAGATTCTTTTAAGAAATTTTTCATTAATAAGGAAGAGTAGATGGCATAAAGATGAAGTCTATCTTCTCTGAGAAAAGATCATAAAATGACATTTTTGTTTGTGGAAATACTTTACCACTGGCACACAGAACTGACAGATGACATTGCCTGTAATTTGTATTCATCTTATATATATATATATATATATATATATATATATATATATATATATATATATATATATATATATCTGAGAGGGTTTCTTGTTTGTCAGGCACATTTCTTAAGACAATACATCATTAGCATAAGTTAAAATCTTGGGTCTCATTGTTAAGGCCTCTTTAATTTGAACGGCCAACATCAAGTCCTCTTACTGTCTTCACTACAGTTACAGAGCTAATTACTTCAGTTGTGTTGTGTTAAAAGAGCCATTACATTCAACTGTATTTCACCCAGAAGCATTCCAAATACAAGATTAGGAAAAGAGACGAAAGGCTGCATATTCCCAGAGTAAAATTTCATGCCTTGTTGATCGCCCATCAAAGTTAAAGAAAACATTGCATAGTTACATGCAAATTGACAAGTCTATGGCAAACAGATCTGAACCTATAGCATTTTAAATTTCTTTCTCTTAAGTTTTTATAGAAAGCAGGTTTAATAAAATGATATGCTAAATTAAATACATTAGTCAACAGGAAAATGTATTTAGTATCTAAAATTAAACTCATTAAAGTGGCAATAAGAAACTTAACATTCATATAGTTGTAAGAATATGATACTCTATTATAATAACAGTGAGCAATTAAAGATATCTTAAACTGGAATACATTTTAAAATAGTGACCTCAATGGAGTCAGGTAGCAAGAAAAGAGTTTGCTGGATTTTTTGGAGCAACACGTCTACCATAGCATCACTATTTATTTATTTATTTATTTTTAGTTTTTATAAACCGACGTTCCTGTATAAAATACATATCACACCGGTGTACAGTGAAATAAAACTGTCGCCACGTGGGCGGCTTACATTATAACAAATAACATTATAAATAACATTATAAATACATTTAACATTTTAACAGATAACATAAGTTCACATTATTAAGAAAATGTGGAATGAGGAACTTGGGGTCTAATTCAATAAAGATTTATTTTTTTTTCATAGACAAAAGAATGGGAAAAGTGGCTTTCAGAACAAGGCCCCTGAGGTACATTTTCGAAGACTTTAGAACTGATTCACTTAACATTGTTTTCCCACACAGAAAGAATGGAAGAAAAGCTTTAGAGGTTGATACTTAAAAGCCAAAGGAAATGCATGCAGTTCTCTTTATCCTGATATTCAGCAGCACTTATATGGCTAAAAGTGCTACAGAATATCTCGTTAAGTCTATCTGTTAAAAGGCAAGTAGAGGAGTAAAACGCTTGCCAGCCTTTGAGGTCTTTTTCCCTCCTATAAAATATCTCTAAAATATTTCTAAAAAGTGGTAGAAAAATCAAGTATAAATATTTAAATTCTATTGGGAATAGATAGAATACAGAAATTGTATCCCTCTTGACATTGAAAACAATTAGTGAAGACATTTTCTAGTGGATATCTCTCCAAAACCCTAATTAAATTTGTATTCATGCAGTTATCTTTATCCAGATATTCAGTGGCACTTACCGGGTTAAAAGTGCTACTGAGCATCTGGCTAAGTCTACCTGTTCTATGGGTAAACAGAGGTGACCTGGATTGAATTTTAGATAGGCAATTCTTTTGAATATGGAGCCCTTAGCCACCTGTTATAATGTGCACTGTATGGTATACTATATATAGTTTATCCATATATATTTACATATAGTATATTATATATAGTACACAGAAAACTCCCTCAGAAGACCTTAAGGGACCAGATACAGCATTCTTGCTCGGTCCTCTTTAAGACTGAGACCCATAGGGAATCCTGGGAGAAGGGAGGAGCCCTTCACTAGAGTATAAAACCTCAGGGCCTCGAAGGGTTAAGTGGGTCTCAGGGAAGAGAGAGAATCTCACTGTATGAGAAGACCTGCTACGTTTAAGGTTTGAGACTGACAATTGTTAAGACCTGCTAGGTTTAAATTTGGGGCTTGCCTGAAATCAAGGTGTGCTGTCTACTAGTTATTGTACTTTACACTATCCTCCTATTTGTGAGATACCTGAAACCAAGGTGAGCTTCTTAAGTTGTTTTGTTTAGCTGTATGCTGCACTTTCCTTTATTTTTCACTGTAAATAAACTGCACTTAAGGAACAGCCAAAGTCTGCCTCCTGTTTTCCTCTGGCAATTCCCAAGCCACTACTGCTCAAGTTACCACATATGCATAGTATGGTATAGTCACCTGTCAGTGGTATTGAGGTCAACAGATTTTTGGCCTCTTTAAAGTATGTGCATGCATCCACTTAAAAAAAAGAGATGTTCTGGGGGAGGAGATGGTATTGTTATGTGCCATGTCCGCGCCCGTCCCGCGCACGGGCCTGCTCACCTTCATGGTTCCTCGGCAGGTCCCGGGTCGGCCTCCCTAGCGGCAGCACTTCCAGGCCCCAGCGTCCCGCGGCGGCGGTCGACGGGCCTTCCACGGCGCACCAGGCCTCACGCCGGAGCTCGGCATCTTCGGCGCTGTTGGCCACGCCCCTATGTGCACGCGGACCGCCCAGCCTCTTGTAGGGCAAAGGGTGGGTCTTAGCTCCGCGGCGTGCCCTGATTGATTCTCTGTTATAAGGAAGTCCCTGCCTTGGCAATCGGGTCGGCTTATGCTAGATTGCCTCCGCGCTTGTACTTACTCCTCTCTTGTTCTAAGCCTAATTCCAGGATCCTTTTGTTCCAGTTCTGTTCCTGCTTCCTAGTTCCAGCGTCCTTCTGTTCCTGTTCGCCTGTTCATCTCCCAGGTAGTACCTCCAGACTGACTGTCTGGTACTGACCTCAGCTTGCTACTTGACCCGTCTGCCTGCCTGCCTGTCTCCTGACTCCAGTCTGTTCCTCAACCTGCCTGCCTGCACCTGCCTTCTGACTTCAGTCTGTTCCTTGACTCGCCTGCCTGCTGCCTGCCTCTTGACCCTCAGCCTGCCTTTGACTTCGTCTGACCTCCGGTATCTGATCTCTGCTTTGTTGACCATTTTTCAGACTGACTTCCGGACTTTGACCTCTGCCTGTTTGACCTCATCTCTAGATTCTGGCTCTGTTCCTAGCCTTGTTATCACCTATGCTATTCTGGTCCTCCTTGTTCCACCTGACCTCCTGTCTCGAACCTGACCGCGCTCCCCTTCTGTCTGAGGGCACACCAGACTTCCACTCTCCCAGGAGACCCTGCGAGGCCCACCTAAGTACAAGCAGCCCGGGTCCCTTACGGGCTCCTCCCGGGGAGACCTCGAGCTTCCAGTGGTGAAGCTCTTCCTAGTCTCTGTCTCCTTCCTTGCTCCGCTCCCTGGGGGCAGTTGCCTCCTGGTCGCTACCAGGAGGCAGATCTCCACTGCCACAGGACAAGGGTCCACCCCCGAGTGCAACAGGTATATTAGATGCATGTGTGCACCTTACTTTTCCAAAAGGCACCCATCTATACAGTACACTGCTAACACACCTGATGTTTGTGTAAAAATACATGGTAACATAGCGGAGGAATTCCACGTTTCCCCTTGCTTGCGTAAGAATTCATGAACTGAAGCAAGTACCACCACTAGAAAAAAAAACTACGTAGTGATAGCAAGAAGAGTGCTTTTGGAAAATCTGCGAACAGCATCTGCAGTATAGAATGTGGATCCATCTGCTTCATATGACACAGGAGAGCCATAAATATCAATATTTGTGCCTTGAAACTTTAAAGAGACTAGCAGGCTGAACTGCACTAAAAATGATCCATTACTGAACAGTTCAATATTGGAGCAGAAGATGTAATAATATGGCTATATTATTGAACTTGGAATAACATATTGGAAAACAAAGACATGTGAATGAACTCAGAAGCACTTTTTATTTAAGAATTCAATGATCCAACTTTATTTTCCATGTGTGGAGCCAATAAATTATAATACAAGGTGTTCACAGAGAATGAAGACTGCAATTAGATTGTTAGACAATTGTTTTATCCACTGTTAAAATGTTTTCTTGGACAATGAAAATTGTTATAGTCCTTTTAGGTGAAATTGAAAATATGACTTTGCAAATTGCTTCCAAGTAGGAATTTCTTTATTCTTATTTTATATCATTATATGCATAAAAAAAAACCAACCCATGCAAGATATTTAAAAATTATATCATGCTTTCACTAGATGGCAATATAAAAGGAGAATAAAAAAAGGGACCATCTGGAGAGTATAATTGTGTATAGAGTAGTTTAGTAATGTGGTCTATGAGTGGCTCTGGTAGGACATGAACTGGTTTATTGGATTTTATAGCTTGATGCCTACATAAGCTAGCAGGATCTGTTGAACAGAGACTAAAAGTCCATTCTGTTCAACCTTCATCATCTCTCTATGGAAGCTCCCTCATGATTATCCAGGGATAGACAACCCTCCCCTCCCCCCCCCCCCCCAAAAAAAAACAAAACCCCAAAAAACCCCTCTAACTAAAAACTACTCAGTACCACATTTTCAGAGCCCAAATGACATGGCCTTTATTCAGCACCTACAATGAAAGCAGATCATTATACCCACTGATGATTTTTTCGTCCTCCAGAAATAAATCCAATATCCTAATTTCCTAAATATGACATGACACACTGTTAGGCCAAGAAGTGAAAGTCAGATATCAAAACAGCCACAGATGTTTCCATCCAGAACCAGAATTCTATCACATTCTACGAAAAATACAAGAAAATAAAGGATAAGACTATAAAAAAATTGCTAATCTCAACATATAAAAGAAAAAAAATCAACCCCCAGAACATGATCACCATTTATGGCTCTTCTATCACTTTCCAACTCCACACATATAGAGACTGTTGCAGGTTGGGCCTGTGAGTCTCATCATGGAAAAGTACTTTTATAAATTACCAGATTATTATTGGAAAGTTACCTGTATGGACACATGAAAACATGTGATGATATAAGATTAGCTGAAGAGAAATTAGTTCAGCAGATGACTCTAGGAAGGAAAGGTGAGCAGAAATGCTACAAAAAAATGTATTGTGAAGCTGCAAGTCTATTGTATGAATATACTATCACTTTTTTTCCACCATCTATTCCCCACAGTGCATCTATGTCAGGAAAGAGTGAAAAAGACTACTCAATAAGCAGTTTTTAGGTAATTAAAAAGTATCATATGAGTCCCTGAAATATTATTAACACAGGGTTGCAAGAAGCAACATTATTAGATTTATTTTAATTCTTTTGAATAAATTATGATTCGCCAAAACACAGAAAAAGGGTCTACATAAGATAAAACAGCTAGACTAGGATTTAGAGCACAAAACAATAGCTGAACATGAAAAGACATGTAAAAATGTAACTTACTTAAACCCATAATCCTTCCCATACCCTCTCTTTTCTGACCCTATTACTTCTTTCTACTTGGACTGTGTGCCATGGGTGTTTCATATGTGAACTTGTCTTCAAAACCATAAGAGGCAGGCCTGGAACTATTAAGCTGTTAGTAATGCTATGATGAAGCACTTCCTAGGATGGAAATTCAGGATCTTGTTGGTTAAGACATTATGAAACTTCCCCAAATTCATAGGAAAATTGTCCATATCTAAGAATCACCTTCTTGGGTTGTCATCCACTCACTCTCACTAGCATAAAATGCAGTTGATACCTCCCCAGAATTCTATCTGGTAGAGAGGTAATGCTCCACATATTCATAGTACATTTCTTGGGATAACAGCATGCATCTATGAATTAACTAGGTTGCCAGGACCACAGCTTCAGGGATTTAGAAAATGAACCAACCTCTTAAGGAATATTATTTTACTTAAATTATACAGCTGTATAGAACATGGATTTTCAGTCAATAAGCATGTGCACAGTCAAAATTGTTTCGATCCATTTATTCATTTTGTAGGTCACCTCCATTTCATTAGTTTCAAACAAAAAAAAAAATTGTTTCTTCGTTTCATTCTTGTTTTTTTTTGTTTCCCATTAAAGTCAAAGGGGTTGGTGATTGGGTACTTGCCAGGTTCTTATGGCCTAGATTGGCCACTGTTGGAAACAGGATGCTGGGTGTTGCGCCCGGTTGCAGACGGCTGCGACCTTTGCTGCTCACCTAATTTTGCTCTATAGCTCCGATTCTGGCTAAGATGGCCACCTCTGCCTCTGGCACACCGACCTCCCTGGAGTTCCCGGGACGGCGTGGGCGTTCCCGGTCACCATCTTGAATCTAGTGTAACTTAAGGCACGCGCCTGCCTCCGCCTTATCCACATCATGGCGGGAACCTCGGGGCATCCCATCCGCATGATGTCACTGTCTACGTATACATAAGCCTACCGGACCTTCCTACCAACGAGTTAGCAAGAATTCCATCTTGCTCAATTCCTTTCCTCAGAGACGCTTCGCCTCACTCAGAGAGCCTTCTCTGTGAGTCTCACCTTCACCAGCTCAGTGAGTACCTGTCACTACTTCTATGGATGACCCCTTCAGTGTTCCTGCTCCGGGTCTCCACTGCTGCTTCCACGATATCTCTACGGCAACACTACAGAGTGAGTACTAGACGTGATCTACAACTCTGCTTCTCTCTTGCTTTGCGGATCCTTGGGTTACCCTGCTCTGTGGATCACTACCGGATCCACGCTGCCTTGTGCCTGCTGCCAACATCTATCTGCGGCATACCCTGTGCTGCGGACCACTACCGGAGCTACCACGCACAAGTACTACCAAGAAGCAAGTATTTCCCGGGTTACCCCGCTCTGCCGACCACTACCGGAGAATCCACCTCAGGTCTTCTTACTCCAGGACTGAGTTTACAAACCCGCTCCTCAGGTTTCTCTTTGCTGTATAATAAATATCTCTCTGTCTCCTGTGTCCATCACTGCTGAGACCCCGCCTGTTGTGGACAGTCCCCACAGGGCTCCTCCCTGTGGGTGGAATCAGCTCTCTCCATGACCCAAGGGCCCACTAACCAAGTTAAGTATAACAGATTGCTAATTCCAAGGACCCGGCTCAGCTCTCAACCTTACAGGCCATCCCTGGCCTGGCCCAATGGATGTCGGAGCAACAGAGGACTTTGGAGATGTTGACTACCGCCTTTAATCAGCTGAACGCCAGACTGAATACTTCTCCTACTTCTGACCAGAATGCTTCACCCCGGTGGTTACCGGACATACTACAGTTCCTATGCCTACCCCTACTCATTTCTCAGGAGACTGTAGGAGCTTTCTAAATCAGTGCTGTATGCACTTCTCCTTACAACCACTGTACTTCCCTACTGCGGTTACCAAGATGATGTATATCTTGTCCTTGTTGGATGGAAAAGCCCTGGCCTGGGCTTCACCATTATGGGAATGCAATGATCCAGTCCTGAATGACTTGCCGACTCTCTTCAAATCTGTATTTGATAAACCCGCACGCCAGTCTATAGCTGGTTCAGCACTTCTACACCTCCAACAAGGGACTAAGCCACTCCTTACTACGTAATCAAATTCAAAACCCTGTCTTCTGAACTTCTATGGGATTTGGGTTGTTTACGAACCATTTTCTTAGAAGGCCTCAACTCCCAGATAAAAGATGAACTTGCCGCACGTGAGTTCTCTTATTGACCTCGCTGGACAGATTGACTGACATATACAAAAGCGATCTGCTGAGGTAAAACCTCTCAAGAGACACTCCTGCGGAGGTAATCACCCTCGCTCCTTGCCTTCAGCTCCAGTCCAGACATTACCCAATCCTGAAGAAGAAGACGAACCCATGCAATTAGGCCGTAGTCACTTAACCACCAAAGAGAGGCGCTTTCGCAAGAAGATGGGCCTCTGAATGTATTGCGGGAGAACCAGCCATGCAGTCCAAACCTGTCCCATCTGTCCGGAGAACGTGCAGACCTAGGATCCGCTGGAGGACTCTTCCTAGGTCTGACTGCATCATCTCCTCCACTAACTCTCTCGATCTCCATTATCTCTGGGCCTCTCAAATTCGCCACACAAGCACTAGTCAATTCTGGTGCAGGTGGGAATTTTATTCTGAAAAGATTGGTAGAGCACCTACGAATTCTTACTGAACCAGTACCCACACTGCTGCTTCTCTCTTCCATATACGGCGAGCCATTGCCAGGAGATGTCTCGCTCACAACACAACCCATTTGCCTACGCACTGGGTTCCCTGCATACCGAGATCATCACGTTTCTGATCCTCGAGAAAGCTATCCACCCCAAAGTACTTGTCATACCATGGTTACAAGACCATTCTCCCCAGTTCAACTGGTCTTCAATGGAATTATCACAATGGGGTCCCAACCTGCCATGACAGATGCTTGAAAAAAGTAACCCCATTACCATGTATGGTCACCACTACTGCTCTCCCTGGTTTACCGCCGCAGTACACATCATTTCAAGATGTCTTTTCCAAACAAGCAGCTGATGTACTCCCACCACACAGATAATTTGACTGTGCAATTAATTTGAAGCCCGATACAGAACCACTCAGAGGAAGAGTTTATCCACTCTCATTATCTGAGACTGAGGCCATGTCGGCCTATATTCAAGAAAATCTACAGAAAGGATTCATTAGACCATCTATGTCACCGGCGGGAGCTGGATTCTTTTTTGTTGGCAAGAAGGATAGATCCCTTCACCCTTGCATTGACTATAGAAGTCTGAATGAAATTACCATCAAGGATCAGTATCCTTTACCATTAATTTCAGAGTTGTTTGATCGGCTCCAAGGCATAAAGATCTTCACCAAGTTGGATTTAAAGTGTGCTTACAACTTTGTCCGCATTCGTCAAGGGGACAAGTGGAAAACGACCTTTAATACTCGTGATGGCCACTTCAAGTATTTAGTGATGCCATTTGGCCTGTGCAACGCCCCAGCCATATTTCAAAATATGATGAACGGCATCCTGCGAGACTTGTTATAATCAGTGTGTGGTCCTATACTTGGACAACATCCTCATTTTTTCCAGTGATGTCCAGAGCCACCAAGCAGAAGTCTTGCAGAGGCTGCGGGATAATCGTCTATACACCAAGCTCGAGAAGTGGGCTTTCCACCAGGAGTCTGTTCCCTTCTTAGGGTACATTGTGTCTAACAAAGGCTACCAAATGGATCCCCAGAAGACAAAAAGCATACAAGACTGGCCTCAACCTACTGGCATTAAAGTTCTCCATCACTTCCTGGGCTTCACTAATTATTATTGCACATTCATCAAGAATTACTCGACCTTGACAGCGCCACTTACTGCCACAACTAAAAAGAAGCCAACTCTTCACAGTGGTCTCCGGATGCCGTCACTGCTTTCCAAGCCCTTAAGGAGGCATTCCTGAGAAACCTTGTTAACATCATCCTGTCCCTCATCGGCCATTCATCATTGAGGTCGACGCCTCTGATATCCGCGTAGGGGCCGTGCTCAAGTCAGCACAATGATATGCATACTTTTCATCCCTGCTCATTTTTCTCCAGATGCTTTTCTCCAGCCGAGAAAAATTATGGCATTGGTGACAAAGAATTGCTCGCTATCAAGCTTGCATTTGAGGAATGGCACCCCTGGCTAGAAGGTGCACAGCACCAGATAACACTGATCACAAGAACCTGGAATAACTACATCATGCGCAGAGACTCGCCCATCGCCAAGCCCGATGGTCATTATTCTTCAACCGATTTGATTTCTTGCTCAAATACCGTCCTGCTGATAAAAATGTCCGGGCAGACGCCCTCTCACGCTCCTTTACACCTGAAGATGTTCCTGATGCACCCCGTCACATCATCAATCCAGAGAAGATAGTTCTGGCTGCTACCCATTCTGTTCCAGTTGGTAAAACAGTGGTCCCTCAGACACTACGGAAGAAACTTCTGAACTGGGCTCATGACTCCTGGTTAGCCGGCCATCCTGGACAGGCCCATACGCTTGCCACCCTACAACGCTTCTATTGGTGGCTGTCTATGAAAAAAAGACATCCAAGCATACGTTGAATCCTGCGCTACTTGTGCCAGACAAAAGCCTCCTGCCGGTCGCCCCTGGGGACTCCTACGGCCGTTACCTATTCTGGACGAACCATGGACACACATCACACCCAATTTCATCGTTGATTTACCACCTTCAAATGGAGACAATACTATATGGGTCACGGTGGACCGCTTCTCAAAAATGGTGCACTTCGTGGCATTACCCGGACTACCATCTGCCGCAGAACTTGCCAAGCTGTTCATACGGCATATATTCTGCCTGCACGCCATGCCTAAACACATTGTTTCCAACAGAGGTGTTCAATTCACAGCCAAGTTCTGGATGGTGCTGTAAATTTGACATTGCCTTAGACCTGACATCAGCGTATCACCCCCAATCAAATAGGCAAAAAGAGAGAATGAATCGGACTCTAGAACAATTAATTTGTGCCTATGTCAACTCTAGGCAGAGCGATTGGGCAGAACTATTACCTTGGGCTGAGTTCGCCCTGAACTCTAATCCTGCTTCTGCCACTGGATCTACTCCATTCCAGATCGTGTATGGTCGTCAGCCATTACCACCACTTCCAATACCTTTGTCAGATGCATCACCAGCAGCTCAGGCTAGAGCTGAAGAGATTCACCAACTCTGGACTCAAACTAAGGACCTTTTGCACAAAGTAGGACAACAGACCAAAAAGCATTATGACACTCATCACAGAGCACCACCCGTTTGAGCCAGGAGACAATAAGGTATGGCTCAGTACCAAATACCTCCACCTCAAGCTGCCTTCAGTCAGATTCTCTCCACGCTTCATCGGACCCTTCACTGTCCTTCGCTGCCTAGGTCCCTTGACCTACAGCCTGAAGTTACCTCAATCCATGAAAATACACAACGCTTTCCATGTTTCACTTTTGAAGCCTCTCATCCTCTCAGAATTCTCTCGCAAGACTCCAGATCCACAGCCTCTTGATGCTGAAGAGGACATTGCATACAAAGTGGATGACATCTTTTATATACATAAGAGAGGAAAGCATTGGGAATATCAAATTTCCTGGGAAGGATACAGACCAGAAGAAAAGTGCTGGGAACCTGCTGTCAACATCCTTGACAAAGACATATTACACTAATTCCATCTAACTCATCCTAGAAAGCTGAAACCCCCTGGGAGGGGCCCTAAGAATGGAGGGACTGTTGCACCCGGTTGCAGGCGGCTGCGACCTTTGCTGCGCACCTCATTTTGCCTTATAGCTCCGATTCTGGCTAAGATGGCCACCTCTGCCTCTGCACGCCAACCTCCCTGGCGTTCCCGGGACAGCGTGGGCGATCCCGGTCGCCATCTTGAATCTGGTGTAACTTGGGGCATGCGCGCGCCTGCCTCCGTCTTACCCACTTCATGTTCCAATGGAATCATTATATCATGGATTGTTGTGCCTTGATGGTTTTATTGATTTGGATATGATTGGATTTATGTTATCAGCTACTTTTTTGGTGATCATTAACCAAGATGTTATGGCTTCATCAGATGTGTTGGAAACCACCATGGGGCCCTGCAAGTTCCTCCTCTTTGCCGTTGCGGCCTGTGGCTCCTTCTTTTCTTTGTGGGGCGTCATCGTCAGCAGCTGACTCAACTTGGTCGTGGCCCTGAGGCCACCACCCCATCCAGGCTGCTGTCCTGTGCAGGTGCACGGCTTGCACAGTGGGTTATGCTGTCTCTGAGTGGAACATCGTTTTGTTTGGTGGGGAGCAGAGCCAACCAAGCTCCATCCTATCTCCCTCTGTCCTTAGAGCTCTGCCCTTCCCTAGATCTCTTCTTTCTATCACTACCACTGCTCCACATCCTTCACTTTCTTCCCCTGCCCCACCAACTATTCTCTTCCCCCCCCCTCCCGCCCCACCAACTATCCTCTCTCTCTCATCATCCTGCGAATCCTTCCTAAACGCTTTTCAAGCCTTAGGCTTTCAACAATTCATTAATTCCCCCACCCACAAAGATGGACACACTCTTGATCTAATATTTGTAAACTATTGTATACTCTCCCGCAACACTCCTTCATGCACCCCAGTACCATGGTCTGACCACTCGGTCATAAAAGCACACCTTACCGTGAAGCAAACCCCCACACCACCCTTTAAACACAATAACACCATACACTTCACGAAACCCTGCAACAAGGAAGACTTAATCGCCGCTCTCACTGAATCCCTCCATAACCCCGATCTAACAAACCCCGACTCAGCACTCATTTCCTGGAACAACCTCACAAACATCATTGCCAACAACCTATGCCCCCTCACATCCCAAAAAATTAATCACTCACTCCACACAAAAAAACCTTAGTATACCCCCGAACTAAAGAAACTGAAACATGATCTTAGACAAAAAGAAAGAAAGTGGCGCAAAAAACCTTCCCACAATACTTAAGCCACCTACAAAACTTCCTTACATTACTATAGAACCACCATACTTAAGACTAAAAGAGACTATTACGCAACCAAAATTCACAATTACTTATACAACCCCAAAGCCCTCTTTACATTTGTAGCCGAACTTACCAAACCATCACTCCCCCATATTTCAGAAGAGGACACTAAAGCCAAATGTGAACAGATCGCTGGCTTCTTCAAAGACAAAATTGCAAACATCCTTCAACGATTCACCACTCCCATCCCCTCCAGTAAATATACAAATGCCACGCTAGAATCCCTCGACACTACTACGGCTTCAGAAATAGAAACCATACTAAAGGACTACACCCCTCTTCACACCCGGCTGACACTATCCCCAGCAAAGCCCTACTACCCATTGCAAGCACAATTGCCAAACCCTTGGCCGAGATAATCAATTGCTCACTTACCCATGGCAAAGCCCCGATTCCTTAAAACACGCGATAGTGAAACCCATCCTAAAAAGACACAACCTCGACCCTGTAGATCCAGCAAACTACAGACCAATCTCTAACCTCCCCTTCCTGACAAAAGTCATGGAAAAAATTGTCAACACGCAACTCACTGACCACTTGGAGAACCATAACATCCTAACCCCATCCCAATTCGGTTTCCGTAAGTTTTTCAGTACGGAAACCCTCCTCATCTCTCTCTCAGATACCCTCCTTAAAGGTCTTGACCAAGGACACTCCTACTTACTCGCCATATTAGATATCTTCGCTGCCTTTGACACTATTAACCAGAACATTCTAATCAAATGCCTCGCAGAAATCGGGATCTCAGGAGCTGCCTTACACTGGTTCAAATCCTACCTGGAAAACAGGCAATACACAGTCCAAATCGCCAACACAGAATTCAAACCCATCCATCTCTCCCAAGGAGTCCCCCAAGGGTCATCCCTTTCATCTACCCTCTTAAACATATACGTCCTGCCCCTCTGCCAACTCCTCTCTGACCTCGGCCTCATCCGTTATAACTATGCAGACGATGTACAAATCCTCATCCCTATAAGCTTCAACAGCAAGAGGAAATGTGGAAAAAAGGATTTGCACTCACAAAGCAGGGAGTAGCTGGTTTGTTATGGCAGTTACTACCCCAAACCAAATAAGCCTGAAACTTCACTTTCAATGCATATCCAGCATAGCTCTCTGCTTCAACGGCAGGGGAGAAGAAAAACTGATACTTCACGCATATCCAGCATAGCTCTCTGCTTCAACGGCAGGGGAGAAGAAAAACGGATACTTCACGCATATCCAGCATAGCTCTCTGCTTCAACGGCAGGGGAGAAGAAAAACGGATACTTCACGCATATCCAGCATAGCTCCCTGCTTCAACGGCAGGGGAGAAGAAAAACAACCAATAAGGGCTGAATAACATAGTCTGGGTAAAACAAATAAGCATGGGTGTAGCTTATTGTGGCGGTTACTACCCCTACTACCCCTAACTA
Organism: Rhinatrema bivittatum; assembly: GCF_901001135.1. Classification (NCBI taxonomy): domain Eukaryota; kingdom Metazoa; phylum Chordata; class Amphibia; order Gymnophiona; family Rhinatrematidae; genus Rhinatrema; species Rhinatrema bivittatum. Next base: position 13,896,849 of record NC_042621.1, read on the forward strand.
ATCAAGCTTGATATTTCACTTGGATGCAGCTCCATCACTGCTCTCTACATTAATGGTGGGGGTGGAAGGGAAATAGAACCAAAGAGCTAAGAGAAACAGATAAGTATGAGAAAAAAATGTGTGAAGCTTGCTGGGCAGACTGGATGGGCCGTTTGGTCTTCTTCTGCCGTCATTTCTGTTTCTATACAAGAATCCCTACATAAATCTCTTAAAACCTGGGAAACCTGCCTTAACTCCATAAACTGCCTCCTCACTAACCTCCAACTTGCTCTTAACACTGCAAAAAGAAAACTCATCATCTCCACCCTCAATGACCCCTCACCCCCTCCCAATGGCAACCCCCACCCCCTTTCTACCTCCAGCAAAATGTACGAAACCTTGGTGTCATTATCGACAACCAACTCAACCTAAAAACCATCAATACAACCATAAAAGAATGCTACTACAAGCTCCATGTACTCAAAAAGCTCAAACCACTCTTCCACCTTAATGACTACCGCACAGTCCTCCAATCCACTATTTTTTCAAAAATCGATTACTGTATCGCCTTGTTACTAGGCTTCCCCACCTCAACCCTTAAACCCCTCCAAATGTTATAGAATGCAACTGGAAGAATCCAACAAGCACCTGTAAAACTGACCACATTACTCCTGTCCTCAAGGAACTTCATTGGCTCCCAATTGCCTTTCGTATCACCTACAAAAGCCTATCATTCTCAAAACCATTTACAATAACAACATTCACTGGCTTGACAATTCCCTCCGCCTACACACATCCAACCACCCAACCAGATCCGCCTATAAGGGAACCATTCATACCCCCTCCCCCAAGTCCACGTACCTCTGCACCACAAAAGACCACACCTTCTCTCTTGCTGGACCCACCCTCTGGAACTCCATGCCAACTGATCTTCGGCTAGAGCCAAGTACACAAACATAAAAAAAAAAAAAAACTCAAGACGTGGCTATTCAAAAAAGCTTTCCCTGAATAGTCACCCCCACCCCCCACCTCTATTCTGGACCCTTGTAGAAATCTTGAAACCTCCCCCTTTAATGTTCTGCTTTTACTTCTGTAAATCTCCCCACCGCATCTCCCCCACCACTGTACTTGTATTAGTACTCCTGTAAATCGCCCACCCACGTACCCTATACTGTACCCTGTATTCCCCTTTACTAGTTAAACCCCCCAAATTATTAACCCCTTACTCATACATGAATATTATTGTACCCTTGTATATATCACTGTACACTTGTATATCTTGTATATATCTTATTCCGCTAATTCTGTACAAGTTATACCCCCCAAGTTCTTAACTCCCTGTTTAATTCCATATAAACCAATATGATGTTTTGACGGTCTATAATGTTGAGATTACTTACCTGATAATCTCATTTTCCTTAGTGTAGACAGATAGACTCAGAACAAATGCTGAGTCCCATCTGGCTACACGACAGGAAATGTTGAGATTACTTACCTGATAATCTCGTTTTCCTTAGTTTAGACAGATGGACTCAGCATTTGTTCTGAGTCCATCTGGCTACACGACAGGAAAAAGCGTTTGTTCAAATAAATAAATAAATATCTGGAGCTACCACTAGTGAGGATGAATGCTGTTGCGATGGAGGGGCTGGGCATGTGGAGAAAGAAAGAGGCATGCTAGGCAGGAGATGGGGGTAGAGAGAAGGATGCTGCTGAGTGAAAAAATCTGCTTAATATTGTTTTATTTTCCTTCTATCCACCAAAATAAACCAATATTTACCCCCATAAATGAGTCACATTTTTCTACTGATTTTCTCCTCTTTACACCCTGATAAATTCCAGGGAAAATGTTTAAAAAGAAAAAACAAAAAAAGAAGGTCCTTACATACACATTAACCAGCAGAGTTTCAAACAGGCAAAGTATTGTTTGATTAAACTGTGATGGTTCTCAAACCAGTCCTCAGAACCTCTTTAAACAGTCTTCTTTTTAAGGATATGGGCCATTCCATGTCAAGTGGACCAATTTAGAAAATCATCCATGCTCAACTTCCATGAAATGGAATACAATTTTTGTGTGGATGATCGCTAGGGCCTCATACAAAACTCTGCAAAATATTTCGGCTGGATCTCTATTGGTTCAAGAGTTAGAGGCAGCTGAATGAAGGTCACTCAGAGTACTGTGCTCCACATAACACAAAATGGCCACAATTTCCTGGCACTGCAGTCAAATGCCTGTTAGGGGCGGATTATTACAACCTCTGGTGCTAAATTCCTATGCAAAGTTTGGAAGCTAACATGAGCTTGCCACCCTTTTTATGGGCCAACAAATTACGTGGAAAATTTGACAAAAGAAATTTAAGGCCTACTTTGACTCCTCATTGCTCCTGATGTATACTTCAATTCAGGCCATAACTGGATCAGTAGTCATGGCGCATGACATACATATAGGATTTGCACTAGGAGGCTTTGCAGCCAACTGGAAGTAAAGATCTAGTTATATAAAGAAATGTCACCTTTTTATGCAATTTTTTGCCATTTTTTGGGTGCAAATACCTCTACTGAGAAGTTTTTAATATTTTTCTTTCTCGTGTCATTTCAAAGAGCACCTTCTTTGCTACAAAAGTCACCCTTTTTCATCTTGGGCCCAGCATTGTTTTGGTCAGAATTGCAGGTAAGTATCATTTGCATGCATGAATGCACTATCTTAAAAAGACCATCTTTGGCACCCAACTGTGAAACATGCAAATGAGATAAAGATGTACAATTTTACATTGCAGCTCAGTTTACTGTTCTCACCACACTTTTAGCTTTTGACACATATTTGTTTAGACATCTTTTCATAAATTAGTCATCAAAGTCAATGCAAAACTTTGTATACTGAATAGTTACATTGGTCAGTGGTGGCTGAGCCACTGCCAATTCAGCAAAATTGACAACCCCATCACCTAGGGGCCATTCCAGACAGCCAGACAAGGTACCAGCCACAGGTTTCCAAGCTTTTATTTAAGCTCAAAACAAGAAAAGGCAAGACAATACATACGAGAATTGCTTAAACTATAGATTTCAAAAAAATCCACTTGGTAATTTTTCCAGCCTTGCACATACTTTTGAATGATCCATTAATGCATGACAAAGTGGCTTATAAATAAATGTACTGCCTGCCTGATGAAGTTGTTATAGGTGCATCAAGAGTTGCAATAATGTGCTCTTCTGGAAACCAACATGTGTCTCTAAGGGGTGGCCAGTAAAAAGACCTGGCAGGACCTTGTGGGTACAAGAAATTGACCAAGACATGATGTTCCTCAGTTGAGACTTTGCATATATGACCAATCCACCAGGATTTACCATAGATACAAGCTAAATACTGACCAGGTTGGATGCTGGATACTTGAAGGGCAGGAAAATATTCGTTCATGTTCTAGATCACTTGCAATGAATGAGGTGAAGTCATTCAAAATTTTATTAATTCAAATTTTAGTTGCATCAATAGGCTTGAATTGATGATTTTCCCTTGTGCCAACAACCGTATGACCTTGGCTTAACTTCTCATCCTGAACATGTCTGATTGGATCAATGTCACAAAGAAAAATTTGATACCTGGGACACAAAGTTGTGTTACAGACCAGGGCATTTTCCCAAAATCACTGCCACAACACATTGCTAACATGACATTACCATAGTTCCTTGTGAAGGTGATACTTTGCATGTTCAGGCTTGCATGCAGTAAACAACACAACACAATAAAATGTCCATTTTGAGGAGTCATTTACAAAAGTATGTTGAAGCAAGATGTGTCATAAGCTACAAGCATGGTAAGCACAACAAGCTTCGCCACACTGTAAAATTTCACAACTCTAGCTCATTTGTGTGTTACACAGCAGGGCACCAGAGATGCCTCTTTTTAACATATCATTGGGGCCTTAATTCTGACCATCGCGTCCCAAAATGAAACAGGACAACTTTTGTAGAAAAAGATGCTCTTTCAAATGACAAACTACACAAGAGAGATATTTGCACCTGAACATGGCAAAAATTTGCATAAAAAGTGACATCATGTCTTTATGTAATTATATCTTTGCTTCCAGTTGCCTGTAAATCCTCTTAGTGCAAATCTTATATGTATATGCCATGGGCCATGACTACTCGTCCAGTCAGGGCCTGAATCAAAGTACAGGTCAGGAGCAATGGTAAAAGTAAGAGAGACCATATCACCAAAACCCTAATTGAACTACATTGGCTACCCATTGAACAAAGAATTCAATACAAGACTCTATGCACCATACATAAATTAATACACGATGAAAAGGCAGAATGGCTGAACACAGCCCTTCACGTACATGTCCCTAATAGAAACTTGAGATCAGCAAACAAAGCCCTAACTATTCCCTCAGTAAAAACAGCCAGACTAACTCAAGTGAGGGATAGGGCCCTATCCCTGGCAGGTCCTATAATATGGAACACAATGCCTTTAGAAATCAGAACACAAAGAGACATCAAAGCATTCAAAAAAAGTTTAAAAACATGGCTATTTAAGCAACCATACCACAAAGGGAATGAAGAGTAAAATCCAAGGAATTGTATGATGCGGTCCGAAGAACTCCCACACACACACATCAGCTTACTCGAATGGTGTGTGTGTGTGTGTATATTTTGTGTATATTTTATTTTACTTTACCTCTATTAGATTGCAACAACAGAGGACCAGACTTAAGTGTTAATTTATCGTATAGCCGATATAAAGTAGACATGACTTATCACAACCACTAAGTAATAGTTAATATGAAACTATGTTACAGTATTTGATGGCACCTGTTTAGTTAATATAAATCAACACATCTAAGTTTGAAATTATGTGCCTTATTGTGAACCGTTGTGACGGCAACTAGCTTAACGACGGTATAGAAAAGATTTTAAATAAATAAATAAACAATGAGGCGTCAAAGCAGGCCTTATATTTCTTTTGTAACATTTTTCACATACTTTGCTGGCACATAAAAAGGGAGGCAAGCTCATGTTATGTTCCAGACTTACCACCAGGAGTTTAGAACATAAGAACATGCCATACTGTATCAGACCAAGGGCCCCATCAAGCCCAGTATCCTGTTTCCAACAGTGGCCAATCCAAGTCACAAGTACCTGGCAAGGACCCAAACATTAAATACATCTCAAGATACTACTACTTAATAATTCATAGCAGTTTATGGATTTTTCCTCTAGGAAATTCTCCAAACCTTTTTTAAACCCAGCTACACTAACTTCTGTAACCACATCCTCTGGCAATGAATTCCAGAACTAACTATGCGCTGAGTGGAAAAGAATTTTCTTCAATGTGTTTTAAATGAGCTAATTGCTAACTTAATAACCTGCCCCCTAGTCCTATTATCTGAGAGAGAAAATAACCAATTTACATTAACTTGTTCAAGGGCTTTCCTGATTTTGTAGACTTCTATTATATCCCCCCTCAGTTGTTTCTTCTCCAAACTGAACAGCCCTAACTTCCTTAGCCTTACCTCATAGGGCAGCCATTCCATGCTACTTATTTTGGTCACCCTTCTCTCTCCAGTGCAACTATATCTTTTTTGAGATGCAGTGACCAGAATTGCACACAGTATTCAAGAAGCAGTCTCAACATGGAGCGATACAGAGGCATTATGACTTCCATCGTTTTATATGCCATTTTCTTCTTAATTCCTAGAATTCAGTTTACTTTATTGATCGCCACAGCAAACTGAGCCAACAATTTCAATGTATTATTCCACTATGACACCTAGATCTCTTTCCTGGGTGGTAACTCCTAAGACAGAAACTAACATTGTGTAACTACAGCAAGGGTAATTTTTCCCTATATGCATCACGTTGCACTTGTGCATGCTAAATTTCATCTGCTATTTAGAAGCCCAATCTTCCAGTCTTGCAAGATCCTCCTGCAATTTATCACAATCCGCTTGAGCTTTAACTACTCTGCATAATTTTGTGTCATCTGCAAATGTGATCATTTCACTCGTTGTACCACAAAAGGACAACACCTCCTATCCCATGACTTTTTAGTTTTCTTAGAAGCCTCTCGTGCAGGACTTTGTCAAAAGCCTTCTGAAAATCCAAATACAGCACATCTACTGATTTACCTTTGTCCATGTTTATTCACCCCTTCAAATCCCTTTGTGGTTTCAGCCCGGGGCGGTCCGGGGGCGTGGCCGCGCCCTCCGGAACCGCCCCCAGGTTGCGTCCCTGCGCGCTAGCGGCCCGCTGGCGCGCGGGGATTTACTTCTCCCTCTGGGAGGCGTAAATCCCCCAACAAAGGTAGGGGGGGTTTAGACAGGGCCGGGGGGGTGGGTTAGGTAGAGGAAGGGAGGGAAAGGTGAGGGGAGGGAAAGGGAGGGAAAGGTGAGGGAACGGCGGCAGGCTGCGCGGCTCGGCGCACGCCGGCTACACGGAATAGGCAGCCTTGCGCGCGCCGATCCAGGAGTTTAGCGGATACGCGCGTATCTACTAAAATCCCGTGTACTTTTGTTTGCGCCTGATGTGCCTACAAAAGTACACGAACGCGCCCTTTTTGTAAATCTACCCCTTAGAGCATTGTCATCGAAACTGAAAGAATATGACTCTGAACAAACTTTACAATCATCATCCACATTTGTACATTTCTGATTTAATTGCTTTTAGTTCAACTGCTTTAATGCAATGCCACATGATATGACATTAAACACAAAATGGAGGCAAGGACTAGGAAATAAAGGCTTTGGAGTCCTCCTTTACGTCACTTAATGGCCGATAACATGAAAATATTTTCAGGTTTAGATAATCTGGTTGGACCTCATGCACAGAGCATGACAAAACTTACTACTTTAAATAGCCTTTTAGGGCTCTGTACACTAAGATTTTTTGTAACAGTTACAAAACTCGAGAAAAACCTTAATAAATATTTGGCAGTCAGACAAGGGTTAGTTGATTCAGGGTTAACATTATATATAATATATACAAAATAGATATCTGCACAAACATAGTGTGCAGATAACTGCATGAATTTCTCCACCATCCCCATGGCTTCTCTGACGCTGGAGAATGACATCCATGGGTTATCCACAGCTTCAGGCCTATTTTTAAGATTCACTTCCCTGGACTTGTCACAATTTGGCCCTGTTGTACGGAGAGGGTCTGCCTCGGGTATCCTTCTCTCTCCTGCTGCTCTCTGCTTCACTCTCAGCTGCCTTTGAAGATGGTCACATCATCTGTCTGCCTCAGTTCCTCACCCTGCAGAGATGGCTCTTGATCCCTCTGCTACTCTCTGCCAGTGAAATCCTGCTTCCTCCCTATACTAAGCTCCTCACCACGCATGAACTCCTGCTCTCTCTATCCCAACCCCTTAATTCTTCATTGTGAACAGATATTCAAACTCCTAAACTCCCCCTCTCTCTCAACTTTCAGAAAGAAGAAATCCGTGTATGCAGCCAGCTGACTCGGTTAGCTACTTTCGCTGCTGCATGTGACTGCTGGAACTCCTCTATGTTACGAATGGGCACTGATTAGGTGTAGTGAACACCACCTGCAGGAGTGACTTATAGTGGAGAGAAGCAGGACTAGTAGTAGAGCCTCTGATACTGGCTGGTGCAGGCAGAAATGTGTGGATACTGTCTGGAGCTTTGTGAAACTGAGGGTTATGCAGAGGATGCCTGTGGTGGTGGGAGCTGGCTGGAGGGAGTCTAATACAAGGTGCATGGAGGTAAGGGTGAGCTTGGTACACAGGAACAGCATGGAGGTATGTGTGAATGCAGGTAAAGGTGATCAGAATACCGGAACTGGGTGCTGGTAAGGATGGAAACAGGATAGCGTGCAGGTAAGGGTGATACTGACTGTAGGTAAGAGTGACAGGACTAATGGAACCCAGGAAAACAAGAGTGACAAAGACAAGACAGACTAACCCAAACCATACTAACACTGAACATAAAACACACAAGCCCGAAGGCAGCAAGGCAGGAGCCTGAAAGCCACAGAGCAAGGCAGAAGCCCGTAGGCTGCAGAGCAAGGCAGTGGAGAGGCTAGAGCAGGGAGCCCAAACGAGCTCGATGCCGAAGCACTGAGGGAAATTGCTAGGCAGGGTTATAAAGGAAGTCTGGAATATAGAGTAGACAAGGAGGGTGGACTGGGCCAGCCAGGAGAGCATGCTCATGGGGAACCTCTGGTGGTGAGGTGGCTGCATAGCAGCCATAGTCGTAACTCTCTAGTGCTGCTGCTGCTGCTGCTTCCAACATTCAATGAGAGCCAAATGCAGTGCTTGGAGAACACTTTCTCCGTGTCACTCAGCCTGGGGATAAAACTTAGGCTGGAAGGGCAACTAGAGAATTAGAACAAGGGTGTGCACTAGATAAGGTCTATTTGGTTTTCAGCAAAGCTTTTCATACTGTCTCGCATAGGAGGCTCATAAATAAACTGAACAGCCTGAGGATGAGACTTGGATTAGAAACTGGTGGAATGGTACAAAACAGAGGGTGAAGGTAAACCAAATTCCCTCTGAACTAAAAAAAAAAAAAAAAAAAAAAAAGGTGATTAGTGGCATGCCTCAGAGATCAGTTCTGTTTAATATCTTTATGACCGATATTGCAGATGGATTAGAAGGACATGTTTGCCTTCTTGTGGATGACACTTAGAAACAAGAAAGCTTGAGGAATTGTTGAGTAAAAGGGTGAACTCTACAAATGATTACCAGTACCAAAATGAAGTCTTGTTTATCTATAGACTTAAAAAGAAAATGGAGACAATTAGAGAAAAGCAAAGCATCTGAGAAAATATCTTTATATGATAATTGACTCAAATTTATAGAAGCCAAAGAAACTATTTAGGAATTATTCAAGGATAACTTAATAAGGGCATTGCAAAGAGGAAACAAGTATCATGCAACAGACATGAAACATCCTTAATAAAGGTTTGATATAGGAAATCAGCTGAATCGTGCCAATGAATTAACACCTTCATCAACTTACAGTAAAAAGATAACAACTCATAACAACTACTGGCACACCTCCCACACATTTATCTCTTGCAGAATGAATGCACTAGGTGAAAGAGCACATGATAACAAGGACCCAATGTTAAAGAACACAGAGCAGCCTGTAAAGACCTTGACTTTTCAAGAATAGTCCACAGCTTCCAGTAGAACTTGGCCAGCACTTAGGTTCTAAAGATCAGAGGGATGGAGAGGCACCACCAACTACTGGAAAGTGGAAGGACTGAAAGCCCATGCAAGACCCTCTTATTCATAGGGAAGTAAGGTGAACCAGGTACCCCTGACCTTGGATCACCTTACCTCCTAGATCAGTAGTTCCCAACCCTGTCCTAGGGATCCCCCAGTCAGTCAGGTTTTCAGGATATCCACAATGAATATGCATGAGAGAAGATTTGCATGTAATGGAGGCAGTGCATGCAAAGTTTCTCTCATGCATATTCATTGTGGATATCCTGAAAACCTGACTGACTGGGGGGGGGGGGGTCCCCTGGACAGGGTTGGCAGCCACTGTCCTAGATCCTTTTTTTCTCTCTTTATCTACTTTTCGAGTGGAGTTCTTACTCTCCTAAATAGGAGCTCTCTTGAGACTAGTTTGTGTTTCACAAGAGTAGTCATATAATGACCAAAGATGACCCATGAATAAAATGAAGTATTGAAGAATTTTTGGTGCTGCATCAATGCCAGTGAAATTTATTATATATTGACAATTGTTTTGCAGTTTGCAGATTTCTTAAGTCAGGTGTCTTAAGAACTCTTTAAATGTGGATGGATAGTATAAAGGCGAGCAGAAACCTATAGAGTTCTAAGACTGTCAATAGATGCACAGCCATTTAATTTGCCACATTAAAACAGTTTTTGTGCATTTTCTGCAACTGTGATTTTGATTCGTTCCCATGATTATGGTGCATGCAATGAGCAGTACACTGCTTGATGTACACTTTTGATATAGAAGAGAGGAACATGGTTAACCTTGTACAATCTTGGCAGAATAAAAGCCCCAGACAGCAGACATTATGGACATTATAAAAGGATGTGTGGCATGTAAAAATAACTGCTAGAAAGCAACACAATTTGAGACATTTTTATTTTGAGTAAAGCAAGCAAGAATTGAAACGGAACACTACCGATACGGTTTATGAAAACGGAGAATGCAGAGTTTACAAGTGTTAAATAAAGGCTCAGAGCACTTAATGGGAACTGCGTAGAGAAAGCAATGCTCATGTTGGACTTAGGCCAGCCTGGAGTAGGATTAAATGCATTCATGTGTGAGGACTGCCAGAAGTGAGTACAAGGTGTGCATGTATTTGGATAAATATGTTTCTGGATATGGCTTTGGAAGGAGTGAAGGGTATTAGCAGGGTATATATATATATATATATATATATATATATTTATATCAGAGCTCTGAAATTCTTGTGTGCTTTTAATTTTTTTTTTTCTGGCTCTGACAAATTTTCTTTGTGTGTATTTAATTCAGTTTCCACCTTCATAGTGCACACTTTTCCCAAAAACATAAAACTTTGGACAAAACAGATTACAAAATAACATACATAAAACCAAGACAGCTTAAATCATAGCCCCCCCTCACAGCCTTAAACCTTGTTCAAAATCTCTGTAAAACGAAGAACAAAAATTGGTATAATGCCACTTCTAATCATCCACCACCACTAACCCCACTCCTCCCATACAAACCATGCCATTCCCTCTCCTGACAAACTAACCCAACCAAATTGAGCCTGATATATTTTGATTTCTACAATTATTGACATTCCTTGTATATTAGTATTATTTCTAACACATACAAAGGGTCAGTAACTAAAAATAATGATAGAAGAGATTTATAGTATAAATAATGCACAAGAAGCAAGCACTTTTCAGTGTAAAGGAAGTTCTAAAGCTAGAGGTCATGCTATGAGGCTGAAAGGGGTTGTACTGAGGGGTGCTGAACCCATGGAACAGCTTACTAGTGGCGGAGGCACAAACAGTAGCAAAATTCAATAAGCCCAAATGAACCCTAGATGCAAGGATGTGTGGGTAAAGTCGGAGATTGGATAGGCTCTGCTGTAATGCATCAGGAGAAGGCAGACTACTAGAGAGACCTTGCAGCCCTTATGTGCTATCATTTTCAATGTCTCTCTGTAAAATAAAACAGATGTTTTAAGTCAGATACCTCTTTGCAGTACTTAATCTTTCAGTTTTCTTTACAGGAATATCAAAGTGCACAGAAGCCTATGTTGCCGGTGTAACCGGGTCTATGCTGAAAAATGCGATTTCAAGATTTACATAATGCTAAACCAGCCAAACAGATCAAAACTGTAGACACTCAGAATGAGATGATGCATAGTGATCTATGCCATTCCCTTTACAGTACAGCCAGAACACATGCTACAATTTGTATTTCATTTTTTCATTTTCTGGGTCCTTTCATCCTGCTAAATATTTCTTGTTAAGAATCCACTATGTTCATAACTCTCAAATGGATATGTCGGTCCTTTGTTCACAAATGAGCATCTTTCACAGTGTTTTAAAGAGTCATTGTTTCCCTGAGTTTAATAGCTTAGTTAGCATCTTTCATGTTTTATGCAAATAGAAATAGCTCAAGGGTTTATTCAATGAAATAAGTTTAGCCAAAAGATCTGCTCTTTCTTTCTACCTTTTACATATCTATAAATATAAATATATACACATATACATATATATTTATATATATAATATATATATAAAATAAAGATTAATGTGCAATAACCACATGAGCCTCTCCATTTCATAGACTTATACAAGGTCATTTTTTTCAATAATCAATATTGTAACCTGAATATGCAATTTATACTTCATTGTGTATTTTAGTAATGTTTCTAGAATAACAGCACTTAAGTACGTCAAATGGAATAGGAATTTCGAACAGAGACTATGACATTGCCAGTGCACAAAGACAAACCATCTTTACAGCACTGAAGAACACCCAGCATGTGGGAAATTCAGATTTATTCACAGTTCTTAATTTTAAGAGCAAATTTAAATACACAATATAACTGGATCAACCAGTCCTTACTTAGCAGGATACCTGTTTACAAAACAGTGAACAGGGTAATTGGATACTGACACTTGCGTGCAAAAAATCTTAGTTTGCCATTAACTTTAGGACATCTGCTCTGCAGGTATTAGATTCCTGGAAAACATGGGGCAGTGCTCTTCAGCACCGATCATCCCCACGGCAAATGTATTGATTCTTTTGGAAAAGTTCTTACCATTGAAGATGTCTAATCTGTTAACCAGATTGTACGAGTAAAACTTCTTGGGAGAGCACGACTGACAAATTCAATCAGAAGAATCAGTCAAAACTTAATTCAATTTCAAATCCCCAACAATTGGTACTGGACCGCAGAAAAACTGTTCAAGATGGGGCTCTGTGACACCAACAAATGTTGGTGATGTCAACAAGAGCCCAGGTCTCAGATATTTTAAAAGACTGTGCTTCCTTAACAACTTCTCTGCATGCACTGGGAGCTGGATTGGGAATGTAAAACAGCAACACATTTTCTTGGGTTCTAGGATTTGATTATTACAAGACTTCTAAGAGCTTAAACCCCATGAAGAAGCCTCAAAAGGAAAGGCTGCTCACAGGTTGCACCTCAATTACAATGAAACTACGGAGGATGCAAGCGGTACCATCAGAAACTGGCACGCAACAATGTGAATGATGCTAGCAGCTCAGAAAACGTTTGGCTACACTTTGTAAAGAAGAAATAGAGGAACAGATTGCTTCCTTCCTCCTCCCTCCCAGTCATCTATTTCTTTCATGCTCCTGAACATCAGGGACATGTATGATTATACAAGACCCATCAATGGGGTGGGTGGGAGATATGCAAATGGCTTGCTGTTCATGGATTGTTCACCTCGATGCTATTGTTTTGCATGTGTTTAGAAAATCCCATAAAATGGAACAATAGAAAAAAAACAAAAACAGCAAAATTTGTAGAAAGTCAGTCCCAAGTGCAGCAAATAACCCTTTACCATCAATAGAAACTTATAGATTTTATATTTATCTTACTTTTTATAGATATAATGGCCATGACACAAAATACCAGTTTTCAATTTGGCATTTCAGACTTTTATTGGGACTTTGATACAATTATATTATTAGTGCTATTTGCAATGCAGATTTTCAATGTAATGGTAAATTTGGTTCCAGTAATTGTTTCATTTGTTTTACATGGATCATACAAATGAAGCTGCAACCAGAAATGCATCACACGGTATAACAAATCTCCATTTGTGGGGGCGAGGAAGTAAACGAGGTTCTGAAATCCCCAAGGGTTCAGCCCGGAGATGATGTTGCTTCCAATTCACAATGATGACATTCTACTCTGTCAAATAAAACTGAACAGCACAATCCAGATATGTGACCAAAACTGTCAGCCCCAAGAGATAAGGTAGAAATCACATTAGAAAACAGGATGTGCTAAGATTCAGTTTTTACACTGTTTAATGATTTAATTTAATGACCTTGTGGGGCTTCTTCTGAGAGGTAGAAGGAAAGGCAAGAATCCAAGTATAAGCATAGTATAAGCCACATTTTTTTAAAACTCAGATTCAATTACTAAAATGTAAAATACCGAATACAGACACAAATCTTTTCTGAATATGAGTGCCCTTTATAATTGCTTTGGGATAATTTCCATTTATGCTATATAATGTCTACAAATCCTACACATCTCCATGCCACTGATATACATTGGTTTACAGGATACAGTGAATCAATAAAAAACTACATATGTTTCAGCTTTATCTAAAGACTTTCTGGAACCAAGAAACACACAAGGTAGATTTTCTCTTTGATTCTCCTCCTATTGCTTTGGGCTTCCAGTTCAGTCATAACCAGGGCTGGAATCTGGCACCATGAGCCTTCATTTGCAACTACCCAGAGATTGCTCTTCACTCAGTTTATATCCCCTGCTCATATAGGGGTAGATTTTAAAAGCCCTGCACGCGTAAATCCTGCCGGATTTATGCGCGCAGGGCACTCGCGTACCGGCGCGCCTATTTTGTATAGGTCACCGGTACGCGCGTAAGTCCCAGGGCTTTGTAAAAGGGGCAGAAGGGGGCGTGTCGGGAGTCTGGTGTGTGTCCGGGGGCGTGTCCGGGGTCAGGGGGCGTTCCGAGGCGGGTCCAGGGGCATGGCGATGGTTCGGGGGCGGGCCGGGAGGGTGGTCCCGAGTCCCCCAGCACTGCGGCCTGTGCCGGGGGATGGCAAGGTGGCGCGCGCAAGTTACGCCTGCTTCGAGCAGGCATAACTTGCACAACAAAGGTAGGGGGGGGATTTAGTTAGGGTTGGAGGGTGGGTTAGATAGGGGAAGGGAGGGGAAGGTGGGGGGACGCGGAGGGAACGGAGGCAGGCTGCGCGGCTTAGCGCGTGCAGGCTGCCAATTTTGCGCAGCCTTACGCGTGCCGACCCCGGATTTTATAAGATACACGCGGCTACGTGCGTATCTTATAAAATCCAGTGTATTTTTGTTTGCGCCAGTTTCGCAAACAAAAGTACGCGTGCGCATACTTTTTTAAGATCTACCCCTTAGTGTAGTCCGGTCACTGCAGCGACGATCCTCCTTCCAGAACCCTGAAATCATGGGCCCTTAATCTGGCCATTAAGTGTCGCCATTGCACAATGGCTGACTCCATTTTCTCCAGCCCTCACTGATCCGAGGAACAGAAGCTCTGAGTCAGGAATCCTACCCAGGTCCCTTCACATGACAGTGAGCAACAGCAACTTGGCTGGCCCTCTGTAAGGCAAATATTATAACTGGGATAGAGCTTATGGATTTCTGTGGAACTTCAAACCGTACTGTAGAGTTCTGTGCATTATGCAATCATAAAAAATGGCTGCCTTACACTGCTGTTGAATTTGGTCATGATAAAGGTGCAAAAAAGTACAATTAAACATTCAGAATCTGGCATGAACCTTTTGATATCTGTAAAATGTAGAACAAGAAAGGAGATTCAGACTAATGGAAAGAACACTTAGGGGTACATTATAAAAGAGAGCACGCGCACGAACAAAAGTATGCTGGATTTTATAAGATACGCGCGTAGCCGCGCGTATCTTATAAAATCCAGGGTCGGCGCACGCAAGGGGGTGCACATTTGTGCAACTTGCGCGTGCCGAGCCCTGCGCGCACTGCCTGTTCCCTCCGAGGCCGCTCCGAAATCGGAGCGGCCTCAGAGGGAACTTTCCTTCCAACCCCCGCACCTTCCCCTCCCTAACCCACCTGCCAGCCCTATCGAGCCCTTTTCCCTACCTTTATCAGAAAAGTTACTACTGCCTCCGGGCAGTAGTAACTTACGCGCGCCGGCACGGCAGGCCCCCGACACAGGCCGCTGTGTCCAGGCACTCGGCCACGCCCACATGCCCCGAACACGCCCCCGATCCAAAACCACGCCCCCCCTGGCCACGCCTCTGACCACCCCTTTTTGCAAGCCCCAGGGCTTACGCGCGTCCCGGGGCTTGAGCGTGCCGCCGAGCCTATGCAAAATAGGTTTGGCGCGCGCAGTGGGGGGTTTAAAAGGGTTACGCGGGTACCCCTTTTAAAATCCGCCCCTTATTTTCTTATGGTGCTTGGACTGAAGCAGCTGCCCTTATTTCCAAAACACTAACTTCCATTGGATTTGTTTTAGGTTCTTCCAGACAGAGGTAGAATATCCTGTGGGAAGCTCTTCTTTTTCATCATGCACTGGGGGCAAGGGGAAAGTGAATCTCACTGAAGGGCGGAAAAATCCCAACAGAGCTCTATAAGAGGCCAGCACGATGGGTCAGTAGCAGTGTAGCGCTGGGGTCCAATCACTGTGTAATGCCAACACCTGATAGTTCTACATAGAGTCCATGACTGCAGAGTTTTGGAAGGAGCTGAGCTTAACGGCACTGCCATCCATCCCCTTCCCAGGCGAGGACAGTTGCTACAATAGTTGGATGTGAAATAAGTTGGGAAGAGTGTAAAAGGGGGAAAAATCCACATCTTATTGCACTAGATCCCAGACCTAGTTCTGACTCAGCTGGAAGCCCAAAGGAGCAACAAGGAAATTGCTGGGTGAAAAAGAAAAAAAGAAATGAAAGAAAAAAAAATTGTAGTCTATTCATGGTGGTTGTATACAGTTGAAGCATCCCCCCAAAAAACTGTAGAACTGGAAAATAGGAACATAAGAACATAAGAAAATGCCATACTGGGTCAGACCAAGGGTCCATCAAGCCCAGCATCCTGTTTCCAACAGTGGCCAATCCAGGCCGTAAGAACCTGGCAAGTACCCAAAAACTAAGTCTATTCCATGTAACCATTGCTAATGGCAGTGGCTATTCTCTAAGTGAACTTAATAGCAGGTAATGGACTTCTCCTCCAAGAACTTATCCAATCCTTTTTTAAACACAGCTACACTAACTGCACTAACCACATCCTCTGGCAACAAATTCCAGAGTTTAATTGTGCGTTGAGTAAAAAAGAACTTTCTCCGATTAGTTTTAAATGTGCCCCATGCTAACTTCATGGGGCACATGAAGGGTATCCCTCTGCCACTTGGAACAAATAAAGACTCACAGAAAAAGAGAGAGAGAGAGAGAGAGAGAGCTTGTCAGAGAGAATTCCACAGGCAGATCTATATATTGACATCTGACCTCTGCTGAGCCTCTGAAGATGAGCAGGTAGACAAATACCAGATTACAGCTCTTGCTACACTGAAGGTAAATGCTATAGTTTGGTGATTTAACATACTGCCCTCTTTAATGGTAAATCAGAAATACAGATTTTCAGTACAATTCACTGGGGGATGTACGGGGAGGGCTAAAATGTGTTAATGGGTATTTTTAGTGATTAAAGAGGCTTTTTTTCCCCTAAAGAAAACCTTTATCACACTATGTACTATGGAGTTATCACACCATTTTCCTGAGTTACACTGTATGTTTTCACTGTGGGATAACAGTTTTCTGGCATTGCATTCATTTAAGCAAATCTGCATGCAGATGAAAAGTTTTTGTCAAATTAAGTAGTTCCCTGGTGTGTATTAAACCATGATATATTTAAATGCTATAAATGATCAGACTCTGGTTCAATTTTTTCAGCACCTTCAAAGTGGTGAAAAATGTCTTAGTCTCTATTTTTTTTCCCTGAGAATAGCAAGCTACATTTGTTTACTTTTTTTCAAAAATGGCTATTACAAAACTGACCAGGGGTCTGTGTGGGTAAAAAGAGAGGTGTAACCCGGCTTCAGACACACTTTAATGTGATGGGGGCACAGCCGGCACTCACGTGCATAATCTTTTAAGTTTAAAAAAGCATGTGCGTTTAAGCCTGCACATAGGGACAAGCTGCACCCTCTGAAGAGGAGGTATAACTTTACAGGAGTGAATCTCTGCATCTACCTGGCCACTTAACCCAAGAATTGTCAAAGCAAATGAATGCGGGCTCTTTAAAAGTGACCCGCCGCACACACCTTAAGCACGTTCTAACAAACTGCTATTGTGTATTTAACTGGGCACTGGCTATCTGATGACCATGCTTATAAAAAGGAGTCCATTTTAACATGGCTTTAACCTGACTCATTAACTGTTGTTAATATCCTAATCACTACGTTCCTTAAACTTTTTTGCTTTCTAGCAGTCTTTGCTTCCAAGTTTACTGCCCCTGTTGAATGTAACTTTGTTCTTCCTATTTTTCCCTATGGTTCTTGTTACAGTTCCCCCTTTCGATGTAAACCGATCTGATATGGTCCTCAACCATGAAGGTCGGTATAGAAAAGTGTTAAATAAATACATAAATTATATATTGTTCGTATGTCTGTTTGTTTTTGCTGTGTTGCTTTTACATTCTTTTTGCCTGTAATGTGCTAAGGGTAGAAATTAGTGTCAGTAGAATAAAAATGCTGTCAAATAAATACAAATAAAATATGAAAACACCACACAGACAGCCTTACATAAGATGTAAAAAAATACTGGTAGATCTGTTTTCTTGTCTCACTATTTATCCCACTTTGTTTGCATATATTACCTTAAAACAGAGTGTTTTTTGTATCTTTCTTGTGCTTAATGCACTTCTCTAAACATAGGCATTCATGTGTACAATATGCCTTAACCTACCTTATATCTGCGTATATGCATCACTTTCGTGCTCGATGTGTCTTGCTTTGATTTTAATCTGCCTTGTGTCTTACCCCAAGGAAAAGGCAGAATATAAAATGCATATAAATAAATACCTAACAGCAGGTAGCAAGAAAAGCTGGCAGATTTACCTTGAGATGCATTAGGCCAAAAACATGAAATATTTCAACAAACCTATTTACTAAGCCTTTCCCCTCATAGACGCAAAATGAATGCAAATCTTTAGTAAACAGGCCCCCTTCTCTCTCTCTCTCTAGTCTGCAGGAATCTTGAGCCTGATTTATTAAAGCTTTTCCCACACCTCAGATATAAATACGGGCTCCAAGCCTTAGCAATTCAGGCTCTTACAGTCACAAACACAAGAAGCTTCTTTGGGCTTAGTAAAGCAGAGGGTTGTTAGAATTACGTAAGACAGCGAAACGCAGTAAGCACAACGTGAATCGGAACTGAAATCCGAACCGATTCTGGTTCCGATTCACATCTCTACAACTTATTTATTTTTAGATTTATATTCCGCACGTTTCCAAATGTTCACAGCACTCAAAATCAAAAAATATAAATGTAGAAATAAAAACTGTAATCACTATACAAAATTATAAAATCTGAATACATTACAAGTTAAAACAAAGTAAATCATACATAAGTAAAAAAACAAACCTCTACAACAAAAGGACTTGTGCTCTGTTAAATAAACATAAAAGAAAAGCTCTAAAAGAACATTTGAAGAAATTAGCACACAGGCATTATAAATATACGTGGAATGCAATGAAAAAAGCCTAACCAACAACTCTGGATAAATGTTGACAAGCAAGGTGATAGTCCTTTACAAGGACTATGAAAAATGACATAAAAGCGATGCATACCAAAGGGTGACAGGCTACAAAAAGAGAGAGGTACTCTCTCGATACGAAAAGCATTTAATAAAATGGTGATTGGATGGAAACATGGAAAATCATACCCTACTGCACCAGATTCAGAAGGAGCACATCTCCCCACTGAAAGAAATACTTTCTGTAGTTCAGATGAAAATATATTTATTACTTTATTATGATTATATTATTGTTTTATTATTATTATTATTAATAAATCAATGTGACACCACAATTATCTTATGCAATGTACACCACTAGAAGAAAGCAGATCAAACATGCAAAAATGCAAATGCTTTCTGGTATCCTTGAAAGATTTCTGTACTCCCCGTGACCACTTCTACCACTAGATTTGAATGACCTCAGCAAACAGCCGAAAGACTCAAGTATTAATTCACAGGACCACAAGCTCAATCGAAGATTTAATTTAAGATAACTAAGAGCAACTGAAAGTGCATTCAAACACAGAAGTGTGGAGCAGAAAGACTGCTCTTTGTTTCTCAAATTAAATATGAAGTCAGAGTTTTTTCGGGAGTTTTTTCCCAGGCTGTAAACACAGTTGTGGTCTGTGCGCCGAACTTCTTTTGCTTAGTATAAAGAAACCATGCATCTGTCATTCAGTGACTATTTTTCACTCATTTACAAATGCTTTTCCTTAAGGCTCAATGGTACAATCTGATTACATCCCCACGGGAAGACATACTTCATTTATGAGCAGTTCCCACTACACATCTTTAAAAAGGTTTCGTTTCAATCTAACTTACATTAGCCAAAAGGCTTGTTTGCTCAACCAGCATAGCCTTAAGTCTATGATGGCAATTAAAATTATGAAAAATACGAGTAATCGTAGTATATCTTTGAAGTGCCAGGTTTCAAAAATTATAAATTCTTTTCCATGCTGTACAAGTATTTTTCTAAAATTTTACACAGTGAAAACTGTGGAAGAATGAAAACCCTAAATTAAAACATGTTTTTCCAAAATGGTTTATGCACTGTATGAAAATGAAAGCGTCCTTGTCTAGATTCCCAGACATGCCCTCTATCAGCAGCTCAGGTGGCAAGTGCAGTTGACTGCTATGTGGAAGGTCCCTGGTTTGATCCCCGAGTCGTGTCTTCTGCTCCCCAGGTCGGCCGGGGATTGCCCAAAGTCAGCATTCACAGCCAGGGGTGGGGAGAGGGAGGACGTAGTCATGGATTCATGACCCATGATTACTGGATTCTAGGAGCCCTGGTGCGTGGCCCCTGGCACAGAATGGGAGAAATTCCTGCATTAGTCTGGACAAATGGATATACAAAGGGACATTTGCATGTTTCCTTCTTAAGACTCTCCACCATAAAGCTATTGTACTTTATAATTACCTAGATAAATAGAGGAAAGAGTACTTTCCCCACTTTAAACACAATGGGAGTCATTTTCAAATGGACTTACACGTAAATGTAACTACTATTGTAGCAATTTTCAAAAGCCATTTACCTGCATGCGGGTAAATCCTATGGACAATTCAATGGCATACGATGCAGCAATTTTCAAAATCTCACTTATACGGGTAAAATGCATTTGCATGTGTAAAAAACTATTTAAATTGTGTACGTGTGTTTTAAAATCGAGCTCCATGTTAATTGCCTATTTGAGCTCTGTCTCAAACTATAGCTTCAAAAAATGTTCAGTTTTGAAGGAAAAGCTGTTCTTCACTTACTATTTTTCACCTGTTTAGTGAATGCATTTTGGCCTCATACAAATGTAAATCATTCCCTAAACAGAAACTGCAAAAAACCTAAAATTAATTCAGTTCTGGAGATTAAATTGTTATTTTTACCATATGGCACAGAAGTGTTAGTTTTCAGGTATTTTCAAAATTGCAATCAATAATAAAATGAAGGTTCCAACCCACTGGTGCCTGTACGAGAAGTACTTTATACAGAAAGGTTATAAATAGGCAGGAAATCAGTTTTTACAACATATATTTTGGGGGGAGAGCGCACTGCTGCTGGTGCTGTGAAAGTTGAGGTCACCTATGAAAAATTAGACATTCAACAGGGCTGAGAACAAAGCTTCATAAAGTTGCTATGATTTATTGTCTCCATATAAAAATGTATTGCAGTTGTCTCAGGCATTAAAAACAAAGAACAAAAAATACAAGGGAAAAAAAATATCCCTAAATATTCAGTGAAATGAACAAATCATTGTAAAAGAAGCCTATAAATATTATGGTTTTGTTTCTTACATTGCAGCTCAATAGGTTTTTATACTAAAAACACTATAAGCTTCTAACTAGCTGGCAATTTTTTTTTTTTTATCTTGCCTTATCTGTTTTCCAGTTGATTCTTTGACAATATAGAGAAAACTGATTTGTGCAACACAAGATCACCGAAAGACATCAATAGCAGATGATGTCTTGCGTCTTCAGTTTTTGGGTAAGAGGAATGCCATTTATCACGTTCTTTAAGTGTGAAAAAGAAGTGACCATGGAAAACCTAAGGTAGGCTGGGTTAAAAATTATTTGACTTCTCAGCATATTTGTCATACAGACTGTCTGCCTGACTGGGAAACCTCTTCACCCCAGGCACGCTGGGAAGATGCACCCCAGGAGAAAGAAACAAGGTGAAAAATGATGATGTCACTAGGTTGTTGCAAGGTTAGCACACCCTTAAATGGAGTGATGCTAAGCCAGGCAGCTGTTTGGTTTCCCTCTGACCAGCAGTAAGATTTCATCATCTGACAAGCACAACTTAACAAGGGCTAAGCATAAACTACTTGTTGACATAATTAGCATTGGCTCAAGTGTTTATTTAGTAGCCAACTTGGCTATAACCTGCTAGCTTTCATTGGCAAATTTAAAGCAAACGTCGGCCAAGTTCTGCATTTATTTTAGTGCTGATCTTTACTTATGTTCCCAGTGTGCACAAAAGGATGAGGAAGTCTGGTAGCTTTTCAGTTTTGTGGTAGCTGGTTGTTTAATACTGCATTATCTTTCCAACTGGACAACTACTCTTTTGGCAGGCGACAGTGCACGGAAAAATAAACAGTGTTTCAATTCAAAAATTATTCTCTCACAATTAAATCAGTCAGATTATTTTTTGGGAGGGGGGGTGCTTATTTGTATGGAATTAGCACCGGCTTGAAACTTCTGAGCAGAAGCAGCCAATAATCAAGGATTGTGTGTTAGTTACTGCCAAGCTATGATGATTTGGGGTTACACTGGCTGAGTCAAGAGATCCCATTAGGCCCTTAAGTACCTCAGAGCCAGAATCTTCTTAAGGATCCAAGCACGAGATGAAAGATTTAATTCCACTTTTGATACATTTTAAAAAAAAATTTTCTGTCAGTGAGCAATGAATGCTTATGAAAGAAAGATGCACAAATGAATAGTTAAGAGTGAAGCCTTGACAACTGGCATAACTGTTTACAAATTATAAACGTGTGCTAATTCAACCACTTTCTGTATGTGCTATCATGTTTTTGATATAATCCATCAACAGAATAAAAGTATATATACAAAATAAAGCAAAAACTATAAACAATTCATGAGAAAGAAGATGTATTAAACTAAGAGAAATATTACATATTGTACTGCATTATATAACCCCTCCGCCTTCCATTTCAACTACGGGAATACCAAATTCTAGTAGCCAAATTTGTTTGGAAGAAAGGATCCATGTGGCATCAATAGTTCACGTCCATCATCTTTAGCTAATTATGTTGGTCCAAAAAAAGGGTATCAGACCCTGCAGAGAACTCCTGGAGATAGTGCACAGACGTCAATACTGTCTACTCAAGACAAATGACTCAGTTAGAAAACCTACTCCAAACTAGTCAAATCTGCTGATAACTCAAAATTAGTGGGGGCACAGTGGCTATGAAAGAATCATAAAAAATATTCCCAGGCAAGATTTCAACCTGCTGCACAAACTGGTTGACATATGGAAAATTAAATTAATGTTGACAAATGTATACTACCAGTTTGCAAATACACAAGTACAAAATATGACTGAGCAAGGGCAGGTAAGATCTACAATGGACCTTGGGTGTTGAGGCCGACTCTTTACCTGTGTGTGGAAATACTGTTAGTTGCTATGCAGGGAAGAAAAATGATTTCAACCAAGAGTTGGAATGCTGCAAAACAGTGCACCATGGATTTCGTGAATACACTGGGATAGAAATTCTTGCACTAAAAAAAACAGGAATTTTATTTATATCAAACTTTTGATCATATTTACCCATTGATCAGAGGGATTAAGAATCATATTGGTTTATTTGGGAATCAAACAGCAGCAAAGTCTTTGGCCTTTTCAGCATTGGATAAGCTGCTATCTCATACACCACCACAAAATGAAAAGGCTGTAGAACCAGAAAAAAAAAAAATCTTCTTCAATAGCTTAAACACAGTGTGATATTTGATGAATAACTTTCAAAGAGCTATAAATAATGAAATCATCACATAATACATTTCCTGTGATGCTGAGGTAGATCCCAACTGCATGGTACTATAAAGCTAAACAGGAACATAATTCAATTTGCATTGGAATTATGATGTCTGTTTATACAGCACTGTTAGCGCAGTGTTTCCCAACCCTCTCCTTCAGACAGGTTTTCAGGACCGATACAATGAATATGCTTGAGAATATTTCATTGCAGAGATACTGAAAACCTAACTGCTTAGGTGTGCTTCCAGGAAAGGGTTGGGAGGCACGGTGTTAGTGCAGGCAGCACTAATATAAAATAATTCACATAATCACATCCCTGACACTTAAGCTTTCATAATTGAAGATTAAGATCAGTGAGCTGGACAGACATAAAAAAAGTGGCCAGGTTTACAACTCTTAGCTAGATACACATGCTCTTCATAGGCTTCACGCTATTAGTGTTTCTGACTTTTCAAAAAAAAAAGTTTCCGTCCCCAACTACCCTACCCTTGTTAAACTGATAAAGGAATGTCAACATTCAGCTAGTCAACCTCCCATTAAAAGACAAAGTAGAGAAAAGCAATGGAAAGAAACAAAGGGGAAAAAAAAAGAGAGGACAACAATTTTCAGAGCGATTCGTGTAGGTAGAAAGTGTTTTGCACCCGATAATCGGGCGTCTGGAAGCGGCTGAGAGCCTGCCCGTTCTTCTAGCCGCAGTGACAGGCGCCTTTCCTGGGACCATGTTTAGATCACAGGAGGAAAGTCTGTGCATGGAGACAGCACTTTCAAATCTTCGCAGGTTCTCATTTAGCAAATAAAAAAAAAAAAAAAAATCTACCCATAGAAAATGCTGGGGCAGGTGTCCATGCTTACTTTGTAGCCAGGGCAAGTGTCAAAGTCTCGGCACACTTATCCCTTTCTTTCCTCCCTCCAAACACTTGACCATTTCTCTCCACATATGCTTTTCTTTCCTTCTCCTAATACACATGCTCATACATTTTTCTCCTCCCCACCACACACATTCGTGCCTTTGCCTCCTTTCCTTACACACACTGGATCCTTCCTCTCCATCCCCAGTATCATCCTTTTCCCAGTACAATCCTCCCAGTACAATCCTCCCACTACCCTCTAGCATGATCCTCCCTCGCCCCACCCACCATAGCATAATCTTTCCCCCTATACACCTCCTTCCATACTTTCAGCCAGTAGGAGGAAAGCAGAGCTTCATACTTGCACCCACCGCTTCCACTAGCGGTTTCAATTTGGAATCTGAATGAGCAGTGCTGGTGCTTCTCATGAGACCAATAAAGCAGGAGGGTAGGCTATCTAAAAAAAGCCGTTTAGGCAAATATGTAGGTTAGACGCCAAAGAAATGTCCAAGTTAAACTTTATTTAGAATGGAGACAAATGGTCTGTATGTGTGCCCGACTCAGGCTGAGTTTCGCCCCACACCGGGGCTGCCTCAGGGGCTGTATATATAGATGAGCAATATGAATACCAAATTATTCTTAAAATAATTGCATAAAAGGTCTAGTGGTCAGATGCTTTCAACAGATATACTGGTTTGACTTGGTCTCCACTCTGGTGCAACATGGACGTAAGGACTACAGGGCCCCGTGCACTCAGATTTGAAATTAATGGCGAAGGTGGAAGATGCAGATAAAAGCACTGCTCTCTTCTAGCTGGCAAGAGAGAGGTGGAGATTGTGCTATGGGGCTGAATAGGGTTTAATGGGAGGATTGTGCCCAGCAATCGTGGGAAGAAGGAAGCTGCTATTACTACAGGCCAACAGCACAGCAAGGAAAGTCACTACTGCGGCAGGCCGGGTTGGTGGCACTCCCATTGTTTTCCAAGCACAGTCTGCGAGCCTGCAGGAAGATGCCAACGAAAAGAGCACAAGGCAGTCATCCTAATTCACTCTCCACAGATCGCCAGAGTATGCAGCTTTCACTGGTGGCTCTGTGTATGTAATACACAGAGCCACCAGGAATGCTTCCAAAGAGATAAATACCATGCAGCACAGAGCTTTAACCCAGCAGCATTAAATCAGAATCTTACAATAAGCTTGTTACCTTTATCAATTACAGATGGACCATAAGTATAGCTTGATATAGGCAAAACCATGCTGCTCTTTCATTTAAATAATTTGCTAGGTAGTGTACTTCCAAGGCTGAGATCTCATAACTATGGGCATGGGGGAGAGGGAGTCACATCTTTGAGAAAGACGGGACAGGTAACCCTGATCACAATTGTGCAAGCGAAAATGGAGCCCTCGCCTTCATATTTTGCACATGTGCTGGGAGCGAGGAAGCCTCTCCCTCTGGTATAAACAATACTCTTCCAACATATAGATAACTCTGCCAGGAAGAACAGTCATGCTCTGTGAGAGAAGCTGGCCAAATGCAGAACGATAGAAAGGCGTGATCCTTGGCTCCCCATTAAGGGGGAAGACGCCTATAGACGTACATAGGCAAGGCAAAAAGTAGCCCTCCAACTCTTATAGGGTAAATTATTGTTGCCCGATTCCTGCCTCATATCTTAAGGTAATACAGTCAATGTACAATAAAATCTGTACATTTTGTTCATAAGGCTACAAAATCCACACATCCCAGTTTGCTACATAAGTTAAATGGACAGCTATTAACTGAAGAAAGAAGGCGAAAACCGTGATGCGAGCTGGTAGGCAAAAGTAATTCTGGGTTTGCTAATGGCCTTCTCAACAGACAGAGTGCACTGCTTGGAGGTCAGTGAAAGAAGGAAGCAAGCTGTCCCAGAAGAATTAGATAACAAGTCCTTTCCCTTGTGCTGGATGAACATCCTGAAATAAACCTTTACTTCATCTGAGAAAAGATTCTACTTTTAGTAGCTATACATTGATTGTAGGTTAACATCTAACAACTGAACTAATCTTTAAGCATCTTCTTAGTGATTTATATAACTGATACTATGCAAGTGTTTTGCTGTTTGACTCTTAATATGTCCCATGGACCTTGCTATCTACAACGCACAAAACATGCAAAAAGCTACAGCTTTGCATTTAATGAGAACACACAAATGCTTGACTATTGTGCCTAAAATGGGAGAAGCATCCTCCAGCATACTTAATCCTTGGAAGAACTTGATAAATACTGAAATGACCACTGAAACCAGCCCACGCTCTCAGGATAATCATAGCATGGATAATAAACTCTGCTATGCCTTATATTAGAATATGCCATTAGCAACTGATGCTACCTAATGCAGACTGATTTTTCTTAGCATACTAAAATTTTCTACCATGAAATCTAAAGGTAATTACATACTATATTGAATAGTTGTAGCCTCCACAGTATTCATTATAAATGTTGCTGAAATAAAAACATTCCAAGTAAATCCATGAAATAAATGTTACACTTGTAATTCCTTTCATGACTTCATGGTTCAAAGGTTTAACTGACCTTAAAATAATCATAATATACCAAGACCTTTGTTCTACTTTATAACATCAGAACGTAAGATTTGCAGTGCTGGGTTAGACCATAGTTCCATCAAAGCCCTGCATCCTGTTTCCAAAAGTGGCCAAGCCAGGTCATAAATACCCGGCACAATTTCAAAGTTGAATAAATTCCATACTGCTTATCCCAGGGACAGGCAGTGAATTTCCCCCAAGTCCACCTTAATAATGCTTTATAAACTTTTCTTCCAGGAACTTGTCCAAAACTTTTTTAAGCCAATCTACACTAACAGTTTTTACCACATCCTCTAGCAATGAATGCAAGAGTTTAATTATGCATTGAGTAAAAAAGTATTTTCTCCTATTTGTCTTAAATGTATCACTTATATAATTCATTGCAGGTCCCCCTAGTATTTCAACTTTTAAAAGCGTAAACAACTGATTTGCATTTACCCATTCCACTCCACTCATTATTTTATAGATCTCTATCATATCTCCCCTCAGTTGTCCCTACTCCAAGCTGAAGAGCCCTAACCTCTTTAGCCTTTCCATTTTAGGGGAATCGTTCCATCCCTTTTATCATTTTGGTCGCTCTTCTCTGTACCTTTTCTAATTCTACTATATCTTTTTTTGAGATATGATCAGAACTGCACACAGTATTCAAGGTGTTGTCGAACCATGAAGCAATACAGAGGCTGTCATGGTTTCACCTGCCGTGAAACCTCACTGTCTGCGTAGCTAGGAAAGGCCTCCTGCTCTGTTCCTAGCTACACAAGCTATCTCATCACTGGTCATCTGACAGCTTGTAGTGCAGCCTTCTCTCCCACAGGGGTCCTCAGTGAGCTTCATCTCCAGCCTTCCCAAGCTCCATCTCACTGCTCGCACCATATCCAAGTTCCATCCCCATTTAATCCTGCCTTGCCAGAA
This sequence comes from Rhinatrema bivittatum, assembly GCF_901001135.1. NCBI lineage: Eukaryota > Metazoa > Chordata > Amphibia > Gymnophiona > Rhinatrematidae > Rhinatrema > Rhinatrema bivittatum. The sequence goes on from NC_042621.1 coordinate 13,924,601, forward strand.
CCTAGATGCCTCTTCATGGAGTCACCCTTGGCTCTCTGACCTGCTTGCTCTTACCTTGCTCCATGATTTATAGCCTCTGGGCATTCATGTATCTTGCTCTTTTTCTAGTGATCTATTGCCTTGCCTTGTGGCCTCTGGGTCTTCCGTCTCCTTGTATCTTGCTCTGTGGCCTACTCAGGCCTTACCTTGCCTTATGGCCTCCAGAACTTCTTCTCCCTGGCTCTGTGGCCTACTCAGGCCTTACCCAACCTTGTGGCCTCTGGGCCTGCTTTCACCTTGCACCTTACTCTGTGGCCTACTCAGGTCTTACCTCGCTTTTTGGCCTCTGGGCCTGCTCTTACTTTATACCTTGCTCTGTGGTTTACTCAGGCTTCTTCTCGCCTAGTGGCCTCTGGGCCTTATGCTTAGCTGCCTTTGCTATTGCTGCCTTCAGATATCAGTGTTCTTTGTTCTGTGTTGTCTTGTCTAGTCCTTGTCCTGTCCTGCCCAATTCATTTCCTAGTATCCATTCCCTATCTTGCTTTTGCCTTGCCTTAGTGTATATCCTATCAAAGTCTCTGCTCAGTGTCCTGCCCAAACCTGTATCTGTATTCAGTCCTAGTCCCTGCTTAGTATCCCGTCCAGCCTGTTCCAGTATCTAGTCCTCAGCTACCTGCCTGTTCCATACCCAAACCTCTACTTCCAGTCTGTCTCTGCCCACAACTCAGTTCCAACTTGTGCCTTCCCTACTTTGCCCAGCTAAGCCCTACTGGTCCCCAGGACCCAAAGTTTCAACCTGCGGGGGAGGGGTATGGCAAGGCAGAAGACCATTCCAGCTTCCAGCCATGACGTCATGAAGTTCTGCTGCCAAAGCCAAGCCCTACTGGCCCTCAGAATCCAAGGGCTCAACCTGCAGGGAAGGGGGCTAGCTAGGCAGAAGACCGTGTCCAGCCTTGCAGTCCTGTACCACACCTGTGGAAGTGTATCCTAACCCCAGCCAGGCAGCCCAATCCAGAGGCATTATATTCTCCCTTTTATTCTCCTTTCCTTTCTTAATAATTTCTAGTGTTCTATTTGCTTTCTTGGCTGCCGCTGCACACTGGGCAGTGGATTTCAACATAGTATCCAAGTGCCTAGATCTTTTTCCTGGGTGGTGACTGCTAATGTGGAACCTTGCACTGCGTAGCTATAATTTGGGTTCCTCTTCCCTATGTGCATCACTTTGCACTTGCCCTCATTAAATACCATCTGCCATTTGGTTGCCCAGTCTCCCAGTTTCTCAAGGACCTCTTACAATTTCTCACAATCCTCTTGTGATTTAGTAACTTTTAATAATTTTGTATTATCAGCAAATTTGACCATGTCTCTCATTATTCCCATCTCTAGGTTATTTAAAATATGTTAAACAGCAGTGGTCCCAGCACAGATCCCTGGGGCACTCCACTAGTCATTTATCTCCAATGACCACTTAGCCCTAGAGGCTCTCATGAGGTACTTTGTGCAAATATACTATATCGACTGATTTACCTTTATCCACACCTTCAAAAAAATGTAGCAGATTAGTGAGACAAAACCTCTCTTGGCTAAACCCATATTGGGCTTGTCCCATTAAACTATGACTATCTATATGTTCAGTAATTTTGTTCTTTATAATAGTTTCAATCATTTTTCCCGGCACTGAGATCAGGCATACTGGTCTGTAGTTTCCTGGATCACTTCTGGAATCCTTGTTAAAATCTTTAAAAGTATTATTCAGACAGAAAGAAAAATGTTGTGTTCCAGTTTGTCTTTTCCTTGCTGGTCACGTCTTTGTGCCACATGGTAAGGGATTTCATACGAACATTCAGTTGTTAAATTCAGCAGATCTCACTCAGTCCAATGCATCAGTAGCAAGCTAGTTGAGTGAAATCCATCGTCCTTCAAGATGGTGAATGGGGCACTTCTCGTCCACATGGCTGGCCGTTTGCGTTTCTCCACATTCACCGGCTGCAGAGATTCCAACTGTATGTACAGGAGCTAAAACACCCACTGCCTATTCACAAATTATTTAAAGGGGATCCATTCCTTACGTGATATTCTGCAACGTGAAGGAGTGAAAAGAAGCAGGCAGTGCTGAGCAGCCTGCCAGACGGTGGTTCTTTATCCCAATTACACCTGCCCTGAGCACTAAAAGACAAATTTAAGTGCTTTAGGATTGTATATGGTTTCTGCCTGACGTTCACCGATATTGTATTTGATTAACAATTTATACAATAATTGGACAAAGGCAAAAGAATTAATAATAAAGGGCAGTCATATGTTTCTGTGACATAGACTCACATTTATCACTGGCACAAAGATATAAGCCATATGTCATGGAATTATCAAATTTATTATTTTTTTTTTTCGTGATTTTTCCCTTAATATTGACTAATTGCTTAAAAATCACCAAAGGTCTCACCTGTAGGGCTCGGGAATGAACCAATCAGCAAATTCAGTGTGCCCACTTGATCACAAGAATTCACAACATTGTTTAAGGGGGTGAAGTCAAGCTCCTGGTTAAGAATGAATGGGTTTGGTACATATGGTGCATTCACGTGGAACTTAAACTTGGGATTAAGTTGGTTTACACTCAGCATTATGTTCTGTGACAACAAGCAGTGGCCTCATGGAGCGTCTTGTCCACAAACGCTTGAGATTAAGGAATTTACACATCCGATAACCAAGGAAACCCTGACCTTAAGAAATGTTATCAATTGCTGTTCTAAATGTCACTTAAGCTGTTTTATGCCCTGTGGGAAGGGACCTTCATTTTCAGTTGTTATTATTCTTTATTTTGCCTGGGAATTTCTCAGAGTTTATTATGACAAGAACAGAAACGGGAGAAAATCAGTTTTGCAAAAAAATGACATTTTTCCAGGTAAATGTCAGAGTTTGTTTTGGTGGACAGAAGCCAGGACAATAATTTTAAGCAGAGTCTCCCACCCACCCACTCAGCAGCATGCCCGCCTCTACCCTCATCCCCTGTCTAGCATGTCCCTCCTCTCTCACCACTCCAAGAATCTCCCTCCCCCCTTCCACTGCACTGCAACAGCATTCATACTTATCGGCGGTGGCTCCAGGATTTTCCTCACTCCTTTAGCAGCAGGCTTACTCCCACACTCTGCAGCACCTCAGTTCTGCTTTTATCCAGGGCCGGGAAGTACTTCTGACGGACAGGGCCTGCTTTTGCAGCAACAGACAGCAAGCACTTTGGCTGCTGGGAGGGTGGTATGAAGCAGGACTTGAAACACTGCATCGACGGCACTGAGGGGTGAGCGCTTTCACCGGCGGAGGGTGGAACTTGAAACACAGCAGGCGCTTTGGCTTCCAGCAGTGGCTGGAGTCCTTGAAATGCTGCACCTGCAACCCTGGAGCAACTTTTTTTAATTAGCCTAAAATTAGAGTGAATATCGGTTTAACCAATTGTCACCTTTGGACAGGACCAGTGCAAGGGGATTCGGCATCCTAGGCAACCCTTCCCCACTCCCACCTGCTATCGCTCGCGAGCGGCGGCGCCCCCTAATGGTTGGTGCCTTAGGCCCAGGCCTAGCTCGCCTTGTGCTTCCACCGGCCCTGCCTAGGAAATTTCTGGATAAAAATTGGTTTAAACTGAAAACAAAGGACCCTACCTGTGGGCTACTGTACAGGATCACTGAACTTAGAAACTGCATGAAAGCCTATAAAATGGAGGCTTCGGTGCTTGCACATTAATATGCATTTAACCATATACTTGAAGAGTTGAGAGCGGATTGAGCAACAAACAGGATAAAATAATTGGCATTGTGGGTGATTTCAATTTAATTGAGGAGTAGAATGAACAAAAGTAGGATCTTTAAACTGAATACCATTACAACAACCAATCTTAATCAGGAGCTTGGCTTCAACCATTTTATTAAATATAAGACAGAAATATATAACAGTGCTTTATGAGAAATTCTGTTGTCTTTGTCCGACCACTAGGCTGCTGTATTACTATATGTGGTTGCTTTCCTTCTGTTTTTCTCATGCTCACGACAAAATTACAAAGAATATAGGTTAGTGGTTAGAGTACTGAACTGGGAACCAGGAAATCTGAATTCAAGTCCTATCATTTCGAACACATACTGCCTGCTCCATTTCCTGACATATATTGTACACTGCTGAGGCCAAATATAGATATCGTTTTAATAGCTCTTCTCTGACTTATACATACATATATATTTATATAGCCCAACTTTCAAAACTGTCCACGGTACAGTATTTGTGTGCGTAAGAAGGCCTGTGGAGGTTTATGCTAGTATTTTAGAAACTATGTGGTGAGTGCCCCAAAAGTATGCATGCATGTTCTAGTGTGTACATATTTATAATGCATACTTTCCTTCCTCATTTTATAAAAATATGCATGTATATTTGGGCGTAGATTTTAAAACCTGGGCGCAGGCGTACATGTGCGCACGCTACCCGGCGCGCACACATGTATGCCCAATTTTATAACATGCGTGTGCAGGAGAGCAAATGTTATAAAATGGCCAACTGCCAGCGCGCAATCCCCGGCACAGCGGCAAATGGTCGCTGTGCCGGGAGCCTCTGACCCTGCCCCCGAACCACCCTGCCCCTTTAAGTAAAGCCCCGGGGGAGCGCCGGGTAACAGTGAGAGTCTTTGTGGCGGCTACCGGAGGTGCAGCGTTGGACGGCCTCGACGGAGCACAGCTGATACTATTTGTGACATCACTACTGCGGGACGAAGGGGTTTAAAACCAGCTTCCTAGACCTGGTGTTTGGAGCGCCGGGTAACAGTGAGAGTCTTTGTGGCGGCTACCGGAGGTGCAGCGTTGGACGGCCTCGACGGAGCACAGCTGATACTATTTGTGACATCACTACTGCGGGACGAAGGGGTTTAAAACCAACTTCCTAGCGGCGCGCAGTCGACGCCGGCGCGCTGACGAAAACGCGCGCGACAAAGAGGCGCGCACAGCTTTTCTAGCTTTTTTAGCTTCTTTAGATTCTTTGGCTTTTTTGGATAACGCCCCGCATTACGAACGAACAGAGTCTCTCTAGTGGAACCGGCGCTCCCAAGTGTGCTGTATCCAAGGTAAAAATTAACTATCTAGTTCGTACTGTAGTTTGCTAAAATATTCATAATGCCGCATTCTGCACGTAAGAGAAGGGCCAGGGAGCGCCAGGCCTCAGACGCAATGGAGCCCATCTCTATCGTGGGTCCAATGGACATACATGTACGACGTGGATTACACAAAGGGGAGGAAGGATCGCTGGATGTGAAGAGGGGAGAAGAAGAGCCCTCTGCATCCTTAGATCTATTAACATCTCTCTCCCCTAATGAGAGACCCCCACCGGTTAACCCAGCCGAGAAAGTACAGTTGACCCCAGGAGAATTATACCCTGCTTAAAGAGCAAGGGGAAACTCTCCCATGGGGCAAGGTGGTCAACTAGAAAATATCTCGGCTATATGTAACAGCATGGAATCCGGACAAACTTCTATCGAGACTGTGGATGAGGGGAATGGGGTTGGAGATAGTGGACCTCAGTCTATTCAGATTAAACCATTGGTTAAACCCCCGGAGTTCTCCTTGGAGAATATCTGGGAGGCAATTAATGAAGTTAATAAAAATATAGGTGATCAGATGGTGATAATACTGAATATTGTGTTAACTACAAAGAAAAATGTTGAGGTTATTGAAAGTGAAAATAAAATAGTAAAGAAAGAACTGAAAAAAGTTCAGGAAGAAATGGGGAAATCAAGGGAATTACAAACCATGATGATTAAAGAGAATTTATTACTACATCTTAAAATAGAAAAATTAGAAAATGCTGCTAGGATGAAGAACATTCGATGTATAAATTTCCCTAAAGTACCTAATCTGACTCCTTTGTTCTTATGGAGAAAATATTTGATGGAAAATCTGGGTATTCCCGAAGCAGCTTTACCTATAATGTCTAAGTTGTACTATTTGCCCCCAATGAAAAAATCAACTACTATTAGAGAAATTGGAAACTTAAAAGTAGAAGAGTTAGTACAAAATGTATCTCCTCAAAACAAAGAACTAGATATTTCTAACTTATTGGAACAAACAGATATAGATTTAGTAGAACCAGCAACACTGATAACTACTTTCATGTTAGAGTCAGATAAAGACTGGATATTCAAGAATTTTTTCTTGAATAGAAGTAAAAACTTTATGGGATGTAAAGTGCAATTATTTCCTGATTTGGCACCTACAACACAGAAGCGTAGGAAAAATTTTCTTGTATTAAAAACTCAAATACTACAAATGGGAATGTTATTCATTTTGAAATACCCCTGCAAATGTCTAATAAAATGCGAAGGCAATACTTATGTATTTCTACAACCTGAACAGTTAGCGCAATTCATTCAAAACAGAACGAAATTAACCACAAGCTCTACCCCCAAACCCACATAACAGCCCTATAAGATATGAAGTGATCTCTCTTAGACAAAATAGAGGTAATCCCAGATAGTTTAAAATAAATGTTGAAAAAATAATAATTGTTGATTAAAGTGTACCTTGGATTCAATTGTGGGCTAAGCACGGGATATTTTTGAAACCTTATGTATTTTGTGTGTAATAGGAATATATTATGTTTTTTCTTAAATTTGGGACTGGGGTTTCTAAATATGAACCTGTGATAATTTAAGATAATTGATGCTTGAATTGTATTGTAAAATGAATAAATATAAAATAAAAAAAAAAAAAAAAGTAAAGCCCCGGGACTTAGATGTGTCCCGCGGCTTTACGCGCATAGGGCTTTTAAAATCAGCCCCTTTCTGCACATAATATTCAGAATTAAATGCAGAGGTAGTTATGTGTAAAAGTATAAGCTGAATTTTAAACGCCCAGGACGCGCGTCAATTAGGGAATTTGCACACACTTTGGGTTTACATGTGCGCGCACTCTTTTCAAAACTCAGAAATGCGCATGCATCTCGGGCTGCTCACAATTCTCACTAAGGTCTAGACTCATCATTTTGCTATAAAATTGTGAAAAATAGCACCTACGATAGAAGAGAGAGAGAGCACCTCTTTATAAGGCTTTCATGTAAGTAAACTATTTATACCACTGTAGGAGGGGCAACTAGTAACTCAGGGTCAGGTTTTGGTGGTGGCCTAGGTTTTGGGGGCAGTTTTACTTGCACAGTCAGAGGTATGAACAGCACAGTTGACATCAGTGAAGATTTGATGTGATTTGGAGTGAGGAAAAGTACACAAAGATGCATCAAGCTAGATGTACAAAGATAAGAATGGCCCCTCTTACTGTGGTATAAAAGGTTGCCTAATATGTATGCCTCCCCAGAGACACTCTCTCTCCTCCCCTCCCCACTCCAAAACAGGATTTGAAATATTTATCGCAAATCCTGTTTTGGCCATTATGCACAGCATGATGCCAGGAAAAAAGGTATAGTTATTTCAGGCTATTAAACCTGGGGCATTTAGAGGTCCTAGGTCTTTACTGGACAAAATGGTGGAAGAACTGGTGAAACTGGCAATGGCTCGGACATGAACCTGTTTTAAAATATCCTTATGAGGTAGAAATAGGATTTATGTGCCCAGGCACATGTGCATGCGTCCAGTATATTTTATAACGTGTGCATGGAATAAAATCGCTGCATCCCTGGGTGCACACCATCGCACATGTGCCAATGTGCACCGATTGGAAAGTTACCGTCTCTATCTGTACTCCACTTCTGAAAATACTTGGAATTGCCAGTACGCCGATATGCCCTACAATTCGCCATGACCTACACTGCCTAGACCTTCCAACACTGCAACTGAAATTCATCAGTTCACCCAGCCCTCCCGCTCAAAGATTACAGACTATTGGGGGAGCTCAGAGATGTGCTGACGGGTCTGCTGCGTGACCTGTTCAATAGATCCCTAGAAAAAGGAGTGGTGCCGAGTGATTGGAGAAGAGTGGTGGTGGTCCCTCTTCACAAGTGAGGGAGCAGAGAGGAGACTGAAAACTACAGGCTGGTTAGCCTCACCTTGGTGGTGGGAAAAGTATTGGAGTCGCTGCTGAAAAAAAGAATAGTGAACTATCTACAGTCAGAAGAATTGCTGGACCAGAGGCAGCATGGATTCACCAGGGGAAGGTCCTGTCAGACAAATCTGATTGACTTTTTTGATTGGGTGACTAGGGAATTGGATCAAGGAAGAGCGCTTAATGTCATTTACTTGGATTTCAGCAAAGCTTTTGATATGGTCCCGCACAGGAGGCTTGTGAGTAAAATGAGAAGCTTAGGAGTGAGTACCGAGGTGGTGGCCTGGATTGCAAACTGGTTGACGGATAGACGACAACGTGTGATGGTAAATGGAACTTATTCTGAAGAGAAAGCGGTGTTAAGTAGAGTGCCGCAAGGATCGGTGTTGGGACCGGTCCTGTTCAATATCTTTGAGAGCGACATTGCGGACGGGATCAAAGGTAAGGTTTGTCTTTTTGCAGATGATACTAAGATCTGCAACAGAGTGGACACGCCAGAAGGAGTGGAGAGAATGAGACGGGATTTAAGGAAGCTGGAAGAGTGGTTGAAGATATGGCAGCCGAGATTCAATGCTAAGAAGTGCAGAGTCATGCATATGGGGTGTGGAAATCCGAAAGAACTGTACTTGATGGGGGGTGAAGGGCTGATGTGCACGGAGCAGGAGAGAGACCTTGGGGTGATAGTGTCTAACGATATGAAGTTGCTAAAACAATGTGACAAGGTGATAGCTAAAGCCAGAAGAATGCTAGGCTGCACAGAGAGAGGAATATCTAGTAAGAGGAAGGAAGTGATGATCCCCTTGTACAGGACCTTGGTGAGGCTTCACCTGGAGTAGTATGTTCAGTTCTGGAGACCGTATCTCCAAAGGGACAGAGACAGTATGGAGGCGGTCCAAAGAAGGGCGACCAAAAAGGTGGATGGTCTTCATGAAATGACTTATGAAGAGAAATTGAGGAACCTAAATATGTATACCCTGGAGAAGAGGAGGAGCAGGGGTGATATGATACAGACTTTCAGATACTTGAAAGGTTTTAATGATCCATGGTCAACAACAAACCTTTTCCGTTGGAAAAAAAAATCAGTAGAACTAGGGGTCACGATTTGAAACTCCAGGGAGGAAGACTCTGAACCAATGTCAGGAAGTATTTCTTCACAGAGAGAGTGGTGGATGCCTGGAATGCCCTTCCGGAGGAAGTGGTGAAGACTAAAACTGTGAAGGATTTCCAAGGGACATGGGATAAACACTGTGGATCCATAAAGGCTAGAAGATGGGAATGAAGAGAAGAGCCATGGGGGCGGCTTGCTGGAATGGAGGCTACTACCTGGTGATTACTACCCTTACTCAATAAGCCTTCACACGGTAAATGCAAAGCCAACATTGCTCTCTGCTTCAACGGCAAGGGAAAATGTAGAAACGAGGATTTGCATTCAGACAACAACCAGCAAGGACTGAACTACACAGTCTAGGTAAACAAATAAGTGTGGGGGTAGCTTGCTTATTGCGGCAGTTACTACCCTAAACCAATTAAACCTGATACTTCACTTTGAATGCATATACAGCGTTGCTCTCTGCTTCAACAGCAGGGTGAAATGTGGAAAAGAGGATTTACATTCAGACATCTAACAAGGCATGGATCTGTGCAGTCTGGGTAAACAAGCATCGGAGTAACTTGCTTGATGCGGCGGTTACTACTCGTAACCATTAAGCTTTATGCTAACCTTTGATGCAACTCCAACATTACTCTCTGCATCAATGGCAGGGGTTACAGGAAATTTGAATCACATAGTTACCAACAAGGGCCCTGAACTTGGTGGTCGGTGAAACAGATAAGTATGGGAAAATAAGTGTGGGAGCTTGCTGGGAAGACTGGATGGGCCGATTGGTCTTTTTCTGCCATCATTTCTATGTTTCTATATAAAAAACCAAATGTGATTTCAATTTTGAGTCAGCAGGAATGAAAGTGTACAAACAAGTTTGGATAGGTATGCACGTATACCGCTGACAAATAGCAACTTGTATGCATATTTCCAAACCCTGTCCCACAATGCCCTTAAACCACTCTTTTTTTCCCTGTTTACATTTATGCATGACAATGCAAGAACACTCCTACTCCCAAGGTTTATAACATAGCATAGATTTGTGTAGATGCTAATTTTATACATGCAACCTCATGTAACATAAAATTACCTCCATACCATATATTTATTTTTATTTTATTTTTCAAGTTTTTCTATACCGGTGTACAGATCAAACCTTCACATCGGTTTACAATCTCCACATCATACAAAATATCAGCATTAAATAACAATAAGTATATACTATCAACATTCAGCTAAAATACATACATCCATCAATACATAAACTCTAAATGTTTAATTGCTTTACTCTTGAGGATATAGAAATAAATATTTTTATGGGCTTCTTCGGGTTTGATCCTCCAGGCTTGGAATACTTTGACAATGCAAATTAAGGCAGAATTATACTATTTGAAGTTAGTTACAGCATGGCTATTCACAAAATTTGTGCAATTTATTTTGGGAAGGGGTTGGTTTTAGGTAGCAGCTTCAGTTGCTTTTGCAATGTCCCCAGCTGAGGCGGTCTATCAGTGACCAGACTTAGGGATGGAACCATAAAAACAATATATTTTAGTTTCAAAAACTTCATTGCAAGCAGGAAACAATTCCCAAGAAAAAATCCTGGGGCTTAGTCACTTTTTCAGTTTTGAATTTTTATATGAAGTGTGCACTGCTTCCAGATTCACACCATAAAACTTCTGATCACCACTCTCATGTAAAAAACTGCAATTAGTTCACATGATCAAGTCATTGTAAACCACATAATTCTGTGTAATGTACCCCGTCATACTTCGGTTAATATTCTATGTTAAAGTTCCTATCATTTCTTCTTCTTGCGCTTAGTTGTACTTATCCCTGTTTTATTGTAACTGTAACTATTTCTTTGTTTAGCACCTGTTATTTATTTCGTTCACTGTACCTTTTATCACTCCTCTGTTTATTGTAAACCGGCATGATGTGATACTTCTCACGAATGCCGGTATAGAAAAAACTAAAATAAATAAATAAATGCGTAATTAGAAAACCAAGGAAAATCAGCTTTGATATTAAAAGTGAGCAAATTTCACAAAAAAGGATGTCAGAATATACTATGGAACAATATTGCTGAATTTATTTAACTTGCACACTCACTTTTCCAATGAACTCAAATATAGTGATTTGAGAAATTTAAGAAGGAAGGAGCAGTGACAATTGTTTTTACTCAGAAAATTTGATTTAGGAATTATTACAGCATACTGCAAAAAAACAAACAGGGATGAATATTTAGCAATAGCTGGAGAACGTCTTGTTCTTTAGAAAACCAGCAATAGTAACATACAAGATAAAGTGCATAAAACAAACTTTTACAGAGATTGTTATAAACTGTTTGAAATTCTTAGAGCTCAATAAACCTGCAGCTCATACAAACAAAATTCTTCTAACATAGTAGTTAACATAAAAACCCTGCAGGGTCAGATCAATGGTCCAAGTCTCTGACACTGACCAATCTGGTTCAGCTGAAGTCCCCAGAAGATCCTAATGGAGAGTTGCATTATCTGTTGCTTATTCCCATAAGAGGTGGTAAAACAGAAGTCTACCTGGCTAATAACTAAATTCTGCTGTACTAACAGACTGGATTACATCATCTAGTAATGAATACCACAGCTTAATTGTGCACTGGCTAAAAAAACCCCACTATCCTGCTGGGTCTACCCGCCAACTCAATCAAACCTCTTCAGATGGTCCAGAACGCCACAGCCAGGATCCTCACTAATGCCAACAGAAGAGAACATATCACTCCCATCCTTCAAAACTTGCACTGGTTACCAATAAAATTCAGGATCCTCTTTAAAACCCTCATAATGATCCACAAGGCTTTACATAATATCTCCCCCCTCAATCTAACCTTCCAAATAAGGCCACACACCTCGAACAGACCCACTAGAAGAGCATACAAAGACATGTTGTATACCCCACCTGCTAAAACCTCTTTAAGGAAGCGCGCCCTCTCCACAGCTGGGCCTCCACTCTGGAACTCGCTCCCACCAGACCTCCGCCAAGATCCCTGCCCTTTAGTCTTCAAAAAGAAACTGAAAACCTGGCTCTTCAGACAGGCCTTTTCGGACAGATAATCCCCTCACCCATGCTCTCTCTCTCCCTTGAATCCTTCCAATGCTAAACGTCCCATTGCTCGTTGCGGTTTTCTCCCTTAACTCTCTCCCTTCTCCCCCCTACCGGCTCGTTTCCCCGAGGCTTAGGCCTCGTTCCCATTCTTATTATTATTAAAGTTACTCATTTTAATATTATGTTATATCAACCACATTATATGATAGTGTATTCTCTTATGTTGCTAAAGTTTTTCACATATCTGTTTTATTTTCCTCGCACGTTCTTGGCTCCTATGTTTCATTGTATACGCCTTCCGGCGACAGTTTTCAGTTCCATGTAAACCGGTGCGATATGTATCCTGTACAGGAGCATCGGTATAGAAAAGTTAAAAATAAATAAATATCTTAAATGTGTTTAAAATCTACTACCAATTAGTTTCATGCAGTGTTCCTTTAGTCCAAGTACTATTTGAAATGATAAAGAACTGTTCCACAGCTCTGATGATTTTATAAGCTTCTGTCATTTTCCCCGTCAGTCTTCTGTTCTCCAAACTGAAGATCCCTAACCCATTTAGCCTTTATATTTATAAATGTGCTGGTTCCTTAAACTTGCATCATTTTTGTTGCCCTTCTCTGCACCTTTTCCGGTTCTATTATATCTTTTTGTGAGACTGAAAGAATAGAACTGCACACAATATTCTATAACCAACATGTAATTTCTCTTTAATGCCCGTCTTGACTAGATTATAAGCTCCAAAGAGCAGGACATCTCTCTTGTGTGCCTCTGTGTACACCTTGAAGCATTTTACACACACAATAATAATGTAACACTTGCTTGGGGGTGGGTTAGGTCCCAAGGGCACACATACTTATTTATTCTTCAGGGCTGCTCCAGCTAGCACGTCTCCCATAACTTTACTCTCTCTCTCTCTCTCTCTCTCAAGGGTGGAATCTTTTTATGGGGGAAGCTCTCACCTAGGGCCCAGCAGTGGTTGTTCCTTTCTGTGTGTGTTGTTAGATGCGGCAGCCCAAGGGGTGAGATGAGACAACCAGGCAGGACAAGGTATTGAGTGTTTAATTTAATGGTTAAAGAATCAGTAAACATTTAATTTCTGTCCACATTTCCATAAAAGGTGAAGTTACAGCTGACTGATGTACAAAGGTGTTTTTTCACTTCAGGGTTAGGTGTCCTTTATCTCAGGTATCTAGGTAAAGTTTTCCATTGTGATTTTAAAGTGCACAAAAAACTTTCCCAGCAGCCAAACGGTAATCCTATTGGAGGGGTCCCCTCAAACACAAAAAAGTCCTACCTGAGTCCAGTTTATTCACAGACACCCAGCCTATCCTGGTCCCATAGGTTGGAGATCCACTAGGGAACTCCATAAATCTTGGGCTTTACTTCTCGGTCTTGCTATTTGTGACTTCTCTTGCAGGAAAAGTCTTTAAAACACAAGAAACAGGCTATCCAGTCCTGGATCCCCATGGGGAAGGGCGAGTCAAAAAAAATCCAATACTGGATACATCTTCAGCCATCAAACTTCACTCAGAAGGTACTGTCTTCGGTCTTGCCCATCTAGGAAGTAGAGTGAAGCTCACAGGTCTTCAGTCCTCTGAATGAGAGTCCCAAAAGGGAATCTGGCCCAAAAATTTCTCTCACTGTAACTAATAGCAGAGGTCCCCTCTGGCAGGGAGTGCATGATGAGAGTTCTCGTAAAAAAAAAAAAAAAAAAAAAAAAAAAACAGGAGCGAAGTAAGGGTGGGAGACCTCATCAGGGAATAGAAAAGGGACATCCTCACGGCACTGAGGCTATATAAATCTGACCACGCTTAATATTAAAATGGCTTCACTAAATAGGTACAGGCAACCAATCCCAGCCCTCCAGGCTGGGAAGGGTTGAAGGGGATAGCCGGCTCTTAGAGATGTTATTTCTAAACAGGGACTAGGGCCATCTAGTGGTTGACCCAAGGAGGCACCACAATAATAATAATGCTTTTCTTTTCTAACATCAATGCTTGAGTTACCATCTTCAGGTAAAGAATGTAAGAAAACAGGGGATTGTGCAGAATACCTTTATAATGAAAAACATGGGCCTCATTAGCAGGGTAATTTTTAAAGGCATTTCCACAGATACAAAATTGTCTGCACCATATGTGAGTAAACTTACTCTCATGCATTCTCTTTCCACGTAATTTTGCCTGCATTGAGCAAAGGCGTTCCCAAGGGCAAACATGAGGTTTGGATTTCCATGCAGGTAATGCCAGGTGTGCGCGCAGGTAAATACAATGGGATAAATTTCAAAGGTAAGTTGTGCACCTAAGTCCACTTTGAAAATTCATGTAATTTATGCATGCTTTTTGCCACCTAATTTATGTGGGCTGTTTGAAAATTACGCACTAAAAGATATATTTTCACAGTCTTGCATCCGCAGAAATGGCCATTTAAGTGGCCCGAGCAGGAGTGACACAAATTTTAAATAGCTGAGAATGGCGTGCGCACATCGATGTACGCATGCCCAGAAAAAGTGGGCGGAAGGGGCAGCGCATGGGAATTCCAGAGGCGGAGCCAGCACTGACCACGCTTCATTTTGCTACAGCTCCTTGTTAGGAGCAGGAGGAGAGAGAGAGAGAGAGAGAGAGAGAGACCGAGCCTCTTTATAGGTCTCAGCCTGATACTCTATATATGCTAGCTGATTTGTACAAATCAACTCCTTTTCATCACTTATAAGGTCAAAAATTCTTTAATGAGATCGATTTTACCTCTGAATGTGTCTGTAACACACTCCTAACTCTAATCCACCTCTTGAAAACCCACCCCGAATCAAAGTGCCCCCTTACAATGGTCCATATGTAGAGTATCAGACTGAACCCTATAAAGAGTCTCTATCTCTCTTCCCCTGCTTGGAGAATATTTTATAACTTACGTGCGCGGTTTATAAAATAGCGCATATTTTTGTGCGCAGCGAGATATGCGCATTTATCGGCGCAAGTGTGGCCCTTTAAAAATCTACCCTTTAATGTCTCCCAATTGTAGTAAATATGCAAAAACTTAGGGCTGAATTTTCAAGAGGTTTTAAGTGCGTAAATGGGTTTTTTAAATTGCCCAGGACAGGGTGGGGGAGGGGGGCTGGGAGTGTGAGTGTGCTTTCATACGCACAAAAAATGGATGTTCCAGGGAGGAGTGTTATGGTTGTGGACCCTTGGGCCGGCTGAGACTGCAGATGTTGCACTGTGGGGACCCACAGTGAGTGTCGCAGCCGGGAGGCGGCGCTGACGAGAGACTCCGGAGAAGACTTCACAACTGGAAGTTCGAGGTCCCCCCAGTAGGAGCCCGTAGAGACCCAGACCTCTTGGACGTAGGTGGGACGCTCTGCGACCAAGGATCCAGGAAGCAGTCGAAGAGATGGTCGATGAGGACAGTAGGGCCCAGGAGGCTGGAAGAGTCTTCACCCTCGGAAGCCCGTGACTCCCCCGGGAGCAGCCCGTGAGAGCCCGAGCCGCTGGGACTTAGAATCCCCTGGGCCAGCAAGAACCGGATACTTGAAGAGGCGGAGGGAACAGAAGTCGGTCCAGGAATGAAGCAGGGTCAGAAGCCAAAAGTCCAAACCAAAACCAGGAGCGGGAGCGAAGAGGAAGTCAATGGACGAAGCCAGGTCGGAAGCTAGAAGTAGAAGAGACGATCCAAGATCCAACGCAGCAATTAGCAACTCAGGGGACTGAGTGAACCTCGTTGCAAGGCGAGGCATGTCAGTGACTGCCGGGTTTAAATAACCCGGCAGCGTCTGACATCAGTGGGAGGCTGTCCCTGAGTTTCCCGCGCTGGCCCCTTTAAGACTGAAGCCCTGGCACACGCGCGCCTAGGGGGCGTGGCCAGCTGCGGATTGTCAGCGGCATCTCCCTCCCAGGGAGAGAGCCGCGGTAGGCCACGTTTCAGGCCTTTGGGGCCGAAGTGGAGGGACTCCCGCGGTCGGCCCGGGCGGTGAGTGGAGGTCCCAGGGCACGGCCCGGGATCATAACAGTAGTTGGGATAGGGAAATCATTTAAGTGTGCATGTCTAAAAATCAACATTTCGTGCATTAATTTACACTGGCTCTACAACAAATGTAAATGAGTGTGCATAAATTTACACGTTAATTCTGCATTTTGAATTTGGGTTACAGTATACAAATACTTTTTACTCATGTACCTTAGCCCAATGCGCACAGTTATAAAATTACCCTCTTAGTTTCAACACCAATATTAAATTCATAATTATATGTGTTGCAGAAACTTAGGTATCATGAATTCTCCATTTTCTTCAGGCAAGCATTTGTTAGAAGCAATTTATAATTATGGCATAAAGACTGGAAAGCACTTAGGGGGTCATTTATCAAAATGCGATAAGGCATTTTCGCATGCGTTAAGGGCTTATCGCATGCGGAAAAGCCCCATTAACGCATGCGATAAGCCCTTAACGCATGCAAAAACGTGTTTACCGCATGCGATCACACCATATCGTATGGTGCGATGCAAATTCAGAAAATAGGAGGAGTTAGGGGCAGAGAGTGGGCTGGGTTAGCCTGTTTGCAAAGAGCTATCGCACAGCCATAACGCCGATTTTAACTACACCTCTTTGGATTGCGTTAGGCTGTGCGATAGCTGCCGTGACCGTGCGGTAAGGTTTCATTGCCATTTGCGATGTCTCCCATACGTCCTATTTCAGGTGAATTGATGGGTCCAGAGCCTTAGGGGGGGGAAGGGGGAGGGAGAGAGAGAAAGAGAGAGAGAGGGAGAGGGAGAGAGAGACAGAGCCTGGCCATAATATCATGGCCCATAGGTAGGTATTTGTATCCCTATGGTAGGCCCACCTAGTAACTCGAGGTGGGGATTAGGTATGAGTGTAGGGGGTTAGGGGCCACTTTGACATTCTACGTGACACCTACGAACAGAACAGTGGTCTCTTGCGAAGATTTGATGGCCTTCAGAGTGAGGAAACTCACTCCAAGATGAGATTTGGGCAATGTTCTCTCAACCTAGCTTGATGTTACCCAGGTAGAGATCTTCACAAGAGACCACTGTTCTTTCCGTAGGTCTCATGTAGAATGTCAAAGTGGCCCCTAACCCCCTACACTCATACCTAATCCCCACCTCGAGTTACTAGGTGGGCCTACCAAAGTGATACAAATACCTACCTATGGGCCATGATATTATGGCCAGTCTCAGTCTCAGTCTCTCTCTCTCTCTCTCCTCAATGGTCCCCTGGTGTTTGAATGACGGAAATACAACAGGTCTGCCACTTATCGCAGAATCTGAAATGGTATTGCAATTTGCGCTAACTTAGCTCTTCGCACAGGTAATTAGCGCAAATTGCGATAAATGCTATGTTAGCATAAAACACACCCCTTTTGCTATCGCATGCGGTACTTACCGCATTTTGATAAATCCACTCCTAAATTAGGATATAACTTTTGCAATTGTGAAGCAGTTCTTAAAATCTAATCACATAAGAATAAGCAAATTTTGAAATGTATTTATTTAGATGCAAATAGTATGAGCAGCAGGTGAGTCTCTCTTAATAGAACAGAAAAGTAAAGAGAATGAAAGCGAACTTAGGATGAACAAAAAAAATCAGACACATTTAAGAAATGCAAAAAAAGAGATTGAAGGAAAGCCTTTTTTTTTTTTTTTAACATCAAGGATGAAGATAATATTACAAGTTCTTCTTCCATCATTGCACTACTTTTTCTTCTTATTATTTTTTGGCTCACTGCCTTTTTCTTTTTTTTTTTTTTTTCTGCTACTTCAAAGAGCTGTTAATTCTTGTTCACTGCTGAGCAAAAGTCAAAGTCAGAGTCTAAACAGCTTGTAATGAGTTTTCAATGGCCCATCTCACTGAAATTGAGGGCAAAGGAGCAGCAGACTTAGACACTGTCAGTTCTGTGAATTTATTATAGAGGGTTCAATGTGCTCTGTAGAAAATGCGGAGAGGAGGGGCTGGAGGTGTGACATTAAATACTCTGAATAGAGATATATATTATCCATTTAACAAGTTTAAGAACACAGATGAATGCATCGTGAACAGTGGAGCTCAGTATGAGGAACACAAAAGGCAGGCTGTTGGTATAGCTTTCTACAATTAACTAAAGGCTTGGAAACTTGGTTTCGGCAGTTCCTAGGAAAAATATGTACTGTGATAATGGTTCAGTAGATACATGAAGAGTGGATATGCTCTTTAATACATTTAAAAAAATCAATTAGCTGAATTTTGAAGGATCTGTTTAATTACAAGCTACATTACTATAAAGTCACCGATTGCTGATGTGGTATGAGAGCCAGTGGAGGATTGACTAGTGGTAAAGCAGTAGTCTGGGAACCAGGGAAACCAGGGGTTCAAATCCCACTGCTGCCCCTTGTTATCGTGGTCCATCACTTTACTCTCCCAATGCCTTAGGTATACATTTTGTAAGTCCTCAGGGGATAAGAAAAGGGAGTACTTGTAGGTTTAAAACTTGAATGGTAGTTTGTACTGAATTGTATTCCTCGATAAAGATAATTTGAACAAAAATGAAAGTACCGATAGAACCTGATTGCAATCTGCTTTGAAATACCAAAAGGTAGAATATAAATTAAATATTTATTTATTATTTTATATACCGACATTCGATCGAAATATCACATCGGTTTACAGGAAACTGAGAGAATAGGGCGGGGACTGCCCTATTTTACATTGTAACAAGGAAGAATGTAACTACATTACTATGTAACTATAAACTATACATTACTATGTAACTATAAATAAATATAAACCAATGGAAATTATTCGCTGTTTTCAAATTTAATAACTATGTATTCTGCTACAATGGTTTAAAAAAACAACACAGATTTTCTGGACTCCTTTACCACCAATTTCATTATCTAAAACAAAATGTTACATACATACATACATACATATATATATATATATATATATATATATATATATATATACACACATACATATAGTACTGACATTCTCTGCCTGCGTCATCCGAGGGTACTAAGGGAACAGAGAAGTTCTGGCAGCTCCACTGCCTGACCTTTTCAATGCTTCTTTAGAGTTGGGGGTAGTTACAGAGGATTGGAGACAGGTAGATGTGGTACCTATTCATAAAAATGGAAGTAAAGAAAAGGCTGGGAACTACAGGCCAATTAATCCGACCTCTATGGTGACCAAATTAATGGAATCACTGCTAAAACAGAGGATAGTGCAGTTTCTGGAATCCAATGGATTGAAGGCAGCGTGATTTTACCAGAGGGAGATCTTGTCAGACAAATCTGATTATTTTCTTTGATTGGGTGACCAGAGAGTTGGATCAAAGGAGGGTGACAGATGTAGCGTACTCAGATTTCGGTAAGGCCTTTGATACTTTCCCGCATAGAAAACTCTTGGTACTTTCCCACATAGAGTGCTCTTGGTACGGACCTTGGTACGGTTGGGTAGGAGGTGACAGAAAATTATGGTAAATGAAGTTCACTTTGAAAAGGGGGGCATTACTAGTGGTGGTCCTTGGATCAGTTCTTTTTAACATTTTCATCAGCGATGTTGCAGAAGAATTGTTGAAAGGTTTGTCCTTGTGCAGATGATATCAAAATCTGCAACAGGGGAGACAGCCAGGAAGGTGTGTAAAATATTAGGAGAGAATAGCAAAGCTTGAGAAATGGTTTAGGGTTTGGCAGTTAAGATTTAATGCTAAAAAATGAAGCTGGTATGCCCCTTACCTCCAAGCACTTCAGCCAGAGCTGCATCCAAGGGCTGTGTATAGCATTTCCTGTTTCCCTAGAGCTACTCCTATAGGCCTGGCAGCTGGGACTTCCTGGGGCTCTGGCTGATGACAGCACATCCTGGCCGGGTATATAAGAAAGTCCTTTACAACTAGCCAGCACCTCAGCAACAGGTCCTCCTGCCGGTGCTTTGCCTGCAGTGCGTGTTGCTTTATTCCTGCTCTAGCCTTGCCCTGTTCCAGTCCTACTCCTTGCTTTGTCTTGTCCCAGTCCTGTTCCTTGCCCTGTCTTGTTTTAATCCTGCTCCTTGCCCTGCCTTATTCCAGTCCTCCCCTTCACCTGGTCTCTTGCCGCCTTTCCTTGTTTTTCTTTTCTCTCTGACTGCCTTTCGGGTTTGAGCATTATCTGGATGCTGACTCCACCTGACTACTCTCTGCAGGACCCTCACTTATGTTCAGCCAGCCTCAGAACCCAAGGGCTCAATCTGTGGGGTAAGAGACTGGTACAGGTGAAGCCTAGCCCTTGTCCTGGCCTTAGCGCATCTGCCTGCTGTTGGCAGGGGCCTAGGTGGTTGCCAGATGGGCAGTACCAATCTCGCCACAACCCAAAGGACTCACATGCCGTGACAGAAGGTTTATGCATTTATGCTGCAAAAACCCAAGGGAGGGGTACAGTATTGAGGGTAAAATTTGTTTAGGCACAAAAGAACAGTGGGATCTGGAGGTGATTGTATCTGATGATCTTAAGATGGCCAAACAGGTGGGAATAGTGATGGGAAAAATAACAGAAAGATGCCTGACCGCATAGGGAGAGGAATGGTTATTTCAAAATGCCTACAACCTAACTTAACCTTTTCTGAAACCAATACTTGTTCCTACATAGACAAATTCATTATGAACCAAACTAAATAACTCAATACCACTTTATTTTCCAACCAAACCCAAATAAATATATCTGAAACATCTTCTCTCTACCCCTACCTTTATATCTCTCCAGCACCCTGTGTTAAAAGTGCTACCTCATCCCCTTCCCACATTAGTCAATGTATGTGTCTTTCGCTAAAATGTATGATATATGAATACATCAAGTGAATGTAATTGTCTATCTATTACATTTATGTCATGATGTAAATCATTGTGATCTTCACTTGGAACGATGGTATATAAAATGGAAAAATAAAACAAATAAATAAATAAAGGGAGGTGATAGTGCCTCTGTATAATTCTCTGGTGAGACCTCATTTGGAATATTATGTACAATTTTGGAGACAATACCTTCAAAAGGATATAAATTGGTTGGAACTGGTCCAGATGGTGGTTACTAAAATGATCAGTGGTTTTTGTTCTAAAGCATGTCGGGACATACTTAAAGATCTAAACATGTATACCCTAGAGGAAAGGCAGACTAGGGGAGACATGATAGAGACATACCTCCAAGGTTTCCATGCACAGGAGGAGACTATAGAACAAGGGGTCATGGGATGAGGGTGAAAGGAAGTAGGACTCAGGAGTAATCTTAGGAAATATTTCTTTATGGAAAGTGTACTGATGCATGGAACAGCCTCCCCCTGGAGGTGGGGAAGACAAAATAGTATCTGAATTCAAGAAAGCATGGGATAAATACAGGGGATCTCTGATGGAATGATGGGAATTGTAAAGCTGGGTAGGACGAGTCATATGGTTTTTTTTGCTGCTGACCTGGTTCTATGTTTCTATCTCAACTGATTCTATTGTCACTGATGTTTGTTGATATATCAATGACCAACTAAAGCCAAATGAAGAACAGAATTAATCACAACAAGAGCATACACCCCTCATCGGAAGGCATTTCAAACCATGTATTTCAGGTGGAATTCATACCAACTCTTGTGACAACAGGCAGAAGGAATGCTCTTCCAGACAATTCTCTCTAGCAGTAAAGCAAAAGATTTAGTTTCTACCTTTTAAAAATTGAAAGTGCCACATAGCATAAACGTAAGAAAAATCAAACTGAGTGCAGGTCTACCCAGTCCAGCTTCCTAATCTGATCTGCCGTGTTCTTCAGTCATCCTTCCAGAAAATACTTGTTGGGTAGAGAGCACTGTGTATAGTTCTGGTCATTTCATCTCATAAAAAGAGTAAAACTTCAAAAGTCTCCACATCAAAATCCATGAGCAGGCATTTTGAACAATTTATGTGAATATGTAGTAATGAAAAAAGGGCACATATCAACACAAGAAATTAGAGAACGCAGTGCCAGAAAGGTAGTGATGCAGCACACATGCAGCCTCTGATAAATGAGTTTGAAATGGATCCTCTATTTCAAATCTAAGTGAAAAAGGCTCTTAAAACTGAAATGAAATGCATTTCAAAATCATAAGGAAAAATTAAATCAAGACGTGGTGAAATTATTAAAACTAAATGTTCACATGACAATTTTGTGAGTAAAGAAGTGGAACTGTCCCTCTGAAAAGGCACTGTTGACAGCTAAAAAAAAATACATAAATGTAAACTAGCAGATTACAGTAAAAAGAACATAGAAAACAAGCCTTATTCTTATGTTTTTCTATATTAACGGCCTATTGCACGGCAGCACCATTTTCCTTGCAACAAGGAACATTTACACAATCATTAAAAACTCACCCAGCACCATTCTCAGTTTTAATACATTTTTATAATTGTATAAAGGATATTCCACTCTGTTTTAGTGGAGAGATAAAATTTACGAACCATGACAAATGCATCATATCAAAGACCGCCCAAAGAATAATGAAGTTCAAGGCTCTAGAAGAATGAGAGTGCTCCTTCAGCACGTTAAAGAGGTCTTTGGGAATGGGACGAAAAATACGGTTATTAAAAATATTATCCTGCTGGAAAAAGCTTATAAACAGTTTCACAAGCATAATGCTGCTAAAATGTCTTCATATGGAAAGATAACCTTTGGGGAAGAAAGATGGAGAAATTCTAGGTAGTTAGACGGATGGATTGAAAGATACATAACAGATCAATACGTACCTGTTTGAAAATCTAGTGACAGATTGTATAAACATTTAATGGTATATTTCATGAGATGACTGAAAAGGCACAAAAAAAAAAAAAAAAAGGTATGACACCATCATCATAAATCTAATTTAGCTAGATGCAGTATTACTTTCAATTCTGCTCTATCAAGTAGAGTAGATCAAAAATATTTTTTGTAACTGTTTATTCTTTTTAGGGTCTCTGTTTGATCTCTAAACCAGATTTCACACACCAGTATATCAGTTTAATCTAGTGCATGATGATAAATGCAAAACAATATTTGCAATAGACACAGGAAATATGATCCGATTTATGATGAGATGCATTAAACATGGGTTATTTAAACAACGATTGTGACAAAATGGAGTGAATAGGTACTGTAGATAAAAGCACACGTAAACTAAATGCATCCCACCAGGAAAAGCCTTTTTTTCCTCACATTTTCATTTATGGCTTCTGAATTAATAGACCACAAAAGGTACCACAGGCATTAACAAAATACAGTAAAACCAATGGCACTCAGTGATGTTTTAAAGTTTAATTCCCCTGGGGAGAAAAGGACACTGCCTAATCTGTATTCAGTCCTGACATTGTCCACATCTGATATGGAACATTAGCTACTAACGCTCTCAATAGACTAGTGTCCTTCAGTTTATATTACTTTATGTTAATAGTAGAAAAATTACACACAACATCATTTATCATTGTTATATTGTACCATACATCTCATACTGTTATTTTAATATATTTATTTACTGCAGAGATGAAAAGGAATTTTTGGGAAAAAATATATATGAAAACATACAGATTAATCCAATTCTTGCCATAAATAAATAAATAAGGCAATCAATCGGTGCCAAGGAGATAACACAGGCATATTTACATTAATGAAGTCTGGATCACCAGTTGTCCCAGTACCCTGTACTTTATTAATAAGTGCAGATCTTAACCTTTTCCTACTCATTGAGCGGACAAAGTAAGTATCTAAAAATGTCATATTCAATTGGTTTACTGTCTTAGTTATAAGTCTATAGCATTAAGAAGTCACACTGAAGGCCCTAAAGAATTACATTACTTCTATGTATCATTTCTATGGTGCTGCTAGACATATGCAGTGCTGTGAAGGGCACTGTGATGGCCGAAAACTCACCAATACACCATAAACACCTGAGGCTTTGAGTCATTCAAAAAGTTTGAATTAGCACAAGTGGGTAAAACCATACTAAAAGGTGTCCCTATCCAAAACCTCATACTTTTCTACCAGTCTGGTCTTCTGCCCTCAATGTATCAGCCATTATGGAATTCAGTTTTGGGTTAAATACACAGGCAGCTTCTTTACTACGACATTGATGCCCATAAAACTCCACCACTATAGTACTACTGCAGCTACTTCTCAAAACCATCACATTATATTTTCTTACTGGAACACTCTCCCCAAGCAGCTCCTAATCTCTGTTGTCCAAAGAAGCTCCTCCAGTCAATAAAAGGCAATGTGCTTATCCCACACTAGCTCAAAATAGTACACTAAGGAAAATATTCATTATTTTGGGGGTATTTAGATTATTTAAAGAAAGATATTGGAAAGTTCAAGTAGGTAAAAACCCCCCCACAAATTTCTAGCTACCCATACATTTGTATGTGAGTGCATGGCACACAGACACTGGAATTTTAAATTACGCACAGAGTTGCACGTACATGATTTAAAATATGCCTACTATGTGTATGTGAGCTCCTAATTTTATGCAGTTACTTGAGCAAACATATTTCACGTATTTTCCTTAGGTCTCTGTTGGCTTTAATGCATGCAGGTAATCAGATTTTAAAACACACTCGTGTGAAGGGCATTCCCATTTTTAACAATTAGTCCACGAATTTGTCCAGTCCATCGTCATCTAGACCCCTCTGGTTCTTCAACCTGCACTCCCTTCCATTGACCCAGACCCCTGACCCAGATGTTTTGGGCCTAAACAGAGATATATGCAGACTTAGACCTCATCAAGAGCAGAAGTAACATGTGAGACTAACAGCCTACTGTATGTTATGGTCACTGGATTTAAACTACGGATTTATGCGTATACATTTTGGCTCCGTTCCGGAAAGCTCTTTAGGGCAATATCTCCTGTTTACCAATGATGCACCAATTATGAATCATAATAGCCATGTACAGGCCAAATTCTGACAGGCCCCAGATGCTGTTACAGAAACAATTTTACCCAGGTGAACTTTAAACTGCATTGCATCAGTGGAAACAAGAGGCCTTGTCTTGATACACTGAAGATACCTTATCAGATGTGCCTGTTTGTCAGTTCCTGTGTAAATAAAGAAATCAGACAGAAGAGACAATATGACTTAAGCCCTAAGCAGGAGTCATGGTTCGGCCAAAGCAGAGTGCAGAAGGTTATGAAGACCCCTACCCTTGGAAGGAAGAGGAGGGGCAGCCTGAGACAATGCTAACACTCTGACATACAGTTTGGCATACCAATGTGGCAGTTCTTCCCCCCGAAAGGAATGGGAGTGGGGGGAAGGACCTGCAATGTGGCAGAACACCTCCCAAAGTAATGGGGAGGAAGGAAAAGGATCTGCAATGCGGAAAAAGACCCTCCACCCACCACGAGGTTATACATAAGCTTATGCATATTTATCAGCTGGGAAGTATAACACGGGGGGGGGGGGGGAAGGAAGAGAAAAAGGAAAGAAAAAAAAGAAAGGAACAGACCCCTGGGAGAGTGACTCTGAAACCAAAAGGAAGCAGGGAGGCAACCCACAGAAGGAAGAGGAGGTACAAACCCTGAACATAAACCCGGGGAGAAAACCCAGAAAGCGTGAACCTATGCTGAGATGTCCTTGGAAGCGAAAGGAGGGCCAGAGGCAAACCAGCCCCTGCTATTGAGAAGGGAGAAGACTAGGTGTGGCCAGGTGATTGGAGAGAGGAGATCCAGGTGCAGGGAGTGACACAGAGTCATAGATGAGGAATGCTGAGAACCAGCCCAGACAGCCGGCAAGCACCAGAGCCAGAAGCCAGCCTCCTTCCTGCACCGCCTGCCCGCTTTGCCAGCACCAAGCCCAGGAAGCAAGCCTCTCCCCTGCCCACATTCTCCAGCCGGAACCTGCTTCAGAGGTGAACAGAGGTATTGCCTGAAGTTGGAATCAGGGGTAAGTAAGTTAGCCACAAGTATTAATATCTTAAGCAGGCTAAAGTTTATGGCATGTTTTGTTACCACCCATGATGCAGAACTTTCTTTAGGGAAAACTGGTGCTTAGGGGCCAGGATGTTAGAGATGGGAATTGTTATTTTCTAAATGCTATGTCCTACCAAATCTGATAAATAAAGTCTATTTCTGAGGAGAATACATGTTGTCTTTTCCCTGACTTAGTATAGCAAGTAAGATGAGATGGCAGCTGGCAGTGTCTTGTATTAGACAGATCCCTGAACCCCTAAACCTGCCTACAGCTGCTAACATGCTCCAACTCCAGCCCCTTTTTTAAACTCATGCACACCATAAGTAATTGATATCATATGGGCACAATATCAAAAAACAATGAAACAGAAAAATTTCTACAAAGAGAAGAAAACTACATATGAGAAAGAAGCCCAAAATATGGAACTATAGGGCCAATATACAAATTCACTAAATTCTATTACAAGAAAGAAAGAAAGAAAGAAAGCACAATATTAGGAGTCAATGTACAAAATCATTAAATTGGAAGAACACCTGGGCTGGTCACAGTTGCCACAGATACTGTGGACCCCTGGACATGGTGGCACATGTTCATGCTGCTTTCCCCGCCCCCATCTTGTCTTTCCTTTGAATTCTTGCGGAGCCGTGCTCTAGCTGTGGGGAGGGGGAGGGAGGGTATGTGGTCTATGGCCT
Source organism: Rhinatrema bivittatum (assembly GCF_901001135.1). Taxonomy (NCBI): domain Eukaryota; kingdom Metazoa; phylum Chordata; class Amphibia; order Gymnophiona; family Rhinatrematidae; genus Rhinatrema; species Rhinatrema bivittatum. The sequence continues at coordinate 13,951,367 of NC_042621.1, forward strand.
CGTGTGCTTTTAAGTCATGGAGTTGCAGCTCAGTGACTGCTTGGCTTTATGGGCATACAGGACCAAGGGAAAAGCTGGTCTCTGAAGGGATTATATAGAAGATTCCCTCCTCCCCCATGCTAGCCTATTAATGCGCCAAGCTCCACTTACCCTCCCCACTACGTCTGGCTGTGTCACAGGTGGACATTGGAGTACCCAAGTTCATTGATATGAGTCAAGGTCTGGATTTGTCTAAGCAAAGGTTATGTTAAATAAGGTGGTTGGGTGCAGCTTCAACAACTGTGGTTCTTTGCTGTTCCTTTAAAGGTCTACAAATCTGGTGATTTGTGGGTAGGTAGCTTGCTGGGAAGTGACAGGTACTCTACCAGACCCGAGATCATTATGCAGTGGGGGAGGTGGAACTATTGAAATGTGCATGACACTGGCTAAGGTACAGGCTGTTAATATAGATGAAGCCTTTTGACCTTTCCTTTTGATGTTTGCTTTATTATTGTGATTTGAGTGGACACGGAAGAGGCTAGTGAGGCATTGGAGGGAGCCACGTGATTCAGGTTCCTTCACATTATGATTCATAAAGCATAAATATACCCTAAAAATCAGACATCTCCTCTCATAAAACAAGAAACAGAAAACTCATTAAGATAATACAACAGGCTTAAACCTTGTCTTTCATAAAAAATGACAAATGATTTGGGTAAAAAAAATTGCTTTCCATAAAAATGTATTAAAAGATTTTACCAATAAAGCTGCAGTTTAATTTTAGCTATGTAACTAAAATACCTTCTTTTTATTAGGGTAAAAACAAGCTGGTAATAGACATATATATTTATTAAGATCATACTATGTGCTTCCTCTCTTGTTATCATTTTTATAGAGCAACTGGATGTGCATTGCACTGTCTTACTCCATAACTTCCTATGCCAGATTATTTTCTTTCCCCACCTCTTTATCTTCAAACAAGTCACTATTAATGAAAATAGTAACATAGTAAATTTCGGCAGAAAAAGACTCAAGCAGTCCACCTAGTCTGCCCAGCAAGTTCTTTTTTTTTTTTTTTTTTAGGGTAGTCAACTGCAAGAGAGGATCACCAAAGTGAAAAGCGAGGTGATAAAACTTTTTCAGATATATCAGACAAAGGAGAAAGGCCAGAGGTGGCACTGGAAGACTGAAAAGTGATATGGAGCAATGAGGGGAGAAAGATGAAGAAATAGCAAATACTTCATCTTCATTAAAGACCTTGATAAAGGACCATTGCTGGTTGGTAGGAGTAAAACACTCTCCATTTAGAGGGGAGAGTGTTTGGGTGGGAACTAGCAAAACTGAAAATGGACAAAGCCATGGGGCTGGATGAGTTGTATCCCAGAATGCTAAGGGAGCTCAGAGATGTCCTGGTGGGTCTGCTGAAGGTCGTGTTCAATAGATCTTTGGAGATAGGAATGGTGCCCCAAGACTGGAGAAGGGCCATTGTGGTCCCACTACACAAAAGTGGTAACAGGGAGAAGGATGGAAACTATAGGCTGATTAGCCTTACTTTGGAGGTAGGAAAATTAATGGAAACTCTGCTGAAAGAAAGAACAGTCAACTATCCTTAATCCAGTAGGTTGCTAGATCCAAGGAAACATGGTTTTACCAAAGAATGGTCCTGTCAACAAATCAGATTGATTTTTTTTTTTGATTGGATGACTAGAGAATTAGATCATGGATGAACACTCAACATGATTTACCTGGAATTAAGCAAAGTTTTTGATACAGTCCCACATAGGAGGCTCATGAACAAAATGAAAAGCCTGGGAGTGGGTTTCAAAGTGCTGAAATGGATTACAAACTGGTTGACAGATAGATGACAGTGAGAAGTGTTAAACAGAACCCACTATGAGGAGAGGAGTGCCTCAAGGAACAGTTCTAGGACCGATTCTGTTGTATATCTTTGTGAGTGATATTGTGGAAGGGTTAGAAAGAAAAGATTGCTTTTTGCAGATGACATTAAGATCTGCAACACAGTAGATACACCTGAAGGAGTAGGAAAAACTTGAGGAATGGTTGAAAGTTTGGCATCTGGGATTCAATGCTAAGAAGTTCAGAATCAAGCATTTAGGGTACAGAAATCCAAAGGAGCTGTATGTGATGGGGATGAAAGACTGATGTACACAGCCAGGGAAAGAGGGTGATAGTGTCTGACAATCTGAAGATGGAGAAGCAATGTGACAAGACGATGGCTAAGGCCAGAAGGATGCTGGGCTCCACAGAGAGAGGCATAACCAACATAACCAATATAACCAACATATGCAGAAATGAGCATATAACCCCTATACTCATGAACCTTCACTGGCTCCCTATTACTTCTCGTATTCAGTACAAATCCCTCTCTCTCATTCACAAAGCCCTTTACAACCCAGAAATGTACTGGCTTAACGGTTCCCTTAAATTCCACCAAGCCAAGAGACCCACAAGACACCAATATCATGCAACCATGCTAACCCTCTCTCACAAAACCAGCAAACTGGCCGCAACTAGAGCTCGTCTACTCTCTGTATCAGGACCAACCCTTTGGAACACTATGCCAGTAGATCTATGCCAAGAGGCTTGCCATAAAACATTTAAATGAAAACTCAAAACAAGGCTTTTCACGAAGGCATTCAAATAGTACTTATCACCAAAACTCACTCATTTTGCTCACCCTTCAATCTTCTTTGCCAACAAAACACTCTCCCTGCCACACAATGCCTCTACCCTCACCACCCCTCCTCTCCCGCGTCCCTGCCCCTAACAGATCCCTCAGTTCTTACGATCCCTCATAAGATAACTTCCTCTCTTAGTTGCTACCATCTTGGATTTTCAGCTTCATGCCTTGACTTACATATCTTCAGTAATGTACACTCTGTATATAGTTTCATAATCATATATGCTACTTCCTCCCCAATGCATCTATTGTAAATAGTTCCTTGCAATCTTTGCAATTCCTCCTTTCCCTCCCCCATGCAACCCTTTCAATTCATTCCCCTCCCTATATGCAATATACAACCCCTATCCCCTCTATACATTCCATCCATCTTCATCCTCCCTCTATCCCTTTCTTTCTTTCCCCCCACTCCATCCCCCAACCATTTCTCTCAATACCATCTCTATTTAAGTCTCGTTCATTATAAAGTTTATTTAATTTTGTTTTATTCACTGTTTTCCTATAAGTTCTATGTAAAGCCTCTGTTTTGCTGATTTTGAAGTTATAATGTAAACCGAACTGATGTTATCCTACGAAGTCCGGTATATAAAAACCACAAATAAATAAATAAATAGCCAACAGGAAAAAGGAGGTGATAACGCCCTTATAAAAGTTTTTCGTAAGGCCCCACCTGGAGTACTGTGCTCAGTTCTAGAGATAGAAGCAGTTCAGATGAATGCAACCAAAAAGGTATAGAATCTGCTTCTAAGCCACATGAGATGAGACTGAAGGATCTGGAGGAAAGGAGGGTCAGGGGAGATATGAATCAGTTTTAAATACCTGAAAGGAATCAAATATTTTACAATGGAAAGAAAACTGTAGAACTAGGGAATGTAATATGAAACTCCAAGTGGGCAGACTCAGGACCAACATCAGGAAATATTTCTTCACAGAAAGGGTTTTGGATGCATAGAATGACCTCACAGAAAAGGTGGTGAAGACAAGAACCTTAATGGAACCTTAATGGAATTAAACACAGAGGCTGAAGGATGGAAATGAAGAAAAGGAGTAACCTATGTTAAAGAGTAACCTACATGGAGCCGCAGTTACTACCCATAACAAAGGCAGGAAGATAACCTGCATGGAGGGGCAGTTACTCTTCTTACAAAAAAAAAAAAAGAAACATCTCTTTATAACAATATGGCATTGCCATTTATAATGTTTTAAACAAACCCTTTAAAAAAATGATGTAAGAAAGCTCATTTGAAATGTCCTATGTATTGCAAGGCACAAGTTGAGACAAACAAACTTAATCAACTTTGTGGTTTAGAATTATGCAAACTACTGGAGAAGAATGACATTATGGCCATTCTTAGAGCAACACACTTCTAAGCCAAGATGTCAAAAACCAGGATGTGCTTTCTTCTGACATGGTGGACAAGACAAAAGATAAGAGAGAATCTAAAACCTTGAGTTCCTGCACCTATTCGAAGTACATTCCACAATAGCTGTTTAAATTGAAAGTAAAATTGAATGTATTAAAGAACCTAGATTGATATACTCTAGGTTCTTTAATACATCATGAATGTCTCAGTGAGCATGTACATGGAGATGAAATAACTAAAATAGACATTATATGCCTTTATAAAATAGCAGGAAAGTGCTGAAGACATCACTTGCAAAAGTCTAACCAATCACCCGAGAAAGCCAATAGTGGAATGCACAATGGGACATATTCTGCTGCTGAAGTAGCAGTGTGTGTATATTAATCTTTACTTTTTCTTTATTGTATTTATTACTTGCTATAAAACAAAAAAAGTCCTCTAGATGAGCCATCCATCTAGCCAAGGGACAAACATCTAACCTGATTTTCAGAATATCTAGAATGAACATGAATGAGATATATTTGCATATTTTTACATTCAAATATATTTCATCCATATTCATTGCTGGTATCCTTAAAAAAAACCAGACTGTCTTGAGTGTGCTTCAAGGACTTACATAATAATAGTAAGCTTTTTTTCTTTTTAAATTCATCTTTATTGAGTCATTTAATGCTGAAAAGTAAACAGCAAAAACAGCCACGACAACCATATTGGCTCACAATGCAAGCACAAATGACCCTCCTTTTAAATTTTTACCCTGAATACAAAATAGTAGTAACCCCTACAGTCATAAAGCCATGCACATCCACAAACATAGGTACTCATAACCCACACAGGCACACAAACCCATCGAGAGCTGCCCACATTATGATAACATAGGTAAAGCAAGCAGGACAATCCAACAATCCCGGGCCCAGATAAAAGCTTCTACGAATGAGAAGCAGCTTACCCCACAGAGCAAAATAACCTTTTAGGAGAAGAGATCTGTGAGTTGCCAATTCCTGTTTTTGGAGTAATTCCAGCTGTGCAGTCTGGTGCATTAGACCTTTCCACTGAGTGAATGAAGAAACTTCCTCGGATTTCCAACTCAGCAAAATAGATTTCTTTGTGAGGAGGATGCCCATAGCAAGAAATCTTCTGCCCCCTTGGGGTAGCGAACACCCTTTATCCCAGAAACAGAAATACATAGACACTACAGACCATGAGACATCACAACAAGCAGTTTGTCTAAATAAGTCATAATTTGGTTTCAAAAAGCCTGTAACTTTAGAGCACCCCATAAACAAATGGCAAAGAGTACCAGGAGCAGTTTTGCATTTCAAACAGGTATCAGTATCCCACAGTTTCGTCAGTATGTCCCGTTTCCGAGTAATGTGTGTTCTATGCAATAACTTAAACAATTTCCCTCATAGAGGCAGCTAAATGTTGTCTGTAAACCATTATAAAGGAGGACATCATCTCTGGGTAAACATCAATACCAATATCCTTGCCCCACTTCCCAGCCAAACGGGCCTGGTGAGGACTGGGCAAAACGGAGAGTAGGTGTCCTGCCCAAATAGCAATTTTATTAAGCTTAGGCAGATTCTCCAAAAAGCTTTCCACAGCGTTGGTGGGAACAGTTAGCGATACATCACCTTTATATATACTATGACAATAATGACGGGCCTGGAGATAGGCAAAAAAATCTCAATGTCCCATTCCTCTCGCAACTGCTCGAATGAGTAAAGGCAGGAAGATTCAGTATATACCAGCTGGGCCAGACAACAAACTCCCATCACAGACCATCTCTGAAAAAATGGAGCTTCCCAAACCAGGCAAAAACTTTGGATTCCCAGTCAAGGATAAAAAGGGTGAAACTGACACGCTGTGAGCCTCCCAAACCCTGGCACCACACCCAAGCTTTCTAGAGAGCCGTGAGCCAAAATGCCGATACTTTCAGTTTGCTAGAGGGTAAATGTACTAAATTAATTGGGGTATATGGGGTTGTCCAATCTGACATCAAGATCTCCACATCGAACTAAGGGTGATTGGACACCCACTCTTGTAAGTAACAAAGACAAGAAGCAGCATTATAAATACATAAATCTGGGAGAGCAACCCCACCCAGCGTGCGCTCGAGCCGCAACACATCAAAGCCCAGCCTCGCCCGTCTTTTACGCCAAATAAAAGAACCCACCCTAGAGCAGAGGCCCGGATTGTCAAGGCCGTAAGCCACAGTGGGAACATTTGCCATGGGTAGAGAAACTTGGGAAGAACAACCATTTTAACCAAGGCACTTCAACCCAAAACAGAAAGGGGGAGGGGCTTCCGTTTCAGCAATAGAGCCTTAATGTTATGCAGGACTGACTCAATCATAAGGTAATAAATTTCCTCAACTGATCGTGGCACCTGTATACACAAATACCAAAAATCAGACCCAGCCCAAGTGAACGGAAAAGGCCCATCCCAATGATTTTGCAAACTGGGAGATAATGGGAAAGCCAGTGATTTTCCATAATTAATCTGAAACCCTGAAAAAGTCCCAAAATGATTGATAACGTCAATATTATCCCCTAAGCTCTCAACAGGGTTTCTCACGTAGAGCAGCATATCATCCACAAAAAGGCTTAATTTAACACACTTCCTCTTGATTCAAATGCCTTGAAACGAGAGGAGGGCCCAAAGCTTAGCCGCCAAGGGTTTCAAGGCAAGGGCAAATAACAAGGGAGATAGGGGACATCCCTGCCTAGTACCCCTGCCTAAAAAGAAAACCTCTGAGAGGGTCCCATTCTCCAGTTGTGCCTGAGGTAATTTATATAGCAATTTAATCCAAGACAGAACAGAGTCCCCACATTTATAGCGCTCCAGTATCCGAAGTAAGTACGACTCTCCACATGATCGAACGCTTTTTCAGCATCGAGGCTGAGGAGAAGGCCGTTGTGATTACTAGGTGTAGGGGACAGTGCTACCAGCAAAGTTTTTAACAGATTTGACTTGGAAAGCCTCCCTTTGATAAATCCCATTTGGTCCGGAGCAACTGCTTCCAATACCACTGGAGTTCACCTGCTGGGCCAACACTGCTGCTAGCAGTTTGATATCTTGAGAGATGGGCCTATATGACAGGGTTAGAGTGAGGTCCTTCCCCGGCTTAGGTAGCAAAATCACAGTAACAAGATTATGCTCCCTATCAAACGTCCCCTGCACCCGAGCAGCATGAAACATATTTTTTAAAGGGAGAAGTGTGTAATTGCCTAGTATTTTGTAGAATTCCTACCTGAGCCCATCAGGCCCCAGTGCTTTTAAAAGCTTCAGTTGCCTGATAGCCCTGCGTATTTCCTCCTCATGAATGGGCATGTCCAATAACTCTCACACATGCATGCTCAGCTCCGGTAACTCCAAGTCCTGAAAAAAAAGCATGATATGCCTGCTCATTAACAGGCCCTGCTGTATACAATGACTTGTAATATGAGACAAAGGCTTTAGATATCAGAGAAGTAGAAGTGATATTCATCAAATTTTCCCTAATATGAGTAATTAGCCCTTTCTGTCGGCCAGCAGAGTTCACCAACCGGGCCAATAATTTACCAGATTTGTTTCCCCATTGGTAGAATTTGTACTTGAGGTATAAGATATTCTGTTGTGTTTAAGGTCTAAGAGAGTGTTTAGTTCTCTGTGGGCCACCTCCATGTGCTCCTTGGTATCCAGGCATCAATTGCAATTCTTGGGACAGGAAACCCACCCCAGGTCAGCTTTGGTTTTCTTGGGAGTCTTAGATGGTTTATAATCCACCAAAGGGTTATTGACCACATTGAAATCACCTCCCAAAATCACCACATAGCCATCCCAGGACACTACCTTGGCCACAAGAGTAGAAAAACTATGGGAATAAGCATTAGGTGTGTATAAGTTGACACCTTCACTCCTTGAAGTTCCCCCACTACAATGACAAAACAGCCATTTGGATCAGAATAACATTTGTCCTTCGTAAAGCTAACCTTTTTACTGATCAAAATGGCTACCCCTCTCTGTCGGGAGGTGAAAGATGAGAAGAAACAATGACCAACTCATTCCTGCTATAGTTTTTGATGCTCCCCATCATCCAAATTGGTCTCCTGAATAAAAGCCACATGTATCCCACCATTCCACAAATCAGGAGCTTTTTTAACTTAATCGGAGAATGCAACCCATCGATGTTAATAGTGGAGAAAACAAAATTAGACATGGAAACAGGGATTAGTATATATCCAAAGCATTATACAATCTACAACAGAAGGAGGGATCGACAATATATATCCATTTCCACCTCCAAAGAATCGAATAAACCCAGTAACACAGAGTACATGGAGCTCAAGTGAACCAACAATCACACAACACCATTCATACATACACAGAAACCATCCACACACTAAACAAACCCCTGATCAAGGTAATCAAACCAGACTCTCAGCCCCTTGATCAGGAGGGGCAGTCCCAATGCACCAGCAAAGAAGTAGACTCTTCCTCCTTCACCAGCAAGAGGCACCCACTACCAATAGAGGTCTCCCGGAGCCGGCAGGGTCCCTGATCGAGCAGCCCAGTCTCTCACCAAGCGCAAAACAAAATCAATGAACCTCAAACAAAGTCACAGGTACTGGAGAGGACCATATCAAAGGCGCCACAGCTAATAAAGAACGTGGAGGAAAAATTGAGCAGGTTCCAAAAGCTCATATGCAGGAAAAACCCTGGTACTGGGGACACTCAAAGAGGCAGAATCACATGTGGAAATAAAACACCACAGTCCAATCGTCCAAGGCCCAGGGAAGACTATTAAAAAAAAAAAAAAAGTTCCTGGAACATTCTCAGGTAGGTCAGAGATCATCGATTCAGCGAATAGCATAAACAAAACAGTCAGATCAAGGGCCACTGGTCCACAGAGTCAGAATATAGGCCAACCACATGGCCAAGAAAAACAAATGAAAGAAAAACAAATCCAAGAACGCCATCATTCTGGAAGCTGGTCAATAAACTCCTTTGCTACTTGAGCCGAAGAAAAGATTTTAGTCTCACCCTGAGGGAAAACCTGCAGCCTCCCTGGGTATTGGAGGGAGAACCTGATCCCACATTGATACAGCTGCATGCAGTACAGGGGTGAGCTCCCTCCGTACAGCTTGTACTTTACTAGAGAAATCCTGGAATGTGAGTCCTTTTTTATTCCAATAAATTTGTAAAATCCTGGCCATTGCAGAGCTAAGGAAAAAGTTTAATTTTTCCTTATTTTAGAGGGCTTCTTTGTTATATTGTTTTGTTTCTTGTGTAGTGCTAACCTTATCTGTATATTTTTCTAGATATTGATATTGCTGCAATAAATTGATGTGTGTTTGTTTAACCCAATCAAAAAAGGGAGTGGGCTATCTAGCTTTGGGCAGCTGACTCATAGGGGCAGATTTTACAAATTTGCGCACACGCATACTTTTGTTCGCACAGCAGGCGCAAACAAGAGTACGCGGGATTTTAATAGATACGTGCGTAGCCGCGCATATCTGTTAAAATCCGGGATTGGCGCGTGCAAGGCTGTGCAAAATCGGCAGCCTGCATGCACTGAGCCGCGCAGCCTGCCTCCATTCCCTCCGAGGCCGCTCCGAAATCGAAGCGGCCTCAGAGGGAACTTAGGGAACTTTCCTTCCACCCCCCCCCCGCACCTTCCCCTCCCTTCCCCTACCTAACCCACCCCCCCAGCCCTACCTAAACCCCCCCCCCCCTATCTTTGTTGGACAAGTTATGCCTACCCGAGCAGGCGTAACTTGCGTGCGCTGGGCAGGCCGCCAGCGCGCGATTCCCAGGCCCGGGAGCCATTTCGAGGCCTCGGACACGCCCCCAAAACACCCCCGGGCCGGAACAACGCCCGCGGCCCCGCCCCCAAATGACGTGCCCCTGCAACACGCCCCCCGACACCCCCCCTCCCAATGAAAGCCCCAGGACTTACGTGCGTCTCAGGGCTTGCGCACGCCCCCGAGCCTACTCAACATAGGCGCGCGGGGGAACTTCAGGCAGGTTTTCAGGGGGTACGCGCGTATCTTACGCACGTACCCCTTTGAAAATATGGCCCATAGTGCATTGCAGGAGGCAATCAAGTCCTCAGTCTGCTTTGAACTTCAAGGAGACTAACTACTGATTCTTGGAGAAAGATAAGGAAAAAGCTTAACTTAGCTGGCCAAATCTGGGGGAGGGTCTGTTCAAAATCAATAGCATACACAGGG